>NC_051079.1:55205659-55805659 GCF_004664715.2 Peromyscus leucopus
ATATATTTTAATATCCCTGCTAAATTTTATATAGCAACACATATCCTCCCAGCCAATATAGAATAACATTAAGCACTGTACAAAGCACAGTGTTTACGTCATCGAAAACCTCACAACACTGTAGGAAATGACCCATGCTTTAATGAATTAAATAATTTGCCAAACGTCAAGTATGTAGTGAGTGGCAGCCTCAAGACCAAGTCAAGATTCTTCAGACACTGAAGTCTTTATCTACTTACTACTTATTAAATTCCCTCAAATAAGCAGAAACACTTTATAGAGCAAAATTAATGCAACAGAATTAGACATATCACATTCAAATATTGATTAAAACTCTTATTGTGCCGGGTGGCAGTGGCGGTGGCGCACACCTTTAATCTCAGCACTCAGGAGGCAGAGGCAGGTGGATCTCTGTGAGTTTGAGGCCAGCCTAGTCTCCAAAGCGAGTTCCAGGAAAGGCACAAAGCTACACAGAGAAACCCTGTCTCGAAAAACAAAAACAAACAAACAAACAAAAAAAAAAAACTCTATTGCATCTACCTGAATTTTAAAGTCTCTATTTTAAAATTTCTACCTTTCTCTTTAAAAACTTTCTTGCCACATAATTGGTACTTTGAGAGTAAAAATATTCCTAAAATTTACTTCTGGGGCTATAAAGGTTTAGCAACAATGTGCAAGCTCACTTTAGGACCCATAAGGTCCTCTTTCTCCAAACCAATGTCTGTATTTGCACTGAGCCACTGGTGTGTCCATAATGGCCTGGTGTCCTCTACTAGATACATTATTCCAAGAACCATCAGGTCAAACAGAAATACTTAAAAAAAAAAAATCCAAAAAAGAATGCTACAATGAAAGTTCAGACTTTGCTCACATTACTCTACATATACACATATAAATTATACATTTAACATTTTTTTGTTTCGTTTTTTTGAGAATGGGTTTCTCTGTGACACAGTCCTGGCTGTCCTGAATCTCACTCTGTAGTCCAAGCTAGCCTTGAACTCACAGAGATCTTCCTGCATCTGCCTCCCAAGTGCTGGGATTAAAAGTGTGAGTCACCAACCAGCTAGATAGTCTCTTCTTTATGGAGGAAATTTCAAGACAGCCTAATTATTACTGATTATTCTTATTCAGATCTACAGTGAAAAAGAGCATGTGGGGCAGAGAGAGATAGAAAATGTGCGTGTGGAGAGAAAAAGAGCACTAAGAAGTTTAATGCTGCCAATATGTGTTGGATTTTCTCTCTCTTTTTTTCTTTTTTAATTTAAGGTCATCATATGAGTCTACTCAGTACAAAAATGGAACATTTAGTGTTATCATACCAATCTTGCCAAATTCACTTGGCTCCTTCATATGATAGATTTATAAACTCTAAAACAACAGAAATATATCCTGAAACACTAAGAATTTTCCAAAACCTATTAATAGCTAATATAACTCATCTATCTTTGGTATGTCCTTGACAGTAGCTTATCACAAGTATGTAGTTCAATAAAAATTTGCCTTGCTTGCTAGGTGGTGGTGGTTTACACTTTTAATCCCAGCACTCAGAGAGACAGAGGCAGGTGGATCTCTGTAAGTTCGAGGCCAGCGTGGTCTACACAGTGAGTTCCAGGACAGTAAGAGCTATACAGAGGAACCCTGTCTTATAAAACAAACAAACAAAAAAGGAGAATAAAATTTACCTTGCTGGATATACACAGTAACATGTTTAAGGCAAAAAGGGGGAAATCACTTTTAATATTATGCATATCAAATAAAAGCACAGAAGAGCTGGGCATAGGTGACACATGCACCTGGGAGAGTGACAAGTGCCTTGAGTTTGAAGCTAGCCTTGGCTACAATACCAAGTGCCAGGCCAGCCAGGGATACACAAGAGCTATCTCAAAGAGAGAGAACCAGATGGTGGTGGTAGGGAAGATTTGAATGTAAGACTAAGCTATTTTTATTTATGTATATAAAGATGTAAAGATGTGTGTATGTATACATATATATTTTGGAGATAGATCAGAATTTGAAATAAGTGATTTGTGTGTGTGTGTGTGTGTGTGTGTGTGTGTGTGTGTGTTTATGTACATATATACTAAAGACAGATCTTTTTTTTTGGTTTTTCTACACAGGGTTTCTTTGTGTAGTTTTGGAGCCTGTCCTGGATCTTGCTCTGTAGACCAGGCTGGCCTTGAATTCACAACTCACAGAGATCCGCCTTGGCTCTGTCTCTCAAGTGCTGGGATTAAAGGCATGCTGCTCCACCACCACCACCCCACCACCACCACCACCACCACCACCACCACCCACCACCACCACCACCACCACACCACCACCACCTAGCACAGACAGATCTTTTAATTAACTTAAAGTAAGTAATACCTGGTCTAAATTACAAATTCTGGGGGGAGGGGGAAATTTACTGCAGTGCAGTTATTGAAATTAGGATAAACAAATCCTTTTGGTTAAAAATCTTTCTGTTTTATTACATATTGAAACAGCCTTTTCATTTTAAATGGCTGTAGAGTTGGCTCAGTAGGTAAAAGGGATTGCCATACAAACTTAACTTGGAGTCCAGGTGGATCTCTGTGAGTTTGAGACCAGCATGGTCTACAGAATGTGTTCCAGAACAGCCAGAGCTACATATAGAAACCCTGTCTTGAAACCTCCCCCCCACCTCGCGCCCCCCCCCCAAAAAAAGGAAATGCCCAAGTCATGAGGAGAGCTGCTAACAGGGAGTGGAATCAGCCTAAGAGAAAGAAGTGTGTTGCAGTCAACAAAGTTGAACGGTGTTGGAGAGCTGAAGAGTGTTAGACATCAGACAGAGATGAAGAGTTGAGTTTACCCAGCTGGTTTTTGGTCTTGCTTTAGTCCAGTATTTTCCTGCATTTTGGAATGGTAATGCATATCCTGTGCCATTATATGTTGGAAGTATGTGATCTGCTTTTTGATTTGGATTTTTACAGGTGACTACAGTTAAGAGTGAATGAATCTCAGAAGAGACTGAACTTTAAAACATTGTTGAGACTGTGATAAACTATGGGGACTTTTAAAGTTTGACTAAATGAATTTTGCATTATGATATTGTTTTTTTTTTTTTTTTTTTTTTTTTTGAGACAGGGTTTCTCTGGGTAGCTTTGCGCCTTTCCTGGAGCTCACTTGGTAGCCCAGCCTGGCCTTGAACTCAGAGATCCACCTGGCTCTGCCTCCCGAGTGCTGGGATTAAAGGCGTGCGCCACCAACGCCCAGCGCATTATGATATTGTTACAAGCTTATGGGGACCAAGAATGGGATGTGGTAGTTTGAATGTAATTGGCCCCTAAAATCTCACAGGGAGTGGCACTATTAGGAGGTGTGGCTTTGTTGGACTAAGTATGGCCTTGCTGGAAGTATGTCACCGTGGGGGCAGGTTTCCTAGGCTCAAGACACTGCCCAGTGTCTCTGTTGACTTCCTGTTGCCTGCAAGATATAGGACTCTCAGCTACTACTCAAGTATCACATCTGCTTGTATGCCGCCATGCTCTCCATCATGATGATAATGGACTGAACCTCTGAAACTGGAATCGATCCCCCTCAATTAAATGTTTTCCTTTATAAGAGTTGCTGTGGTCATGGTGTCTCTTCCTAACAATAGAAACCCTAAGACATAACCTGAGTTATGATCCCCAGAACCCACTGTGGAAGGACAGAAATACTCCCAAAGGTTTTAGGTGACCTCTATATACACATGGCATGAACAGACTATACTTACACACATAACAAAAAAACCTTACTGTGCCAAATGATAATTTTTTTCTACATTGCATCAACTTGAAAGGGCTAAGATTTCTTGCAAAGTTTTGTTAGTTTGGTTTCTTTTGATTTGTTTTTTTAGATAAGATACTGCTTTGTAGCCCTGGCTGGTCTCAAATTCATGGCAAACCTCTTGTTCTTGTTCTCAGTCTTCTAAATTCTAAATTTGTTTGTTGAAGTAATGCTTACTTTTAAAATACAAAATATTCTGAGTATGGTGGTATATATGCTTGCAATTACAGCACTTTGGAAGTAGAGGCGGGGGGGGGATTTAAGTCCTTTCCCATCTTAGTGTACTTACACACCATGGCTCTGACTCTTTCAGCTTGAGATACAGTAAAGTTCTTTATCCTTCCAATTCCTCAGACATAAGATTTGGCCTTGGCATAGATTTTAGCAACTGTAGTATTTGTTTTTCTTTCTTTCTCAGGCCTGCAAACCCAAGCACTAATTAGCCCAGTAACTTACAGAGACCTAGCTTAAAAATGTATGTATGGGGGGGTGGGGGTGGCAAAACTGTGGTTATGGTTCAGTGGTAGAACATCTGCCTAGCATGTTTGAAGCCATGGTCTTGATTACTAGTACCCCCAAAAGAAACAAAACCACACAAATCCAACAACTTTCACCAGATATGATGACCCATGTCTTTAATATTGGTCCAAGGCTAAGCTGAGCTAAATAGTGAGTTCCAAAGCAGTAACAGCTATAGATTGAGAATTTGTCTCAAAAAACAAAAACAAGTCAGCTGGACATGGTGGTGAATGACTTTAATCCTAGCACTGGGGAGGCAGAGGCAGGCAAATCTCTGAGTTCAAGGACAGCTTGATCTAATGAGTTCCAGGATAGCCAGGGCCACAGAGAAACCCTGACTCAAAAAACAAACACCAACAAAACAAGTCAGGCATGGTGGCACATGACTTTAATCCCAGTACTAGGGAGGCAGAAAAAGATGGATCTCTAGTTGGAGTCCAACATGGTTTATATTGTGAGTTCCAGGCCAGCCAAGGCTACATCGTGAATGAGACCTTGTCTCAAAAAACACACCAACCAACCAACCAAAGAAAAAAACTCTTCCTACTACTAAACCATGGGGTTTTGTTTGGTTTGTTTGAAATAGGTGATGATAAATTACATAGGCTAACCTGAAACCTTGCTCAGACTGACCTCTAAGATCGTCTCGAGTCTCTCAAGCGCTAGTAGCATCAGTGTGGGGTCACAACACCTATTTCCAAAAGCAATGTTCTAAAAGCAACTGTTTATGTAGCTTTAGTTTTCCTGCCTTGCCCACAGTCAGGAAAAATCTTTGTCATCCGCCAGTCCCACAGCCGCTCAGAACCAACCAAATAAACACAGAGACTTATATTGCATACAAACTGTATGGCCGTGGCAGGCTTCTTGCTAACTGTTCTTATAGCTTAAATTAATCCATTTCCATAAATCTATACCTTGCCACGTGGCTGGTGGCTTACTGGTTTCTTCACATGTTGCTGGTCATGGCGGCGGCTGCAGTGTCTCTCCACGTCAGCTTTCCACTTCCCAGAATTCTCCTCTCTCCTTGTCCCACCTACTTCCTGCCTGGCCACTGGCCAACCAGTGTTTTATTTATTGACCAACCAGAGCAATTTGACATACAGACCATCCCACAGCATGTTTATAGGGAATAAAAAGACTAAGAGGCCTGTTGGAGCCCAGTAGGTTTCCTAGTGGCTGTACCCAGAAGGACTGTGTAAGAGGTTGATTGGACCACAGGCCTGAGTACCAGGTGTTTGTAAGGATCTAACTAGCAAGGGGGGGTGGTCTTTTGTTCCACTCCTTGGCATTGTTATAAATAAACCCTTCGAATAAAGTTCTGGGCCAGTGAATAAGGATCCAGGTCCACCCAAGTCTATCCTGTGTTTCTCTCCTCTCTATTTCTAACTAAGTCTCTTCTTATCCCTCAATCCTCAAGAGTTCCTGGGGTAAATAAGTGTGGGGGCTGGTCCACTACAGAGACCAGGCCCTCAACCAAAAATATTCAATTTATTCTTCCCTGCAAAAATTATAGTAAAGTATAAAGTAAAAGTTCTCATGTGCAAAGTTCAGCTTAAAGCTGAACATCTGGTTTTCCCTCAAGAACAATCCTTTCCTTAGCTCCTTCAGCATCCTCCCCCAAAAAGCAGAAGTCATAAAAACATTATCACAAACATTACCTATTGTAATAAAGCAGAATACTCACTTAAACAGCAGTAATGTGAGCTGCCAAGTGGATGCTGGGAACAAACCCAGATCCTCTGCAAGAGCAACAAGTGCCCTTAACCGTTGAGACATTTCTCCACCCCTGATGTCAAAGATTTTAAAAGGTGCTCACATCCAGCATGGGATGGTTGGTTAGAAAGTTACCCAAAGAAAGCACAACTTCAGACACGAATATGAGGTGTTAAGCAACAGGGGGGGGGGGCAGTTGTGCAAAGGAAATTACATTCTGGAGGCCTCAAGAGGATGGTGGATACATACATTTCCAAGAACTGAACACAGTGGGGGAAAAGGAAGAAAAATGACATGGGAAATAAAGCCACAGAGGCACCACCAGTGGTGGTGGGAGGCAGAAGGGCTGAATTTTACATTGTGGGCCCTGGGGAGCCAGTCATTAAAGAGCTGAAGTAGAGATATCGCTGTGTTCAGTTTACTAACTCTTCTCACTTCTTCCCTTCAAGTTGTTTCTCAAGCATTCAGACTTGTCTGCACTTCTTCCAACTTCCTGTTCCCAAATCTGCACAACTGTGATGCACAAAAATTGCCCTTTAAAGAACGAACCTGACCCTCGGGGAGCTCAATTCAATGAGCGCTTTTAGCCTTGACTGCACTTGTTCCACCTGTAGCAAGTGGCCCTGGGACTATCAACTCTCCGTGTTCTTCCACAGCTTCTCTTCCCCACTTTCTTAGTTACTGCTCTCCAGTCTTCACTGCAAGCTTCCTGTCTCTACCAACTTTTCAAAAACACCTGCTGGAAGTCAAGAGGACATCCTTGGCCCTCAGCATTTCCAAAACATCTACATGTTACCTGGGTAAATTTTGTTTGGTTGAGACAGGGTCTCAGTTAAGTACCACTATGTAGACCGGCCTGCCTCTGCCCACCGAGTGCTGGGATCAAAGGCGTGCACCACCATGCCTGACTACCTGGATAATCTTGATGAACAGGGCCTAGATGTCTCAAACCTTAAACAGCACCTATGTGTTCCTAAGTTCTAACTGTATGTATGGACAGATAAGTCCTCTCTTCTGGACACCACATTCAGTTATTTCAGTGTCTTATAAGTAACTCAACCACATGTACTTTAACTTCGTGTGTTCGGTGGGGGAGGCACATGCATGCCCAGGCCCAGGCCCAGAGGTCAGAGGACAACTTTCAGGAGTCAGTGCTTGCCTTTAACCTTGTTGAAGCAAGGTCCCTGTGCTGTGTACTCCAGGGTGGTTAGCCTGAGCGCTTCCAGCTCATCCTCCTGTCTCTGCTATCTTGCCTTTCAAGTGAGCGCTAGGACTGCCACAACATCTGGCTTTTTTTTTTTTTTTTTTTTTACAGGGTTCTAGGGAATGAACTCAGGTTGTCAGGCTTGTATGGCAAGCACTTCTATTTGCAGAGCCGTCTCCCCAGACCTACTTCAACTTTTCAACTGTGTTTCAGCCTATGTTCAAAGGCTTAACATTTCAACTTGACAGACTTCCCAGTGCTATCTAACCCAGCCCTACCCATCAACACGATCTAATTAAAAGTAAAAACAATACTTCCAGGTTTAAGTTTCCTTAGTAAGTCTCTATTATCTGATCTACAAGAACCTTCTAGGCTCTATCTTATTCTTCCACACTTCAAGTTCAGAGCAAACTCAGCCCTAGACTACACTGTTGGGAGCTCTCCCTCAGTAGTCAACGCTGTGGTTTGTGCACACTTCTTTCCCTGGAACACTATTTTTCTTCCACTCCCTTGATCTTTTCTCAGTGGACCAATTTGCCCTTCAAGACTGTTAGGCCTTTTCCTCTCAAGAAGCTTCACTATTGAGGTTGGAGAGATGGCTCAGTTAAAAGCATCAGCTGCTTTTCCAGAGAACCAGGGTTTGAGTCCCAGCACCCACAAGGTGACTCATAACCATCTGTAACTCCAGTCCCAGGGAATCTGATGCTCTCTTCTGGCCTCCTTGAGCACTAGGCACAGACATGGTGCACAGAAATACATGCAAGCACAACACACACACAAGTTCATTCCAGGTGTACCACTTTTTGAGAATTATATATAGTTCCAAAACTACTCATTCACACAGCATCCTGTGCTTAATACTAGCTTTGTACTAAGCACTTTAAAAAAAATAAGGGGCTGGAGAAATGGCTCCGCCACTAAGAGCACTGACTGCTCTTCCAGAGGACCCACACGGCAGTTCATACGTGTTTGTAATTTCAAGATCTGACATCCTCACACAGACATACATGCAAGCAAAACACCAGTGCACACAAAATTAAAATAAATTATTTTTAAAAACCCCATGGTTTTAAAAACTTTTTATCTTTTCCACCACAATTTCATACATATTGACAGTATGTTGATCATATTGTTTCCCATCCTCCAATCCTCTTATCGATAACTCTCCCACCTGTTTTTGAGACAGGTATTATTACATAGACCAGGTTAACCTCGAATTATGCACCCAAGGATAATAGTGAACCTCTAATCCTTCTGCCTCTACCACCAGAGTACTGAGATTCCAGGCATGCACCATTACATCCTAATTTTGCTGGGGGCTGAACCCAGGGCTTCATGCATGCAAGCAAGCACTCTATCAACTGAGCCACACCCCTTGCTTTCACATACAAAACATTTATTTATTGTGTGTGTATGCCACAGCACGTGTGTTGGCAGAGAAGAATGTGAAGTCAGTTGTCTCCTTCCACCTGTACATGGGTTCCAAGAATAGAACTTTGCCAAGCTTTGGTTAGTACCTTTACCTGCTGAGCCTAATGAATGTTGTCTTTCTTTCTCTATTTATTTATTTTGTTTTTTTGAGACAGGGTTTCTCTGTGTAGCTCTAGCTGTCCTGGAACTCACTCTGCAGCCCAGGCTAGCCTCAAACTCAAGAGATCTGCCCGCCTCTGCCTCCTGAGTGTTGGATTAAAGGCCTGTGTCACCACTGCCCAGGTTAGTGTTGTCTTTAAACAGTGCCAACTATTAGCACCTAGCACTTACCAGGTTTGAGATTACGAGACTGACACAGTACCTGCTAAACCAAGAGGCCAACAAGAACGCAAACTAGGAGCTTCCAAAGATGTCCTCGAGACTCACTGAATCAAAGCCTTGGCAGCAGACATCTTGTCTATAGCCTTCTCTGTGGAATGGGGAAATAGATGCTCTAGAATCCTAAGCAAGCATTAAGTCCAAACTCTTCCTGATTTGCTTTTACTATAACACCAATTAGCACAGTTTTAATGCTCTTGAGCTTGGAAAAGAAAGTGCCAGCACAAACTACTGTTCTGCTTAAAGATCTTGGGTACTAGATAAGTTTTCTGAATTCCTTACAATGGAGTATGGAATTTTCAGTGAAACAAGTAGGTACATTTTCCCCTGTATTTATTTTCTGACATCTATTTATGGGCCATACATGCATGTGGAGATCAGGGAACCACTTGTAGGAGTCAGTTATCTTCTTCCATCACGTGGGCACCAAGGATCAAACTTAGATTGTCAAGCTTAGCAGGAAACACAGGCTCTGAATCATCTTGCCATTGTCAGGGCTACACTTTTTTTTTTTTTTTAAGATTTTATCTTTTATCCTTTTTTTTTTTTTTTTTTGGTTTTTCGAGACAGGGTTTCTCTGTGTAGCTTTGCGCCTTTCCTGGTACTCACTTGGTAGCCCAGGCTGGCCTCGAACTCACAGAGATCCGCCTGGCTCTGCCTCCCAAGTGCTGGGATTAAAGGCGTGCGCCACCACTGCCCGGCGGGATTTTATCTTTATTTTTAATTGTGTGTGTATACGTGTTTGTACACAGGATTGCACTCCCTATAAAGGCCATAAGATGCCAGATCTCCTGGAACTGGAGTTACAGGCAGTTCTGAGCTACCTGATGTGGATGCTGGGAACCGAACTAGGGTCCTTCTAACCAGAGCTATCTCTCCAGCCCCCAAACCTTAATTTTTGAGACTGATCTCTCAAAGAAGCCGGAGCTCACTGATTCAGCAAGGCTGGCTCACAAGAGAGCCCAGAGATCTGCCTGTTTCCACTTCCCCAGCACTAAGATCAAAGATGTACACATGGCTTTTTAATGTGAATGGTAGCGATCTAAACACTGGTGCTCATGCTTCCATGGCAAACATTTTACCAAATGAGTCATCTCCCCTACCTTCCAATTTTTTAAATTATATTTTTAACTTGGTTATTATTGTGGGTGCACTTAAAAAGGCACTTGTATGGAGGTCAGAGGACAATTTGTGAAAAGAGGCAACTCTCTCCTTCCATGTGGATCAGAGGACTGAACTCAAGTCATCTTCAGGCTTGGCAACAGATGAGTTAAGGCACAGAGCCACCTTGACAGCAAGATTTTTTTTTTTCTGACAGAGTCTCAATTACCCTAGGCCAGCCTGGAACTCCAGGTCTTTTCTGGCTCCACTTCCCAAGTGCTAGGATTAAAGAATGTGCTACTATGACTGGCATTTACTTATTTAGAATCTTTTTTGTACACAAGATCCTACTCCATAGTCCTGGATGGCTTGGAACTCACTCTGTAGACCAGGATGGCCTCAAACCCAGGAGATCTGCCTGCCTCTGCTGGGATTAAAGGTATGGGCCACCAACGCCCAGCTACAGGCTAGTCTTAAACTCACAACAATCCCCGTGCTTTTTTCAGCCTCCTAACTCTTAGGTTACAGGCTGAGCCACCACACCCAGCATTAAGTGCTTTTTTTTTTTTTGCTGTTAAGAGGAATCACAAGTTTCACTGACTTCTCAAGGATATTAATGTTATACGTGTGTATACCCAATTAAGCCAAGTATGGTGGCTCATACCTGTAATCCTAGCAGTTAGGAGATTGAGGTAGGAGGACTGCCACAAATCCAAACCTAGTAGGGCTATATAGTAAATTTCAAACCAGTTTATGATACTAAGCAAGACCTTGTCTCAAAAAATAAGTAAGTTAGGCTAAAGTAACTTGTAGTACTAGCCCTTTAAAAATTGTTTTTATACACTCATACACACACACACACCCCTAATTTTATGTGTGTAGGTATTTTGCCTGCATGTGCACCATGTACATACCTGGTGTCCATGGAGGTCAGAAGAGGTCTTCAGATCCCCAGGAACAGGGGCTAGAGATAGTTGTGAGCCGCTATGGGTTCTAGGAATCAATCAAGCCCCTCTAGAAGAGCAACAAGCCCTCTTAATCAATGAGCTATCTCTCCAGGCCTCCTCTCACCTTTTTGTTTTTTTATACTTGGTCTTACTATGTAGCCCTGAACTATGTAGGCCAAGTTGGCTTAAAAGTCCTAGCGAAGCCCGGTGGTAATGGCGCACACCTTTGGTCCCAGTACTCAGGAGGCAAAGGCAGACCGATCTCTGAGTTCAAGGCCAGCCTGGTCTACAGAGTGAGTTCCAGGAAAGGCTCCAAAGCTATACTGAGAAACGGTGTCTTAAAAAAAAAAAAAAAAAAACACCTGAGACCTCTTGCCTTTGCCTCTTGAATTTCAGAATTGAAGGCATGTACCGCTGGGCAATCTTTTCCTTCTTAATTTTGTACTTCTTGTATCATTTGCATTTTCGAGGCAGCAGTCTCTGCCAAAACCATTCTAAGCACAGAAAAGAGACCTGGAGGTTCACACACACACACACACACACACACACACACACACACACAGAGAGAGAGAGAGAGAGAGAGAGAGAGAGAGAGAGAAAATCAACTAGAATTTGCATATAAGATTTTCTACAATTTCATTCATCCCAGGACTTTGATAGTAGAAGTCCAAATATCAGGAGTTCAAGGCTAATCTGGGCTACAATGAGACCCTGTCACAAAACAAAATATAGCATAACACAGATTATATCATTGGAAGAGTCCTTACTAACATTCTTTAGAAACTAGTGCCTGGGCTGGAAAGATGGATCAGTGGGTAAAAGGCATTTGCTGCCAAGCCTGATGACCCAAGTTCTGTCTCCAGGACCCACATGGTATAGGACAACCAAATTCTGAAAGTTGTCCTCTGATCTCCATACAAATGCCAAAGGACCTGCCTGTCCCCCTCCCCATGTGATGATGATGATGATAAAAACTAGTGATTTATTCTAATGTACGCTGAACCTGGCAAATCAGGGTGTTTAATATATTGGTTGTTAAAGTGTTTAAGAAAATATGTTCTAGCCAGATGTGGTGGCACACACCTTTAATCCCAGCACTCAAGTAGCAAAGACAGGATTTGTGAGCTCAAGGTCAGGCTGGTTCCAGGCCAGCAAGAGTTACAGACTGAGACCTTGTCACAAAAGGGATGAGGGAAGAAATAAGTACTAAAAAAAAAAAAAAAACAAAGAAAAATTTACTGTCATCTAATTAAATGTAATGGGGGTTGGGGGGACAAACAGAATCATCCAGAGGTAAAACAATCTTTCTAGCTTCTTTTTGTACTGTTAGAATGAGCCCAAACATAAGGAGACGCATTTAATAACTCACCAATCACTAAATTCAATCTTGGGAGCAATATGTTAATGATTAGCAATGAATCACTTGTAAGGAGAGAAAGTTTTGCCTGGCTTAAAAGGTAACCCACTAGCTGTAAAAATCACAAACGTTCGGAGTACAGAACACTTTCAGCATGAGCTAAATAGGTAGGTAAGGCTATTCTGATGACAGAAATCAGCGGCAACCTATGGACATGTGGCCTCTCTGGGGCTGAAAAAAATGAGTGCTACAACCATCGGTGCACTCACTTGGGGAACGCGCTCCAAAGCAAAAGTCACATAAAGATCTGTGGTGCACTATACACACGTTTATAAAGTATGCCTAAGCAAAGGACATTTTAAAGAGGACGCTACTTTGATCACTGATAAGACAACCCAAGCTTCTTCTTGTTCCGGGAAGCTCTAGCAGAGAATGACCCACTCTCCCGGCGAAAGCAGCCCATGAAAAAGACTGGCGATCCCCGATCCCTCGGGAGCTCTCGCCGCCGCTTCAGCTCCAGCTCTGCGAAATCTCCACAGGCCCCCGGGATACGGCAAGTCACGGACACCCCGCTTCGCTTTCGCTGGCCCCGGCCCGAGGGCTCCGTCGCCCTTTCCGCTGCTGCATCGGCTACCAAGTGCATCGCTCCGCCACCGAACACCGGGCGTCAAGAACGCTGTCGGGGAGGAAGCCGGAGGCTTCCCGACGTCCCCCGAACCGCTACCCAGCGCACCACACGCCGGGGCCGGGCCACGCAGCCAGCAGGCGCCGCTGTGGCGCCGCCTTCGGAACCAACAGCCTGCAGCCACACCGCCAGGCTCCCCGTCTCAAGCCTCGCAAAGGGGCGAGGGCTTTCCGCGCAGGCGCGCCCCTGACGCGGCCCGCGCTCGCCACTTCCGCCCGAACGGGAGGCGGGGGAGGCGACGCGGAGCCGGCACAGGCGCGAGCTCGGATCCTCGGAAGAACCCAGGCGCCGCGCGGGCCTGAGGACTCACCAAGTATAACGGCTGCCAGCGACACTGAGCGTCCAGTTCCTCGAACTCCCGCTCGAGGGTGGCCGACATGGCGGCGGGGAGAGCGCGAGCGGGAGCGGAACCACCACAGCGGAGAGGCTCGGGCCCCGCTCTATCCGGGGAGAGCGCTGGCGCTGTGGCGCATGCGCGCTCCGCGCCCCGCCCCGCCCCCACGTCGAGCCGAGCCGGCCTTGGGGAAAGTACCTGGAGCGTCGGACGTCAGCGCGCCGCCTCGGCGCCGCGTGGGTCGGACGTCTCGGGGGCGGGGCGGGGCGGGCGCGAGGGGGCGTGGTCCGGAGAGTGCCCAGGTGGGAGGGGCGGGGCCGGCGACACCCCGGAGCTACATGGGACCGTGTCTGGCCCAGGAGGTGAGAAAGTCCCTGGAAAGTCACCAGCCAGTCTCGCCTTCCTCGCCGCCCAGTTCTCCTTTTCTCCTTAAGTCTTTATTTTAAAATGCAGGATCTGAGTTCTACTTAAATAGCATTTAGGTTGGTCTAATGGCCTTTGTTCAACTTTAGAACACATTACTGTGATGTGGGTCCCAACAAGTTTTGTGCCAAACAAAGCTTTATAGGAAAAGAGAAGGCATTTGGCAGAGTGTCTTGTTTAGAATAAGACTCACAGCTCCAAAGTTAGTGTTGGCTGTTCAAAGTACATGTAAGTCCCCTTCTACGAAACAAGCGTCTGGCTCCGGAAATCGTTTTGCCTCAGATTTAAGATAACTCAATGTTGGTGAACTCATGTGCTTAAAAATCTTACCATCTGACCATCTTAAGAGATGTGGAAGATGCTTCTCGGCCTTTTGGCCAAAATCAAGTGAAGAACTGTGAAGGGGTAGAGAAGCATGAACTGTGCCGTCCAATATTGAATTTAAATTTTTTTTCTCCTATTAACTCAGCTCTGGAATTAGAAATTCGGTGAAGCCCCGTGTTCATCCCCCAGCACTGGGGGCAAAGAACAAAACCTCTAAATACATTTCTCAGTGTCTAGCCGCTTTTGCTCGGTAGCCTCACGTGGCTAGTGGCTGTCTTGTGGTCGAAAGCACAAGTAGAACGTTTGTGTCATCAAAGAACATTCTTTGGGTTTGGATGTTTGGAGTTGGGTTGTTTGGGTTCTGTTGGGGGGGGGGGATTTAGTTGGTTTGTTTTGTTTTGAAATGGTCTCAAAAACCAGCCCAACTTTCAACCTGGGATCTTGCCGCTTCTACCTCCACTAATGCTGGAATTTCCAGGCATCTGCCACCACACCCTTCAAAGAATTTCTTTGGGATAGAGCTACCTGAAAAGATTACAATATAAGGCAGAAAGTGCTGTTAAACCTGGTAAGGTGAAATGGGCCTTGCTAGACTTGCAGGATGTTCAAGGCCAGCCTGAGGAGAAACAGTGAGACCTTGTTTTAAAAGGGGGAGGGGTGCAGAATAGAGTCCAGAAACAAATTCAAGAATAGTCCAGAAAAGATCTGAGAACTTCTCTCCTGGTGGCAAAATCTGTTAATACAGACTTTCTGGGTTGCTTTTATTTGTTGGCTTGTCTTTCCCAGTATTCCAGCGTGAACCTAGGCACTCGTCCTTGGTAGGCAAGTATTCAACCACTGGTCTGTATCCCCAGGATTGTTAGTCTTTGCTGCCTTCTGGAGCTCTCTCCTCCCCCTTCCCTGTCTTTCTTCTTCTTCTTTTTTTTTTAATACTGCAGATTGGACTCAGGGCCTTGCATATACTTGGCAACCACTCTATTACTTAACTATAGCACCAGCTTTTAATTTTTTTTTTTTTAATTTAGGCTGGAGAGATGACTCATTAGCTCAAAACATGGACTACTCTTTCAGAAGACTGGTGTTCGATTCCCAGCACCCACGTGGCTGCTCACAGCCATCTGTAATTCCAGTCCCAGGAGATCTAATGCCTTCCTCTGGTCTCCACATGCACCAGGCACACACTTGGTGCATATACATGTTTGCAAAGTATTTATGCATATAAAACTAAAGGTTATTTATTTATTTATTTATTTTAGATTTTGAGAAAGAATTTCACTGAGTTCAGCAAGCTAGACTTGAACTTGTTCTGAAACTGAAGCAAGTACTTTTTTCCTCCTTCAAGTCACTGGGATCATGGACCTGGCTTGTGTGGTTTGTGTTTTGTTTTGTTTTGGTAGGGTCTTACATTGTAGTCCAGTATGGTCCTAAACTTGACATCCTCTTGCCTCTGCTTTCAAGTACTAGGATCATAGGCATGTACAACATATTCATGACAACAGTATTATATTTATGGAATAATAAACAAGCTGATTAGTTAACTAAATCAAGCAACAGACTTATACATCCAGTATGTTCACATATTTCATAAAGACTGATAGCTAGTAAAATGGGAAAATGATAGTGTCATCACAAGTGGTGCTGGACTCACCAGTAAAATATACTGGGCACCAGTAAAATATACTGTATGTTTCCATTTTCATGAAGTTCGAGAACAGAATTAGTTGGAGCAGCAGGAATGGTGTTGAGGTACTGTTTGTTCTGGAATACTTTAGATCTTTAAATACAGTATTGTACATAATATACTTATATGTTGTGCATGTGTATATTAATGAACTGCACATAAGGTTTTTTAACTTGATGCTAACTTCAATAAAATTACAAAATTAAAATAGATATGGCTATTTCGCTTAGAAACAGTAACCACACAGAGTATCTCACATTGTGTTTAATAGGTTAATGCCGCCTCGTGAATCTAACAAGATTGTTAGATCTTCAAAGCCATATAATGCACTTTAATTCTCTAAAATGGCTAGCAGCTGCAGAATACAGCTATAAACCATGTGAATTAAGATAGGGACTCTACTCATGCTACATTTTGGACCCATAAAATATATTTGATGCTTAGTCTTACAAATGGCCTTCCACACTTTGGCCAGGGCCCTTTGCCTGATGGCATGTGTTAGCCTGGTTATAGGTCTAACAAAAACTGACTCAAAAAAAATAAATAAATAAAATAAAGACTTTACAAATACAAGGCCCGGGCGTTGGTGGCATATGCCTTTAATCCCAACACTCTTCAGGCAGAGACAGACAGAGCTGTGTGAGTTTGCCTGGTCTACAGAGCAAGTTCCAGGACAGGCTCCAAAGCTACAGAGAAACCCTGTCTCGAAGGAAAAAACAAAACAAAAACAAAAACAAAAAACCTACAAATACAAAGCCCTATGGTGATGATGCCCCACACCTTTTATCCTAGCACCAAGGAAGCAGAAGCAGGTGAATCTCTGAGTTCAAGGCTACCCTTGGCTGCAGAGTGAGTTCCAGGACAGCCAGGGTTACACAGAGAACCCATGTCTTGAAATAAATAAAAAATAAAGACCAAATACATTATAGCTTTGAAAAAAAAAATTTTTTTTTCAGGTTGTGGAGAGTTGGCTGAGCAGTTAAGACCCAAGTTGAGTTGCCAGCACCCGTGTGGTGGCTCAAAACCTCCTATAGCTCCTGTTCATGGGGACCTGACACTGTCTTCTGACCTCACGCACCAGCCATGCATCCATGGAGCAGAACATTCACACACATAATGAATCTTTAAAAAATTGTAACCAGACAGAAATCTTTCAGTCAGCTAGGTAAGAGGCCTGTGATTGTAATCCCAGCACCCAGGCATGAGGATTGGAAATTTAAGGCAAGCAGCTTAAGCTATATGAAACCTTATCTTATTTTTTTTTTTTTTTTTTTTTTTGGTTTTTCGAGACAGGGTTTCTCTGTGTAGCTTTGCGCCTTTCCTGGAACTCACTTGTAGCCCAGGCTGGCCTCGAACTCACAGAGATCCGCCTGGCTCTGCCTCCCAAGTGCTGGGATTAAAGGCGTGCGCCACCACCGCCCGGCTACCTTATCTTAAAATAGCATTGAAATACTCCCTAGCTCAACTATAGAGATATATAGTAGTCCCTCAAATGAATTATTATTCATCCATTTGTCATAATGTCTAAATGAGCTGCCTTTTTTTTTTTTTTTTTTACATTGTTCCAAGGTTTTCCTTTTTCCCCCCCTCTCTCTCATTATGTATTTATTGACCCAAGCCTTACTATGTAGTGCTAGCTAGCCTGGAACTTACTGTGTAGACGAGGCTGGCCTCAACTCACAGAGACCCTCCTACCCCTGCACCCTGAGTGCTGGGTTTGAAGTCGTATGCTGCCTCTGCCTGGCACATACAGTTTCCTTTTGAAAAGCCCTCTCTGGGAGGATGTTGTGGACCCCTTGCCCAATGGTGCCTTTTAACCCTTGTCAAGACAGGGCAGTGCTGAAACTCTGCCGGACTAAAATCCATTTGGGGGCTCTTTTGAC
Organism: Peromyscus leucopus; assembly: GCF_004664715.2. Taxonomy (NCBI): domain Eukaryota; kingdom Metazoa; phylum Chordata; class Mammalia; order Rodentia; family Cricetidae; genus Peromyscus; species Peromyscus leucopus. Next base: position 55,223,432 of record NC_051079.1, read on the forward strand.
TTGCTCAGCAGGCTCCTGTGCCAGGAGGGTCTCTGCTGGAGCCAGCAGTTCCCACCTCCTAACCCCATCCCAGCACCCTCTTCCCTCGGGGGCTTTGCAGCAGGATATCTTCAGGGAGACATTTTTTCCCCTGGACAGTTTCCACCTTAGGAAGATGATTGGCAACGAGCTCTAGAAGGTGGAATGGTGGCCTTTGCAAAGAGGCCTTCCTAGAATCTGTGAATGTGGCCTTCCATGGTGTGGGGGGAATGGTTTTTCGCAGATGTAATTAAAGTAAGTGGTTTAAGATGAGATCATCTTGGATTATCAGAGGAGCATTAAATCCAAGGACAAGTGTCCTCCCAAGAGAATGGCAGAGAGAGAGGAGGGAGAAGGAAAGGAAAAAGGGGAGAGAGAAAGGGAGAGGGAAAGCGTTGTTGGAGGTTTTTACTCTTTTTGGGGGGACCCCACCACCCAGCTCCCAAATAAATCACACACGGAGGCGTATTCTTAACTGTGAATGCCTGGCCTTAGTTTGACTTGTTTCTAACCAGCTTTCCTTAACTTATCCCATCTACTGTTTGCCTCTGTGCTCTTCCTTTTCTATTCCTAAATACCTTTCTTTGTTTCTTACTCCGTGGCTGGCTGTGTAGCTGGGTGGCTGGCCCCTGGAGTCCTCCTCTCTCATTCTTAGATCTTCCTCTCTTCTCCTCCCAGCTTTCTCCCTCTATATATCCTCTCTGCCTGCCAGCCCTGCCCATCTCTCTCTCCTGTCTTGCTATTGGCCGTTCAGTTCTTTATTAGACCATCAGGTGTTTTACACAGGCACAGTAACACAGCTTCACAGAGTTAAACAAATGCAACACAAACAAAAGTAACACACCTTCAAATAATACTCTACTACAGGAGAGAGAGAGAATTAAGAGAAAAGGCTGTGTGAAGATGGAGGCAAATAAATAGGTTACTAGCCACAAGGACATCCGGAGCCCCAGCAGGTGGAGGAACCGAGAAAGGATTCCCTGTTAAATGCTCCGGAGGGAGCATGGCCTGTTGACCCCTGGTCATGGATTTCTGGTTTCTACATTGGTAAGAGAATAAACTGTTAAGAGGTTTTGCTTGGTTTTGTTTTGTTTTTGAAAAAAAGTTTCACATAGCCTAGGCTGGCTTTGGATACCAGAGCTACACATACAAGCCACCATAGTAGCTGAACTGCTGTTCCCTTAGACCACCAAGGTCTTGATTTGTTCTGACAGCAATCTGCACGGTTTTCAGCAAGGGCAGTACCACTAGGACTCAGTCTTCCTTTTAGCGAGCCAGAGGCAGTGTCTTCCCCAAAGAGGGCTAGGTCTCAGCCTTGCTAGGGCCAGAAGTGAGGGGGCAGAGGGGGCGTTCTTCCTAGAACTCTTGTGCCCCTCCTCCCTCTACGTATCCCACATCCTTTTGAGTTCTCCAAACATTTTTTCAATAATTTATTTTCATTTTATGTGCATCGGTGTCTTTCTTGCATGTATGTCTGTGTGAGGGTATCAGATCCTCTGCAACTAGAGTCAGCTGCCATGTGGGTGTTGGGAATTGAACCCCAGGTCCTCTGGAAGAGCAGCCGGTCGGTGCTCTTTAACTGCTGAGCTATCTCTCCAGTCCCGAGTTCTCTAAACTTTTTACTAGTAAATCTGCACCATTCCAACTCACTGTACTTAATTATTCTTTACACTAGGTTTTTTTTTTTTTTTTTTTTTTCAGTTTATTATGTGGTTGGGACTGAGATTGTAGTTTAGTGGTAGATAATTTGCCTAGCATGTTCAGGATTCTATATTCCATCCCCAGCACCACAAACAAACCAAAATGACTGAGTAGTTGCTCTGTTCTAATTAGACACATACTGACATTCTGTGCCATCATCATAATCATAATAATACAACTCTAAATTTAACAGCAAGGCAGGTGTGTGATGGCTTATGCCCATAAAGCTGGTACTCAGAAGTACTCAGAAGGCTGAGGTAGAAGGATTGCCATGCATCTGGGACCAGCCTGGGCTATATAGTAAGTTCTAGGTCATCCTGAGCTACAGAGTGAGACACTGTCCCAAAAATAAACAAACTGTAAAATAAGATATTTTATTTTTCTTCTTTTTTTTTTTTTTTGAGCTGAGGATCGAACCCAGGGCCTTACGCTTGCTAGGCAAGCACTCTACCACTGAGCTAAATTCCCAACCTGAGATACTTTGTTTTTATTTATTAGAGGTAGGGGCTCACGTAGCCCAGGTTGGGTCTAGAATTTGCCATAGAGCCAAGACTGGCCTTGAACTCCCAATCCTCTTGCTTCCAACTCCCCAGTCCTGTCATTATAGAGGTGCACCATCATTTCCGGTAGATCCAGTGGAGGTAGGAAGATCAGGCATTCGAGGTCATCCTCTGCTTCACGGGGAGTTCAAAGCTCCCCTGGGCCTCATGAGACTCTGCCTCACTCAAATAACTAAAAGAAAAAGTAAAGAAAACAAAATCGGCGATTGCTGAGCCAACATGGCATTGACAAAAACACATGGAGGCAGCACGGGCAGGGCGGTGGGTCGGAGCACGGGCAGGGGGAAGATCCCTTCGGCTCTGGAGAATCTGAAAATGGAAGAAGCCTGCCAGGCATCAGCTCGACATGCAAAGCAGACGGTTCCGGCAGACAGAATGGATGAGAGAGACGGGTCAGGTGTGAGCACCGGGAACCATCTCTAAGAGTCGGTCTGCTGTGCTGTAGACAAGTGGCAGTGGCCTCTCTGCTTTGGAAATGCCAGCTAAACACCCTATGGCCTGTGGGGTTGAACCCACAGGATCAGTGAGTACGCTGAATCTCTAGTCTATGCCCAAGTCGCTCCTCTCCCAAAACCTAAAAATGTATTGTTGTGAAGCCTATATGACCTGAGGCGTTCTGCATCTGGTCTGTCCAGGCACTGATAACATGACGAGGTCAAAAAGACCATCTGTTCAACACAGGATGTAGTGACAGAGAAGCCAGGGAGATGTGGCAGTGTTTGCTCAGAAGACCTCATTCATGAGATTGCCTGCTGGTGCCAGATTTCCAGGAGATGCATGGTTCTTCTCTCCTCTGATGGTAGGCTATTGCTACCCGGAAAACATCGGATTTCCTCACAGAGGTGTGATCACCTGGCTGTGGAGGTGACTACACCAACCAGCTGGTCCAGATGTTGAACTAGACCCAGGAACCCGAAAGCACAAAACATTGTAGTAGCATATGGTATGCTATGTGGAGCTGTTACTGAGTTCTTTTAGAGATTCCTTTCTGGCTTAGCAGCCGAAACTTGAAGGGAGGGGTCAATAGAAAGACAGTAGGTTCTGATCGTGACAGGCCACTCTTGTCACACTCTAGTTCCAGGGAAATATTCAATTGTTTTCCATGTTGACTTCCTCCTCTGAAATCAGAACACGCTCTAAAGGATGGAGTCCTGCTTTGTTATATCTTCTCTCTCAGGGCTTAATGTTCACAAATAGATGACAAAACCATGTACATAAGGCTCCCCAGAGCTCATGCAGCTGTGGATCAAGCCAAGAGCCATACTGGACATCCCTGGAGCCTTGTTTTTACAAAGGCCTGAGATACAATTAGAAAGAAGAGCCCGAAAGCACGTTGTCTTCTGCTGTCAATCCATGTCTTAGTTTTTTGATGTTGTCTCTGAGTGCTCGGACCTATCTGGTCCCAATTGTGTCTGGTTGCTTTTGTATCCTACCCTGCAACTGACTTAACGTTCTTTTCTATGGCTTAGGATTTGAGAAAGAAAAGACCTTTTCCTAGGAAGACATGCATATCCTCAAATTTTGCTTGTGCTTTTAGAGGGTCCAGAAGCCCTTCCCCTCAGAGACCTATAAGTCTTATGTAAGGCTATCAGATGCTCACTAGCCCTTGTCTCTGGTTCCATATTCTTTGAAAGACCAAAGTTTACCAAAGTAGCTTCCCCCTTCAAGACAACTTAAGTGTTTCCTAGTAATTAACACAGTGGGAGACTGTGTTGCTTCTTGTATGCTCTATTACTGCAGGAAATGCCCACAACTCTTTCCACCTCCAGGCTTCCCGATGGAACTTTCTGGTTTCTCTGATCATCAACCCTTTTCTAAAAACCTAGATTAGGATAGGGTGGGCCATTTTGTTGGTTCAGCATGGGTGAAATTAGCACCCAAATAGGTCCCAGGCTATCTCAGCATTTGTGGGCCTCTTCTTGAATATCCTGGACTCCAGAAGTTTTTTCTCTGGCCTGCTGGCAATGATGTAGTCAGCCAGCAACAGGGCTCTGGGGTGTTAATCTTGAAGGAAATGAGTTGATGCCCTTGTATTTCCCCTCAGTGATTACCCCTAAATAAACCTTCCCTCAGCACCCTTCACTTGGCTTCCCCATCCTGTCATGGAAACAATAGGTGAGAATATGACAAGTCCAGTTATACTTTAAAATGTGTTTGCTTGGCACGGTGGCACACACATCATCCTAGCACTTAGGAGGTAGAGTTCAAGGTCATCCTTGACTATGTGGTAAGTTTAAGGCCAGCTTGGGCAGATCAGCCCTGCTGCGGTTTTGGCTCACGGGGCTCTCCAATATAGCTTCAAAATTAGAGTATAATAATGCTTTCTGGTTATATGACAGTTAATGAAGCTGGTTGGCTCTAGAGTTAACCTGCTGAGAATAGATGTAATACATGTTACTCTTACATTGTAAAGCATTGTAAAATTAGAGTCCTTCAAAATGCTGTATCACAAAGGCACAGAAACACAGTTATGGATGTAGAAGCCTAGAGTTCATACCTCTGATCTGTCTTTAATATATTAAAGATGGAAGCAAAGTTTTCACATATGCTATAAAATGGAGCTGATATCCTCTACCCTGTCTGCCTTTTAAAAGAAATGAGAAAAAAAGTAAGTTTTTAAATGTATAGTCCTATATAAATACAAGAGTTTATCACTTAAATTTTTGACATTTGTTTATTTGTATGTGTGGGGTTGTTTATGTGCAGTGAATGGCAATACAACAGCTGTTGTAAGGCAGTTCTTTCTGCCCACGATGTGGGTTCTGGTCATCAAACTCGGATCTCAAACACCCTTGCCTGCTGAGCCATCTCCCTGGCCTTAGTTTATCATTTTAAGAAAGGAAATGGCAAGCCATAGAGGATGAAGTTTTACAATAAACACACCTAAAACAGGAATCACGTCCAAAATGTAAAAAGAAATTCCTACGAGTAAATACAAAAAAGAAAACACAATGCAAAAATGGACAAGAGATTTGAGTGGGAATTTTGTGAGGAGGATATCCAATGGCCAGTATACAAATGACCCTCAGTGCTGTTAGTCAGCAGGGAATGCAAATTAAAACTGTACTGAGTTAATGTCTAACCCCAGCGTAAGGGCAGGAAAACGGAACAACCACAATTGCTATTGTGTATACACATCTGAGACAATTTTGTTATTGCTTTCTTTTGTTGTTGCTTTGTTTTGTTTTTGAGACAGTCTCCATATGTAGCCCTGGCTATCTTGGAACTTGCTATGTAGGCCAGACTCACCTCAAACTCATGAAGATCCACCTGCCTCTGCCTCCTGAGTGCTGGGTCTAAAGGTGTGTACCACCGTGCCAAGGTGGTTTTTAATGTTTGAAAGACCATGAACTCAGGAAGGTATCCTTGGAGGGGACACCGGGGCCCTGGTCCCTTCCTCTTTCTTTGTGCATTCCTTCCTAGCCACCATGAAGGAAACGGATCTTCTCTACATGTGTTCCCATGGCACAGCTCCAAAGTAGCCAAACCAGGTGACCTGGACCAAAGTCTCTGAAATCATGAACCAAAACATTCCTTTGCCCCTTAGGTTGATGGTCTCTGGCCTTTTGCCACAATGGGAGAAAGCTCCAGTAACCGCATCACTCAGCTCTCTGTACCTGCCTTTTTGGGTTGGACCTTTTACCTCTCTCTTAAGTTTTTTGAGGACCCTTGTCGACTCAACAGACTTATCACCCCATCTCAAAGCCTGGAATTTAACCACATCTATAAAATCTCATGTGATGTGGCAGATACACTCACTGGTGTCTTCCTTCTTCCTCTAAAGTTTAGAGGAAGTTAGTTTAAAGTTTTAGAGTCTAAACTCTCCTAGAGTAGGAAACTATGATCCACTTGAGAAAATAAAGGAAGCCATTGGAGAAGGCCACAGCCGAGGGGTTTCCAGAGAACCAGCACCAGAAGAACCACTAGGTTAGTTAGAACAGCGTCTACCCCGGTGTGCTCTGTAATGTGACCTGATACATTTCCATCTCATTGGAGCCAGTTTTCATTCAGATTTCATGTTATGTGAAGCACAAAGCATACTGAATGACGTACTAGCCAACAGTTCGTTAAAATTGAAGACTTTCTTATTGATGGAGACAATCTTGTGAATGTAACCCAGGCTGGGCTTCCACTCACCCCTCACACCACTGCCTCCCAGTGTTTGCCTTGCAGGAGTGCCCTGCCATGCCTGGCCAGATGAACACTACTGTGATGGTTGATGGTCACCTTGACAGGACCTAGAAGCACTTACTGAGACCCTGGTCGTACCTGTGAGGGATTATCTGACTAGGATGGTAGAGAAGTGGTGGCACCCATCCCTGGATTGTGTCCTGGACTGCATAAAAAGGAGAAAGCTAGATGAGCACAAGCCTTCTTCACTCTGTGTCCTGACTGCAAATGCGATGTGACTAGCTGTCTCAAAATCCTGCCACGTGACCTCTCCATGGTGGGCTGGGCCCTCAAACTGGGAGCCAAGACAAACCTTTTCTCCCTGAAGTTTGCTGCTCTTTGGGTGTGTTGTAAGAGCAGGGAAACAAGTGACAAGTCCCACAAAGAGGAAACCGACTGTGGGTCGGGGGCGAAATGGGGCTCAAGCGTCCCAGAACCTTAAAAGGATTCTCGATGGGGCCACCATGAGGCAGACAACACACTGTGCCTTTGGGGCTGTCCTGTGCTGTGCTCTTCTGCCCTTTCCCCCGCTGGTCCACGTTTTCACAGAATTTCAAGTGGGTGGACCAGTCCAGACATCAATAAGTCACACCCATCCCCACGATTACACCAACACCCTGTCTTCAGAGAGGCCAGGCGTAGTGGGCGTGCCATTGAGATGGCAGAGTCTGAAGGGGACGTTACCAGTCAAAAGGAACACAGGGAGAAGGCAGAGGAAGATGAACAGAGGTCATGGTAAGATATGAGCAATGCAAGCAGAGTGTACTGTCTCTTCTACCAAAGGGTTAAATAACACAACATTCCATACAGAAATTAAATTGTAAAGAAGCCACTTGGCAGAAATTAAAATTCCTCTAAGGTCAGCACTTCTTGAAATCAAAATATGTGCTTGTTTCATTTCTCCGCACACTGCCCAGTAAAAGCCAATCACATAAGACTTGAAGGCTGAGCTCTGACCAGTGAGACACAGGACCCTTCTGCATTAGGCATAAAAATGCAGTGGGCCCCTGGGTGTGCTTGCTTGATTCAGTAAGGCAACACACACACCCTTCTGCAAAAGTCTGACTTTCTAACCTGGCAGAAATGCTTTGAATGGTGTGGTCCTTTTTTTGAGACCCCAGATCCATTTCTTACAGAGACAAGTATGGTGCCAGGCAGATCTTTATGAGTTGGAGGCCAGCCTGGGCTACAGAGTGAGTTCCAGGATAGGCTCCAAAACTACACAGAGAAACCCTGTTTCGAAAAAACAAAAAGAAAATGCAGACACACACACACACACACACACACACACACACACACACACACATCAAAAAAGAGAAATCCTGTCAGGTAATAGACAAAGTATTCTTTATGTTTTGCATAGTTAGCCTTTTGCCTCTTTTTGAATGAGGAAATCTTCAGACAGAGGTCCTAGGGGCCCTGGCTTATTCTCAAGTAGTGTGAGAACCAATGGAAGCCACGTAATATTAAAACAGTCCATTGAATCTTCTTAAACTCAATTCATCCAAATCTGAATTAAAGACCTCTCTTTAAAACCTGCTTCTTCTGAATTGTGTTCCAGTTAATGACATCACTCATTCACACACACCCAAACCAGGAAATTCTTGTCAACACATCTCTGCCCTCTATCTCCTGAAGCTAGTGGGTCACTTGTTTCTGTTGACTCTTGCCTTCCGAGAAATCTCCCTTCTGTGCTCTGCACTGTCTTCCTCTGCTGCTGCTTTGGTTTAGGGCTTGCTCTCTTCCTGTCTGTCCTTCTCTAGTCCACTGTACAGCATTCCAGTTAGTACATGGAGTAACAAGAGTTCTCAGAAGGCAGCAGATACAGAAATCAATGAGACTGAAGGAGTGACTGAGGGAATCTTTTTTGAGCATTTCAAGTGTTTCTTATTTATTTGTTTGTTTGTGGGGTACAGGGTCTCTTTATGTAGTCCTGGCTGTCCTGGAACTCATCATGTAGACCTCTGGCCTCAAAACTCAACAGAGATCTGCCTGCCTCTGTCTCTGCCTCCTGAGTGCTGGCATTAAAGACATGCACCTCTACCCCTGGTTTCAATTATTTCAAATTCCCTATTATAGGAAAACGTTGTAATATCTTTTTTGAACATATCTCTCCTCCCTCTTTTTTGCCCCAGTATTGGAACTGAACTCAAGGGCTTGTTCTCTATTGATGAGCTACAGACCCCTTTAGTTTTTACTTTGAAATAGGGGCTTGCAGCCAGGCAGTGGTGGTGCACACCTTTAATCCCAGCACTCAGGAGGCAGAGGCAGGAAGATCTCTGTGAGTTCAAGGACTGCCTGGTCTACAGAGGGAGTTCCAGGACAGCCAGGGCTACACAGAGAAACCCTGTCTGGAAAAAAGAAAGAAAGGAAGGAAGAAGGAAGGAAGGAAGGAAGGAAGGAAGGAAGGAAGGAAGGAAGGAAGGAAGGAAGGAAGGAAGGAAAGAAGAAATCTTGCCCTTAGCTCTCAAAGTAGCTGGAATTACAGCCCATACCACCACACTGGCTTTTTTCCTTTCAAAGAATTGTATAAACAAATAGCTAAAGATAGAATTGTTTGAGGAAAGATAACGCTGCTCTCTCCCTGCAGTTTTCTAAGCAGGAAATCCTGAGATGGCGATCTGATCTGAGTCGAGCCCAAGTATTTGATAGGGAGGTGATTCCAGGAAACACTAGAGAGTGGGGAAGGGAGAGAAGGGAAGAAAGGAAACCAACAGAGGGTTTATCGGCAACCGGTTACCACGTGGGCAATTAAACCTTCCTCCCACTGACGAGCCTGGGGAGACAGTCAGTACAGAGCATACATACCATCAACCGCTCCAAACCATAAGTCAAAGAATTTGAGGTGTTATATGTCAACTGCCCAGTTGTCACAGTTTGGAAAAAGCTTCTAGAACATATTAGCTCCCTGGCACTCTGAGCATGCCCAGTATCTGTAATCTGAACTTGTTCTATGGAACAAAAATGTTCAAAAGGAAAATAACCTTTGAATTTAGAAGTGAAAGCAGAGGGTAAATGGGAAAGGCACTTAGAGCGTCTGCTATGGATATTTTTATAGCTTTTATATTCACCATTAAATTGCTTGAAAGAACAGAACCAATGTATACTATACTTAGCAATTTGAAATTGTGACCTTGCTCACACCCCCATGACCTTGATAGTTCCTGCTTGCTTGCTTTCTATTTTTTTTTTTTTCCAACATGATTTCACATAGCCCAGGTTGTCTTGGAACTCATTAAGGATAACCTTAACCATGTGACCCTCCTGCCTCCATGCTGTATTCTGGCTTGTCCTGGTCATGTTCTTTTTTTCTTTTTTTTTTTTTTGGTTTTTTTCGAGACAGGGTTTCTCTGTGTAGCTTTGCGCCTTTCCTGGAGCTCACTTGGTAGCCCAGGCTGGCCTCGAACTCACAGAGATCCGCCTGCCTCTGCCTCCCAAGTACTGGGATTAAAGGCGTGCGCCACCACGCCCCGGCTCCCTGGTCATGTTCTTGTTGGTGGAAGTTTTCCTGTGTCCGGTCAGGTCCTGTAGCGGCTCGGTCCCAAGTAAACACACAGAGGCTTATATTAATTACAAACTGTATGGCCCAGGGCTCAGGCTTCTTGCTAGCTAGCTCTTCCATCTTAACTCAACCCATTTCTATTAATCTATGTTTTGCCACGTGACTTCATGGCATTACCTGTTCTCTCACATCTTGCTTCTCCTGGCGGCAGCTCGCAGCATCTCCCTGACTCCACCTTTTTTTTCTCTCTCTCTCTTGGATCTTCCACCTGGCTCCATCCTGCCCTGCCATAGGCCAATGCAGCTTTATTCATTGACCAATGGGAGCAACACATATTCACAGCATACAGAAAGACATCCCATAGCATGTTCTGTTTTACATAATGCTAGAGATGGCAGTGTAATCGTTCTCGACAAAGAATAGCCCAGTGTACATCACTGCTTTATTTTGTTTTCAATTCTTTTCAACTATAACTATTCCTTAATTTTTTTTCCTGTTTGTTCTTTATGTGAAATTCTTTTTTGTATTTGTTGCCCTTGCCACCACCCTCACAACTTCAATGTTCTATTTAAGATTTATTTATTTCTTTTTCTGTGTATGAGTGTTTTTATGTAAGAGCACCACATGCATATAGTTTGTTCCTTCAGAGGTCAAAAGAGGGCATCTGATTCTCTGGAACTGAAGTTATAGATGATTGTGAGCCACTGCGTAGGTGCTGGGAACCAAATACAGGTCCAACTAAATCCAGATCCTCTGGAAAAGCAGCAAGTGTTCTTAACTGCTGAACCATCTCTCCAGCCCCTTTCTTTCAACTTTTTTTTTTTTTTTTTTTTTTTTTTTTTTTTTTTTTTGAGACAGGGTTTCTCTATGTAGCTTTGGAGCCTGTCTTGGAACTTACTTTGTACACCAGACTGGCCTCGAACTCACAGAGATCCACATGGCTCTACCTCCCGAGTGCTGGGATTAAAGACATGTGCTACCGCCTCCTGACCCTTTCAACTTTTGAAGGCAATTTTATATTGTAAATTCAAGGCTTCAGTATGTAGTTGGGGATGACCTTCAACTCCTGATACTGCCCCATCCATTTTCCATGTTCTGGGATTACAGGCATGCACCACCATACCCAAGTGCTTCTCATTCTTAAAATTTTTATTTATTAGCCAGGCATGGTGGTACACATCTTTAATCCCAGCACTCGGGAGGCAGAGGCAGGTGGATCTCTGTGAGTTCCAGGCCAGCCTGGTCTACAGAATGAGTTCCAGGACAGTTGGGCCAGTTACACAGAGAAACCCTGTCTCAAAAAAGCAAAAACAAAAATTAATTTATTGCCACATGTGGTGGAGAGTAATAGAACTCCACCACCACACCCTCCTCTGGCTTCCCTATGAATATCCACAAGCATGTGCACCCACCCACACACAAATTAAACAAATGTAAAGAAGAAAATTAAAGTAAGAGGAAAGCACATCCAAGGTTGGGGATTGGGAGTTGGCTGCTGAGATGAGGTTAAGCCAGAGAATCCCAACTATGAAGCACACAATTTTATAGGACATTTATACTACACCCACTTGTCCTATGTTTATATATCACGGGCTTTCCTTATGCAAGCTCTGTTCTTGCATGAATCCCTAGGAACATGGGCTTCCAGTATCTACCAACTGCCTTGATCATGCTCCATTTGCAGTCTGAAACCCAGACTGGGAAGGGCTTTCGGTCTTCCTCTTCCACTGGCTTCTTTCATACATTAATTCTGATCTATTTTTCACTCTCTGTTCTCCTATCACAGCCCCACACCAGAGCTCTGATCTCAGAAATCATTCTCTTGGGGGTAAGAGCAGAAGTATAAATAATCAATATCCTATTGATTATTATTACTTCCATGCTGAGAAAGGTCATAGTTCCTGCCTGAGAGGGATCCCAAGGCTCTCTCCCTACTTTATTTATTGGTTAGAAAAGACACTTTGGATTTCCTGGAGTGGGAGTTTAGTTTGAAAGTGTTAAAATATCCTAGAATCCACAGATTTTACAAGATTAAAAATACAAGTTTTAGATTAAGACTGAGACAGAGAAGGAGACCCACATGCCTGCCTGAGGTGGACCTCCTGGGTGGTGAGGAGAAAACATGGGGTGCCAGGCAGTCAGGCACTATTGTGGTGAGCAAATACATGGTGGGTATGGGAGAGAAAGAGAGACAGAATGGTTCATGTCACGTGGAAAGAGACAGGTCTGAAGAGGTGAAGGCTATGAGGAGCCAGCTGAGGAGGGTGGCCTGCTTGCCATCTGAGGTGATATCTGGGTCCCTGCCTAGGTCCACGTCTGGGTCCGTGGCCCTGAGGCAGCCTCGGTCTGCGCTGATGTCTATGGCTTCTGCTACCACTGAAGGCTGAGAGGATAGGGTTGCACAGAGTTGGCCCTGCCCTCACAGGCTGCAACACTGGGGAGAACTGGTCCTGCCCCTCACCAGCTGCAGCACTTGGGAAAGCAGGCCCTGCACCTCACCTGGGCAACACAGTAGAGCTGACCCTGTTGGTGTTGTTGGTGGTGGTGGTGGTGGTGGTGTGTGTGTGTGTGTGTGTGTGTATACACAGGTGAGCTGGCCATGAGGGTGCAATAATAGGAGAGCTGGCCCCACCCCCTCATCTGCCATGTGGTGGTGAGGGTGAAGGACAGATACTTTCCCCTCCCCACCCCTCCACACCCTTGGCAGGCAAGAGAGCTGACCCCCTCCCCCAAATACACACACCAGCTATAGCACTCAGGAGAAAAGAAAGGCTCTGTACCTCACCTGGGCACCACAGTAGAGCTGACTGTTGATGGAACACAGGGGAACTGGCCCAAGAACAGGAGTGTGGGAGATCTTGCCCTACCCCACATCTGCCATATGGTGGCATGGGCAAGGGAGAGATGCCCCTTCCCCTCTCTGCCTGTGGCAGGTGGAGGACCTGGCCCTGAGGTCATGAGAATGGGAGAGCTGTCCCTGCCCCTCACCAGCTGCAGCACTCGGGAAAGTGGTCCCTTCCCCTTGCCTGGGAAACACAGTAGAGCTGGCCCTGACGGGGCAGGTGTGGGTGAGCAGGCCCTGAGAGCATGAAAGTCCTGCTCTTTGCTGCTACTGCATAGGGGGAGCTAGCCTGGGTGGTGCTAGAGAGCTCACCCTGGTGTTGAGGATGAGGGAGAGCTAATGGATTGACCAACCCAGCAACCAACCCAGCAACCACCCAGGCTCGGGACTAGGGTTACCAACATCCACTTCATCTGTGATCTGATGGAGCATATGAAGGGGCCTGTCCTTCAGATCTAAAGCTTCTGGATCTCCATGACACATCCAAGAGGAGCACTAGTGAGGGCCCAATGTGGCAGAAACCAGAGGCCTCGAACCAGACCAAGGACTCTTTGCAATGAACATTTGCAAATAAAGATACAGGGCTGAAGGGTATACTGTGTGACTCACAGTGTTACACCACAGCATCCATGATGAGAAATTTCTTTTAATATTTTTCTTTTCTCTTGAATTTTATTTTTTTTGGGGGGGGCTTCCAAGGGTAGAGGGCAGATATGAAGGGATGGGGAGATGAATAGGATTAAGATCCATGATGTGAAAACCACAGAAAATAAACAAAAACTAACAAAACAAAACACCCAAGTTTTAAGCCAAGGGGTAGTGGTGCATGCCTTTAATTTCAGCACTTGGGAGGTAGAGTCAGGAGAATCTTTGTGAGTTCCAGACCAGCTTGGTCTACAGAGCTAGTTCTAGGACAGCCAAAGCTGTTGAAACCCTGTCTCAACAGCAACAACAACAAAAACCAGAAAACCAAAACCAAAACAAACAAACAAAAAAACAAGTTTTAAGCAAGAATAGCCAACAGCTCCAGAAAAGACAAGAACCAGGAAAGCCATGGTCATGTTTGTTTCAGAAGGGCCATCCTTTATCACTTGTTCTTGGTGTGGTTGGAGTGTGTATACACACATAAGTGCACAGGTGTAATTGAGTTCAGGTATGAGTGGGAGCCCATGGATTGTCAAAAATCAAACAAAACATCCTGATGATTCCATATTAAGAATATGTGGGGGTAGGGAGTGGTGGCACACGCCTATAGTCCTAGCACTCAGGAGGCAGAGGCAGGCAAATCTCTGTGAGTTTGAGGCCAGCCTGGTCTACAGAGCAAGTTCCAGGGCAGCTAGAGCTACACAGGGAGACTGTCTCAAAACAACAAAATCAATCAATCAATCAATCAGAAGTTGGGACTGAAGAACTGTGAAGCAATGGCTCACAGGTCATGAGAAAATACTGCTCCTACAGACGACCCAATGTTCAGTTCCCAACACCCATGTCCGGCACCTTGCAATTGCCTTTAACTCTAGCTCCAGGAGGTCCCTTTTCTGGCCTTCATAGGCACTGCACTTATGTGTACACTCACCTGTTACACACACATACACATAGAAATAAACTAGATCTTTATTTTTTTTAAATGTGGCAAGAAACCAGTCGGGTGGGCGGTGGTGGTGCACACCTTTAATCCCAGCACTCGGGAGGCAGAACCAGGCAGATCTCTGTGAGTTCAAGGCCAGCCTGGTCTACGTAGTGAGTTCCAGGACAGGCACCAAAGCTACACAGAGAAACCCTGTCTCGAAAAACAACAACAAAAATGCAGCAAGATACAAAAGATCACTTGTAAGAAGAATCTAATGGTGGGGTGGATTAAAAGGAAGATAGTATAAGGTTGTAACCAAAGAGTACCAAAAATGTCAAAAGAAAAATAATGAAGAAAAACAAAGCATAAAGCAGATAAATAGATGTTGTTGAAATTTTAAATGGTCTTATAATAAAAAAAAAATCAGGTACCAGATATTGGGGTGAAAGCTGAAAGATCAGAGAAGCAGAGCAAGCCACAACCAACCTCACCTTGCCAACTCCTCAGCTGATCCTGTTTCCAGGGAACCTCAGACTGAAAGCCTCTGAGTCCTTACCCAAAAGGCCTCAGCCAAAAAGAGCCTTTAGTTCCTGTCTCCTCATGCCTTATATATCTATTTTCACCCTGCCATATTACTTCCTAGGATTAAAGGTGTGTGCCACCACTGCCTGGCTCTGTTTCCTTTAGACTGGATTAATCTCATGTAGTCTAGGGTGGCCTTGAACCCACAGAAATTCAGGCAGATCTCTGCCTCTGCCTCCCAAGTGCTAGGATTTAAGGTGTGTGCCACCACTGTCTGGCCTCTATGTTTAATCTAGTGGCTTGTTCTGTCCTCTGGTGTCAGACAAAGTTTATTAGGGTAGACAATATATCACTGCATTTCCCCTTTTTTGTCTAAAATAATAAAAGAAGATTATAACTAATATAAGAAAAACTATATACAATAAGTATATACAAAATATACAGTCAAGAATTACATTAACAATGTCCAGTCCATTAACAGATAGATTTAGACAGAGCTATCTAAATAGGTTTGCATAAACTCAGTGTATCTATATTGTAATAGGTGAGGTGGCTGTGACTAATTACATGGTTCAGTAGACCACATGCAGGATTTAATGAAGCCTGTAAGGCCTGAATAGTTACTTGTCACTTTACTTTTGTTTGTTTTGAGACAGGGTTTCTCTGTGTAGCCCTGGCTATCCTGGAATTTACTCAGTAGATCAGGATTGCTTCAACTCATAGATCTGCCTGCCTTCACCGCCCGAGCGCTGGAATTAAAGGTGTGCACCACCACCAGACTGTCTGTCTCTTTGTTTACTTTGCCTTTTTGTTTGTATTATTATTACTATTACCAATTGTTTTACTTTCTAGCTATATTTTACCACTGGGCATTTAAAACCAGCTAGGTAGCCTGTTTTAACCATTTTCCTTTTCAGTGTTAAGGTCAGTTAATGGTCTGGTCCTTGCGGGTTATGTCTAAGGACTTGGAAAGAGAAGCAGTTGCGCTATCCGCTGGCATTGGTCAGAGTCTTGCTGACCACGTCGCTTCTCTTAGAACTGTTGAGAGATTTCCCTCTGTGCTGATCCTCCTCTTTGAGAACAAGGAGGGCTTTCTTCAAGGCAGTGGATTATGATAAGATGCGAAACACTCAAAGGGCTGAAGAAAACCCAGCAGCCTTTGCAGAGGCACTCAAAAACATCTTTTATTTTTATGTGTGTGAGAGTGTGACCTTGCCCTACATGCATGCAGGACCTTGAGGCGCAGAAGAGGGATCCCCTGGAACTGGAGTTAGACAGTTGTGATCTGCTATATAGGTGCTGAGAATTGAAACCAGGTTAGCTGCCTACCAGGCCCCCTTCCCTCTCCCAGTTCACATCAGACATTAAGGTTCTGGAGAGATGGCTCAGTGGTTAAAAGCACTGGCTGCTCTTCCAGAGGACCTGGGTTTAGTTCCCTGCATCCACATGGCAGTTCACAACTGTCTGTAACTCCAATTCCAGGGGATCTGACACTCTCTCTGGCCTCTGTAGGCACCAGACATTCACATGGTATACAGATATACATGTAGGCAAAACATGCATACACATCAAATAAAATATTAAAATCTATAAAAGAAAAAAAAACTTTGAAAATTGGAGAATGAGCCTCACCACCACCCCCCCCAAAATTCCTCACTAAAGAATGTTGAAGATCTTGAAACAGTAAAACTCAGTAAAAACGGAAAACAGATCAGGCTAATAATACAAATTAATTGCCATCCACCCTTACCACCTTTGGGGCAAGAGAGGGAACTGGAGATGGTCAAGAGAAAAGCTCATGGCAAAGACCTTGAGATTGACCAGGTAAGCAAGTATGGTCACAGTAACTAGAGTTGGAAGAGGACACCTAGAATCCTGTGATCATTGGATCCTGAGGCCATCCAAGCCCTACAGCGTGTGATATACCAAGGGGTAAGGTCACTACTTTGGGTGACAGAGCGGGAGGAATAAGGTAAAGCATGGTGACTCCTCGCTGCCCTCAGATGCTGCCAATCACAGATGGCTAGGCTCTGTCGGGCCACTCACTATGACAACTGGGAGAACTCCCCAACCAGAACGTTAGCTCCACTCAGGTCATCCAATCTCCAAGGTTCTGTGAAATAAACCTTACAGCAGGGAAGGTTTTCAATGGACTCATTGCCATCCCAGAACCACAGTGGCCATGAAGCCCTAGAACTTATCTCATGGATGGAGAGTGTTCTGGACATTGTCCTTACCCTTCACCACTAGCTGGCTCTTTGTCCATGAGTAGCTGTACTCAAAGGGGGAAGCGGAAGGGCTGAGTGTGTTCTGGAGGAGAAAATGGATATTAAGACACCTGAGGAACCCAGTTGGAGCTTCAGGTGCCTATCTACTTTGACCACGCCCACTTATAGTCTTAGTGCTTGGAGGAACAGCAAAGTGGGCTTCTGAGGCATGACACCTGGATCTCAGGGCAGACTCAGGACCATTGCCCATAGCAATCACTAAATGATGGTGTTTGCAGTATATTTGTCAAGAGTGGAGAGTTATTCTCATTGTCCATATTGGCGGTGGGTCAGATATGAGGAGGGAGTAGATATGAAAAGCCTTCTGACCAGGGTTACCTCAGCCCTCTTGTCAGCCTGATGGTTGGAAATGGTACAATGGTGTAGAATGAAGCCGGAGAAAATCGGGAACATACAGTTCTCTTCAACTGAAAATGACTTCTAGTGGTTTGTTTTGTTTTACTTTTTAAACACTATTTCAGCCATGCTTTACTGCAGACCATTGGATCCTTTTTTCCCTAGCCAAGCTCTGGAACTAACTTCCACTAAATGCAACCAAGAGGACGGTGTCTTCATAGAACTTGCCAAAATATATAGGATGAGCTCTTTTCTATAACAGGTCCAAGAATTGGATGGTGACACTTTTTTTAAAACAAAGAATATAGAATCTGGAAAATGTACAGATGCTGATATAAAATTTTGGGAAAATGTTTAAAGCAGAAGTAATGGTTTAAGTATTTAAAGAATTATTTGAGGATGTGTCAGATATATTTTCAAACTAGTTTTTGATCTTTTGTAGGGGTGATAAGAAATTTCCTTATATTATGAAGGCTGGTTGCCTTTTTTTTTTTTTTTTTTTTTTTTTTTTTTTTTTTTTTTTTTTATGACAGGGTTCTCTGTGTAGCCCTGGCTGTCCTGGAACTCACTCTGTAGCCCAGGCTGGTCTCAAACTTGAACTCAGAGATCACCTGCCTCTGCTTCCCAAGGGCTGGGATTAAAGGCGTGCGCTGCCACTGCCCGGTTTTATTAATGCAGTTCAAGCTTGGTAAAACTTTGACTTTATCCTGTGTTTTTGGGTGCTAACCTCATCTTTCAAAGACACATCTGTTGTTTTTTGTTTGTTTGTTTGTTTGTTTGTTTTGTGTGTGTGTGTGTGTGTGTGTGTGTGTGTGTGTGTGAGAGAGAGAGAGAGAGAGAGAGAGAGAGAGAGAGAGAGAGAGAGAGAGATTTGGTGAGGCAGAGTCTCCCAGACTCCAGGCTGGACTTGAATTTTTGAATCCTCTTGCCTCTACCTCCCAAGTACTGGGATTACAGGAGTGTATACCAAGCCAGCCTTCAAACAGAAACTTTATGGAAGTTGTTCTGGCATTTGGATTTTCTTCCAAAGGAAAAGGAAGACAGGAGAGGAGGAGTGGGGGAGGGCGGGAGAAGAGGAAAAAAGGGGGGAGGAGAGAGGAATAAGGGGGAGGGGAGGGGAGGGGAAGCAAGAGGAAAGGGGGAAGGAGGGGGAAAAGAAGGGGAGAACACTCAGGTGTAGTCTAGTGAGAGGTCCTTGGGTCATTGGCAGGGGCTTAGCTTCACATTGACTAAGGCTTCTTCCTTGTGCTTCCTACCCATGTCCTCCCCACTACTGCCTTTCAGTAGCCCCCACTCCCCCACCCCCCCACTCCCCACCTCCCCCCCCCCACCCCTACCCCCCCCCCCCCCCCTCCACCCCCTACCTCCCCACCCTCCCCCATCCCCGCAAAGGCTTCAATGGACTGGAACCTCTAAAATTCTGAGTCAAAATAAATAAATATTTTCTCCTTAGATGTCTGTCATCTCAGGTATTTTATTATAATAAATGGGAAGGGGAATCATGCACAAAGCCTTTTGGTCTCAATTCTCAGGAAATGCCTCCTTGCAGAGATGGCCATTCATGGTTCTGGTTTTTTTCATGGCTCACTTGTTTGGAGGCAGGGGGTGGTGAGAATTATTTTGGCAGACTGACTGTTCTCATTGAGACATAGCTTTTCCAGAACAGAGTATTTTCAGAACATTTACTGGCAGCAGGACATAGATGATATCACAGAAGTGATTCCGGCACTGCTGAGCTGTTTAATTCCCCAGTTAAATACCGTTCCTATGTCAACAGCTCTGAGTCAGGAGGCCAGAGCCACATCACAGCCACAGAGACTGCTGGCCACCCAGGTTGCTACATCTTACTAATATTAACTTCAAATAACTTAGTCTTTTACTTAATTCATATGATTTATTTGAGATTAGACATTTTAATCACAACTTAATATTTTCAGTACATTTGAAATGATTTTCTTACTCCAGCACCACATAAAGTCAAAGATGGAAAAACGCATGAGGTCATGTTCGTGTATTTTGCTATACTGTTACTTTAAAAGGAATATGGGGGCTAGAGAGATGGTTCAGCAGTTTAGGGCACTTCAGGAGGACCCAGATTCAATTCCCAGCACTCACATTGAGTGGCTCACAACAGCCTATAACTCCCAACTCCAGGAGATCTGACACCCTCTTCTCATTTCTGTGGGCTCTTGCACTAACATGCATATACCCTCACATAGACACAGACACACCCACAGACACACACACACACACACATTTTAAAAAACAATACCCACAGTATTACCTGCATATCAATCTGATGGGCATTTTCCCAAAAACAATTAGAGCATGTATTTCCACCCTAAAACACACTCTATACCAGGAATACAAGTCATGGAGAGATGCTTCCTCTGAATCCCATCTGGTTTTAATCCCAAGATTTATTTTAACCTACCAATATATTTGTGTGTGTGTGTGTGTGTGTGTGTGTGTGTGTGTGTGTGTGTAATATCCCTTTACAGTGTATGAATATTTGTCATTGTGATTGGTTTAATAAAGAGACTGACTGGCCTACAGCTAGGCAGGATAAGGTTAGATGGGAGGACCAGATTAAAGATGCTGGGAAGAAAAAGGGCAGAGTCAAAGAGCAGCCATTGGATTCAGAGGAAGCAGGACATGCAGGAGAGGTAACAAGCAATAAGCCACATGGCAATGTGTATATTAATAGAAATGGGTTAATTTAAATTAGAAGAGCTAGTTAGTAACAAGCTTAAGCTAGAGGCTGAGCCTTTATAATGAATAATAAGTCTCTGTGTGGTTATTTGGGAACTGACTGGTGGGACAGAAAAATCTGCCTACATTTTTGTTTTGTTTTTCGATACATATTTTCTCTGTGTCTAGTCTTGGGTGTCCTCGAATTCCCTCTGTAGACCAGGCTGGCCTCAAACTCACAAAGATCTGTCTGCCTCTGCCTCCCAAATGCTGGGATTAAAAGTGTGCACCATCACCACCTGGCTTTTATGTATGTCCTTTTAAAAATCATGAAATTCTAGGTATGGTAACTCTCACCTGTAATACCAACGCTCAGGAAGCTGAGGCAGGATTGCCTCACATCTGAGGTCAGCTGGATATTAGAGTTAGACTTGCAAAAAACAAAATTAATGGGCCAGTGAGGTGGCTCAGTGGATGGGGTGTCTGACACCAGGCCTGGGTTCGATCCTGGGACCCACGTGCTGAAAGGAGAGAGTGGACTTTTACAAGTTGTCCTCTGGCCTTCATATATGTGTTGTGTTGTGTTGTGTGTGTGTGTACATACACACACTAAAGTCAATAAAATATAAAAAAACCAAAAACTTTAAAATTGTATACTGTAATGTGCTAATATGTGTGTGTTGGGCTTTTGTTTCTTTTTGTCAATTTGACGCAAGCTAAAGAGTCTGGGGAAGGGGAACCTCCACTGAGAAAATGCTTCCACCAGATTGGCCTATAGGCAAGCCTGTGATTGATGATTGATGTGGGAGGGCCCAGCCCACTGATGCAGTGCCATCCCTGGGCAGATGGCCCTGGAGTCTGTGGAAGAACAAGGCAGTGAATAGTATTCCTCCATCATCTCCCCTCCAGGTTTCCCCTTGAGTCCCTGATTTACCTTTGTGACGGACTACAACTGTCAGCGGAAGCAAACCCCTGTCTCCTCAGGTCATGGTGTTTGCCTTTGGTCATGGTGTTTCATCACGGAAGCAGAACATAACCTAAGACAGAAATCGGTACCAGAGAGTAGATTATTGCTGGGACAGACCTACCCATGTTGTCCTAACCGTGGGAGGATCATATGGATTTTGGAATCGGGGCTGGAAAAAAACCGTTGAGTGTTCAGAGCTGCTATGGGAACTCTGAAATAACGCTGAGAGCAGAGCAAACAATGTGTGCCTGGTTTCTGAAGTTTCAGAGGGAAGTCCGAGAGCCCCTTGAAGACACTACCATTGGTGTGATAATTTCAATGAAGAATCTAGTGCCAGTCAGCTTGAGTTGAAGAATCAACAAGGACCAACATAACAGAAGTGGAACCTTTGCTTGGCTGGGACAGTCAATGATGGCTTTCCGGGGCTGAAAAATTAGCTGTGATTAGGGGGACCAGCATCACTGAGGGGAAATTTGGGAAGTAGCTCCTCGGGGTCTGTAGACAAAGCTGTGGTCCAGAGGTGGCTAAGGCTGCATCTCATGCTAGCAGCTGTACTTGGTTATCTATATGAGGCCCTCCCATGGTATTGAAGACATGAAGGGGTCATGGAGAACAGCTCAGGCTTGTCATCGTGTGGTAGAGGTGGTGAAAGGAAAAGAATCGCTCAGGACTCCCAAGGCCAAGTTCTCAGCACAATGGAGATTTATTGCCCCAGAGGGACAGAGGGCAGGGAATAAGAGACAAAGACAAGAGATAGAGGATGAGGGAGAAGGGGAAGAGAACAAGAGAAAGAGGGAAGAAGTATTTGCCCTAGAGGGACAAAGGATGGCCTCTGGACTCCTTTAGAAGGGAGACAGGTGTGGCCCAGAGGACAATGGCACTTTATAAAGGGAAAGGGGGAAATTGGTGTTAGGATGATTGTTTAATTTTAATTGGGCATGTTAATTAGGTGAGCCAAAGGGGGCTTTTGATGGCTGGGCTTCAATACTTTGAGAGCTGGACCTTGGTAGTCAGGCTCTAGAGGAGACTTTGGTAGCTAGCTCTAGAAGGCAGAGGGAAAGGGGGAGAAGGGCAAGGCCTGCTGGAGCCACATGCTCAAGGGGGTTAGTGTCCCTTCAGCTTGGGTCAGGAAGCCATTGGTAGAGATGCAGCATATGGACAGCCCATCATATTTAAAATATCAGGACTATGGGATGCCCACCCAGGACAGCAGCACCTGGGAGGTGGAGCTGACCTGAGCTTATTAAACAAGCTATATATGCTGCAGAGGGCAGAGACTGATATACGGAGCTGTCCAGGCCCTTGGGAGCCCAGAGGATGGATATTAGGATCCGGATGTCAAACACTGAGCTTTTTACACTGTTGAATTTTGCTTTGATTTGTGACTGTGCCTGGTTTTTTGACTCTTGAAGTAAGAAAATATGTAACTTTTTTTTATTTTATTTTATAGGAGCCCGCAGTTGAGAGACTTTGGATTTTTAAAAATCCAATGGGTTTTTTGTTGTTGTTGTTAGTTTTTGAGACAGAGTCTCTTTGTGTAGTCCTAGCTGTCCTAGAGATCTCTATGTAGAGCAGGCTGGCCTTGAACTCACAGAGATCCTTCTGCTCTGCCTCCTGAAATAGCTTTTACTATTTGGATAATCTGAGTCATACAAGAAACTGATAGTCTGTAAAGGTGCGGTATGAACAGTTCAGTTTGTCGGGTAAAGAAGCCTAAAGGAGCCTTTCTGCTTACCAGAAAAGCACATCTCCTAAATCGGGTTCCTGTCTGCCAGGAACCAAGCTTACTCCTCCAGGAACTTCCCTTGACCTTCCCCCAAAGGTTAGCCATCTCCGGCAAGGGTGCCTCGTTCCTGGCCAACCCCAACAGCCTGTGTCAGCTCAGATCCCTGCCTGCTGACTGTCATACAAACTCTGCATGCTCTTCTGCCATCCTGTTCTTCTCTCTGCCCCTTCGCCCCCAGAGATGGCCTTGACTGTTTGATCCTCAACAAGTCTTTCTACCCACAGAGTCTGGTATTTTCTCTGCCCTACTGCTTATAGGCGAGGAGAGCACAGAGGCCAGGGGCTGCAAGGCTGCCCGTGTGGGATCAACTAAAGCCAAACAGAGCTGAGCTTTTCCGAGGCCGCTGGCACCAGGGACCCGGCATATGGGACATACTGGAGCTACGGGCCAGAAAGGGATTGTCCGCCAGTCCAACTTGCTTCTGGAATTTGTTCCAGGTTTTCTACCAAGTCTGGATAATCAATGAATCTGCAATGCTAAAGGAGATAATAGTTAAATTAAATCGCAGACTGTAAATAGTCTACGACCCACCTGTCTCATTCAGTTATGAGAATCTTCAAAATATATTTTTAAAAGATTTATTTATTTATTAGGTATACAGCATGTATGACTGCAGGCCAGAAGAGGGCACCAGATCTCATTACAGATGGTTGTGAGCCACCATGTGGTTGCTTGGGAATTGAACTCAGGCCCTCTGGAAGAGCAGTTGGTGCTCTTAACTTCTGAGCCATCTCTCCAGCCCCCTCAAAATATTTTTGATGTAGGACTTTCCACAAACTTACATTTCTGTCTTTTTTTTTTAAACCTTTAATTTTTATTTTATGCGTCCTTGTGTTTGGCCTGTATGTATGTCCCTGTATGATGTGCATGCAGTACCCACGGAGGACAGAAGGGGGCATAAACTCACCTGGAACTGGAGTTACATACAGTTAGTTGTGAACCGTTTCTTGAGCCGGTTTCTGTCTTAGAGGCAGAAGCTGTATGAATTTTCACACAGATGGGTACAACTTAGGAGTGTAAGATAAAGCCAGGCAGGATGGTGTCTGCCTGTAGTCCTAGCACCCTGGAAGCTTGAAAACCCCAAGTTCCAGCATGGATAAAATACAAGGCTGGCTTCCATTTCTTTATTAGTTGAATAAGTATATTTACATTTGCCAAAGTGAATGAACTGTGTATTCTCTACCCAGACAAAACTACGATCCAGGTAACAGTAAGGAGTGAGTTTCCTAGTGGGTAACAACACTCATGTTGCCCAGTGTTGGTTGTATGACCTCTGGGGAGAGATGAACAAATACAGAAAGAACAGGGACCACAGACCAGACGAGCAATTCTATACAAACCTGTCATAATGAACCGGTGACCGTATTGGGGTCATTTATGGAAGTGAGAGTTGAGAAGTTTCTTTTAGCAGCATAGATGACTCAAAGAGAGCTGTACCCCCAAAAAGTTCACCCCAGCATTGATGAAGGAAGACTCACAAAAGCTACACCCTGGAACTCCCTACAGAACTTGCAGGTAGTATAGTTGGTAAGAGTCTCCTCTCACAAGCGTATAAGCTTGGGGAGGAGTCTTGTGATCTTGTAAGCTTCAGGAGCTTCCTGAGATTTGTGAGTTTTGTTTATTTTCTGAACCTTAAGAGACCTGGCTCCAGGAGTGGATGTTTCAATTCAAAAATGAGAAGTAAACAACAGGAAGATATGGAACATTATGTTGAGGGCAGGAGGAAGATTTTATGCTGAAACTCGTACCTTAGATAAACTTCAGTGGATGATAAAAATGTCCCTTTTCACTTAATCCTCTGCCTATAGTATGAATAAGACTTCCACATTAAAAGCACCCATAATTCAATGTGAAAAATCGAATAGGATAATGGATGAATCACACAAACACATGCAGGTTTACTTTTGGGTCTAATTTCATTATTGCCACAGGATACTCAATGGATATTGAGTTATTATTAGTAAGTTCTGTGAGTTGCCTGGAAAGCATCAATTATAGCTAGGGTACAGCACTAATGTGCAGGATCGGAGCTGTACGGAAGACTCCATCATAGCTAGGGTGCAGCACTAATGGGCAGGGGTCGGAGCTGAACGGAAGACTCCATCATAGCTAGGGTGCAGCACTAATGGGCAGGGATCAGAGCTGAACGGAAGACTCCATCATAGATAGGGTGCAGCACTAATGGGCAGGGATCGGAGCTGTACGGAAGACTCCATCATAGCTAGATGCAGCACTAATGGGCAAGGATCAGAGCTGAACGGAAGACTCCATCATAGATAGGGTGCAGCACTAATGGGCAGGGATCAGAGCTGAACGGAAGACTCCATCATAGCTAGGGTGCAGCACTAATGGGCAAAGATCAGAGCTGAACGGAAGACTCCATCATAGCTAGGGTGCAGCACTAATGGGCAGGGATCGGAGCTGAACGGAAGACTCCATCATAGCTAGGGTGCAGCACTAATGGGCAGGGGTCGGAGCTGAACGGAAGACTCCATTATGTCATCTTCCAGCGTCACTAGAGAAAAATGACTTCACCATAATTCTCTGAGAGGTTCTGGACCCTAGAAAGACTTTATAAATAACAACGCCAGCGTGTCCACTCATCACAGATTGTGGCTAATATGTATTTTTCATGTTGTTTTAAAATAATTGAAATATATTCAGATAGACAAATATCTGTCATTTATTCTTGTTGGAGTTCTGTTTTATAATCATGAAGGTCAATAATCTAATTTGAATTTACTTGCTTTTCTTGCCATCGTCTAAATCATTATTAAATAAAACCAAGTGATATGCGTCTCCTCATCTCCAAATGGAAGAGTACATTCAATTTATTTTAAAACACTTTGCACAGCAGCATCACTTTCGGAAAATACTCAATAATTGCCTGATAGATAGTCCTCTTGCAGTCCAGTGGTATTCTGGTTATATTCCGGAGCGTCTTTTTTTTTTTTTTTTTTTTTTTTTTTTTTTTTTTTTTTTTTTTTTTTTTTTTGGATTTTCCGAGACAGGGTTTCTCTGTGTAGCTTTGCGCCTTTCCTGGAACTCACTTGGTAGCCCAGGCTGGCCTCGAACTCACAGAGATCCGCCTGGCTCTGCCTTCCGAGTGCTGGGATTAAAGGCGTGCGCCACCACCGCCCGGCTTCCGGAGCGTCTTAATGCAGGAAAAAAAAAAAAAAAACCCTGGGGATTGAATAAGCAACATCTTCCACGCTGCCAAGATGGAGAGAAGTCCAGGTCCTCTTCTCTCCCCACAAACCTGGCCCTTAAATTAGCTACATTTCACCACCCCAACTCTCAGCCTGCAAGTGTCCCATCTCATTCCTGTCCCTGCTGCGCTCACCAAAGGCATCCCCTAGGTGCCGCAAAGACACAGAGAGGCATGAGGGACAGACATCCAGCTGTAGGGAGCCACAAGTCTCAGTACTCTCTGCCTGCCACTACGGTGCTCACAGGGTCTCACTATATGTCCCAGGCTATCCAAGACTTGGCTATGTAGCCAAGCCTCTCAAGTTCTAGGATTATTAACAGATTTAGCTATCACAGACTGTGCCCCCACAAGCCAGTTTAAAAGACCCAAATTAATAGTGGAAAGTAGAAAATGGTTTATTCAGCATGGCCACATTGGGGAAGGATGAGAGAGAGAGAGAGAGAGAGAGAGAGAGAGAGAGAGAGAGAGAGAGAGAGAGAGAGAGAGAGGGCTATCTAGCCGCTCCTCCAGGGCTCTAACATGGATGGGCAGACAGAGGGACAAGAAGTATCAGGCTCTAAGGAGAAGTCAGGCCCTAGCACCAGAGACAGACAGACAGCATGGTGAGGTCTCTGAAGAGACTCACAGCACACATAGCTGAGGAAGGGGCCTCTTCTTATTCCTTTTGAGGACAGGGGGAGTTTCACAGCAGGAACCTGCAGCTAGGCTCTCTAACTCCCAGACAGAGGGCTGGGAGTGGGTGGGGATCAGGAGGTGGGTGGCATTGTGCTGTAAGCCTGTATTTAAGACCTCTTCCCTCCTTCAATAAACAGCATTCAGCATTAAATAAAAAAAAAGAAAGAAAGAAATACTGTCTTCAATGTCCCAGTAGGGTGTCTGTCAGTATATGAGAGAGCTGCTGCAAAGCCAAGGTGAGACTCTTTTTTTTTTTTTTTTTTTTTTTTTTTTGGTTTTTCGAGACAGGGTTTCTCTTGTGTAGCTTTGCGCCTCTCCTGGAACTCACTTGGTAGCCCAGGCTGGCCTCGAACTCACAGAGATCCGCCTGGCTCTGCCTCCCGAGTGCTGGGATTAAAGGCGTGCGCCACCACCGCCCGGCCAAGGTGAGACTCTTTAAAGCTTACAAAAAGAATGGGATCTTGGGCTGGAAAGTTGGCTCAGCGGTTAAGAGCACTGGCTGTTCTTCCAGAGGTCCTGAGTTCAATCCCCAGCAACCACATGGTGACTCACAATCATCTATCTGTAGTGAGATCTGGCGCCCTCTACTGGCCAGCAGGCATACATGCAGACAGAACACCGTATACATAATAAATAAATCTTAAAAAAAGAAAAAAAGAATGTGGGAAAAAAATGGGATCTTAAATGTAATCTGACCCTGGCTGGAAACTTTCTGAACTTCCCTGAAGTCTTAGCTGGAGGCTTTTAGCTGGAGGCTTTTTTTGGAAAAGAATAAGGTCATTCCCTCATTCTCTCATTTAAAAAAGATAATCCAAATGGGTTTCTCAATCACCTCGACAGGAAAATGCCCCTCCTCAGGAGAAGCTGTCCATCTAAAGGCGTTGGAAATGATATAAATCTTGCTTAAAATCTAATTAGCACAATGGTCCCTATGGTCATTATCTACTCCTGGGGGACTAGGCGCTGGACAGATCCCTGATAGACAGACAGATAAAAAGAAGGACCAGGAATAGATAATGACAATAGCAAGCTTCTCACTTCTTCCTCCTACTCCTGACCGGAGACGTAGGCCTAAAGTCCAGGCAGTCCCCACCCTGCCTGTAGACCAGTCAGTTGGACAAGTTCAGGGACCCAAGGGCAATTGGGACAGGTTTCCCCTAAGCCGTGGGTCTGTCAGTCTCTGTTTTTATTCAAACTAACCAACCAGAAATTAGGGGAAGAAGACTCTCAAAGACCTTTAAAGCACTCAGCTCTCAAGGAGGCCAGACTTCCAGCTCCTGATGCTCTGCAGAGGGTCAATCTGTGTGTGTGTGTGTGTGTGTGTGTGTGTGTGTGTGTGTGTGTGTGTGTGTGTGTTTCTTCGTCCCCTTTCTTTACTAGGCTGATTCTGTCTACTGAGTGTGAGATCCCCCGCTGCTGCTTGCTGCACTTGAGATTTGCCTGCCTTTTAATTCTTTCACTGGCAGAGAAAACCAAGCTAATGGGGACCCTAAAGCCTACTTGTCTGTACACTATCATCTGTGTCCCATCTGAATTCCTTCTACAGAAATCACAGGACGAGAGAGAAGAGACCAGAGCAAGATCCTGGGGACAAGGAGATAGAGCCCAGAACAAGAGTCCTACTTTAGAGGTTTTCTGTCCCAGATAATAATTTTCTCTGCTGACGCAATAAGCCAGATCACGACCAGTTGAAAAAAGTATAGCAGCAGGTTTACTCAGAGTAGAGCTACTTCTGGGTAGGTTCGCTGGTCTCAGAGATCAAGGCCAGAGAAGTTGCACTCCAAGCCAGGGCAGGAAAGATGACGAACTATTATTAATCTGTATTTCTTAATATATATTGTATGTTCACGTGCTCATGATTGACGTGTGGAGATTAGAGAACAACATGTGGGAGTTAATTCTCTCCTTCTATCATGTGGGTTCCAGGAATCGAACTCAGGTCGTCAGGCTTGGCAGCAAGCACCTTTACCTACTGAGCCATCTCATCAGCTCTGAAAACCAACTTCTAAGTGGTCAAGTGCCAGCAGTATGTGACAATGAATATAGAGTGAGACCTGAGACTGGAGAGATGGCTCAGCGGTTAAGAGCACTGACTGCTCTTCCAGAGGTCCCGAGTTCAATTCCCAGCACCCACATGGCAGCTCATAACTGTCTGTAACTACAAGACCTGACACCCTCACACAGAAACATGCATACAGGTAGGACACCAATGCACATAAAATAAAAATAAATTATTTTAAAAAGAAAAGAGTGAGACCTAAGCCATGTTGATCCATTAATAACAATGTAGTAGTTGGCCATTCAAAGTACAGCTCATGGATCATTGCCTATATCACCATACAAGAAAATAGCACTCACCATAGGATGTTCTGATTTTCTCCTCCTCTCTTCTTTCCTCTGGCTTTGGTTTTCCTGACAGTTCTCTCTGTGTAGCCAAGCTCAATTTAATCTTGAGATCCTCCTAGTTCAGTCATTTTAGTCCTGGGATTATAGGGATTACAGGTTTGTGCCTGTGGCTTTTGTTTTTGTTTTATTTTTTTCCTCTGCAAACTAGAGATGACATTGATAATCCCATGCATCTTTTCCTTATAAGGTTTTTATAAAGAACATTTATCTAAAACAAATACATGAAAGTATTCACTGTTCACTCCAGTGAAAGTATTGTGGTAATTTGGCTGTGGATGGTCTTTCTTCTTTAGCTATTATTGTTAAGAGTTAGCATAAAAATGCTGGGTTTTATTACATTATTTTCATATACAGAAATCACTTTGTTCTTTTGGGAGTTTTTGTTTTTTCTAAACAGGGTTTCTCTGTGTATTCCTGGCTGTCCTGGAACTCACTCTGTAGACCAGGCTGGCCTCGAACTCACAGTGATCTGCCTGCCTCTGCCTCCTGAGAGCTGGCACCACCACAACTGGCTTGTACTGGTTTTCTTGATGATAGCCATTCTGACTGGGGTAAGGTGGAATCTCAGAGCAGTTTTAATTTGTAGTTTCCTGATGGTTATGGATATTGAACACTTTTTCATTGAATAATTTTTCATAATTATTGACCATTTATATTTCTTCTTTCAAGATCTAGTCAAGTCATTAGCTCATTTATTGACTGGATGATTTTAGATTTTTGTGTGTGTGTTTAGTTTTTATAGTTCTTTATATATTGCAGCTATTAATCCTGTGCTTGGTGTGTTCATCACTCTTTTCATCGCCAAAATACCTGACCAAAACAACTTAAAGATAAAAGGGCCAGGCGGTGGTGGCGTACGCCTTTAATCCCAGCACTCGGGAGGCAGAGCCAGGCGGATCTCTGTGAGTTCGAGGCCAGCCTGGGCTCCAGAGTGAGTTCCAGGAAAGGCACAAAGCTACACAGAGAAACCCTGTCTTGAGGAGGGGAAAAAGACAGAAGGGCTTAATCTTGGTTCACATTTTAGGTTGCAGTCCATCACGGTGTGAAAGCATCCTACAGAAACAAAGTTGAATACTCTCTTACTCGAAGGAGGGAGAAACAGGCATGAGAACAATCGCACTTAAGCACAACCACAGTCCAGCAGTGTGGCTCACATGGACGCTGGGACTCACTCACAGTCTCCTGACTCCAAGGGCTTGGGCAGCTCCACTTCCTGGGTTTTGGCACTCACAGTATTCATAGCTGTCTTAAGGCTAAAGTCACTTTCACTCCATACCCGCTGCTGTTCTTGGCAGATGTCCTATAGTCCAGGCATCTCTAACATGTTGGGGTCTCCACGACCACTAAGGCTGTCCCCTCAGCTAATGGCCTCTCCTGGTGCCAAGCCTCCAGTTTTCCTGCATGACCCCTTCAATCCTGTAACTTTCATGCCATCAAAACCAGGATCAGGTAGGAGACTCTTACACATTATTTGCCAAATTTGGCTGCCAGCTTGAGACTCAACTTTGGTTCCTCTAAACCACAGCTTCCATATGCTGGCCCTGAAGAAATACTTTCCTGGAAGATTTTGCCTCAATGATACCCAGTCTTACTAATCACCGCTGAATTTTCTAACCAGCACCTGCATTTCCAGTAGAGCAAAGCTTTCACTTCCACGGATTGATTCAAATATGCCACACACACAGCCCTGGTAGAGCCTTTGCTTCCCTCTGAGACTCTACAATCCAGACCTCCATCATCTGCATTTCCCTCAAGGTTCTTATTTTCCAACCCCCCACAGAACAATCCACTGAGTTCTGAGCACTTAATGGATTTTCCAGCCCAAAGTTCTAAATGTTTCCACAGTCTTCTTCCAAAGGAACATGTTCAAGTCCATAACAGCAAGATCTTACTCTCTGGTACTAATTTCTGTATTAGTTAATCTCTGTTGCTATGATAAAACATGATGACCAAAGGCAATTTAAGAAATAAAGATTTATGCCAGCCTGGTGGCACAGCCTTTAGTCTCAGGCAGAGGCAGGCAGATCTCTGAGCTGGAGGACAGCCTGGTCTGCAGAGCGAGTTCCATGGACAGCCAGGGCTACACAGAAGAAACTCTTGTCTGGGAGGGGGGTTGGGAGAAAGACTTTGTTTGGCTTGTGGTTCTGGAGGGAGAATCCATAGTGGCAGGGGAGACGGGGCAGTAGACGGGCATGGTGTCAGGGAGCTGAGAGATCACTTCTATTTATGCACAAGAAGCCATCACCCGACTTGGACTCCTGCAGGAAACAGACCTCTGGGCATCTCTGTGAGGGTGTTTCCAGAGGGGATTAAGTGGGGAGGAAAGAACAACCCTGAATGTGGATAGCACCACCCCAGCAGCTGAGATCCAAGCTGAACACCATCATTTCTCTCTTACCAGCTCCAGGCTGTGAGTGCAATGTGACCAGCTGCTCCATGCACCTGCTGCTGTGCTTTCCCCACCATTATGGTTTGTGTTCCTCCGAACTGTGAGCTAAAATAAGTCCTTCCTCCTTAAATTGCTCATTGTTAGGCATTGGGTTACAGCAATGAGAAAAATAACTAAGACAGCAAAACCTGTGGTGAGTTTTCATTTAAAATAGCAACAGCTGGATGTGGTGATGCACACCTTTAACTCGGGAGGCAGAGCCAGGTGATCTCTGAATTTGAGGCCAACCTGGTCTATATAGCGAGTTCCAGGACAGCCAGGGCTATAGCTATGTAGAGAGACCCTGTCTCAAAAAAACAAACAAAAAGAGGCCCCTGCAAACTAGAGACGTAGCTCAATTGTAGAATTCTTGCTTAGTATGCAAATGACCTGGTTTCAGCAATGTATCAGAAAGAGAAGGAAAAGAGGAAGAAGAGGAGGAGGAGGGAGAGGAAGAGAAGAAGGAGGAGGAGGAAATGATAAATAGAATATAGAAAATCTTGGGCTGGAGAGACATCTCGACAGATAAGAGTGCTTGCTGCTCTTGGAGTGGACCCTAGTTCAATTCCCAGCAGCCCTGTTAGGCAGCTCACAACTTCCTGTGACTCTGGCTTTAGCGAGATCCAGTGCCTCTGGTCTCTATGTTGTGGGTTTTATGTGACAAAATTTTCCCTTGGGAGATGCAACAGGTGTCTGTCTACTCATCCCAGATAGGGAACCCATGACAGACCAAAGTATGGATGCCACCCAAATCCAACTTGGTGACCCGATGAGTCTTATTGGGGGGGGGGGGGGTTTGGGTAAGAACGGCCCCCACGGGCTCGTAGATTCGAATGCTTGGTCACCAGGGAGGGGCACTACTTAAAGGACTAGGAGGTGTGGTCTTGTCGGAGGAAGTGAGTCAGTAGGGTGGGCTTTGAGGTTTCAGAAGCCCATGCCAGGCCCAGACTCTCCCTCTTCCTGCTGCCTGTGGATCCAGATGTAGAATTCTCAGCTACTGTGTCTGCTTACATGTTGCCATGCTTCTTGTCATGGGATAATGGACTAAACCTCTCAAACTAAGTAAGCCCCAGTGAAATGATTTATTTTAAAGAGTTGTCATGAGCCAGGTGGTGGTGGTGCATGCCTTTAGTCCCAGCACTCAGGAGGTAGATCTCTGAGTTTGAGGCCAGCCTGGTCTACAGAGTGAGTTCCAGGACAGCCAGGGCCACACAGAGAAACTGTCTTGAAAAAACAAAAACAGCCGGGCAGTGGTGGCACACGCCTTTAATCCTAGCACTCGGGAGGTAGAGCCAGGCGGATCTCTGTGAGTTCGAGGCCAGCCTGGGTTACCAAGTGAGCTCCAGGAAAGGCACAAAGCTACACAGAGAAACCCTGTCTTGAAAAAAAAAAAAAAGAAAGAAAAAGAAAAAACAAAAACATACAAACAACACCCAACAACAACACACACACACACACACAAAGGATTTGCCATGGTCATGGTATCTCCTCACAGCAATAGAACATTGACTAAATCAGGTTGCTTATAGGAATATTGTTAGGGTCTGCAAGAAGTCCCATAAAAGACCACCAGTCACATGTACAATCAGCAAGAGTGTGTAGGTGGAAGTTTCTGTAGCAGTAAGTTTTCTCAGGTTTTAGGTGGAAACTCTTGCCCCATGTTGGGCACCAAAATGTAACTGGAAGGTTTCTCCAGTCTCACCTGGTCCCATGGTACCATGTTCCTCTGGTTCTGCCTGACCCCATGATCCCTCAGCTGCTTATAAAATAATCATTCAGAGGCTTAATGTTAATTACCAATTGTATGGCTTAAAGCATGCTTCTTGCTAGCTATCTCTTATAATTTAACCCATTTCTATTAATCTATAAGCTGCCACGTGGCCGTAGCACTACCTGTCTGCTGGCGTCTTGCTGTTCCTTCAGAGGCAGCTGGCATCTCTCCAGCCTCTGCCTTTCTTCTTTCTGTCTCTCTGCTTGGATTTCCCACATTGCCTCTAAGCTGCCTTGCCATAGGTCAAAACATCTTTATTTATTAGCCCATGGGAGCAACACATATTCACAGCATACAGAAAGACATCCCACAGCAAGAGCGTTCAATAAAAAAATTCCAGCATGCTGAGGTCAAACCATCTGACTGTTAGGGCCCTGGAGAAGTCCCACAAAAGACCACCATTCAGGGGCTGAAGAGATGGCTCAGTGGTTAAGAGCACCGACTGCTCTCCCAGAGGTCCTGAGTTCAACTCCCAGCAACCACATGGTGGCTCACAACCACCTGTAATGAGATCTGGTGTTCTCTTCTGGCCTGCAGGGACACATGCAGGCAGAATACTGTATACGTAATGAATAAATCATAAATCTTTTTTTTAAAAAAAAGACCACCATCCACATATGCAATCACAAGAACGTTTATTATTCCAGCGTGCTGGGGCCTGCCGTCCCACACAAAGGCAAAACGGCAAAGACCTTGAGAGGGGCAAGTGGGCTCCTTCTAAGCACAGCAGAAGGGGAGTTTCTAAGGCAGTTGGGTCATTTTAGATATGATTGGCTTAAGCAAGTGGCAATCATATTAGTATGTTCTGTTTGGCCAGGGATAGTTAGGGACTGGTCAGGGCTACAGTTTTCCATTTTGGGGGCAGGTTTAGGCAAGTTTCCAGGCTTTGTCCTTGAGCTGCTGTGGAGGCTGGCTAGCCCAGCACATGTTGACTGTGGGGGCTGGCTCAGTGGCCCAGGCTGGGTGCATCCTATCTCCCTTGTCCTTGTTGTCAGGGGCACCAGTGATTAATTGTTCTTTGTTCATGGCTCTTTCAGAAACTGTTTGTTCAGTCTCAGGAAACTGAAAGTGAGGCCTGATCTCTGAGAGAAGACTGAGCAACCTGTTATGGCGTCTGCTCGGTCCTCTCTCACTGACAAAGTGGCAAAATGGTGACCTTGAGAGAAGCTCTCAGGCTCCTTTTAATCAGGATTGGGGGAATTCAAGCTGTGGTTAAGTGTACTTTGAAGTGAATGGGTACAGACCTTTACTGGTACAGGAATTGTTTTATGATTGGCTCATGACACCTGGCCAGCAAGTGTGGTTGCAGTGTCAAGGGTCTGTCTGCTATGTCAGGGGTCTGTCTGTCTGCTGTGTCAGGGGTCTGTCTGTCTGCTGTGTCCAGGGTCTGTCTGCTGTGTTAGGGGTCTGTCTGCAGTGTCAGGAGTCTGTTTGACTGAAAATAGCAAGAACAGTTCCGGCTTGTGGCCAGGTAGGACCCTGATTGGCTACCAGACTGGACATACTTCCTGAGGGTCTGATAGAAGGCAGACATGAGTCAACATAGGATGGTGGGGTAACATGGGCAGAGGTCTTAGCAAACTGGCCCTGAAAAAAAACAACAATTGGCCCTGTAGGTTCAGTCCTGTTATAAGAGGGGGCAGCTGCTTCATGAGTGAGGGGTTAATTACAGGATCAGAAATGACTCAAAAACAGCAGCACCAACAAAGCCCACCCAGCATAAATGACAGCTCATAAAGCTAAGAACCTGGAGCACACTGTACAGGCTGTAGGCAGCTCAACAGGTTGGAGAGTGTCCTTTCCAGGTGCCTCAGTTGGTCTAAACCTCTTCCACATAGCCTAGCCAGTTTCTGCCTTTTCCGGGCAGCTGTTCTGTTCTCAGTCTTTTGTGCAGCTCAGCTTTTATTGTCTACTCCGGTAGGGAGAGGCCCAGTGAATCTGGTCAGTTTCAGGGATTTGCTGAAGTTATTTTGAGCTGATTACCTTCCTGTTTAAGGAACTTCCTGAATGTTTAAATCTTAAATTAAAACAGAATGTGTAGTGATTTTTCGTTTGTGATCTAACAAATAAAACTTGCCTGAAGATCAGAGTGCAAAGCTAAGTCACTAGTTAGCCATAGAGGCCAGGCAGTGGTGGCATGCACCTTTAATCCCAGCACTCGG
This sequence comes from Peromyscus leucopus, assembly GCF_004664715.2. Taxonomy (NCBI): domain Eukaryota; kingdom Metazoa; phylum Chordata; class Mammalia; order Rodentia; family Cricetidae; genus Peromyscus; species Peromyscus leucopus. The sequence goes on from NC_051079.1 coordinate 55,259,038, forward strand.
GAGGCAGAGGCAGGCGGATCTCTGTGAGTTCGAGGCCAGTCTGGTCTACAGAGGGAGTTCCAGGACAGCCAAGGCTACACAGAGAAACCCTGTTTTGAAAACAAAAACAACAACAACAACAAAAAACCCAACAATGTAGATGTAACCAACCCTCTTATTAAATAAGAAACACAGAAACAATGTAAAAGAGAAAGCCAAGAGGTCAGAGCTCAGAGCTAAAATCTCACCCTTCTTCCTGCGGTGGTTCCTAGCTTCCCGAAAGAGAGCTATATCCTGTCTGCCCGTCTTTTTATAGTATTTTGTTCTGCCTTCTCATTGGTTGTAAACCCAAACATGTGACTGCCTCGTCACTGTCTGTATGTACAGCCCCCCAGGTCTTAAAGGCGTATGTCTCCATTGCTGGCTGTATCCCTGAACCACAGAGATCTATGGGATTAAAGGCGTGCGCCACCACCGCCACACTCTGTCTATGGCTCTAATAGCTCTGACCCCCAGGCAACTTTATTTATTAATATACAATCAAAATCACATTTCAGTACAATTAGAACACCACCACACAACAACAACAACAACAAAAGCAACAACAACAAAAAAAACAAAATGAGAAAGAATAGAAATATACTTCTTGCATTTGAGGAGGCTGGAGTCTAGATTCAACATAGATTTGGTAAAGGCTAGTCTTCTCACAGTGCAGCAAATGTGTAGAGCTCTTTGTGGTAGATGCTAATCCCAATCATGAGTCTCTGTTCTCACAACCTTATCACCTCTCCAATGCCTGGAGACAGCGCCCAGTGGGGGCACGAACAGCAGTGAGGAAGCATTGTGGAGCTGGCCTAAGCTGTGGTGAGGTTTTTTTTTTATATATTGCTTTTGCATACTTGAGTGGTGGTTTTTCGTGGGGTGATTTGTGGACCCTAACAGCCTCATCTCCTAATGCCACCACTTTGGGAGGGGAGGATTAAACATGCAAATATGAAGGGATACAATCATTCATAGCATCACCTTCTGTGGGGGTCCCCTTTTAACCTGCGGCCTGTTGGCCACCTGTCCATGATGACAATGGGCAGAAGTGACGAAAGAGAGCTTTGTGTGGCCTGTGAGCGTGATGGAGATAGATAGTCCTCCGGGATATAACTTCAGTGATTCAGTGCAACTTTATTCCAGAGTATAGGGAATATACAGGATTAGGAATGAAAGTCGGGGAATCACTTAATTTGCATTAAATAGCACGCTCCTATCATAAGGCTCCTAGTGGAAGTCTTAGTTATCATCTCTGAAGCACGGTCCTATTGTAAAGCTCCAGCCCAATGTCTAAGTACCATATGAGCAGCAGGGGAAAAGCTGCAGGGGATGGTGTCCTGGGTCACACTGGAGATAAGTCAGGCATTCCAGCCTAGAGACAGTCTCCAAAAAAGGTCAGGTAGGGAACAGGATGCTTTCTGCCGGAAGGTGGGGATGGGAGTGGGTAAGGGGGTGGGGTGGGGGCCGTCCACATTGCTGAGCTTGGAGAGACCTGCCAGGCCATGGTAGACTGCAACCTCCGACCAGCAGGGCCTCCCAGCCACCTTCCTCTCTTCCAGCATCTAGAGACAGACCACACTCCTTGGCTCATGGCCCCTGAAGGGACACCAGCCCACTGGAGCATGTGGCTCTGGCAGGCCTTGCCCTTCTCCCCCATTCCCTCTGCCTTGCTAAAAACTGTTAGATTACATTCCTAAAGCTAGCTACTAAAGTCTATTCCCTATTCCCTTATTTGGCCACTTCCTCTTCCTGAGGCTGATTACCAAAGTCCAGCTATCAAAAGTCCCCTTTGGCTCACTTAACATACCCAATTAAAATTAAACACCTCATCCTAACACAGGGTTTCTGCATTTACCTTTGTAAACGTCCATTTGCTTATGTGTCATGTCTGTCTCCCCTCTATCCAGAGGCAGTCCTCTGTTCCCCCCAGAACAAATACCCCTTTCCCTTGTCCCCTTCCCCTTTTACCACCCCATCCTAGCCCGTTCTAACACAGACCTCCCCTTTTTCCTCCTCTTAAAAATTACATCTGCAAGGTCATTTGCTGCTGTTTTCTGCCTAAGTCAGAAAGCAGCCACTTTACCCCACCCCCCTGCTTAATAAAGGATCTCTCTGTGAAAATAGGTGTTTCGGTATAATTTGTATCTAATCTGGGGTCAGGGAGGAGACCCCCACTGTTAGGGGGGGTTCTCCTTCAGCACCATCTTTACGATCTCTACTTTTCATCAAACACCTCATTCAATGCCCCACCTTCCTTCATCCCCATACAAGGACTGTTATATCCATCCCACACAAATAAACCAGGATCTCTATCTCAAGATCTTATTTCTTCAAAGTTCATTTTTCATGTAAGGCAACCTATCTGTGGGTTCTGGGGGTTTGGATGTAGACACATTTGGGAAGTCTTCTTCAGCCTACCACACTGTTATTGCAAATGTTCTTTTTCAGATGTCTGAGAGAGAATTAACCCTCCACCACAAACATTGGAACTCACAGGGCTGAGAAAGTTTCCTCTTTCATCTCACACTAATTCTTAGAAGTGACCTACAAAAAAAAAATATTGTCTCACTAGACTCTGACGTCACACATCAAATGTCCCAAATAACCAGGCCCTGAGGTAGTGATTGCATTATCTGAGAACTCAATTTCCTTTTTTCAGGTCCCAGGATGACAAGCCCCATTACAGCAGAAGATCTAGAGAACAGTAATTGCCCTGTTACCAAGGGGAGTGGAGGTGGGGATGTTAGCCATGATGGTGGTGAGCACCGTTTATAAAGGCCTATATTGTCTTTTGCTTACATAGGACAGAAAGTGATCCTTAAAACAACATGTGTTAATAGGACCTTCTGATGTCAGTCTTCCATTTGACCTTTCCTTTAGTTTACTTACAGCTGTCATCAGCTGTTTCCCGTGTCTGGACTTGCCGTCCCCTGTCTATTTGATAAAGACCCAGGTGTCCAGTCTTGTGCTTAGGGCTGTCTTATCTATGACATTCACCCCCCAGGATGCATAGTGCAAAGGCCGAGCCAAGCCAGTCTAAACAGAGATACTTAACTGTTTTCAGTTACGTGACTTAAGGACTAAATTCTTAGTCTGTCTGCTGTTTTTGAGAAGAAGACCTTGATTGGAAGTCTTTGAACTTGCACTTGACTCTTAATTGTTCTGTCCCCCACCCTCACCCCCAAATGCTGGCATTATAGGGAAAAGTACTTATCATACCTGGTCTTCAATACTGAATTCTTGACATAAAATATCTCAAAGTGTTTGTGTTAGTTATGCGGTGCTGTGTTATTCATTAAGTGGCACTGTTTACTGTTTGAGAAAAGCCACGAGGCACAACAAAACCCACTATAAGAGTTCATTAAGAGAAGGAACAGAGAGGAATGCTTAGGCCTATGGAAATGGTCATGCAGGGAAAGAGAGGTAAGCGAGTCCATGACCCGCTTTTTTTTAAAAAATTAATTTATTTATTATCTACACAGTGTTCTGCCATTATGTATACATGTGTCCCTGCAGGCCAGAAGAGGGCACCATATCTCATTGCAAGTGGTTGTGAGCCACCATGTGGTTGCTTGGATTTGAACTCAGGACCTCTGGAAGAGCAGTCGGTGCTCTTAACCTCTGAGCCATCTCTCCAGCCCCTATGACCCACTTTTTATGGATGCCCCTGCACATGGGCATATGGGCTTACATAGCTACACCACGCATGCACATAGATTATGTGATCACGCTGCACGAATATTGCGTGACCAGGCAGCACATGGATTACGTAAGGAAGTGAGGCCCTGGAATGACTGAGCCTCTTGTTTGGCTACTGAATGTGTGGTCATGTAGCTGGGGGAGTGGCCAGGAATGCTATCAGTTTGTCCTTCCTGAGGGTCGAAGCTGACTGGGTGCTTGGATCCTCTGTCACCCCCGTGCACAGCAGCTCCAGGGCCTAACACAGGGCCTTATCCTTGGTCTTGTTAATGGCTGCTTCCTCCCATTGGGCCGCATCTGCCCCCCCAATCCTGCTGCACAGACTTCTTGCCCAAAATCCATGTCAGCTCTGTGTTGTTAACAGTTTTCGCTCACTCAGATGACAGACTCATGGAAAGTCAACTGTGTCGCTTACGAGAAGGCAGAACTCTAAAGTCCATCTACAGTCTGAGGAGTCCAGGACCTCAGTTAAGACACTGTTTTAATGCCCTTCTCTGAGGCCCTTCTACCTGTGAAAACCTGTTGGGATTCTAGGGGTAAGCATCGATGGCAGAGGACTTCCCTGAGACTCGACCCTCAGAACTGCAAAATAAACTCATAGATTAATTAAAGCTAGGCTGTGATCTTAACCACTGTTCTATCACATGACTGCTGACCCTGTTTTTGGAGACAGGGTATCGCTCAGGTCGACCTGAGCATGCAATCCTACCACTCTCTATGGTTACTGGAGCTGTACCCATACATGGGTACACACCAGCATACCTGCTTATACTGTGACTTGTTTGTTTGTTTGTTTGAGATAGGGTTTCTTTGTGTAGCCTTGGCTGTCTTAGAACTAGCTCTGTAGACCAGGCTGGCCTCAAACTCACAGAGATTAGCCTGCCTCTGTCTCCTGAGCACTGGCATTAAAGGCGTGAGCTACCACCGCCAGGCTCTGCTGTGGCTTTTGACTACGATCCAAACTGCCCTGGGGAATAACAGCTTTGGAAACGTAAGCAGGGGAGATCTACCTTTCTCTCACTCTCAGCCACAGCAAGTTATCCAGGCCTGTAGCACATACCCTTTTTCAAGATTCATTATTATTGCTGGGTGTGGTGCCTTTAATCCAAGCACTTGGGAGGCAAGCAGATCTCTGTGTGTTTGAGGCCAGCCTGGTACATACTAAGTACCAGGCTAACAGAACTATACAGTGAGACTTTGGCTCAAAAATTATTTTTTATTATTTTTAAGTATGTGCATGTATGCGTGTGGTAGTGGGGTGAGGTGCCTGTGGAGAACAGAGGTGTCGGATTCCCATGGAATTGGATTTACAGTTGTGTGCTGCCCAACCTGGGTGCTGGGAACTGAACTCAGGTTCCCTGAAAGAACCTTTAACCTCTGAGCTACCCTCCCATACCCTTTTAGAAACCCAAACCATCCCTATAGAGGAAAGAAATCAAGTTCTTCAGCACTACCACAAGGATACTGCTCCTCCATCTCCCTCCTCCATCTCCCTCTGTTCTGCCCACGTTACTGCCCTGGCTACTAGGGATCCACATCACCGTCTCCCACCCTGCTTCATTCAGAAAGGAAAACATACTCTCCAGGCTGCTCCTGGCTGAGGTAGAGTCTCTTCATGAGAACTCAGGAGCGAGAACACACAGGTGACAGCCGCCTCAGGCATGAGGAAAAACAGCTCTCAAATGTCTCACAGGGATTCCAGGAAAATCCTCAGGGCTGCAGGCTGAAGCCTGGCCAAGGACCTAGGTTCACTTCAGAAGCCTTAAGGATGCTCTCTAGCCGGGCGTGGTTGCGCACGCCTTTAATCCCAGCACTCGGGAGCAGAGCAGCGATCTCTGTGAGTTCGAGGCCAGCCTGGCTACAAGTGAGCTCCAGGAAAGGCGCAAAGCTACGTAGAGAAACCCTGTCTCGAAAAACCAAAAAAAAAAAAAAAGGATGCTCTCTGGCTCATCTTTTTCTTCTCTGCCAAATCTCCCATAAGAGCAAGCTCCTGTATTTTCTTTGCCATTTTTTTGTTTTGTTTTGTTTTTCGAGACAGGGTTTCTCTGTGTAGTTTTGGTGCCTGTCCTGGATCTCGCTCTGTAGACCAGGCTGGCCTTGAACTCACAGAGATCCGCCTGGCTCTGCTGGGATTAAAGGTGTGCGCCACCGCTGCCGGGGTTCTTTGCCTATTCCATGGGTGTTTCGCAGTTCTACAGAGCTCTGGCTTCCTTGGTGGTGGGGAAGAAGTGCCTGTGAGGGGACTATTCTGTAAACCAAGTGTTAGCATCAAACACTGACCAACCAGAACTGCCCTCATTTGCGTGGCGGTGGGAATCGAAATCGAAGCAGTTGCTGTCCATCTTGTGGTGAGCTGTTCTGGCGTCACCCTGATTGTCGCAGCTTTGCAGTGTGCCCAATAAACTTACCTTCTGCTAATCTGATGTGACTTAGGTCTCACTGTCCACAACTCTGACCCATGACACCCGATGGCCCATTTGGCGACTGGGAAGTTTCCATGCTGCTCTTCTGTTTCTCCCAACCTGAGCCACTAGCTGCCTCTGGGCTCAGAGACAATTACTGGTCTTTTGCTGGAGAGTTCTCTGGTGGGAGGAACAAGGGTCTGTATGCATCACTCTCCTTAGAGGGGCTCCTCCTGGGACTTCCTGTCGCTGTCTTGGAACCCTTAAGTACTGGGGACCCTTACGCTACCACTCAGTCATACTGCTCAGGGTGTGACTGCCACAGCCCTTACAGGCTGGAGACCTAGTCTTCGCACAAACCTTTCAACGGAAGGACTTTGTTCCTGCGGTGATTGATTGATCAAAGTGACTCTGGTGGGAGCCAGAGGCCTGGGACAGGGTGGCTTGTCCACCTGGCCATGAGGAAGAAAGGACTGTCTCCTGTCTCTTGTCTCAATCCCTGTTCCCAGTGTGTTATGCATAGCAGTCTCCTGACGGCCGAGCAACAGTTGGTATCGACCGTGCTGTGACCTCTTTGAGCCGGAAGAAGCTCGCTAGGAATAGGCCTTTGCGGAGATGCCCAATTGATTGTGCAGTTCTGTCGGGGGCACGGTGGGAGAACAAGGAAGACACCCCAGGAACGGCAACCGAGTGCATCGTGCAGTTCAAATGATCCACCAGGTCATCATCCCACAGAGATGCAGCTGCTGCGGACGCCCAGCCACTGCCCACTTAAACACTGGTCGGTCAAAATGGCCCGAGTTTGTGTGGTGGGAACCCAAGAGAAAGGCAGACCGTTCTCCTAGAGAAGCAGCCATAGCCCACCATGTCACAGCCGACGTCAGCTACTCTGCACTCCACTACAATGCACAAGACAAACCAACCAACCCAGCGGTGTTAAAACAAATCCGAGTACTGGGGCTGTGCCTCAGTTGGTACAGTGTTTGCCTGGCACGCACAAAGCCTTGGAATTGATTCCCCGCACTCTAGAAACTAGGTGTGGTGGTGCACATTTGTAGTCCTGCACTTGAGATGTGGATCAGAAGTTCAAAGCCACATATAAATGCCTAGCAAAGAAGAGGCCCCGTATCCAAAACAATTTTTTGGTTTTTTTTTTTTTTTTTTTTCTAGACAGGGTTTCTCTGTGTAGCTTTGGAGTCTGTCCTGGGACTCACTCTGTAGACCAGGCTGGCCTCGAACTCACAGAGATCCACCTGCCTCTGCCTCCCAAGTACTGGGATTAAGATGTGCAAACCAATTTTTTTTTAAAGAAAATTTACCTATACATTTCTACTAAAGGCCTTAACCATACCTAATTTTATGGATGTTATCTACAAAAAAAAAAAAAAAAAAAAAAAAATTAAGCCAATTGGCGGCGGCTCACGCCTTTAACTCTCTGTCTCAAAAAACCAAACAAACAAAAACAAACAAATTGTGTTATTTAAACTGACCTAGCGCAGAAAAAGTGAAATTTAACTCACTGTTAACATACTTCATGAACCAGCAAAGGACAGCAAAGCTGGTAACAAAAGCATGTAATCTCAAGCCGTTTGGGAGGTCGAGGCAAGGGGAGCAAAAGTTCAAGGCCTCAGTCCCAAAGGAGGGCATAATAAGCTGCCTTGGGACCAATAGTGTGTTTCCCATAAGCAAGGGCAACATGGTATCTCTTGGAAAGAACAGTAGCCTGAACATAAGCACGGGCAGGCTTACTCCTCCATTAGCAGATCCTCAGGAGAGATCCTGTCTAATTGTAAGCCCCTGGGCGAGCAGGCGTCACCTGGCCCCTTCGCTGTTGGAGCAAGAAAATATGTCTACTAAAAGCGTGGCTACATCAACATCCACCAGAATGACAGCCTGACTGGGATCCCGGCAAGAGGATGGAGTCTCGGGCCCTTCCGGGTGGTCAGTACTCTCCCCTGCCACAGCCGACTTCTGCCAAAATTCTTCGGTCATCAAGAAGCACTTCAAATGTGTTGAGGAAATTGGTGTTGAACCTGAAAATGTAAAGATTCCTGTCTAACAAAAGCTATCTGCTCTTACAGGCCAAGGAAAACTCCAGGAATTGCATAAATCCCAAACTCTGCAGTTACTGCGGCTAACAGTTCTAGACGAGATGTTTTGGTTCCACCTACTGGCTGCTGTCTACTAAGGCAGTTTAGAGCTCTGGATGGAGTCAATCCACAGGCCCACGAGCAATTGAATGGATGGATGGAACTGTGAAGAGGGGATGAGGGGATGGGTCTCACAAATATAAACTTGAGGGAAAAAAAAAAGGCCAGGTGGTAGCAACACACGCCTTTAATCCCAGCCCTTGGGAGGTGGAGACAGGCAGATCTCTGTGAGTTAGAGGCCAACCTGGTCTACAAATTGAGTTCCAGGACTGCTAGGACTGTTACACAGAGAAACTCTTGTCTTGGGAAAACAAAACAAAAACAAAAACAAAACAAAACAGTGAAACTAGTTGAAGCAGAATTTTCCAGAGAAAGTGAACAGGGGATCTATAGATCTAGTATCTTAAGAGACTTTTGTTGTTGTCGTTGTTTGTTTTTTTGAGACAGGGTTTCACTGTGGAACAGCCTTGGCTGAAGTAGTGTTGGTAATGAACGAGCCCAGCTTCCTGCTCCCAGGAAGATTTTTGCTTGTGTGGTTCCCAGGGACCGAACCCAAGGCCCTCTCACGTGATGGATGGCTTTACACTCCGCCAGGAGCCTCCATCCCCAGGATGGGGTTCAACAGCTGCAGGAGCAGCAGACTCACTTCTGGCTTCAGACTCTGTCTGAGACTGCAAGACTTGCACACAGCTTGTAGTTTGAGGGTTCTTTGTAGTTTGAGACAGTGTTTCACTCTGTAACTCCTACTGGCCTTTGACTTACAGCAATTCTATCATTTTAGCTTCCCAAATGTTAGGATTACAGGTGTGAGCCACCATGCCTAGAGGGCAGGTTCTGATGGCTTTGGGTATTGCTACCTTTAGGGACAGTGTCCCCTGGAAAATGGCTCCTGGCTTCCTGCCTACTGGTGGCAAATATTCTAATCATGAGCAGACTAGAAGCTGACCAGGAGCAAGACTACTGTCACACCATCAGTCTGAAGGTAGGGAGCAGTATCCTATATGTACACAGCCCAGGATGATTTGTGTTATCTTTTTGCCTTTTTTTGTCTGTTTTCTTTTCTTTTTTTTTTTTTTAAGGCTCATGTGTCTGCTTTAATGAAAGCAGAGGTTTTAGACTTCCAAATAAACGATTTCAAATAAAGGGAGGTTGGCTCATGCTTGCAAAGCCATGCAAAGAGTTCAAAGTCCAGTGTTGGAGCTCGTTTTCTTTGTCTGAGGTAAGATCTTGTAGCCCGGGCTGGTCCTGAACCTGTGCTCTTTCTGCCTCTACCTTCTGAGTGCTGGATTTACAGGTATGCCTCACCACACTGGGACTGTTCTTTTGGCTTTTAATTAGCTCCTCCAATACATTTGAAGTGTGTGTGTGTGTGTGTGTGTGTGTGTGTGTGTGTGTGTGTGTGTTTCAGATTCTCAGACTGAAATGATTAAAGGGAAATGTTTTTCTGATTGGATGTTTGTTGATAGTATATAGAACATCGATTTCAAATTTTTTAAAAATTCATGTTTCTAAGTGAGTCAAAGTTGAAGTTTAATCAACAAAAAGAATACAATGATATTAAAAATATTTATACAAAATTACAGAGCTGCTTTAGAGATCCCTAAAACAATACAGAGCGATCTCTTAGCTGCCTGCCAGATTTGATGATAAATAAGACCCTATTGCAGAAGACAATTTTGGTCACAAGCCACGGAAAAATAAAAAAATCTGTTACTGGCTGGCAGGCTTCTTCCCGTCCAGGTAGCTTTCAAACTACTCGGAGGTGCCATACAGGCTGCTAGGGAAGAACAACTAATAGTCTTACCTAGCTGTGAGCCCTGCAAACTCTAATAATGACCTGTCTGGCGAGATATGGCCATGAGTGCAATAATGTGTAACTCTTACAGGGTTGCCAGTTGTTTTCTGATTGGCTTTAGGGCCTGCTCTGCTCAGTTGGAAGCTCCTGGGATATCAGTGCTGCTACCATCTCTTCAGGCTCAAACGGGCACCTGTCCAGGGCAAATGGTCTGTCCAGCAACAGGGACCCTCCACCCTCCAGTTTTTCAAAATGTCCCAAAGAAGGACACATCTGCTCCTGTGTCTTGCTCATGCACGTCTGTCATTCACCCTTGGCTCTTCTGCACAACCAGGGCACACCTCCGGTTCATTCTTTCTGGCAGTCTTCTCTCTTCCCATGGCTGGCCCTCTTCATGGGGCCGGTGGTAAATAGTCTATTTTTCTCCTAGCAATTTGCCTCCTCCACTTCCTCAAGGAACAGATCCCTGAGGTCTCCAGGATGGCAGTTAACCCAATGCTTCTTCATCCACATCTCCAATTGAGCATGAGCCCATTGACTCCCAACTCCCCCTCCCCACAGCATCCCATGCCAACCAGAAGTAGCCAGACTTGAACTGGCACCCTTATATCCAAAAGGTTGGGATGTTCAGTTGGAAGTTCCACTTTGGCCCCACCCCCCATTCCAAAGCCCCGCCTCTCAGAAAGCCGAACAAGTGGTGACTCCTCCTCTGGAGCTGCTCCTGACCACATGACAAGGTATTTAAGCTCTGAGCCCTAGACCTGCCATATGGTTTCTCCTCCTCCCTCCCCTGCCTCGCTTCTGAGGGGCTTGGGAGTCATCTGGGGGCATTTTGCTCATTAACCCTGGGCTTTTTTGATTTGGCTTATTGCGTCGGCAGAGAAACCTACTACTAGGGATTAAAAAAAAAAATACTTGTCATGCTCCAAAGAAGGAAACTCATGCCTAGTACTAGAAATTGGGCTAAGAATCCATTGCTGGGGAAATCATCAGCTGCTAGGCAGAACCTACTATTATTATTTTGCTAAATGGACATAGTATAAATCTACCTTATCTCTATACCCATGGATTAGGGCTACTCAGTACTTGTCAGAGAAGCTTTTTTTTTTTTTTAACTGATGATGGGGCTTAATACAGATTTACAACTAGTAAAGGTGTAGAGAGTAAGTATCTATGGAGTGCTTAGCCATAAATAGGGCATCAATTTCACATTTTCTCCTCCCCCAAGTCTCAGGGTACATCTCAGAATAGGGGGTGGAAAGATTAGAGAGCCAGAGATGGGGGCGGGGACTGCTGAGAAACTGTTTTCTAGACATTGCATTCACGACTTGGAAGCAGCTGTGATTGCCTGTATAAGACCTGTACAAGATCAAGTCATTCAGCATTTCAGTATGGTGAGGGACAGCTTCACATGTGGTTTGGAGCGGTTGATGGAGAGGGCAGTGATTTTTAGGAGAGCATAGGACAAGGAAACTATTCTGTATGATTTTGCATTGATGGGTACAATCCATTTTATGTTTGTCAAAACCTATGGACCATACACCAGGAATGAGCCCTGTGTCAATCATACTTTGGTGCTGTTGCTATGGTGTCAACAACAATAACAAATAACAACAGTGCCTGCCATGCTGTTGAACGTAGACAGCGGAGGTTGTATGCATGCAGCAAGGGTCTCCAACCACCTTATGTTCCTGTCTCCAACTCCCAAGTGCTGGGATCAGAAGTGTTCTGAATGTATTTTCTGTTCAATTTCTCTGTGAATCTCAGAGCGTTTTAAAAACTTAGGCTTAGCTGGGCGGTGGTGGCACACGCCTTTAATCCCAGCAGTGCAGAGGCAGAGGCAGGCGGATCTCTGTGAGTTCAAGGCCAGCCTGGTTTACAGAGAGAGTTCCAGGATAGGTTCCAAAGCTACACAGAGAAACCCTGTCTTGAAAAACCAAAACAAAATAAAAAACAAAAACAAAAAACAAAACCAAGACAAAACAAAACACCTTAGGTCTTTTTCTGAGACAGGGTTTCTCTCTGTAGCCCTGGCTGTCCAGGAACTCACTATGTAGACCAGGCTGGCCTTGAACTCACAGAGATTTACCTGCCTCTGTCTCCTGAGAGCTGAGATTAAAGGCAAGTGCCACTACTGCCCAGCAGTTATTTTTCTAAAAATCTTATTCCCTCTATTTCATATCCTACTTTCAGATAATGTTTACTGTCTCTATTTGAATTTGGCTTTCAGGAGCTGGAGCAATGGCCCAGAAGTTAAGGTTACTGGCTGCTTTTGCAGAGGACCTGGGTTCAGGTTCCAGCACCCACATGACAGCTCATAATCTGTTAACAGTTTGTAACTTCAATTATAGGGGCCGACACTCTCTTCTGACCTCTAAAGGCACAGCATACAGGTGATATACTATAAACATGCAGGCAATCTACTCATACACATAAATCTTTAAAAAAAAAAACCGATAAACTTGCTGGGCAGTGGCGGTGCCCACCTTTAATCCCAGCACTTGGGAGGCAGAGGCAGGCAGATCTACATAGCGAATTTCAGGACAGCTAGGAACCCTGTCTTGAAAAAATGGCCAGGCGATGGTGGCACACACCTTTAATCCCAGCACTAGAGAGGCAGAGGCAGGTGGAACTCTGTGAGTTCAAGGACCACCTGGGCTACAGAGTGAGTTCCAGGACAGGCTCCAAAGCTACACAGAGAAACCCTGTCTTTAATCCCAGCACCCAGGAGCCAGCCTCATCTACAGAGCAAGATCCAGGACAGGCACCAAAACTACAGAGAAACCCTGTCTCAAAAACATAAAAAAAAAAAAAAAAGTATACCTTATACTTTTATATAGTTTTTTTTTTTTCTCGAAAGTTCCAGAACTTAGAGGTTACAGTTATTAGTTTTATGTGCAACTGATGGACTTGGAGTCTACCTCTAAAATAGGAATAAAATATTATTTAAAAATGATTACTTTTGTTTTTATTTAAGTCTCTCTCTGTGTGTATGTGTGTCTGTTGTGTGCCGGAGAGTGTAGGTCTTCATGGAAGCCAGATGTTTCAGATTTCTCCGAAGTTGGAATTAAAGGTGGTAAGCCATCCAACTCGTCTCTCCAGCCCCAAATCTTTTTGATTTAAAGAAGACTGAGGAAAATTTCAGACTGGTAAGATCATTTCAGACTTGTCTTTGCGGGTTTCTGTACGAATCCATCAGAGAACAACTGGGACTAATAATTTTGAGAACTTTTTAACCTCCTTTTTAAACACGACTCACATTCTTTTTGAAAATGTTTATTTTTAAGTGCATGCATGTTTCACCTGTATTTATATCTGTGCCTCATATGCATCCCCCATGCCCATGGAAGCCAGTAGCGGATGTTGGATCCCATGAGAATTAAAGACGACAACCAACCTCCCACCTGCAACCTGAGTAGAATGAATGTTCCATTACTTCCTAGATTTGACTGAATCCAGATTTGAGCACTTTCCATCACAGGCTTCTCTCTGCAAGCTATTTTTTTTTTTTTTTTTTTTTTTTTTCGAGACAGGGTTTCTCTGTGTAGCTTTGTGCCTTCTGGACTCACTTGTAGCCAGCTGCTCGAACTCACAGAGATCCACCTGCTCTGCTCCGATCTGGATTAAACGTGCGCACCACGCCGCGTATTTTTTTTTTATTTCACTTACTTCTCCATTAAAGACTGGCTCCAAAGCAAGTAAATTTTGAACATCATTTTGGGTCTTGCCCTCCCTCCAGGGGACTTAAATTTCTCTTTCCTCACTCTGGTTTTGCTGACCCTCGAGCCTTGTCCTACTGGTGACCTCTCTCAGCACCGACCACTGTTTCAGGTCCTCCACTCCTCGGTCTCCATCCACTCCATCCTTCTGGCGGCACTCCGTGCTCGCTCAGCGGGGCTGACTCCCTTAAACCACCTCTTGGGGGCGTCTCCATCTTTCCGGGGGTGGGGGGTGGGGAGGAAAGCTCTAGTGAAGCGGCTGAGCTCCGGGTTCCAATCTGCAGCGGGACGTCTCTACTCGCTCGGTGCACCGATCACGTGTTTGCGAGCAGCCCACCTCCAGGTCTGACTCCGGAAGGAGCCTTCACTTTTCCATCCTTCCCCGGTGGCGACGGCGGCGGCGGCGGCGGCAGCGAGGGCGGCCGCAGCCAGCTCTGGGCGCACAGGCTCCGCCCGCGCAGGGCGTGTCCCTCGGGGCGTGGCGTGCCGGGGCGACGCGGGCCGACGTGCCGTACGCGCCTCCCCGCGGCGGTCCGGGGACGGCTGGCCCCAGCGCCGGCCTCTCGGAGGCGGGCCGGGCAGACGGCGGCGGCGGCCATGTTCGTGGCGCGCAGCATCGCGGCGGACCACAAGGACCTCATCCACGATGTGTCCTTCGACTTCCACGGGCGCCGGATGGCCACCTGCTCCAGCGACCAGAGCGTCAAGGTGCGCGCGGCGCGCTCCTCGGCTGCCCCGGGGCTCGGCACGGCGTGGGGAGGGATGGGCTGGGAGGGAGAGAGGCGGCGCGGAAGGGACCCCGTCCCGACCGAGACGCACGCGACCCGCCGGCCACCGTCGCCGCCGCCGCCGCCCCGGAAGCGGCGAGAGCCCTCCCCGCCGGCGGATGGTGGGGGTCACGGCCGCCCGCGCTCGCGGCGCGCTCCTCCTGCCGCGCCTGCGCGGGAGGGCTCCCGGCTTCGGGGGTGCTGGGCGCACGCGCGTGCCCAGTTTCCGGAGTGGGTCCCGCGCTTGTGCGGACCGGTGGCTTCCCGTGGGGATGTCTTCCCCCCCCCCCCCCCCGGCAGCGTGTGTCTCAGTTCCGTGGGCCTCGCCTGTGTTCCTTAGCCGGGGACACTTCCCCGGATGGGAGAGTCCCGTGGAGGGAAACTTAAGCACAGCGCAGTTCTGCTCTTGGGTTTTTGAGACTGTCTCCGTTTTGTCCTCCAGTCTCCGCTTCAGCCATGCCGGGGTTACAAAGCATGAGCTCCTGCACGACGCCAGAATAGCCGGGAAACCTGACATGAGTTTTTACTCTTGTCCATGTTCACGTGGTCTCTGAAGATAGTTATAACAAGTGTCCGTTGACTATGATAAGATGCATTGATTTTTGGAGACCAGTCTCAATTCTGTAGTCCACCCCCGGTGATCTACCTGCTTCTGTCGGGAGTGTTGGCGATTAGAGAGATGTGCGCCGCCAGGCACGGCTCTGCCCCTCCCACACCTCAGTGTTAAAGATTTATTTTGCTTTGTATGAGTGTTCCGTCTGCATTGTACGTATGTGCACCGCCTGGTGTCTAGGCAGGTCGGAAGAGGGCGTCTGATCCCTTGGAGTTAAGGTTGTGATTCATTTGTTGGGGGAACCGAGCCTGGGTCCCTTGGAGCCCGTAAGGGCTGAGCCAACTATTGGCCAAGGAGGACAGGTAACAGACATCAGTTAAGCCCTTAGGAATGGTCTTTACTAAGATAGTGTGGCAATATTGGGAGAGAACGTAATTCTGCATGCAGAACTTACGTGTATACACTACCATGACAGTCAGCCAAGGGGCTGCTTCAACTGTCATGCTACCAAACTGCTTTACCGCTTTCACAGCGTAGTCACTGGACTGCTAATCTGTGTGCCTCGGCTGTCTCTGATGACTTTGTTACCGCTTCTGCCCATGCTACCTGAAGCGGGCAAGAAATGACCATCTGGGAGCCTTTTATTAGGCATAATGTTGTCACACAAGGAGAGACAGGACAGGAGAGTGACCTCCAGCTGACTTACTTAGTGAGCCTGAGCAGCCTGCTTATACAACCAGAGAATGGGGGCTTTTGAACCACAGCCTCGAACCTTTAGCATCTGTTTACAGCAATCCCTGCTAAACCACCACCGCCCAGCTCAGTAACTTCTTCTTTTCTTCTTTCTTTCTTTCTTTCTTTCTTTCTTTCTTTCTTTCTTTCTTTCTTTCTTTCTTTCTTTCTTTCTTTCTTTCTTTCTTTCTTCTTTCTTTCCTTCCTTCCTTCCTTCCTTCCTTCCTTCCTTCCTTCCTTCCTTCCTTCCTTCCTTTCTTTTTTTCTTCTTTCTTTTTTTTTTTTTTTGGTTTTTTCGAGACAGGGTTTCTCTGTGTAGTTTTGGTGCCTGTCCTGGATCTCACGCTGTAGACTAGGCTGGCCTTGAACTCACAGATATCTGCCCGGTTCTGCCTCCTGAGTGCTGGGATTAAAGGCGTGTGCCACCAAGGCTCTTCAGTAAGAAAAAGTAGTCTGGCCAGGTGTAGTGGCTCATGATTTTAATCCCAGCACTGGGAGGCAGAGGCAGGTGGATCTCTTGAGTTTAAGGCCAGCCTGGTGTGCAGTGGGAGTTACAGGACAGCCGGGGCTGCAGAGAAACCCTGTCTCAGGAATAAAAAAAAATAAATAAATACCTGATTTACACTGTCTTTTAAAGAATTTTTGTGAAGCTGGGTGGTGGTTGCACACACCTTTAATCCCAACGTTAGGAGGCAGAGGCATGCAGATCTCAGCCAGGTATGCTTAAGTGAGTTCCAGGACAGTCATGGCTGTGTAGAGACCCTGTCCCCCCTCCCCCCAAAGAATTTTGTCAACCTAGGTTCATTATAGGATAGCTGAATGTCAATGTGGACTCTCTAAGGTTCATTACTTTTATGTGTGTGTGCCTGTGTGTGTGTGCATTTGTGTGTGAGTCTGTGTGCATGAGGTCTGAAAGAGTTGATGCCTTGGAATTACAGTTGCAGGCAGTTGTGAATCACATCATATGCGTGCTGAGAACTGAACCAGGGTCCACTGCAAAGAGCAGTAAATGCTAACTGTTGAGTGATCTCTCCAGCCCCTTCTCTGGTTGTCTTGGTAGTGTATATACATGTAACCTTTTCATGCCCATTTTTTCCTCTCTTAATATTGCTACAGTATCTTAGTGAATACCATTCCTGAGGGCTTAACATCAGTCCACTACCTGAATTAGCCATACTTGTCATTATCCACTTGCTACCAGATCTTTTAGTTCATTCCAAAGCTTGTAGGTTGTCACAGTGATGAAAATTCATTTATTTAGTATTTTACATGCTTTGAAAGATTTCTTTAGGATAATTCTAAAAGAGAAATCAGTGAATATTTTGACACATTGTGATAAGAATTGGCAAAGTGCTCCCCCAACCCCAGTTTTACCTTTTTGTGTGTGCTGGGGCTCAGACTCAGGACCTCACATATGGTAGGCAAGCAGCCTACCACTGAGCTACATCCTTAGCCCACTTTGTGCTATGTTACATCATGAGAGTAACAATTCAATAGCATCATGGCCGGGATTGGCATTATCATGACTTTGTGTATGTGGTATTGGATATTAAGCCCAGGCTTGGCAAATGCTTTGCTTCTGAACTCTGTCATCCATTTTACTTTTTATTTTGATACATGGTCTCCCTAAGTTACTGTTACCCAGGCTGGCTTGTACTTGGGGTCCTCATCCCTCAGCCTCCTGAGTATCTGGGATGGCACATAAACACCACCAGGTTGGCACATTATTTTTTCTTTGTGATACTAGGGGTTGAACTAAGGGTCTCAGGTGCTAGGCAGCCGAGCATCCCCAGTCCTTAAGACATTTTTGACTGATTAAGTTGGAATTTTTTTTGGGGGGGTTATAATTTTTTTTTGGGGGGGTTATTGAATATTTTACTTTAGTTTTTGTTTCACATGGAGTTGATCAACATTATGTGTATGTTTTATGTTTAATTTTATGTGAATGGATGATATGTTTGCTCATATGTCTGTGTACCACCAGACGTCAAAAGAGGGTGTGGGGAACTGAGAATTTGAACCTGGGTCCTGTGGAAGAGCAGCCAGTGCTCTTATCCACTGAGCCATCTCTCCAGAACTGATGGCTGCTATTTTTTATTTTGCCTCATTAAAGTTTATTTGTTACCTCAAAGTGAATACCCACTGTGCCCCTCCCTCCAAACTGGTCTAGAACTCATCATGTAGACCAGGCTGAGTTCTAACAGGTAGTCAACACAACACATTCCTGTTTTGAGTGGTTTTGGTTTTTTTGGGGTTTTTTTTTGGTGCTGAGGGGCGGGCGGTGCTGGTGATATTCTGAAGACTGAGCCCAGAGTCTTGTGCCTGCTAATTGTGGTACTAAGACAGTACTGAGCAATACCCCCAATTATCCCTTAATAAGTAACTTTGACTACTGAAACATTGGTTATAGCAGTTTAGGTTACTGTATCTGGTAGATCATTTTCACCAATCAACACCACATAACCTTTTTTAGTGTGTAATGAAAATGCTGCGTCTGGCGGTTCCTGCTCACCTTGCAACAAGATGCTAAGCTCAGCCTCTGGGTGCCTTAGTGCCTGGCCCAGCTCTGGACACGAATTCCAGGGAACATTGGTTTAAGATGTGAACGATTCCTTATGCTGCTTCCTGTGGAGTTAACGTTTGTTTTCCTTATGCTTATTTCATTTGCTTATGCTCATTTGCCTTTGTTTGTTTGTTTTTATAGGTCTGGGATAAAAGTGAAAGCGGAGATTGGCATTGTACTGCTAGTTGGAAGGTTAGTTTTTATTTTTACATGGTTTGAGAAAATTGAAATGTTTGATATTTTAGTATTAATGACTTGTTATTCAGCTTTGAGAAAATGATAAAATTGATATGGTGTTCTTTCCTGGAAAGATAATTTCTGGTTTATTAAATTATTATTAAAGCAATAGGAAATTTGAGAATAAGAAAATCTGTAGGTTTGGCCAGGTATGGGATCCCAGTGCTTTGGGAGGCTGAGGCAGGAGACTGCCATAAGTTAGAGGCCAGCCTAAATTACTGAGTGAGACCCCCCAAAAAAAAAAAAAAAAAAAAAAAAACCAACCCCTAAGAATGAAAAAATAGTATTTTTGTAGCATTCTCTAACTACTATTAGGATTTCAGCATATTTCATGTTTTTTTTTTCCTCCTTATTAGCCACCCTACTTTGTGTTCTTTTTCCCTCAAACAAAAACAAGAAACAAAACAACCGCCCACCCCCCACAAAAATGCCTATAAAACTGTGGGGCATACATGGGCTGCAAAGAGGGTGCTGAGAAAAATTCAGATAAATAGAGCTTAAGCTTTGAGGTGTTTATGCAGAGAGTGGATGGTGAGAAATGGTGAGAAAAAAAGTTAGCTCAAGTTATTTATGCTAAGATAAGATACTAAAAAACATGAGATAGTGTCAGGACATAAACAACTTGTAAATAGGTGCCCTTTAAAATGATTGGTTGGTTCCTTCACCCCCTCCTAGGGTTCTGAGGTTTTCTGGTATAAAAGAGGCTTACTGCCCATCAATAAACGAGTTCTTGCTTGACTTGACTCCCTGCTGCATCTGATTGTCTCCGGGTAAGAGGGAGGCTGGGAATGGGCGAGCGGCCCGCACTTGCCTTTCCTCGGTTCCAGGCCACCTCTTCACAGGTGACCTAAATTCCCCGTGGGGCAGGTCCCCACCTAAAATCACAAAAATGAAATGTAAAACAAGCAAAAGACCATAGGACAAAAAGTACCAAACGAAAGCAAAAAAAAAATAAAACAAACCCCCATGAAATTACCACTGAGGTTTTTTTGTGTTGGCTACAGTACCTGGGTGTGGGGCCTGCCCTGAGGTGTGGTTGATAGACTCAGTGAGACTGATTGGGAGAAAATGGACTTCTTTCCTCTGCCGATGGTACCGATTGCAGATAGCTTCTTGGCTAGGGGTGGGACTCTGTCCAGTCCTCCCTCGCAGCCCCGGGACCCCTCTGGCTTGAGCCTGTGCGTGCCGCTGTCCCCTGGGTTATGCCTCAGTCCCGTCGTGCTGGAAGACGCTCTTTCCTTGGTGCTGTCCATCACCTCTGGCTCTTCAAGTCTGTCTACTTTCTCTTCTACATATAGATCCCTGAGCCTTCAGGGGAGGGTTTTGATGAAAACATCCCATTTAGGACCGAGTGCCTCAAAGTCTATCGCTCTGCACGTTGTCCAGTTGTGGTCCTTTGTGTTAGTTCCCATCTACTACAAGAAGAAGCTTCTTTGATGTGGGTTGAGCAACTATGAGTATAGCAGTATGTCTGTCATCAGGGGCCATTTTATTACTGTGTCCTTTACCAGAATAATAGTAGTAGGTGACCTCTCTAGTCTCAGGTTCTCGGCCACTTTAGCAGTGTCAGGTGTGAGTTCTGTTTCATAAATCCAATCAGAAAGTGGTTGGTTTCTTCCACAATATCTTAGCTACTACTGCTTCAGTATATTTTGTAGAGGGGTCACATGGTTCGTAGCTGGGTGACCCCAACTGTGACTTTGAGGTACTAACATCAGTTTTAGGTTTAAATCATTGTCTCACCTCTAGTTCTATAAGTTGGTCTAAAGAGGTCTTTATGGCTGTCATTGCTTGAGGATCAATCTGTTGCTCCTCAATCTGGTCCTCACAGACTATTTACTTCTGCTTATAGGGTGCAGCCTTATCTTTACTTTTAATTGATTGCCCTTCACTGTGGGGTGGTCTGTCCTCTAACGATTGGCTCTTCCCATAACCCCAGGTGACTACAGGTTAGTGAGAACGGCGATTTCTTTCCATGGCTTCAGCCTTGAAAGGGGGTGAGATGAGTTAGTCAGCTGTTCCTTAAGTGAGTAGCGTGAGCAGAGCAGTGTAGCCAGAAGGTTTCTTGGGCCCCCCTTAGCTGCTTATATAATAATAATTCAGAGGCTTAATATTATTTATAACTGCTCGGCCTTAGCTCAGGCTTATTACTGACTAGTTCTTACACTTAAATTAACCCATAATTCTTATCTATGTTTAGCCACATGGCTTGGTACCTTTTCTCAGTTCTGCCTTGTCATCTTGCCTCCTCGGTGTCTGGCTGACCACTCCTGACTCTGCCCTTCCTCTTCCCAGAATTCTCATTGTCTGCTTATCCCACCTATGCTTCCTGCCTGGCTACTGGCCAATCAGCGTTTTATTAAACCAATGTACAAGAGCATTATCCACAGCAGAGCAACAAGAGTTTGACCTGTACAGATGAAGGCACAGGCGCTGGTTTTTCATTCTGTGTTTAGTTGCCGTTGTGGACCTGTGACTTTAGCAAAAACGGCTTCTGAGTGTTGGTTATGAAACCATATGCTGTCGCAGCCCTGTTTTCTCCTGGCGTCCCATGACTCCTGCCATCATAAAGCTGAGTTGCCCTGGTGACCTCCAGAGTACCCTGGCCCTGTAGTCACAGTAAGGAAATGAGTAGACAGCACAGTGGTGGCTAACTTCATGCTAATGGTAAAGGTTATAGAGCTGCTAACACTCTATCTTAAAAGGAGATGGGGAGGAGTCCGCGGATCCCCTTTTGAGATCCTAGTCACCGCTCCTTTCTGCTCTAAGCCGCATGTGGTCTTGGGTGTCACAGCATGTCAGGGGGAAGGTGACTGAAGGTGTACATGCTGCAGTGGCGGCTTCTGTCAGTCGTCACCCAGGCTGTGGTGGGATTTGGTAATGCAGTTCCCTTTTTTGTGTGTGTTAATCCATTCTCCAGTAAAGTCGTTGGTCCACTCAACTAGACTTGGATAGAATTCTATTTGGATTCTCTCTCGGAAAAGTCACACAACACTGTAATAGCTTACATAGTCCTTTGTATCTGCCTAGCTTCCCTTAGCAGTGCCCATCCCCCCAGACAGCGTTTCTCTGTGTAGTTTTGGCCTGTCCTGGATCTTATTCTGTAGACCAGGCTGGCCATGAACTCACAGAGATCCACCTGGCTCTGCCTCCCGAGTGCTGGGATTAAAGGTGTGCGCCACCACCGCCCGGCATTATTTGTTTTTTATACAATGCTGAGCAGTTCCAATGTGTAGATAAGCCACATTTGTTCATCCACTCACCTGCTGATGGGCATTTGCGTTCCTTGTAGTTTTTCAGTGTTAGAAGTGTTTGTTTCCTTTCTGTCTCTGTGACAGGTTACAGGTGTATTAGCAGCGTGCCACGTGCAAAGGAAACCCTTCTCTCTCGCTTCTAAGTACTGTCCTGACTCCAGAGGCCGTTTAGAAACATCCAGTAGCTGTTCTGTGTTGATTAGTCGATGGGGATTCAAAATTTTGTTTTTGTTTGTTTGTTTGAGATAGCCTGAAACTTGGTATGTAAAACAAGCAGACTGCCCTTAGAGTTGTGACATTTTTTTCTGTACATATCTTCCAACTGCTAGGATTACAAACACCTGCTACCACACCTGGCTATTTATTTAATTTTCTTTTCTTTTTTGAGGCAGGATCTTACTTTGTAGTCCTGACTGGCCTAGAACTACTGCTGTGTAGATCAGGCTGGTCTTGGTTACAGAGATGCACCTCTCTGGTTGGGATTAAAGGTGTATGCCACCATGCCTGGTTATTTAATTTTTTTTTTTTTTTAAATTGTGGTGACATCTTTGTGTAGACCTTATTCTTTAGTTAGAATGAGAATTTAACATTTGATTAAGCAATGGTAACTTAGTGTGTCTTTTAGTTAATAGCTTTTTACAGTAAGAATTGAAGATGAAGCCCAAAAGACTAGACAGAATGAAAAGTGGGCAGTTTATCCGTTGATGCGACATTGTTACCATGTTGAAGTTACTGGGTTCAGGAAGAATTCTTACATCATCATTATGATGATGATGATGATGATTATGATGATGATGATGATTTTTTCCTCTGTGTGAGACAGGATCTTTTTCATAGCCCTGGCTGTTCTGGAATTCACTTTGTAGAACAGGCCTGTCTTGAACTCACAGAGATCCTGCCTGCCTCTCAAGTGCTGAGATTAAAGGCATACGCCATTTCTGGTCTAAGAATTCTTACATTATTGAAAATAGAGAAAGTGTTAGAAATACAGAAGCGTGGCTGCGGATGTAACTTGGTTAGTAGAGTGCTTGCCTTAGCATGAACAAAGCCCTGATTTGATTGCCAGTCCTGCATGAACCAGGTATGGGTGGTGCATGGCTGAAATCTTAGCGCTCACCTGTAATCCCAGCACTGGGGATGTGAAGGCAGGAAGAACAGAAGTTCTGGATCATCCTTAGATACATAAGGAGTTCTTTTTTTCAAGATAAAGAAACATGGGATTTTCTAAATGTAATAGGTAGATTAATGCTCAGAGCATCTGAGCACTGGGATTAAAGTATGCACCACCACCACCACCACCACCACCCAGCTCTAGCAAATTCTTTTGATGGTGAAATATATCAGTCCATTTTCTTTCTTGACAGAATGAGGTGTACAGTCGTAACTTGACATTTCTTATATATAAAGGAAATGAAATGATTCTGCACTTTATATTAGATATATTCCTTGACTTACAGTGGGGCTCTTTACCAATAAACATAAATTAAGTTGAAGATCCTGTAAGTTGAAAATGTATTTAGTATGCCCAACTTGCTTAGCATCCTCCGTCAGTACAGCACACTAGGGATTCTTGGTCATCCTGTCTGTCTGGGTGCTGTGGTTCACTGCTGTTGCCCAGCGTTGGCAGAAGCTGATGCTTCCTAGGTATGGATCAAACTCATGTTAAAGTATCATTTTACATCATTATAAAGTTAAGCACTTGTAAATCAAACCATCACAAATTGTGGACCAGCTCACTTATTTCTTTGGGTACAAGGATTTGAGCTGCCTCTGTTCATAAAATAGTACCTTGTTTAACTTCACCTCAGTTAAAATCATTTAATCATTTTGTTGCTACTCTTCTGTCTGTTGTTAGCGTTTAAGATTTTATTTATTGTGTTAAGAGTTTCCCTGTATGTGTATGCGCATCAAGTGCTTGCAGTGACCTTCCTGGAACTGGAGTTACAGGTGGTTGTGAGCTCCCGTGTGGGTGCTGGGAACTGAGCCCAGATCTTCTGCAAGAGCAGCCAGTGGTCTTACCTGCTGAGCCATCTCTCTAGCTCCCTGTGTTAGCTCTTGAAGTGACTAAAATACCCTATATTTTTGCAGTGTATATATTTTCATACTTATTAGAACTGCATGCCCCACTCCAAATAATTGTTTAAAGCACTATAGTACCTTTTTGAGTTATAACTTAAATGTCATATTTACCCCTTTTAAAGAATAATTTTTTCCTCTTCTTTCTTTTTGGTTTTTCAAGTCAGGGTTTCAGTGTAACAGCTTTGGCTGTCCTGGAAACTTGCTTTGTAGATCAGGCTGACCTGGAACTCACAGAGAGCCTGCTTCTTGTCTCCTGAGTGCTGGGATTATAGGCATGTGCCGACACCACCGCCTGGCAAAACAATTTACTCAAAAAGTTGTGTGCCAGTTTCCTTTTTAATTCTAGAACATTTTCATGCGCTAACACACAAACCCTGTATTCTTCATCCAGAAGTCATTTCTGGTTTCTGCCTCTTCTCATCCTTGGCAACCATGAATCTGCTTCTGTCTCTGGGTTGTAAAGCAGATAATTTTATTAATCTTATTTATTTGACTAGGTAAGTGCTTTCTGTACAAATATTTTGCAAATAAGGGATGGAGAGATGGCTCAGAGGTTAAGAGCACTGATTGCTCTTCCAAAGGTCCTGAGTTCAATTCCCAGCAACCACATGATGGCTCATAATCATCTGTAATGAGATCTTGGTGCCCTCTTCTGGGTGTAGGAATACATGCAGACAGAACATTGTATACATAATAAATAAATAAATCTTAAAAAGAAGTATTTTTCAAATAAAAAGAAAAAGATGGGCTTCGTTGATTGGTTAGGCTAAATTACAAAGTAGGTCTCCTATATTGGAGATCAAAAACATCCGCTGGCTTTGCCATTCTTAGTTCGTGTTTGGATAGCTTCATTATAGGGGCTGGAGAGGTGCACCAGCTGATAAAGTGCTGGCTGTGCAGCCGTGAGGACCCGCGTTTGGAACCCACTTACAATGTTGTGTGTGGCAGCATGGGCTTGTAATCCCAGTGCTGGCGTGGTGGAGACTGGAGGATCTCCAGGAGTTAGCTGGCCAGCCAGTCTACCCAGGTGGTGAGCTCTGAGTTCAGTGAGAGAGATGGAGAACACACATGTTTGCACACACACATTCAAAAAAAATAATAATTTTAAAAGTGTAACAACTCCAGAAGTCCACAATCCTAAATATCTTCCAAAAGTTCGAAGTCTTTTAGAAATTAATTTTTTAAAAGATTTATTTATTATGTATACAGTGTTCTCTTTGCATGTATCTCTGCAGGCCAGAAGAGGGAGCAAGATCTCATTACAGATGGTTGTGAGCCACCATGTGGGTGCTGGGAATTGAACTCAGGACCTCTGGAAGAACAGCCGGTGTTCTTAAACCTCTGAGCCATCTCTCCAGCCCTAGAAATTAACTTTTTATTAAAATGTTAAGTTGGTATCTTTCTCTTCTAACTGAAGTAAAACTGCTCATGTTCTATTTTATTTTCTTGAGTAAAACTGTATGTGTGAAGTGAGTAAACTCAGTTTTGTTTTTTAAATTCCCCAGACACACAGTGGATCTGTATGGCGCGTGACGTGGGCTCATCCTGAGTTTGGACAAGTTTTGGCTTCCTGTTCTTTTGACCGAACAGCAGCTGTCTGGGAAGAAATAGTCGGAGAATCAAATGACAAACTCCGAGGACAGAGTCACTGGGTGAGACATTTGGTATCGCACAGAAAAGCAGAGGTGTGAGCTCTCGGACCATTAGTGCGTCCAAGAGTTACCCAGGCCCCGCCCGGGCTCACTGTTAGCACTGTCCCCGGTCTGCACGCCTTCTAACGCATTTCCTCCTGTTGACTTCACGTCTGCTTCGCTTGCACTGGTGCTCGGGCCATCATTATTGCGGTGATGAACCCAGGGGACTTGCCTTGCACCCAATCTTATATGTTTGTTTATTTTACATGATTCTTGTGTGGTAGTTAGTATATGACTTTAGACTTCTGGTTTGTGGTTATTTTGCACTCCCTGGGATTGAACCCAGGGCCTCTATCAGTGATAGTAGTAGTACTATCACTGAGCTACACTCCGAGCTTCCCTTATCTGCGTCTACTATAAGTTCTACCTCAGCCTTTATTGAATGATTGGTTGTGGGCAGGAATAGTACCTATGTGCCCCTCACATTCCTTATCTATAAAAGTAGAGAACTGAACCTGGTGATAAGACCTTTCCATTACTGTTACTGAAGTTTATCATGTCAAGTATTCTACTTTCCTTTCAATTTGTTTTTCTTGGTAATCACACAGCATAGAATTGAAAGCTGTAAAAGGATGTGTGTAGTGAGATCTTCCTCTTCTCTTGGCTCTGCGGAAGGTAGACTAGTCTGCAGATGTTTGTCTATCTTTTGTGTAGTCCATTCCTTTCCTGATTTACTACTTGTAGCATGCTTTGTAATGCAGAGCCATGTGTATAAAAATTTTAACATTTTCTGGTTTGGGAACCAGTCTGTTTAGTGAGTGTTTTATTATTATTCAGTGAGTGAGTTAGGGTTTTTATTGCTGTGAAGAGACACCATGCCCACGGCAGCTCTTACAAAGGAAAACATTTAATTGAGGGGGCTCACTTACAGAGGTTTAGTCCATTATCATCCTGGAGAAAGCATGATGTCATGCAGGCAGACATGGTGCTGGAGGAATAGCTGAGCATCCTTTATCTTGCAGGCACTAGGAAGTCAACTGACTGTCATATTGGGCATAGCTTGAGTAAAGGAGACCGCAAAGCCACCCCCACAGTGACTCTTCCTCCCACAAGGCCACACCTTCTAAAAGTGCCACTCCCTTTGGGGGCCATTTTCTCTCAAACCATTACAGTGAGATTACTAACATACATTATCCTTTCTAAAGGCAGACTTTATTCTGTCTTAAAGGCAACAGTTAATTACAGCTCACTAATTTGTTAGTGATTGTTATTTAAGCAAAGTGCTTCATTGGAAATAGACACCAAAGGAAGCTTTAAGTAACTCAAGAATAAACACCTACTTGATGACAGAGATGTCTCTGTGATTCTAAAACATTTTATTTTTCAGATCCATCCCATTTTCTTTTTGTGTCTGATTTAAATCATATATATATAATATATATATGTATAAATATATATTTATATGTATATTTCCTTTTTCAGGTGAAGAGGACAACTCTAGTGGACAGCAGAACATCTGTTACTGATGTGAAATTTGCTCCCAAACACATGGGTCTGATGTTAGCAACCTGTTCAGCAGATGGTATAGTAAGAATATATGAGGCCCCAGATGTTATGAATCTCAGCCAGTGGTCTCTACAGCATGAAATCTCCTGTAAGCTGAGCTGTAGCTGTATTTCTTGGAACCCTTCCAGGTAAGCTTTCATAGCTACCCTTTGATAATTCTACTAAAACAGGCGAGGGGTTTTCCAAGCTAAGAATTTGCCGATTTAATTTCTTAAGATGGTTTCTGTAATTAGATAATATTATCTAGAAGGAAGTTTCC
The DNA here is from genome assembly GCF_004664715.2 of Peromyscus leucopus. NCBI lineage: Eukaryota > Metazoa > Chordata > Mammalia > Rodentia > Cricetidae > Peromyscus > Peromyscus leucopus. Next base: position 55,286,468 of record NC_051079.1, read on the forward strand.
CCTTTCCTATCTGGGCATGTTTCTTGTCTCTAGTTTCACTCCACAGATGAACCCATCCATTATCAATAGTTTGGTGAGAATTTTTTTCTATTTATATAAAAATAAATTAGGATATTCCTAAGAGTTAGATATATGCAAACATAATCAGATACACACCAACACAAAAAGACATGGTATACCCCTACATGTATAAAACTCATATATTTTCCTTGAAATTTCTCTTCTAACAGAAAAATACTTTTGTGTGCATTTCTATACACACACACATATACACGCACACACGCGTGCACACACACGCGCATACGCGCGCGCACACACGCACGTACACGTGCGCGCACGCACACACACGCACGCGCGCACACATACACACATATACACATACACGCACGCATGCGCACGCAAACGCATGCGCACGCGCACATGTACACATGCGCACACGCACGCACACGCACGCAGTGCGGCAGGTCTGTGGTGGACATGCAGATGCGGTAGGAACGACAGGCCAGCTTGTGGTCACTTGTCTCCTTGCTTCATTCCCAGCTCTCGCGCTCACTCGCCCATGGTCGCCGTGGGAAGTGACGACAGCAGCCCCAGTGCAATGGCCAAGGTGCAGATATTTGAATACAATGAAAACACCAGGTCAGTGCTGCTGTTCAGCATCGTGTGCAGCTTTTCAACTATTATTCCTGTGTAGTCACTGATTTCCCGTGATATGTCAAGTTCTGTGCTATGCTTTCCTGTATGGGTTTGGTCTTTTGTTTTTCGCTTTTTAAAAAAAGATTTATTTTCTGAGTGCTTTGCCTACACATGTATCTGTGTACCATGTGCATGCCTGGTCATTGGCTCCTCAGCACTGCAGTTGTGGATGGCTGGGAACCCCGTGTGGTGCTGGGAATAGAGCCCAGGTCCTCTGCAGGAGCAGTAATGCTCCAAGCTGCGGAGCAACCTCTCCAGCCCCATTGTTTTTTGCTTTTTGAGACAGTCTCATGTCACCCTGGTGAGTCTTGAACAAGTTCAATTGATCTTCCTGTTTCAGCCTTCTGAGTAGCTGGTACCTAAGGCATGTGCTCAGTTTGCCAATAAGTAGGATGGAAGAGAAGGTAGCTCAGTAGGTATCATCTTGTAGAGAAAATGGAAAATAATACTAAGGAATGGGGTAAACTTCCTGAACTAAAAGTTTCAGGATTTTGAAGAGTTTTCTACCGGGGGAACCGGGTCTGAGGATTAGGTTAGTAATGTTCACTTAGAGGAGGACCCGTAGGGTGAGTACCAGTTAGCTTAGATGGAGGGCAAAAGCCTTCTATGTGAAGGAGGCGGTATCTGGTGAGACCTGGGAATAAGACACAGACGCCACTGTGGCTGGAGCATCACAGGCAGATGGGATGGGATGGATGGGCAAGACCTGTGCCACTGCGGTAATGTCACCTTGCTGGTCAGTGAGTGCAGTGCAGGGTCGGATGGCAGTTTAATTCTTCCACAGATGGGACCCGTGTTTTAGAGCTCTCAACTACGAAGCCATCTCTCCAGCCCCAAGTTTTATGTCTTATTTCCAAAATTTCTAATTAATTTTTCTCTGAATTAGGAAATATGCAAAAGCGGAAACCCTTATGACCGTCACAGATCCTGTTCATGATATTGCGTTTGCTCCGAATTTGGGAAGATCTTTCCATATCCTGGCGATAGCAACCAAAGATGTAAGAATTTTCACACTAAAACCTGTAAGGTGAGTTGTGGAAAAATCAGGAATTTGAAAGTGCACCTTCCTTTTGAGAATAGTAGTGGGCAGGGCTAAAGATTGCATCGTGTAGTGAGTATTTGATGTGACTTTTGGAGTGAGGACTTTGTTTGAATTGTTTCAGGTCCTTTTCTGGCTTCTGTATGTCCTCTGTGCTACTTGGTCTATTGTAATCTGGACCTTGTTTTGGGGACTAATGTGCTCAATTGTTTCTTCCTAAAAAAAAGTCAGTGAGCACAATCTGTGGGGTGAAATAAGTCCAGGTGGTGGAGGATCCAAAATGGAAGTGACACTTTCATGGCCACAGGACTGAGTGGTGGGGGTGGGGGACATAGGTGTGCATGTTAGGGGAAAATATGGGAAGCATATTTATTTTTATTTCTTACTTAAAATGTGTGTTTATGTGTGAGAATGTGTATATACACACATTTTTCTTGAAAACTTTGTTAATCTTTTTTTTTTTTTTTTTTTTTTTTTTTTTAGGAAAGAACTTACTTCTTCTGGTGGTCCCACAAAATTTGAAATCCACATCGTGGCTCAGTTTGATAATCATAATTCTCAGGTCTGGAGGGTGAGTTGGAACATAACAGGAACAGTCCTCGCATCCTCAGGAGATGACGGCTGTGTGAGGTTGTGGAAAGGTAAGGTTTTTAGTGGAGGGGTAGTTACTTCTATTTACTTTTCTCTTAGAAGTGTAAACTCTGAATACATAAACATATGATATATATATATATATATTATATATATATATGATAAGGTTTCTGTGTGTATCCCTGGCTGTCCTGGAATTCACTACTAAAATACATTTTTAAAAATTGTCTTCAATATTATCTAAAAATAATAATCTTATTTGTACTATTTTGAAATATCAGATTACCTAGTTTGTAGTAGTTACTGGCCAATTGAAATGTTTTGTTTCTGTGTGGAAGAAATTCCGTTTTAAAACTAAGTAGAATATGCAGCCTCTCCAGCAAAAGCTAACTTGTGTGACTGACCCCAGCAGAGGCTGGTGGTCTTTGATAAAAGTGTTGGCCTTAAATGAGTTTGAATCCCTAGAACTCACCTAACAACAGGCACATAGCTCAGGTGTTTCGATCGCAGAGCTCCTTTAGGGCCTGGGAGGCAGAGAGAGGAGAGTCCTAAGAAGTTCAGGGGTCTGTACCCTGGTAAGTGCAGCACAGTGGAAGAACAATAGTGCTAGTTTGTAAACAAGTTAGCAGATGAGGGCTGACAGCTGAAGCTGACCTCTGCAAGAGTGCTGCCGCATCCCTGGACCGCATCCCTGGACCGCACTCTCTCCTCCCTCCCTCCCCCTCCCTCCCTCCCTCCCTCCCTCCCTCCCTCCCTCCCTCCCTCCCTCCCTCCCTCCCTCCCTCCCTCCCTCCCTCCCTCCCTCCCTCCCTCTCTCTCTCTCTCTCTCTCTCTCTCTCTCTCTCTCGCATGCACACACGGCTAAGCCGTGATGGCTTCCCATGTTCAGTCCTAGGATGTATTCTGTAGGACCAGCCCAGACTTCTCTTTCTTCAATTTAATTTTAAGGACTTCCCCTTCCTTTTTTGCTTCTAAACCTCAAGTATAACAACCCTAATAGTATCCTGTTAAGTCCTTAACTTTGATTCAGTGCGTTAATTGACTTCAGGGACTAGTTTTGCATTTGAAGATGAGACTATGTTGGATGAGCCACTAAACTGCCACACAGGTTTTCTTATCAATACATCTCTCTGGCCGTAATCTACACAAGTACCCATGTAATAATGTGTATTTGCATAGCCAAGAGATACTTCCCTTCCTTATTACAGATTCATTGTAAGAAAGACAAAGAATTTGGGTTTGTTTTTTAAAGATTTTATTTTGATATTAACTAGTGTGTGCACATGTGTGTAGGTTAGAGGATAACCTTGGTTATTGTTCTTAAGGGTATGATCCACCTTTTTTGGTTTGAGACAAGGTCTTTCTTGCCTGGGAACTTGCCAAGTAGGCTAGGTTGCCAGCTGTTGAGCCCCAGAATGTCTTTCTGTGACATCCCATTCCTGATATTATAAGGGCATGCTACCATATCTGGTAGGCTCTTTTGAGCAGACTCAGGTCCGCGTGGCTGTAAGGCAAGCACTTTATTGAGTGAACAATTCCCGGAACCTGGATATTAACTTCTTAATCTTACAGATGAGAGGATGGTCTCTGTTCGTTCTCTTGCAAGGAAGGGAAATAGATGGTTAAGTTTCAGTGGTTTGTAAACTAGTAGTTCTTCATTTTGAGACAGGATTTCACTCTGTCTGTGCCTAGCTGGTCTGGAACTCACTGTGTAGCCCAGGTTGGTCTCAAACTCAGAGCAACAACCCTTCTGCCTCAGCTTTCTGAAGCTCTGATTACAGATAGGAGTTACGATGGGCAGTTTAAATTAATAATTCCTCGAAAACCTTAAAGACCTGGTTATGTGTTTCATCTAAAAATTGTCCTAAATGCGTACCTGGAAGTCAGTGTAGCTGACTGGAGCTGTGGAGACTGCTCAGTTGCTGACGTGCTTGCTGTAAACACGAGGTCCTAAGTTCAGATTTTCAGCACTATGGAAAAGCCAGGCCTGTTAGTGTGCAACTGCAATCCTGGCCATAGGGAGGCGGAAGCAGTAAGGTCCCTGGACAGTTGCGGTAGTCAGATGGATGGGCTCTAGGTTCAGAGAGAGACCATACCTCAACTAAGGTGAAGAAGAGTCAAAGGGGAAGACGCCCAGGATCTCCGTCCGGCTTCCACATGACCAGAGTGTGGGCACATATTACATAGACATAGACGTTTTTAAAAATGTAGCCCATACTTTCTCTCATTTCTTGTAGTTTAGGAGAAGAGTGCAGCGTTGTTTTTAACAGAATCTCAGAATAGACAGATTTTACCAATAGACTCTCGAGAGCCAGATACTGGGGTGAAAGCCTGCTAGCTCAGAGAGGCAGAGAAAGCACCCAGCTGACCTTCCTCCTCTGCCGTCATCCCTGAAGCCTCTTTTTCTTACCCTCTCAAATAGATCTCCTCAAACTCAGTGCCCCTCTCTTCTACTTCCTGTGCGTCTCTATCTGTCCTCCTGCCTCCCTCTTACTCGCTCTGCTTTTTTCTTGATAGCCGTATGTTCACTTCCTGTCAACAGGCTGCTTGCTCTGCCTCTTGACCTATGCTTGACTATTTAATCCTGTTCACGATATTAGCAGAAAGCTTCTGGATTAAAGGTGTGTCCTAGGGCTGAGCCGCACTGCAAGTTGAAACAGGTCTTTCCAGTAAATAATGCAACCTCAGGGTTCACAGTGTGATCAGATGTCCTGCAACAGTGCAGGTACAGGTATTATGAATAGATATTAATTCTATTAATGTATTCGGATATTTTTTTCTTTCAGCCAATTACATGGACAACTGGAAGTGTACTGGTATTTTGAAAGGTAACGGGAGCCCAGTAAATGGGAGTTCTCAGCTGGGAAGCTCAAATCCTTCACTAAGCTCAAATATTCCAAATCTTCAAAACTCATTAAATGGATCTTCTGCTGGCAGGTAGGCTCTTGTGTGGGAAAACCAAGAACCCCGCCCCTGGGCACACTTTATTTTTATGTGTGTGGCTGTTCTGCCTCCTTGTCTATCTGTGCACCACATTGTGCGGTGTTTGTGCAAGCCAGAAGAGTCAGGTGCCCTGGAACTAGAGTTAACGGATGCATGTGAGCCTCCATGTGGGTGCTGGAGATCAAACCTCGGTCCTCTGCAAGAGCAGCCAGTGCTTTTAATTGCTGGGCCACCTCTCATGATAGCTATACTAAAAGGTGACTTAGAGTGGAATAAAGTAATTCACCAATAACTGTGACACCCTTGGAATTTCACTCTTGGGTCTGTATTTAATGGCTTTCTTAGTTACAATATGTACAATAGTTTCTACGATCACTCAGCTATATTCTGAAATTCAGTGGTCAGTAAAAACATTAATAGCTCTGTTCACGATTCTGTGTTCTTTTCTGTAGCAGGGAGGGCGAGAAGGTGTGGTTTAGTAGGGCTGGCTCTTAGATAAACACCGTATTTTCTTAGTGCTTGTGTGGGCTTTGCATCAGGTCACATTGACATTTAATAGAGCACACAACTACAGCTTTATGAGAACAGTGAGTGTCATTTGTCTTCTGTGCTTCTAATTGAGGAAATGATAAAATTTGAGGTTTTAACTAAATCAGACTGTTCTGCATACATTTAAAGCAAAATTTGACATAGTCACTTTCATATTCCAATTTCAAACATATAAATTTGTAATATAAATTTATTTTAATATGCCTTTGCGTATAATTTGGAATAGATTGGGAAACTTCAGAATCCAGCCCTAACTGCTCTGTGGTTATGCCGCTGCCATCCTAAACAAAAGAAATTATATTTTAATTTTTCCAATTGTTTTGATACTATTGCATTTTTTATAAAGAAATCTTCCTATTTGATTTTGAGGTGTCAATTATTTGCAACTCCAGAAACAGTTTCCAATTAACATAAAGGAGAGCACTTTATTTTCCAAGGAAAGCATATAGAGTTGATTTTAAAAATCTGGTTTTAGGCTACAGCTTTTGTACTGTTATTTTCTTCTGTGAATAGCTTTGCTGGTTTGATCTGTTTTCTGATTGTGCCGATAACCATCTGTGTTGGATCTGTGATGCATTTTCCCTTTTCCATTTGTATTATGTCCTTCGACAGAAAGCACAGCTGAGCACAGCTAGCTGGAGTAACTTTGCTGTTGGCTGTTTGTTGCATGCACACAGGAATGGAGACCGCGCTCCTTTTCCCCTCCCCCAGCGCCGTTTGATCTCTCCCAAGATGCACCAGCAGCCTGCTCACTTCTAAACACAGTCCAAAAGGCCTTTAAAATGACAGCGTATATAAGTTTTTGTACTAGTCAGTTTGCTGACACTATAAATGGAAAGGCTTTCTGTTGAGACATCATCACCAAAACAATTTTTTGAAATGTTCTGAAGACTAACTTGGGTTTAAAAACTGAAAAGATTGCCACTATCCTCATAAAACTGTTGGGAGGAGGGAAAATATAATTTTATTCCATTTGGAGAATATAGGGATATGTCTTTTATTTTCTACAACAATAAGCTAAAATGATGAGTTTTTATAATTTTAATTTGAAAATCAAATAAATATTTTTCATAAAGATTGTTTTGAGTGCTAATTTGTTTACCTTTTGTAGAATTGCTTTATAGGTGATATTATCCACGCAGATGGTTGTAATTAAAAGTACTAGTAAAGAAGCAGATTTATTAATGTAGCACCAGAGTTGCGATAAAATAGCATTTGCTACCATTTTATCTGGTGGTAACATAGTGGAAGCACTTTTAAGTTTTCATCTCATACTCATTAAGAGATGGCTATTTCTAATATGTGCATGAATGTTTATGGTGTGATGCTAGACAGCTTGGTTTCCTTTAAGACAAATTGGAAACATAAGAAGAATTGACATTTTGCTGAAAATGTGCATGCAATCAAAATTCCATGTCTCAGGATTTTTAATGTGTTGTCTCAATGAATTCCTGTCTTCTGAAACTCTTGACTTTGACATTGTTACACACCTTTTCATTTACAAAATTGCATACATATTACGGGTAAGTTATAAGATGGTAGAATAACAGGCTGTAATTCTTTGAGCCTTTTTACACACCAAAATTCTGTAGCTATTTTCAGTTTTTTTTTTGCAGGAAACCACAACTGTCCAATGATTTTATTTTTCAAAAGCGTGTTGCAGTAGCCAGCTTTACAGTGTGCGAGTGTTGGGACTGTTCTCAGTATCATGTGTGCACTCAGCAGCGGCTGCTGGCTGCTGCAGCAGGCGCAGCCTTGCTCAAGGTGAAAAGCGTGCTAGCTTTGTAAATTACAGTATCAAATGGGAGATCAGATAATGCTTTACATTTATAAAGTTAATGTCTCTGTAACATATGTACTGATCATTTTTTTGACATTTTAACTTTTAACAGATTTCTTTCCAAATTTTTATACTTGCTTAAGCAACCTTGATTTAAGTGAGAGTCTTGATTTGTACTATTATGTTCTATTGGTTTTGGCATGAATATACAAGCTTTTTTTTTTTTTTTTTTCTTTTTTTTTTCCCTTCCAGCATGTTTTCTCTTCTTTGGTTCTCTTTGTATTTACTGCTTTTCTCTTTTTCTTCTGTTCCCCTCCCTCCTTCCCCCTGTTGTTTTTGTTTTGGTGTTTTGTTCCTGTCTTCATTATTTCAGGTATTTCTTTCCCCCTCTGGATTCCCCACGGGCTGGATCAAGATGGTCCAGCTGTGCCCAGCTTCTTCCTCCTCCTGCTCCTCTGGTAGAGCGCTCTTGCGATGCCGACACTGCCAACCTCCAGTATCCTCACCCTCGCAGAGGGTGCCTCTCTCGGCCTCTTAATCCCTTACCTGAGAACGAAGGGGTTTAAAACACTGATTCAAAGGCCTTGTTCAGATGCTTGTCAATGCTTTTATTCCGGGCTGCTTTTTTGGTTTTCTTCATTTTCTTTCAGAAGATCCTTCTTACTTAGGGCATGTCTTGCATGTATCACAACTGAAGTGTTTGGAACCAAACCTGTTTGTACTTCTGCACCAGGAAACCCTGGCTTCACTAGTGGGTTACCTCTGGTGAGATGAGCTTCAGAAAAGCAACATTAACTGTGAAAGACTCCCAGTATCAAATTCAAAGTGCCTGTCTTGTAAAGTCTGTGTGGAATTGCCAGAGTTCAGTTTTGCCTGTTAATAGACAGCTTTGTGAGAAAGCATATCATTGTGGACATCACTCTGCATTTCAGACATTAAAAAACATTTTGAATTTTATAGGCTGATGTTATAAATGACTGTAAAATAAATCATTCCTGTGTATAAAGCAGCAAATCATAAGGATATTTTTGTTTTTTGTTTTTTGTTTTTTTTTTTAAATGAAAATGCCTTTCACTACTTGGAATTAACTGCTTAAAGCTTTTGTAATTATTCTCCAAGTAGATTATTTAATAAAAACATTTTAAAAGATATGCATCTCTTGTCTTATAGAATCTATATGTACTTGGGTTTTCTTGTTTGTTGGTTTGTTTTTTTGAGACAAAGTCTGTGTAGGCTGGCCTGGAACTGGCTATGTAGCTAAGTTTTGAACTTGAACTCCTGACACACCTGCCTCCCCCTCCAAAGTGCTGGGATTACAGGATTACACTGCCACACCCGGCTAAAATAGAATATTCTTTATTGAAGATAGTTTAGGCTTAGTTTCCTTTTACCATGTCACAAAACCAAAAAAGCTGAAAAAAAAATGTTTATTTATCAGGGGATTGTTTCATAAAAAGGTGCCATACTAGGTGAGATTGCTCATTGGGTAAAGATGCCTACCACGGAAACTGACGACTTGAATGCATTCCCCAGAAACCACACGGTGGCAGGAGAGAACCAGCTCCAGCTGGTTTTTTGACTCCACGCACGCACGCAATGGAAATGTCATTAAAACAGAACATCAATATGTAAGTTAACATTCAGAACTGACAAATGTTGACTTCAGTCTCAGTACTCAGCATTATTGTTACTGTTGTTTTTGAGGGTGGGGAGGGGGGACAACAGGGTCTCTACATACCCCTGCTTTCTTGGGACTCACTATGTAGACAAGGCTGGCTTTGAACTCAGAGATCTATGTGTCTCTGTTTCACAAGTGCTGGGATCAAGAGCATATACTACCATGCCTGGTTCAATGCTAATTTGTAGTCAGAAAGCAAGTTTTATTTGAATATGGTTAAGTGATTAAAACCATGGAGCCAGTCATCTTATTTTGGCCTAGTTTTCTTAGGAATTGTTGAGGATTTACCTTTCAAGGCAAAAAGATGTCTTTAAAAAAAAAAAAAGATTCTGTTTTTAATTATGTTTATGTGTGAGTTCATGCATTCGTGAATTCAGGTGCTCTTGGCGTCCAGAAGAGGATGCCAGATTCCCTGGAGCTGCTGTTACAGGCCTCTGTGAGTTACTGGACGCTGGTGCCGGGAACCTAACTTGGGTCTTCTCTAGACTCATCTCTCCAGCCCTAACAGATGTATTTTAAAAAGCATTTCATATGTGCAAATATGTTTTTCACACTGGTGACATAATTGTTAAGACTTTATATGTAGAGCATCATAAATTAGAGATGATAAAGATTAGATAGCATAGAGCCTATTTTTTTTTAAATTTTTTTCTTTCTTTTTTTTTTTTAAGATTTATTATGTATACAGTGTTCTGCCTGCATGCCAGAAGAGGGCACCAGATCTCATTACAGATGTTTGTGAGCCGCCATGTGGTTGCTGGGAATTGAACTCAGGACCTCTGGAAGAACAGTCAGTGCTCTTAACCTGTGAGCCATTGCTCCAGCCCATAATAGAGCCTATTTTAATTAAAGAGACATTTGAGTTGTGTTTAATGATGTCAAGTAAGCCAGACATGGTGGTGCATGTCTGTAATCCCAGCACTTGGGATGTTGAGGCAGGAAGATTTTCATGAGTTGGGGGCCAGCCTGGCCTTCATAGCAGGACCTATTACTAAAAGGAAAAGAAATACTGTCTTTAAAATTAGCATTGCAATGTGAAAAGAAATTCTTTTAAATAATTCCTAAGAGTTTTGTTCAAGGGGTAAGTTGTAGACTTAAGTAGGATTAAAGGAAGGTGTCTAAAGAATTCTATTTCAGAATTAACAGTTCATGTTGTAGAGATTTCAGTGGCTTTATTGTAGAGTTAGAATAAGGTGAGACTTGAGAACCATTCTCCAGTTCAATTTAGTCTAATATACTAATGCTGTGTGCCAGAGGATACGTGAACAAAGGAAAGGTAATCAATGAGCCCACAAATTCAGTTTAGTGAAAAAACATTTTTTTTTTTTTTTTTTTGGTTTTTCGAGACAGGGTTTCTCTGTGTAGCTTTGCGCTTTTCCTGGAACTCACTTGGTAGCCCAGGCTGGCCTCGAACTCACAGAGATCCGCCTGGCTCTGCCTCCCGAGTGCTGGGATTAAAGGCGCGCACCACCACCACCACCACCACCACCACCACCACCACCACCACCGCCGGGCTCTGAGAAAACATTTCTAAAGTAGATGGAATAATGTGTTCTGACATACAAAACAGTGAATGCATGATAAGTATAAAAGCCACTTGTAGCTGGAGGGCTTCTCTCCAGGTTCCACCAAACCCTGCAGTCCACGTATAAAATAATCACTCAGACACTTATATTACTTATAAACTGTATGGCCGTGGCAGGCTTCTTGCTAACTGTTCTTATAGCTTAAATTAATCCATTTCCATATATCTATATACCTTGCCACATGGCTGGTGGCTTACCGGCGTCTTCACATGCTGCTGGTCATGGTGGCAGCTGGCAGTGTCTCTCTGCTTCAGCCTTCCGCTTCCCAGAATTCTCCTCTCTCCTTGTCCCACCTACTTCCTGCCTGGCCACTGGCCAATCAGTGTTTTATTTATTGACCAATCAGAGCAATTTGACATACAGACCATCCCACAGCAGCTGCTGACTTGCTTTTGCTGGCGGAATTTGGAAGAGATGTGGCATTTTCATGGGTTGAACAGTTGGCCGGGGACGAAGACGACAATAGGGTTCTTTTTAGAGAACATGATTTTTAGGAAAGTGATTAATCTAAATTCATATCTTGTAACTGGGATTGGATATTGACAGGCATTCCACTGAAAGCTATTGGTACAGGAGCACCAGGCCTTTATATTTTTTGTTTTGGACAGGCATCACTTCTAATTCTTCGGAAGGCACCGCTGGTTGTAGGGCCTCTATGGCTCAAAGTTCTAAAAAGATTTGTAAGTTACATTGGGAATTCCATCTTTCTTTATAGTTGGCAGGTAAGGTAAGATACTGGTGTATGACAGTTGCTCCTACCTGTTGTGTACTTCGAGTACCAAGTGCTTCCATGCACCAGCGCTTTCCCAGGTACATGAATTGAACCACCCAGGGCTCCAGTAGTCCCATTTTATAGACGAGGCACTGATACGGTTCCCATCTAGGCAGGTTAGCATTAGAGTTCAGGCTTTTTTTTTTTTTTTTTTTTTTTTTTTAACCTGTATTTCCTTTGATATATTCATCTCTGTCACCAGAGAATCAACAGGTTGCTGAGTGTTTTGGGGCAAGTTCTGGTGACTTTAGGATTGTGGCTATCTCTTGGGAACTCAGTGGTACAGGGTGAAGGACTCCTAGACACATTGCACAGCTAACCTCTAAATGGGTTAAGATCCTTTGTGAAAGAAGGGGAGTCTATCAATTCCTTTGAGGCCCAGCAGAGCAGTTTGGAAGGCCCTCCCCCCTCCCCACCTTTTTTTTTTCTTTTCCTTCCCCTTCATCCCCCCTCCCCTGACGGAATGTAGTCCTGGCTGTCTTGGAACTCACTCTGTAGATCAGGCTGGCCTTGATCACCTCTGCCTCCTGAGTGCTGGGATTAAAGGCAGTGTACCACTACCGCTTGGCAGGCTTTTTTTTTTTTTTTTAAATTGGATGTGAGCAATACACAAGTACCACAAAAGGGAAAAAAAGTTTGACGAGACAGAATAGTAGATAAAGCACCATTCATTTTTTAAAATAAGCTTCGATTTTCTAAGGCAGTGTCTTAGTATTGTCAAGGCTGGGGGATCTTGGGCACTGTATCCTACGTCCTCAGCCAGCCAAACGCAGGGATCATGGGTGTGCGCCATTAATAGGCATTGTTTCCGGGAAGTAACCCTCAAGAGGTTAGCCAAGAGTGACCACCCAGGAAGCTTTTGGGTGGAAAATTATCAAGTAAATAGATAACTTTTCCGACGAGGCTAACCTCAGGTACAGCAACTATTGACTTTGCATCTCCTTTCTCTATGTTTAAGTTTTTTTTTTTTTTTTTTTTGGTTGATTTTTCTAGACAGGGTTTCTGTATGTACCTCTGGCTCTGTAGACCTGGCTGGCCTTGAACTCAGAGATCCGCCTGCCTCTGCTTCCAGAGTGCTGGATTTGTGCCACCACCGCCCTACATTTTATTCTTTCTTTAAAAGATATCGAAAAACAGTCGACGTTAAGGAATTAGCTTAGGAAAAGAGAGAGCCCCTTCCCCTTTAAGACCGTGTTTGATATTTTAAGATAGACTATAGGATTTTTCAGATAAAGAGTTTGTGCTGGGCACAGGCAATGATGGGATTTGTGTGGTCTTTGAAGAATGGCAGCTAAGGACCAGCTCTATCCTAGGCGATTAGATGTAGAAACTAGCTGTCGGGACACGTGTATCCCAAGGAATGATTTGTTGAAAGCAAACCATAAAGTCTCTGCATCTGCCAAACGGCGATACGAAAAAAAAAAAACGGGGGGACATTTCGGCCGGGCTTTTCCCCTTGTGTGTAAGGTGGCTTTCGGTGCCTCCAGGCGATCTCAAACTGAGTAATCCATCTCAAGACTTGGAAGGCGGCGCCTAGTGGAAGCCTTCTCTGAGCGCAGCCTGCGCGGCTCCGGGCCTTCAAATCGAGGGACGCGCGGTCTCCACCAATCACAGGCTTCTGCCGGCCCCTTCCCGACGCCTAGTCCAATCCGGTGCGGGCGCGGAGGCCACGCCCCTCGCTCCGCGAGGGCGGGGCACCTCGCGGGCTTCCGCGCCGCGCGCAGGCGCACTTGCAGCGCCGCGGAGCCGCCCCTTCCGCGGACGTTTTCCCCGGCGCTCGTGGTTCTGGAGCTTGGGGTCTTGGCCCGGTGAGGAGGGTCGTCGGTGCGGTGGGCTTGAGGGGCCGGCCGGGGCTCTGGATGTGGGGCCCGCGCTGCGGCTGCTGGGGGGCGGCGGAGACGGCCCGGCCTGGTGGGGACATGGGCTGGAGGCTGCACTGTGAGATCAGGTGCCCGCTCGGGGGGCCCCGGACTCCCGGCCTGGCCGTGGGCTTTGGGGCCGCCGCGTCCGTCTTTCCTCCAGTCAGGCCAGGGACTGGCCGCTTCTGAGGGAGGGACGCAGGGCCTCTGCGCTTTGCAAAGTGCTCTGGCGACCGCCTTACTCTGTTGTGATGGGCGGTCCTGTCCTTTTGACTGACTTTCACCCTGGAGGTAACGTTTTTTGGTTGGGCTCTGAGGGGAGGGCCCTTATGTCAGCCGGTGTCTGCTAAGCTTCATTCACACTTTTTTTTCCCTAACAGCTGATGCAAAACGAAAAGACTGTTTACCATCCCCTCTTTTTGCTTTGCTCCCGATTTTTAGACTTTGTGTGGTTAAGCATGAGGTCCCTCTGGACACAGTCATTTGGAGGACAGCTGTGTATATGACAATACTTCCATTTGCAGTTACCATTTTGAGGTCATGCTTCTGGTATTCTCGTTACTCCCGAACCAACTTTTTCTTCAAATTACAGCTTTGTGGGCCACGTTCACGGTAAGTTTTAAAAAGTTATATACAAAAATGTCTACCTAATTTTAACACGCTATCACTGTGGGCTAATAGTTAATTGATGATTGCTGGCAACTGTGACTGTGTTTTGAGTCCCACAGGATGTACTTTTTAAATGTAACTATATACATAGACCTGTAAGGACTACAGGGGGTAATCTTTTATGTGCCCATGGATGTCATTTATTAAATACAAGTAAGCCCATACATGAAAATTGAGGCCCCTAAACCCTTTTAAGAAAATAGCAAGATGGCCAGCCTGGTCTACAAAGCAAGCTCCAGGACAGCTAAGGCTACACAGAGAAACCCTGTCTTGGAAAATCAAGCAAAAATAAAAAAATAAAATAGCAAATGACATTGTTAAGGTGGCTACTTGTTTAAAATACAATATTAGAATAGAATGGATAGCGTTGAATTATCTTCACATTACATGGTGGGTAATGGATTACTGAGGCAATTAGGGCCTTTTCCCGTGTAGGAAAGCTTTAGGAATGTGCTGTATGCATGAGTGGGGTTTTGTTTGCTTAGTTTTGAAATTTTATTATTACATTATTTTGTGTGCATGCACATGTCAGAGGATAACCTGTGGGAGTTGGATCTCTCCTATCGCATAGGTCCTAGAGATCCAACTCAGGTTGTCAGGCTTGATGGCAAACACCTGATGAGCCATGTGCTTTTTTTTTTTTGTTTTTTGGTTTTTCGAGACAGTGTTTCTCTGTGTAGCTTTGTGCCTTTCCTGGATCTCGCTCTATAGATCAGGCTGGCCTGGAACTCACAGAGATCCTCCTGGCTCTGCCTCCCGAGTCCTGGGATTAAAGGGGTGCGGCACCATCGCCCGGCTAAATTTTGTTTATACAAGATCTTCCTCTGTACCCCTGTCTGGCATGGTACTGGCAGTGTAGCCCAGGCAGGTCTGAAACCTGAGGCAGTCCTGCTTCAGCCTCCTGGATTATTGGTGTCTAAGACTAGACATAGGGAGGATAGTTGGAACACTTGTGCAGTGGCTTAAAATGTAATGGGCAGCATGCATTGGGAATAAGCAGTGGGTCTCAGCCCTAGAGAGACATTTGAAATTAGAAACATTCAAAGTTGGTAACTGGGGCTGGAGAGATGGCTCAGCAGTTAAGAGCACTGGTTGCTCTTCCAGAGGACCCAGGTTCAATTCCCAGCATCCACCTGGCAGCTCACAACTGTCCACAACTCCAGTTCTAGGGGATCCAACACCCTTACACAGATATACATGCAGGCAAAACACCAGTGCACATAAAAGAAATGAAATCATTTTAAAAAAGAATAAATTGATAACTGTGATAGCAGGAGAGATTAGAATGATCCCCAGGTTGTGAAACTGATGATGAAGGCTGTTGGGGCTGGAACTAAATTTGATTAGGGACTGCTTTTCTTAGAAGGTAACATTTAAGTTGAGGTCAAAGTCAGAAAGAATATAGGTATGCACTTATCTGGGAGAAGAATAATGCACGCCCTGAGGTGCGCATCGACCTCGGAGTATTACAGGATGTGTGAACAAGCCTGAGTGGGGAGAGAGACCAGAAGGGAAAGTAAACCGTTTTTAGTAGGGGAATTGTGGTCCTTTAAATCACTGTGTGTAAGGTGACGGGGTGACAGCGTGGAAACTGGAGGTCTCTAAGGTGGGCGGCAGGATTAGAGTCAGATGTAGATGGTTTCAGGATAGCCTTTGGACATGGATTTTGCACTCATGAATGCACTGCAGCTGTTCTTGTGTTTTGTTTGAGTATTCTATTGAATTTAATTGGCTTCAGGGGAGGTCTATAACTTCCAGGTGATAGCCCTACTTTCTGACAGTATTTACCCCAGAGGCATTTGGATTCAGACCTGTATCGTGTAATGTGTAACCTGTGTTATATAAAGTGTGGAAAACAATGTATGAGGAGCAGAGAGAGGCGGAAGATGTCAGACGAGACAGAAGTGGTAACTGGGAAGTGCTCTCCTGGACACTTGGCTGTGAGGGAAGGTGAGAGGGTAGCCAGAAAGGCAGTGAAAGGTCAGGCAGATCGTGTTCTTTTTGCCTTCTCCATTCTGATGTAGGAGCACTTTGAACATGCTTATAGAATTGAAGACGAGAAATGTCATTGAAGAAAGGAAGGAGTCAAGTGTAGTGGTGTATGCCTGTAATAATCCTGGCACTTGGGAGGCTGGGCAGGAGGATGTGTGTTCCAGTCCAGATTGGGGTATATATAGCAAGACCCTGTCTTTTTAAAACAAGCAAACAAAGGAAATGACCAGGGGGGAAAGTAGAGACCTGGAAGAATGGCAGGATTCCCGTTGTGTTATTAAAGTGTGGCCGTGGAGATTTGATGAGGGATTGCATTTCAGGGGTTGAAGGTCGTGTCAAAGGATTCCGTGACTAAGGTTTTTGGTATAACTGACTAGGGGTTGGAGTTGCCATTTTTTTCTGGTTCAAAATATTGAATAGATTTTTTTTTTTGAAGGGATGAGGAGGATACAGAATCATGATTTATACTTTGGGTGCTTGTTAGATATCTAATATCTAGGGCCTGTGGGAGTGGCCCAGACTGGAGGTATACATCTCACATAGGATTTCAAGCTTTGAAACTGAAGGCAGATACTCAGAAAATGTAGGTGGAAGAGATGCAGGACTGTGCTCCCTCTGGAATTGCTGGAGATAAGGAGAAAGAAAGGGAGCAGCTGGGAGAGCAAGAGGAGAGCGGTAGCCGTGTCTCAAACCATATGAAATAGTTTCTCAGTAAAGGAATAATCATCTGAATCTCCTTCTGTTAGGCTGAAGATGGTGAGGACTAAAACTTGCCTGCAGTTTTTTAGGGTTCAGCAACAGGGAGGTCACTGGTAAAGTTGACAAGTACTGTTTGGATGGAGTGCATTAGGAGAGGACAGAGGTCCACCTGGTGTCAGGTGTGATTCCTGTTAGGGAGGGAGTATGTAGGAAAGGGAGTATGTCGAGTGGTCAGGTGGCAGCTAAGGGGGGTGGGGTGGGTGGGTAGAGGGAGGATTTTTTTTTTTTTTTTTTTTTGGTTTTTTGAGACAGGGTTTCTCTGTGTAGCTTTGGTGCCTTTCCTGGAGCTCACTTGGTAGCCCAGGCTGGCCTTGAACTCACAGAGATCCGCCTGTCTCTGCCTCCCTAGTGCTGGGATTAAAGGCGTGTGCCACCACCGCCCGGCTAGAGGGAGGATTTTTTTTTTTAATTTAATTTAATTTAATTTAATTTTACAATACCATTCAGTTCTACATATCAGCCATGGGTTCCCCTATTCTCCCCCCTCCCACACCCTCCCCTTACCCCCCAGCCTACCCCCCATTCCCACCTCCTCCAGGGCAAAGCCTCCCCTGAGGACTGCGATCAACCTGGTAGACTCAGTCCAGGCAGGTCCAGTCCCTTCCTCCCAGACTGAGCCAAGTGTCCCTGCATAAGCTCCAGGTTTCAAACAGCCAACTCATGAAATGAGCACAGGACTTGGTCCCACTGCCTAGTTGCCTCCCAAACTGATCAAGCCAATCAACTGTCTCACCTATTCAGAGGGCCTGATCCAGCTGGGGGCCCCTCAGCCTTTGGTTCATAGTTCATGTGTTTCCATTCATTTGGCTATTTTTTTTTTCAATAATTGAGTAAAACCGAAATTTATTATAAGCCACAGTCGTCCTAGGGACCTCCATGCTATATATATAAAACCTCTATGGTTCTATGGGTTATGGTCTGATTGTTCTTTATTTTATATCTAGAATCCACTTATGAGTGAGTACATACCATGACTGTCTTTCTGGGTTTGGGTTACCTCAGGATGATTTTTTTCTAGTTCCATCCATTTGCCTGCAAATTTCATGCTTTCATTGTTTTTCTCTGCTGAGTAGTACTCCATTGTGTATATGTACCACATTTTTTCCATCCATTCTTCCGTTGATGGGCATCTAGGTTGTTTCCAGGTTCTGGCTATTACAAATAGTGCTGCTATGAACATAGCTGAGCATGTATCTTTATGGTATGAATCAGCATTCCTTGGGTAGATGCCCAAGAGTGGGATGGCTGGGTCTTGAGGTAGTTCAATTCCTAATTTTCTGAGAAACCGCCATACTGATTTCCACAGTGGTTGTACAAGTTTACATTCCCACCAACAGTGGAGGGGTGTTCCCTTTGCTCCACATCCTCTCCAACATTGGTTGTCATTGGTGTTTTTGATCGTAACCATTCTGACAGGTGTAAGGTGGTATCTCAGAGTCGTTTTGATTAGAGGGAGGATTTTTAAACGGCCAGCAGTAGGTACAGCGACTGACAGTAGGTAAAGCGTGGGAAGGAACATGCAGAAAGAGAGGCTTTGGTGAGAAGGGTTGGGATCGAATGTAGAGGGAAAAAGGAGAGCTTCAGGCAGGAGCTTGGGCTCGTAGAACCAAGTCGATTTTTATAGCTCTTGAATGCTTTCTGCCTTGAAGAATAAGTAAATCTGTCCACACTGCCTAAAATCTATGCATTAGTCATCAATCTTAGCATCATCTTTTATTATTACTAGAGCCTAGTCCCCAAACTCTTGTCAGTTGCAGGATATAGACTCAGTTTTAGGGTAGTGGGGCTTGAATATTGGGCTTTGATCATGTCAGACAAATGATTTACTTCTAAGCCATCTCCCTAGGCCTTTTATTACTTTTTGTTTTGAGACAGATCTCGAGAATTAGGGTTATCCAGGCTGGCTTTGACTGTGTGGTCATTCTGTCTTAGCCTCTGACTAGCTGGGACTGCAGGCTTGCTTCTCAAGAGCCCAAAGTTTTTTTTTTTTTTTTTTGGTTTTTTGAGACAGGGTTTCTCTGTGTAGTTTTGGTGCCTGTCCTGGATCTCGCTCTGTAGACCAGGCTGGCCTTGAACTCACAGCGATCCACTTGGCTCTGCCTCCCAAGTGCTGGGATCAAAGGTGTGCGCTACCACTTCCCAGTGAGCCCAAACTTTTTGTACATCATTTGAAGCTCATTTCTGTAGCTAGAGTTTTCCTGCCCTGGCCCACAGTCAGGACAAATCTTTTTCACCCGCCAGTCCCACAGCCACTCGGACCCAACCAAGTAAACACAGAGACTTATATTGCATACAAACTGTATGGCCGTGGCAGGCTTCTTGCTAACTGTTCTTATAGCTTAAATTAATCCATAAATCTATACCTTGCCACGTGGCTGGTGGCTTACTGGCGTCTTCACATGCTGCTGGTCATGGCGGTGGCTGGCAGTGTCTCCCTGCCTCAGCCTTCCGCATCCCAGAATTCTCCTCTCTCCTTGTCCCACCTACTTCCTGCCTGGCCACTGGCCAATCAGTGTTTTATTTATTGACCAATCAGAGCAATTTGACATACAGACCATCCCACAGCACATTTCTGTTGTGTTAATGTCACTGAATGCAATTTTTTCCATCCAGTACCACAATACACTGGAATAGTTGCAATTGTTATCATAAACTTAGAGGAAAATTTAAAATCAGAGTTGAGTTTCGATCTTAAAAATTGTACAAGTTTTGGAAATTTCAGTTTGGTCTCCAGTTTGTGTTTTCATTTGTAAAATAGCGTATTACCCCTAATCATAAACCTTTCTGTGGATTCAATGAGTTAAGGTAGTAGATGGCTGATGAATTCTAATTCTCTTACTACTTTACTTAAAACCATCATCTCATGCTTGTTTTTCCCATGCATCAGGAAGTGCCAGTAGCCTCATTTCTAGAAGATTTATCTTTTTATCTCCTCTCATTATTTTCTTTACTGAAATTCACACAGAGCTTATCTAGTAGGCACTCTGATTTTTTAAATTAAAATTTAATTACATCACTTTCCTCTGTTCCTTTTCTTTCCTACAACTTTTTTTATATCCTCCCCCCAAATTTCTCACTTCCTCTTCAGTTATAATTACACACACACACACACACACACACACACACACACACACACACACACACACAGTCCAGTCAGTGTTTCTTGTATGTACATGATTACAGGGCTGACCACTTGATATTAGATAACCAATGAGCAGACTCCTCTCTGGGGTAAGACTATATATTACTTCTGCTCTTAGCATCCTTTAGTTGCCTGTAGTTCTCTCTGTAGGGTGGGCCCAGGAAACACCCCCTTCACATTGTCTGTTGGTGGTGGTCAAGTCTTGTTTCAGCAGCCATATTGTTGTGCTATCATGGCTGAAGTTTTCCTGTCGTTTCTCGTGGACAGAATCTTTTTTTTTTTTTCCAAGACTGAGTTTCTTTGAGTACCCCTGGCTGTCCAGGAACTAACTCTTTAGACCAGGCTGGACTAGAACTCAAAGAAATCCTCCTGCCTCTGCCTCCCAAGTTCTGGGATTGAAAGTGTATACCACCATCAGTTTAGGAGACAAAGTCTTAGGCAGAGTTTCTGGTCTTCTGATTCATAGTCTTTCCATCCCTCCTTCAGTGTTCCCTGAGGCTTAGGTTCAGGATGTGTTGTAGGTGTGACCATTGGGGCTGGGTACCACATGATTAGTTTTCTCTGCATTTTGACTGTTTTCTGCTGCAAAGAGAAGCTTCTTTGGTGAAGGTTGGGAGCTACACTTACCTGCAGGTATGAGGATAAGTATTTAGAATGCAGTTAGAATTATGTTGGTTAGCAAAATCATGTTAGTAGATTCTTCTCTTAAGATCCCATGATCCCACTACTCCCTAGTAGTTAGGACCAGGAAAATTAGTCCTTAGGAAGGAGGCTTCCTGAAAGATTTTGGAAATAAAGTAGCATCTGAACACGGATCAGAGTCAAGTTGAACCAGGGGCCAATGTCAGCTTATCCATTTTTACTGATAGAGATTTTGTGCCTGGGTCTTCTACACTTAGTGGTTTGTATGCCAGTTCTGTCATTCTGCCATGCCCATGTGCCAGCTGTCTTTACTCGAAGCACAGTCCTTGAATGGGCTTATGTTTTAAGCGATATTCAAGGGAACACAGCTCAGCTGAGTGCAAACGTGAAGTCTGGATCCCAGGATCCACATAAAGGCTGTCTGAGTGGCATATGTCTGTAACCAAAGCCCTGGGGGAAGGAGGCAGCGGTAAGGACAGGAGGAATCCTGGAGCACATGACCAGTCAGCCTGGCTGACTTGATGAGTTTTGGGTCAGTGAGAGATCCTATCTCAAAAAACAAGAGAGTAGCTGAGGAAGACTGACGGTGACTTCCGGCCTCCACATGCACTCTGGGCATGGTGCTTCACCTATAATTCCAGCACTTGGGAAGCTGTGACATCAGGATTGGTATGAGTTTGAGCCCAGCTTGGGCTGCCTAGTAAATGTAGGCCAACCAGCATTATATACCAAGACTCTGTCTCAAAAACCAATGGCCAGGCGGTGGTGGCGCATGCCTTTAATCCCAGCACTTGGGAGGCAGAGCCAGGCGGATCTCTGTGAGTTCGAGGCCAACCTGGTCTCCAGAGCGAGTTCCAGGAAAGGCGCAAAGCTACACAGAGAAACCCTGTCTCAAAAAAACAAAAAAACACAAACAAACAAACAAACAAACAAACAAAAAACCCCAAAGACAAAGACAGAAACCTGTATATTTATTCTTGACACTTCGGTCATGAGCCTAGCCTTTAACAGCTGAACCATCTCTCCAGCCTGGTTTAGTTATTCTTACACAGAAACCTGTATATTTATTCTTGACACTTCGGTCATGAGCCTAGCCTTTAACAGCTGAACCATCTCTCCAGCCTGGTTTAGTTATTCTTAAATCTATGACTGGAGTATGGTTCATGGTTATATACCATGTGGTACATAGCATGTGTTTAACATGCTCAAAGACCTGGGTTCAGTCCCTCACGTCCTTAAAATCTGACAAGACCAAAATAATAATCTCTGAAACCAGGAGCTAGATTGGTTGGTTTATTTTGTGTGAATGTTTATATGTGGGGGCATGCATGTACCACAACGTACATATAGAAGTCACAAGACAGTTTGTAGAAGTTGGTTCTCTCTTGCCATCATGTGGATCAAACTTAGGTCATTAGGTCATTTGGCAGCCAGTGGCTCCATTCACTGACCCATCCCACTAGCCCAGGGCTAGATTTAGATTTGTTCTTACTGTTTTTATTAAGTGTTGAAAATGACTAAATGCCCACTTTTTAAAGTCATTAAGATTGATTTTTTTTCCTTTTTATTTATTTATTTATTTTTTTCGAGACAGGGTTTCTCTGTGTAGCTTTGGTGACTTTCCTGGAACTCACTCTGTAGCCCAGGCTGGCCTCGAACTCACAGAGATCCACCTGCCTCTGCCTCCCGAGTGCTGGGACTAAAGGCGTGCGCCACCGCTGCCTCGTTCCTTTATATTTATTTATTTACTTCTATGTGTATATCTGAGTATATGTGTAGTTGTGGATATATAAGTGCCACAGCTCATTTGTAGCTATCAGAAGACAACTTATGGGAATTGATTATCTCCTTCCACCATGTGGGAATAAACTTAGATCATCAGGCTTGACAGCAAGCATCTACCCACTGGGCCATCTTGCCAGCTCTAAATCTCAAAATTCTAAACTTACCCTAAAAATCATTACTTTTAGCCATCTTTGCTTTCCTTACTGGTTAAGTTTGTGATAATTCATATTCCATCCTCCACTAAACCCTGGGCAAGTCCAACTTTTTTTTCTGTACTGTGTTGGTTCTAGGAAGGTAAGTTTAGTATTTGATGTGTTTATTCTCAACTGTAAGGTAGCAAGGTATTCTTTTTGTTTGTTTTGTTTTGTTTTTTTGAGACAGTGCTTCTCTGAGAAACAGCCCTGGCTGTCTTGAAAAATCAACATTGTAGACCAGGCTGGCCTTGAACTCAGAGATCTGCCTGCATCTACCTCCTGAGTGCTGAGAGTAAAGGCTTGTGCCTGGTGGTAGCAAAGTATTCTGAGGCTTACTTTAGCTCAGAGTATTTGTTAGTAGGTATTCTTTCTTATTGATGTTGCAAAAATCTTGTCTTTTTTGAGACCTTGTTCTTTTGATTATTGGAAAATGGTATGGTAATAGAATATTCAACTTATTTAAAAATGCTGTTGTTGCAGTGAGATGGAAGATTTTCGAGGTATAGCAGAAGAGTCATTTCCAAGCTTTTTAACCAATTCACTCCTTGGTAATAGTGAGGTTTTGGAAAATGTCACTCTTTCATCAAATTTTGGCTTGCCCATTGCTGTGTCTACACTTGCCAGGAACAGACCCAGCATTGACAGCAGGTAAGGCTTACTTGAACATTTTTTTTTCAGGTTTACAAACCCCATAATAAACTGATACACAGGCTGAAGAGATGGCTCAGAGGATAAGAGCACTGACTGCTCTTCCAGAGGTCCTGAGTTCAATACCCAGCACCACATTACAATCATCTGTAATGAGATCTGGTGCCCTCTTCTGGCCTGCAGTCATACATGCTGTATACATAACAAATACATAAATCTTAAAAAAAAAAAAAAAAAAGAAAACAGAAAACCTGATACACAAGAGAGCTGGGTATGGAATGTGTTAGGACTTGAGTTTCTGACTCCCTTCCTGCTTTTCTGGGTCGCTGTCATTCTTTTATTTTCTCATCTTACTGGTTTTAGATACTTTCCTGTTTCATGTTCTAGAATATGTCTGAAAAGACATCTATGAATTGAGTTTTCTAGTTATACAAGGAGACTAGTAAACTGTTTCTCAGCGTCGATCTGGGATTGTGGCTTCGGATCACTGCATCTTTTTATGTGATAGTTTCCCTTTTCACTTCATTTCAGCCAGCTTCGTGCTTTACTGTGTTTGTGTGGCTCCTTTTCTTCGCTAGCCAAGTTTATTGAATGTTTCTGATTCTTTCTGTACTGTGGATTGACCTGAGGACCTTGTGTGTGTTAGGCAAGCACTTCACCACTTTCTACATCCCTAACCCTTGTGTGCTCGGAAGTAACTCAGCTTTATATTCAAATCATTTTCAGTTACTCAACTCAAAATTCTTTTTTGGGGCGGGGGAGTTTGAAATAGGGTTTCTCAGTTTAACAACCCTGGTTGTCCTGTAACTCTTTGTAGACCAGGTTGGCCTAAAATTTAGACCCTTGCTTCTACCTCCCAAGTGCTAGGATTAAAGGCATGTGCCACCACGCCTGGCCAGATCAAGTTTCTTATTCTTAGGAACAAAACCAACTTTTATTTTAGTTTTTCATTTTTCTTATTCTAGTTTTATAACTGAATAAGTACACATTTGGCTAAGTACGTTTTATTTATATCACTGTAGATGTGATGTGTGTAGTTTTCACGCGTGATTTCATGTATGGTCTGGACAGTGTGTAAAATCTGACCACGCTTACACATCTGAGCACCTTCTCCTTCCAGCCTGACTATTTGATAAGGGATAGCATTTACCTTTGGGACGAAGGGACTGTAGTAACTCTCCAAAAGATGATTTTTGAACACTCGGCCTCCCGTGTATTTTTATTTGATGGTGGCTAGTTTTATTATTGTGTAACCTTATGACATTAGTTAATTTTGAGACAGGTTTCATGTAGACTAGGTTGGTCTCAAACTTACTGTAGCTCAGCATGACCTTGAGTTCCTGGTCCTCCTATTTCTACATATAATTATAAGCTACCACCATGCCCAGAGTATATAGTGTTGGGATCAAATCCAAGGTTTTGTACATCTAGGCAAGCACTACAAAAAAATAAAAAACAACAACAGAAAACTATAACTTTAGCCCAACAAGCTGAGTTTTAATGGTAAATAATTTGAAATTAACACTTTTGTATAGGTGTCCTGATGTCCAGGCGTCATACTTACTTGAAGGAAGGCTTTCACTTCCTTCTGTCTCATCTTCCAGTTGCCAGGGGGACACCGCTGAACCAAGACAAAGATTACAGCTCAGCTTTCAGGGTGATGAGTATGAGTAAGTTCTTGCCTTCATTTGCCCTCTGGTCAAGCTACCCTTTGTCTTGGGGAAAATGAATGACCTTGTCTTTGAATACTACTACTTAACATCTGTAAGACCCTTCCTTTACATCTTTTAATTGCATTTTTAGCCTTTAATTTTTTTTTTTTCTGACTGTAAATGAAACATACTCATTGAAAAAAGTAAAAAATATAGATGGTTATTAGGAAGGTCATCAGGGTCTATTATCTGTTAACTAAAGAACAGACAATGGTTACATGTTCTTTTTCTTTTTCTGTGGTTTATTTTTATTTTATTTTATATTTTTTTTTGAGACAGAGTTTCTCTGTGTAGCCCTGGCTATTTTGCTGGAACTTGCTCTGTAGAACTCAGAGATCTGCTTGCCTCTGTCTCCTGAGTGCTGAGATTAAAGGCATGTGCCACCACCGCCTGTCTGGTTTCTGTGTTCTTTTTGTTGATCTCCTGACGCAGTTTAAGCTTGGCCCTTGGTCTCTATCAAATGATGTGTTTGTCACATTTTGGGATTTTTCCCTGTGTGTCTTTCTGCATCCTTTCCTGCTGTGGTGAGTTTCTGTAGATCCACAAGCTAGAAGTAGGTTGAAAGGAAATTACTGTTAGCATGAAATATTTCATCTGCAAGCAAAATTGCAGAAGCAGATAGAAAGTTAGCTATGAGAACAGAAGTGGGAGTAGAGTTAAATTTGTGAAACCTTTATTTCCCAGGCATGGTGGCATACTATAATTCCAGCACTTGGGAGGTAGATGCAGGAATACCAAAAGTCCAGGCTAGCCAGGTCTACATGCAGATTTTAAGGCAACCAAGAACCAAGTGAGACTCTTTATCATAACAATAACAAAACAACTACAAAACCTTTATTAATTCAAAGATTTTGCTGTTTTGACAAACATAGTATTCTGGTGTCTGTAAGTATACCTCAGTCTTAGAAAGCTGGACTTTTTTGTTGGCATAATACGTGATGTGGAGTTTTTTTTTTGTTTTTTTTTTTTTAACTCTTTGGTGGGGTCCTCCACCCAGCTCCCAAATAAATCACACACAGAAGCTTATTCTTAATTATGAATGCCTGGCCTTAGCTTGGCTTTTTTGCCAGCTTTCCTTAACTTAAATTATTCCATCTACCTTTTGCCTTTGGGCTTTTCCTGTTCTCTTCTGTAAATCTCACTCTTATTCTGTGGCTTGCTGTGTAGCTGGGTGGCTGGTTCCTGGGGTCCTCCTCCTCTGGCTCTTTCCTCTTTTCACTCCTCCCTCTCTTTTCTTCTTTCTCCTCCCAGATTTCTCCTATATAATATTCTCTCTGCCTGCCAGCCCCACCTATCCTTTCTCCTGCCTTCCTATTGGCTGTTCAGTTCTTAATTGGACCATCAGATGTTTTAGACAGGCACAGTAACACAGCTTCACAGAGTTATAAATGCAACATAAACAAAAGTAACATACCTTAAAATAATATACTACTACAATGTGATAGATAAAAAATTTTTCTTTGGAGAGGCAGAGTAGCAGAGAGATATTATCCTTAGATCTGGTGGACTGTGTGCTACAGGACCCAGCATGCTTATCTAGTCCCCAGAGTGCATCTCCAGTTGCATTTTCTGGTTGGACTTAGTTTTTATTTCACTGTTTATATCTATTTTCCTTTTTGAAAGATGAAATATAGAATTGATTAATGGTCATTTTATAGATATATACCTAAGGTAACTAACATTTTGTCCTAATTCTATTCCCTCAAAAAGCTCTGCCTTAAGGAAAAAGAACTACATAGAAAGTCCACATTTGCCACTTGCTCTCACGAGACCAAGAGCAGAAGAGAAGCAAGCTAACATTACAACATCCATTCAGTGTCAGCGTCTTTTGGATGAAGTTTCCCCTCGGGAACAAGTGCCAGGTATGAAATGTTAGAAATTATTTCACGCATACATTCTAATAGTTTTAATTTCCCTGTCCTTTGCTTGATGTCAGTCTTTGTTTCTGTGCTGTGATAAACAAATGGAGCTCCTTTGCCCTGGAAACCGTGCTGTTGATATGACTAGCATGTTTATGTTTAGAACAAAGAGCACATTGCCGGTACTCTTTCCTTCCATCAA
The DNA here is from genome assembly GCF_004664715.2 of Peromyscus leucopus. Lineage (NCBI taxonomy): Eukaryota > Metazoa > Chordata > Mammalia > Rodentia > Cricetidae > Peromyscus > Peromyscus leucopus. Next base: position 55,313,565 of record NC_051079.1, read on the forward strand.
CCTAAACTTATTTTTGTATTAATATAATGGATAAATTAGAAATTCTAGAATTATTATTTCTAAACAATCAAGTTTATACTTTTGAAATACTCAGATGAGTCATTTGACATTTTTTATTTACTTAATGATATAATTATTTTTATTTTTAAAAAATCTATTTATTCTTCTCTTATATGTTATCTACCAACTGCATTTTCCCCTCCCTCTTTAAAAAATTATTTTAAAGTAGATATTAAAATGCATACATAATGGTAGAAATGGGAAATGGTGGCTGAATGTGTTGGTATACATCTGTAATTGAAGTACGAGGAAGCAGAGGCAGGAGAATCTCTGAGTTTGAGTCCAGATGAGTCTATATAGCAAGTTCTAGAACAGCCAGGACTACACAGTAAGGCACTGTCTCAAGAGAGAAAAGACAATAAGTACCACCACATCCGAAAGAAAATGGTGCAGCTGCTTTGGAAGTCAGTTCGATAGTACTCAAACATTAAAGTAGACTTACATATATATCAGTCAAACTGATAAATGCCTGGAAACCCTAAGTGGAGAAAGGATTGATTGTAGCTTTTCGTTTCTGTGACCTTGTCCACGCTTGGCTGGTCGCACTGCTGTGGGCATGACTGTTGTGGTGGGAGTATCTGGTGGAGCAAACCTCCGACTTCTGGTCATGGGGCCGAGACAGTTCTAAGTCCTGCTGCTTGGGGATCAGACTCGGGGCCTCACACATGCTCAGCAAGCACTGGCCATGGAGCTGTGCTCCTGTACTCTATTCATTTATTGTGACTCTCCCTACACTGTAAAATTTCAGGTGTTGTTTTCTTATATATATTTTAGACTACATCTCTAAATGTACAAACCTTTTCTTTATCATCAGAGTGCTATTATCAGTTGGTCAACTTAAATTTTACTTTGTGCTCCAGCGTGGCAGCCCCTACTAATGTGCTTGAATTGAGGTTTGAGCATCACTTCTTTTGTCCTGTAAGCCATGCCGTTGAATAAGGGAGGCCTGTCGTTGATAGCTTATTTCTGTATTTGGACTTCTCTGCTTGCTTATGTGGAGGTCATTTCTCTCCCCTTTACTAAATCTTATTCCTGTACTGTCATTCCTGTATTAATCTGAACATGCTTCGATTGTGTTTCAAGATAAGAAAAAAGTTTAGTTCATTTATTTGTTGCTTTTAAGTGTTATTGTGTTGAATAATTATCTGACCCCTCAGTTTTTGTTGTTTCTTCAATAGACTCAGCTCTTGATTTTCACTTAAAATCGTGGATGAGTAACCAAGAACACAAGGTAAATTTTTATATTTGTTGTCAATGTCTGGAGTGCTGTAATGGAGTAGAAGTTAATATTTCTCTCTCTCTTTCTCTCTCTCTCTCTCTCTCTCTCTCACATCTCACACACACACACACACACACACACACACAGAAGCTTGTACATAACAGAACTTTTGTAGCAAAATTGGAAGTTTAGCAGTGCTTGGTGATATATACCTATATTCGTAGCACTTGGGAGACTGGCTGGGAGGGTTGCTGTGAGTTTGAAGCCAATTTGGGCTCTATGGGAAGTCTCAATGTCTTAGTTCCTTTTCCTCTTGCTGTGGTAAACACCCTAAGGAAGACAGGGGAAAAAGGGTTTCTTGTAGCTCACAGTTCCACATTACGGTCCATTATAACTGGGAGTTTACAGCAGCAGGAGCTTGAGTACCCAGTTCTAGGAAATCCGTAATTGGGAACAGAGCAAGGAATTGCAGGCATGCCCAGGTTTAGATTGCTTTCTCTGCTCTTTTTTTTGTCTTTTGAGACAAGGTCTCTCTTTGGTCCTGGCTGTCCTGGAACTTGCTATGTAGAGCAGGTTGGCCTTGAACTCACAGAGACCTGCCTGCTGCCGGGCGGTGGTGACGCACGCCTTTAATCCCAGCACTTGGGAGGCGGATCTCTGTGAGTTCGAGGCCAGCCTGGTCTCCAAAGTGAGTTCCAGGAAAGGTGCAAAGCTACACAGAGAAACCCTGTCTTGAAAAAACGAAAAAACAAAAAAACAAAACAAAAACCAGAGCCCTGCCTGCCTTTGCCTCAAGAGTGCTGGGACTAAAGACGTGTACTACCATGCCTGGTGTCTCTCCATTCTTATGCAACCTTGCATTCCCTGCTTAGGGAATGGCGCCACCTACAGCAGGTGAGTCTTTTCACCTTAATTAATGTAATCAAGGTAATTTGCAGTAGAGAAACCCAGAGACCTATCTCCTAAGTGATTCTAACTTCTGTCAAGTTGAGACCCTAATCATCACCTTCTGTCAAAAAAACAAGATGGGGTGGTTTACCTCTAGTAATAAGGAGATTCAAAGGTAGTTCTTTCTGGATGTGGTGGTGCTTGCCTTTGATCCCAGCACTTGGTCTCTGAGTTCAAGACCATCCTGTTCTACATAGTGAGTTCCAAGCCAGCCACATAGTGAGACCATGTCTTTAAAAAAAAAAAGTTGTTCTAAGTATTTATTGGATTAGCTGAGTCCTGTCCTGTATAAATGTAAAATCACATTGGCATGTAATGTTTTTAATCTTGAAATTAGGCATATTTTGCAATTAACTCTTAAGTTGGTATCTGTTGTTTTAATATATATTAAATATTGGTATGAAATCAATGACACAAGGAAGTGTTAAATTTTCATTTGGGCCTTACCTGTTTTTAGTAAATTGCTTTAGTGTTAGCTGGTTCTTTGGTTGGGGAGAATAGAAATAAGTAGTTCTAAGAAATGATAGGAAAGGTTGCTTGGACTAAGGTTACTTATGCCAGCTTTCTTAGTGCATTCACTCGCTGTAGCAGGCTTGCATTGCCCAAGTTCAGTTGTGTGGTGTAGCTGTGTTAGCAGCTCTGTAAGCTGTGGAGGCCGTTTGTTAGGGCCCTGCATTTGAAGGTGGGTCAGTGTGGGTGGTAGAGTAGGGCAAGAAGGGGAGTTACTGTCCATGTAAAGCCTGGACTTCTTCGTTGACTAACTTGTATTTTCCACTGATTAACGGCATTGCAGATTAAATAAGTACTTGGTCTCTTTTGTCGCCTTCTGCCCTTTGTTTCCTTTTAGACCGTCACGCCTGATGCTAGGAGGCTTCTTGAAGACAAGACTGCAGACAGTGATTTCAGCCCTACCAGCTTACTAGAAAACGAGAGGCTTTTAACCCTGACAAGCCTGGAAGACTCCTCTGGTACTACAGAATGGCTGTTCTCTGCCTTCCCTTTGCCACTTCCCTTTTTGTCTGTGTTGTAGTAGTCAGTACACTTTGGGTGGGTTGTTCCCCCTCCCCCTCTTCTTTTCTTTCTTCCTTTAACACTCTTCTGAATGGCAGAGTTTATTTTTAATTTTTTATTTCTTTTGAGACAGGGTCTCACTATGTAGGCTGGTCTAGATTCCATAGGTAGATTTTCAGGCTGCCCAGAAACTCACCACTGATCTGCCTCCTAAGTGTTGGCATTAAAGACATGGGCTCCCACTCCCAGCATTATTTTTATTTAATTTTTGAGTGAAAAGATCTTGCTGTGTAGCTCACATTGGCTTTGATCTCATGATCCTTCTGCTTCACAGACAATTGTATCAATTGATCTCTCTCTCTGCCTTGCTGTTTTTTCTTTTCTTCTGTGGTCCTGGGTCGTCAACGCTGGGCCTCAGACATGTTAGACAGACACCCCCCACTGAGTTGTATCCCAAACCCTCCCCCGACTTCTCTGATACCTTTTTTGAGACAGACTCATGTAGCTGTAACTGTCCTGAAACTTGCTCTGTAGACTGGGGTGGCCTTGAATTTGCAATCTTTTTTTCTTCCTGCCTTCTAAGTGCTAGGAATTTATAGGTATGCACTACCTCACCTGGCTCTATGATAGTTTCTGAGGCTACGCATAAAAACAAAATTATGTAGTTCCTGAGGCTATGCATAAAAACAAAATTATGTCATCCACTGCCCCGTTTATGTTTATCAGCCTTTGTGATTAAAAATTGTGTGTAGTTCAGTTTCTGTTTGAAAATCTTATTTTTCATTCTACTTTATCAATAGATGATGACATTAATGATGAAGAATTTTATGATGATCATTTAGAAGCATATTTTGAACAGCTGGCTATTCCAGGGATGATATATGAAGCAGAAGGACAGGAGTCACCAGAAAATGTTTTAAAGTTACCTGTAAGTGATTTCAGTTAAGTATGTCTAGTCTTTTTTTTTTTTGATTATTATTATTTATTTTTTTGAAATTTGATATTGTAAATTACTGTGTGTCTCATTAGATTTTTTTTTTTTTTTTTTTTTTTTTTATGTTGCTGTTTTGAGATACAGTTTCATGTAGACCATTCTGGCCTCTACTTTCTATGTAGCTGAGGATGACCTTGAACTTCTCATCCATCTGCCTCTACCTCCCCAGTTGCTAGGATTAGAATTATGTACCACCATATCTGGTTCATTTCATGTTAACATTAAACTTAAGACTGTGGTTTTCTGTGGACTTAAAATTGATGAAAAATTTGATTTCTCTCTCCTCTTACTTTGCCCTCAACTAAAAGTAAAAAAGGAAGTTAAGAATTCTACCACTTGGGAAACTAGATTAGGATTTCAAGGCCAACCTGGGTTATATGCAAGAAGGCAGAAAAATGAAGAAAAAAGAAAGTATAGTCTGTGGGCATCCTTTTATACATTGAGCAATTAATATTTTTGTTGCCATAGCATTTTTTTTCTCCCTCTGAATCATTTGAAAATAAATTGCATGATTTGTGACTGTACACTAGAATTGATCACCAGTGAATAAGAGGCATTTCCCCACATAATCTACTTTTGATGCAGTAGTTTAAAATTAAAATATATTTTATATGTATGGGTATTTTGCTGACATGTATATTTGTGGACTAATTGCATGCCTGGTGCCCTCAGAGGCCAGAAGAGGGTGTCAGATCCTTTGGGGCTGCAGGTACAGACGGTTGTAATCCACTATGTGGGTTCTAGAACCAGACACAAATCCTCTAGAATAGCAGCCATTATTCTTTGTAATTAGATGTTTCCTGTCCCCACCGACTAGACCCAAATAATCACTTAGAGGCTTAATATTACTTATAAATGCTTGCCTGATAGCTCAGGCTTGTTACTAGGTAACTTTTACATTTAAATTAACCCATTTCTATTGATCTGTGTATTACCACGTGGCTTGTGGCATGTTACCTCATTTCTACAGTCCTGTTTTTTTCTGCAGCTAGCTGGTCTTCTGACCCCACCCTCCTCGGCCTGTCAGCTTTTTATGAACCAGTGAGAGTAATACGTATTCATGATGAGAAAAGGATTGTTCCACAGCAGTTCTTAACCATTGAGCCATCTCTCTAGCGCCTGATACATTGTTTTAAATTAATGTCCATATTCTAATTTGCTCAGTTATCTCTAAAATGTCCTTTATTTTTACTGTTTATGATTCATAATTTAATCAAAGGTTATATGGCCTGTAGCTGCTGGGTTTCTTTATTCTAACTTGGCAATTCTTTCATACATTAAGCATTTTATAAGATGTAGGCTCTTTATTTTGTAGAATGACCCATAATCTGGAAACTTCTGATTACTGTTTCCCCTGATTTGAGTAGGTTAAACATTTGGAAGAATTCTGGTGATCGATTTTTCTCATGAGCACGTTGATTAACCATATGCAGTGCTGTGTATTCACTACTTAGCAGCAGTAGACACATTTGTGTTTCTACCATTTTTGTGTTTGATAATGTCATTGTTGGTCGTATGTCTCTTGATGCAGATGCTTTTTCCTTTGTGATTAAATCATTTGTGTGATGACATATAAAGGCGTTGTAAACATCCCGTCTCCAGCAAAGTCTTCACGAACTTGTGGTAGTTTAATTGCTAAAGCCTCTTGGAATAAAATATTAATTACACTGGTGGTTGCCATGGTGGTTTTTCTGATTTTTCCCTTATTTTCTATTTGGCATCCCTCAGTAAAGCAGACATTCTGTTCTCTACATTTTCCTCAAAATGTTCTTTTTTAATTTAAAAGAGGATATTTTCTTAACAGGCAAATGAAAACAATATCTTAAACTGTGAGTTCCAGTTAGAAAATAACAGCTCTCTGATTTCCCATGATGCATGTACTTCAGGAAGTTCTGGAACAACTCACAGAGAGTCTGAGGAAGGCCATGGTTGTCTGCCTGGGACCAGTAAGTGTTGAAGTATGATTTTTTTTCTTTGCTTGTTTGAGACAAGGTTTCATATAGTAACCTAGGCTGGCCTGGATCTTACAGTATATTCCAGATGGACAAACTCATTGAAATCTTGTAGCGTTAGCCTATTGACTTCTGAAATGTTAGGCATGAGCCTCCATGTCTGTCTCTCCTTTGTTCTTAAATTTGGGTTTGAGTTTATCTTTTTAGAAAAAAAAAAATCTTTCTTATGATTTGTTATCAAATAACTCATTTTCCCTTCAAATCTTCAGCCTAAAAACTTTGAGACGATCTTTTAATACCTGAGCAGAAGATCAGTTACCTCTTACACAAGAAATAGTTATAGTAGTGCCTGTGTGATTTGGTACTGCTGAAATACAGTTGTATGTTCTTGGATTGGGATTTTAAATGGTTGCGTACTACTCAGACATTTGAGAACTAGAAATCAACTTTCTATATGCCACCCGATTTCTGATGTGCATTCCCTTACTGATGCTTATTTTCACTTGTTTCCAGTTTTCTAAATTTGTCATATGAATACCAAGTATTAAGCTAAAAAGACAGAGTTATTACATTAGACTACCTAAATGTTGACATTTTCCATTTAACCTTTTTTCTTTGTTTTCAGGTGGCTGTGCAGGTATTGTAGATAATATAAAGCAGATAGATAGTGTGTCATCATTTTCTTCTCATACCTGGAAAACTGAGAAGGAAGGGGCACACAATTCGAAGGATATTGTTCCAGATCAAAGCAGAGTAAGTTGATGAGCATTGTATTTCAACTTCCTTCGAATCTCTCATGTTTGTATGATACCAGATTTTCAAAACAAGCAACCACTGTTAGCCTCTGAAAAATATGAAAAAATATAAAAGTTACTAATATGATTTGTGTTTGATTGTATGTATCTTTAGTATCACTAACATAAGCAATTGTATACATTTTTCTTAGATTTAAACATCTGAAGTCATGCATTTAGGTTATTCATTTGAAAAGTTCTTTAAGCTAGTGTGCTGTCATTTAATAAAGCACATAGCTGGGTCTGGGTGTGGTGGTCTTTGCATTGAATTCCAGCAGGGGGTGGAGGCAAGTGGGTTGGAACTTGAAGGTCAGGGCATCGAGATAGTTCAGAATAGTCTGGGATACATGGGAACCTGACAAAAACAAACAAAACAAAAACACCATCAAAGCAATCATTGTCTTTTACTTTGCTCAAGCATGTTTCTTTTTGTATGTTAGATTTCTCTTTGTTCTGATGCCACCTGGTTTTTTCTATCCTGAAACATTTTAGCCATTTCTGACTTATACCTTTTGGTGTGTGTCTCGGTTTTTTCAGCAGTGTGTCTGTCTAGCCTAGCTCCGCTCCGCCTTCCCTCACCTGTCTGAAATGGTCTTTCCAGTCTAAGGCTGTGGTAACTTACCCCTGACCTGACAGAGGCAGGTGAAGAAAGGAAGGATGGTTTTGTTTGGACAGTGGTTTGAGGAGATGCAGCCCACTGCTGGAGGACTTGGTTTTTTTTTTTTTTTTTTTCCAAGATAGGGTTTCTCTGTGTAGTCCTTAATATCCTGGAAGTCCTTTGTAGACCATGCTGGCCTTGAACTCAGAGATCTACCTGCCTCCAACTTGAGCACTGAGATCAAAGGTATGCGCCATCACGGCCTGCTAAAACCCTGAATCTTTTTTTTTCTTTTAAAGACTTATGTATTTATTATGTATACAGCATGTATGACTGCACACCAGAAGAGGGCACCAGATCTCATTACAGATGGTTGTGAGCCACCATGTGGTTGCTGGGAATTGAACTCAGAACCTCTCGAAGAACAGTCAGTGCTCTTAACCTCTGAGCCACGCTCCAGCCCTAAAACCCTGAATCTTGAGTGCTTTGGCCCTGTTTTTTTTTTTTTTTTTTTAATTTTTATTTATTTATTATTAATCTTCTTTATTTGAGTCTTCCTGACAGCATATTGGCAAGACATCATCTTCTTTAAAGAGATTGAAAAGCTTTTGGATTCTGCTAGAGCAAGCATCAGCTTTGGGCCCCAACTGATGAGGCACAGTAATATCTGTTAGTCCATAAACATCCTTCTCTCTCTCTCTCTCTTTATCTATCTATCTATCTATCTATCTATCTATCTATCTATCTATCTATCTAATTACAATAACCAAGCTGAGAACACAGAATGCATCTGTGAATAGGCTTGAGTACAACCACATTTTAAAGTTGGTTTTGTTGGTAAAGTGCTTAAATTTGGCTCATACATAGTCCAGGATATACTGAATACTATATAGGTAGTTTATTTATATAATAATAATCATTTTTTAGCAATTGCATTGTTTTCTCCACTAAGTGTTAAAATGAGTGTGAAAAACAAACTTTACTGTTGTGATCATTTTTAAAGGAATATGCAGGAGAGGATGTTCTGGGGAAAATGCTTCGTGCTGTGGATGAGACACTCAACCCTACTTACAGTCACAATACAAATGATGGGAAAGGTGGCTCTGACCTGGCTGACTCCGTAAAACAGGATTCAGAGTCTCCTCACCAAAACAAGGATTTGGCTTCAGATTTAGAGACAGTTTTGAATGTGGACAGATGCTTAAACACGGAGACTCCTACAGTGTTTGATCAAAAAGTTGGGAGCATTGCATCTCTGAAGACTAATGGTGACAATGGAGTTAGTTCTTCTGATTCTCTTTGGTCACCAACTTGTGAAAGGAGAGCATGTGAATTTTATGAGTCCGTTACAAAGCCTAATGACCGTAAGTGAACTATTTCATTATAAGTAGAACTTAAGAAGTATATAAGATGTGTATATATTTAGAATAGGCTGAGCTGCCATGTAGAACTCTCTGAAGTACTTTAATATTGTCATGGATTATTATTTATTATTATTATTATTTCATATAATACATCCTGACTACAGCCTCCTCTGCCTTCACTCCTCCCAGTCCTGCCCTGCTCCCACCTTACTTCTTCCCCAGATTCACTGCTCCTCTATTTCCCTTTAGGAAAGAGTAGGCCTCCCAGGTGTATCAGTATACAATAACATGTAACAATATACAACATAACAGTCTACAGGAAGACTAATTACAAACCCTCATGTGAGGGCTGGAGGAGGCAACCTAATGGGGAAAAGGGTCCTGAGAGCATGAAAGAGTCAGAGACATCCTCACTCCCACTGTTAGGAATCCCACAAAAACCCCAAGTTCAACAACCATTTAATATGTTCTGGTCACATTCATCTCCACCCTCTCTTTCCCCCCTCTCACCCTCAAATTCCTCCTCATCAAGTCCCCATCTCACTTTGATGTTTTTTATGTGTTTGTTTCTGCTTTGTGGCACATTGGGTTTAACTAGAGCCAGTGCACATGGTTTTTGAGACTGTCTTCTGGAATATAACTCTGTAGTAGTTATATCACTAAAGAAAATAGTTTCCTCTCCCTGAATCGGCCCTTGACTGCCATTGGCTCCCCTGGGTAAGGCAGGACCCCATGAGCTCCTCGTCATTACGAATTTTAAAGATTTTTGAAATATACTAGTAGTGCATGATTGTTGCTCAGAAATAATAATGTTAAGCAGACATCTAGTGCAAATATACCTTTTTTTTTTTTTTAAAGATTTATTTATTTATTTATTTGCTTATTATGTATACAGTGCTCTGCCTGCATGTATGCTTACAGGCCAGAGGAGGGCACCAGATTTCATTACAGATGGTTGTGAGCCACCATGTGGTTGCTGGGAATTGAACTCAGGACCTCTGGAAGAGCAGCCACTGCTCTTAACCTCTGAGCCATTTCTCCAGTCCTGTAAATGTACCTTTCTGAGTCTTTTCCCCATTATGTCTCATCTTCCATTATAGACTTCTAGGTACGCTTGGCATGTTGTCATCAAAAAGATATTTTTCTTTTTGGGAAATGGATTTTCCTTTTTTTTTTTTTTTTAACCTATTTTGAGCAGACTTCAACACTATTGTTAAGTAAGTTAGTTGTTGTATGCGTCATTCAGTGGTTTTGGTTTTACTTTTTAGAAACAGATCTCTCACAGAACGTAGTCTACCAAAATGAGGACGGCAAATGGGTCACTGACCTTGCTTACTACACATCTTTTACTGATCAGCAAGATTTACAGATGTCTCCAAATAATGAAATGAATGAAGACTTCAGATCTGGTAGTAAGTATATAGATAACCAATTTTATTGTGCCAGATTCATTGTTTATGATGATGTTTTGAGACTAGTCAACTTGTATTGGTCAGTCATATAAAGTCCTTTTTGAAATATAATTGTTGCATTCTGGAAGTTGTTTAATACAAAGGATATAGAAGACAGTTACAAGGCTTGGTAGAAGGAAACAGGATGCAGTTTTACATTACTCCTGTTTGTTGTCCTAACAATTAAGCATGTAAGAAAAGACATGAAGCTGCTTTAATGTTTAACCAGTGAAAAATTCAGGTGACAAATGAGATTATCATTTTAGGTTAGGTAATAACTAGGTTTATATTTTTCTAAAAATGGAAACTCTTCTTTCTTAATGTCCATGGCTGATTTTTGAGAAGCAGAAAGACAACACTAGAGTATTGGAGATAATTAACTGAGAAATCCCTTAGGAAAAGCACTTTGAAATTTAATAAGTAGTATTTTGATGTATCAATCCCATGATTTTTTTTTTTTTTTTTTTGGTTTTTCGAGTCAGGGTTTCTCTGTGTAGCTTTGCCTCTTTCGTGGAACTCACTCTGTAGCCCAGGCTGGCCTCGAACTCACAGAGATCCGCCTGCCTCTGCCTCCCGAGTGCAGGGATTAAAGGCGTGCGCCACCATGATTTTTAAACACTGTGTAATGCTAATTCATGCAAGCAAATCAAGGTTCTTCTGTGTTATCTTCCTGTGACTGACTTTCCTATTTGCCCTTTCTTGACTGTTAGATTTGGCTGGTTGATGCTTTCACATTTTACAATAGTGTTTTTAGCTTTTTTGAGTTATAGATCCACAGAAACAGGTCTGTATAAATTATACTATTTTGCATCTAATTTTGGGGGCTTCGTGGTTCTCTTGATGTTCAGTCATAGGTCCTCTGTCACGGTGATTGCTTCAGCAGACACATACCAGCATCATTCTGGCAACAGGAATCCTGAGCTGTGCTGGCTCTCTGATTTTCCTTACTAGAAGCAGAACTCTGTTCTCATTTGTGTCTCAAGTTGTGAATGTGAGACTGTCCACTTGTCCAAAAGAATAGTTTGGATCTAATTAGTTCTTTGTGGGCACATGAGAGGACAGTGTCCTTGCTTTGGCCATGAGTGGGCTGTTCTTCTAGTTCACTCTTCCCCTTTCTGTACAGTCTTGAAGTAGCAGGCAGAGGCCTGGACCAGACAGATAGACTCGACCCTGGTCTCATGTGAGTTAGCCGTGTGTTTAAATCCCCTCAGGTGGGTCATGGCTTCCTTGTTTGCCGTGCTCCCCACTCCAGTGCTGTGGCTTCTGCTCCTCTTTGCCTACCACTCCCAGCTTCCTTACTTTGTGTTTTTGTCCTAGAGATTAGGATGTGTGATCAGGCAGACACGTCCCTACGAAAGCAAAGGTACAGATGTTAAAGGACTACCTATTTCTGAGTTGTTCTGGGATGTGGGACTTTGTAAGGTACATTTGTTGGTACATTCCTGGCCACACAAGTACATGGGCATTCTAGCAGTTTTCTTTGTAACTAACTTGTAGAGAGGCTTTTAGTCAGATGAAATCCTGTGTATATACATAGACAAGTTTCTTTCTTTTTTCTTTTTAAAAAAGATTTATTTTTATTATTTTTTAAATTATGTACTTATCTGTGTATAGATAGGTATGTGCACATGAGTACAGGTGCCTACAGAGGCCAGAGAAGTTGGATCTCACTAGAGCTGGAGTTACAGGTGATTGTGAATCATCTGATGGAGGTGCTGGGAATTGAATTCAGATCCTCAGTGAGAGTAGTACATGCTGTTAACCACTGAGCCATCTCTCCAGTTCTAGACAGATTTATTTTTCTTTCTTTCTTTCTTTGAGACATTGAGACAGGTTCCCTCAACATATCTCTGGCTCCTAGAACTCACTGTGTAGACCAGGCTGGCCTCAAACTCGGAGATCTGCCTGCTTCTGCCTTTTGAGTGTTGGCATTCAAGGCTGCACCACCACCTTCCTAGACAAAGTTCTTAATTTGCATGTTTTCAACTGTTTAAAGCTAAAATAATTGGAGCCTTGATTAATTTAAAGAATGAGTATTATTTTATTTGTGTGAGTGTCATATGTATGACATGTGGCTGTAGCGTGCATATGCAGGCAGGCATGCAACTGTTGCATCTTGTGCATCGTGTGTGTGGATCAGAACAACCCCAGATGTTTGTCCTGTCTATCCTGTTATTAACTGTTGGGCTGGTCCATGAGCTTCCAGATTCTCCTTTTCCCCGCTCCCGTATTCCTGCAGGACACAGGGATTGTAGACTTGTGTGCTACCATGTCTGGCTTCTACATCGGTTCTGGGGATTTGAACTTGGGTTCTTCTGCTTACTTGGGAAGTACTTTACCTGCTTAGCCATTTCCTGAGTCTGGAATTTTTCTTATTATGGATAGAACCCTGCTCTGTTACTCAGTTTGGCCTTAAGCCCCTGGGCTCAAGTGATTCTCCTGCCTTAGCTTCCTTAATAGGTGGTACTGAAGGTATATGACATCGTGCTTGCGTTCAATTAGAATTATGTGTAAATGCCTTTCCAAAATTAATTAGGGCAAATTGTTGATGAAATTAGTTACAATATTGTGCATTTTATTGGAAATTTGACAACCTTGCATACCTAACATAATTATATAAGTCATGTGAATGGAATTTTTACATACTTAAAGAAATTATATTTCAGAACTAGAGAGTCTGCTGAGTGGATAAAAGTGTTTGCTGTACACGCATGAGGCCTGAGTTCTGACTCATGGTGTTCATGTAAAGACTGGGGTCAGAGGTGGTAGGTGGTCTGTGCTTGTAACCCTAGTGCAGGGTTGGAGGGAAAACGGACAGATGCAGGGGACTTGCTAGCTAGCCATTGTAGTGGAAAAGTGAACTCCAGGTTCAGCAAGAGACCTTGTCCCCAAAAAGGAGGTTTGGATCAATAGAGGAAGACACCCGAAGTGGACTGCTGGCCTCTGTACCAGACAAGGGTACCTGCAGAGGTACAACCCCCAACATGTGCACCTATCCCCATGAAAAAAGTGTTTCCTTAGTATTTTATTTCCTTAATTTGCTTTCTGTGTGTGCTAATACAATGTAATTATATAAACTTATTTCTTTTTAAGGTGAAGTATTGGATTTAATTGCAAAAGATGAAGAAGAATTCAATAAAGAACATCCATTTATACAGGTTTGTGATTACTTGTTCTAACCTAGATTTAAATTTCTTCTTGTATTAATTTAAATTTGGGCAAAAAAAAAAAAATTCTTCCCCCAGTAGTTACTATAGAATTATTTCACTTTTTTTCATTTTATGACAACTTTTACTTGTTTGTTCTGAGTTATTAGTTGAAAACTGATATTGTAAAATATACCTTTGGGGGGAGTGCAGGTTTAGCGCATGCCTGGCCCATGAAACTCTGCACTGCATTTCCAGTGTGGTATGGAACAGTTTGCATTTATTTATTTATTTATTGTGTGTCTGCGGTAGGGGATACTTAGGGCCAGCATGTGTGTACCATGGCTCGTGGTACATTTTCTCCTTCCACCATGTGTCCTGGTGAGGAAACTCCAGTCAGGCTACTGGCCTATTTTCCTTTTTTTGAGGTAGGGTTTCTCTGTGTAGCCCTGGATGTCCTGGAACTCTCTTTGTAGATCAGGCTGGCCTTGAACTCACTGAAATCTGCCTGCCTCTACCTCCTGAGTGCTGGGATTAAAGGCTGTGTGCCATTACTGCCTGGCTTGGCCTAAAATTTTTAAAAAGAATTAAAAAGAATTACTTTTAATTATGTGTATGTATAAGTACCTGCATGTGAGTGCAGGTAACCGCAGAGCTCACAGGTATCAGATCTTGTGGAGCTATAATTGCAGGCAGTGGGGCATCAGGTGTGGGTGCTGGGAGTGGTTTTGGGATCCTCTGGAGTAGCAGTACACACTCTTAACAACTGAACCATTTCTCTGGCCCCAAACTTATCTTTAATTTACTTAAAATTGTTTCTAAAGTTTCCACGGATATCTCTGTGCTTTTTAAAAATGTTTTAAGAAAAGTAATTCTCTTTATGTTTGGTAAAGATGTGTATATTCGCCAGGCGATGGTGGATGGTGCACACCTTTAATCCCAGCACTTGGGAGGCAGAGGCAGGTGGATCTCTGTGAGTTCAAGGCCAGCCTGGACTAAAGAGCAAGTTCTAGGACAGGCTCCAGAGCTACACAGAGAAACCCTGTCTTGAAAAACCAAAAGAAAAAAAGATGTATTTATTGTGAAAGTTCGTGTTTGATTAATATATTCAGACAGTGCATATTGTAACATGTATACAAAAATGAGTCCTTCTATAGACTTCAGTAACTGCTCATCTTTATGTTTATCTAAATGTTTTGGGCTACATTTTGAAAAGTTAGTTTTTAAGTTTTCCTAGTTCTTTTATTTTTAGTTTCACAAATTTTTTTCTCTTGTTGAGGGAGAAAAATGGAACAATAACTTTATTCTTTTCTAGGATGAAAAAATAGATGTTCAGAATACTTCAGTTGCACTTGGTGATACGTCCTGGGTGGCTACAGTTAATTACCATTTGTTGAGGAAATCACTAGGCACATCAAATTTCGGCAAAGATGATGACAGTTACCTACGCCTGTCATTAGGAGAGTTCTTTGCAGAAAGATCTGAAGCTCTTGGTTGCCTTGGTGGTGGTAACAATGTGAAAAGAGTAAGTATGGAATGTGTCGAAAGTGGTAGAAGTCACTCATGTCCACTTCGTGTTGCTGTGACACAGTACCCAGTCCTGGACAAGGAATACCGAAAGGCTTATTTTTGGCTCCCAGTTCTGGAGGCTGGGATGTCCAGGATCAGATGGGCACATCTGGCCAACTTCTGGTGAAGGTCCTGTGCCATTGTAGCAGCTCATAATGGAGAAGTGCGAGTGTGTGTGAAAGGGGTATGTGTGTAAAAAAAAAAAAAAAAAAAAAAAAAAAAACAGAGAAGCAGACTCACTGTAAATAACGCACTTTGGTCTTAACCACTTTTCTGAGAGCTACCCTAATGTCTTCATTTGGGTACATTCCTTTTAGAATAAAGCCCCTGAAAGACCCCATCACCTCACAGTACCATTACAATGGGGACCACATCTCAGTATCAGTTTTGGTGGGAGAACCACAGTACCAGGTTTTTACTTTGAATGTTATGGTGGTATAGTTAGAACATAGCAACTTGAGGGCAGAGACAGCCTAGGAACTTGTTAAAAGCTTATATTTTATGACCAGTCAGACCTGGCTTCAAGTTCTGACTTCTTTACTAGCTCTATGACACTGAACAACTGTCTTCTATGCCTTAATTTTTCCATTTCTAAAGTGTAGTGCTGTTTTATAGGATGTTGTAAGATTGAAATGTATTGCTACATATGAAGCAGATAACACAAGTATACACTGAGTAACTTTTGGTATTGTTACATGGTTGATTGGTAGGAAGAATTCTGGGATTCATTATTCCACTCATCTGCAAAGATGTTTTCAAATGTTGGAATGTTTTGATTTAAAATATGTGGTAGGTATAGAGATTTTAGAATGCAAGCAGTTCATACAGTGGTAAATCCTTTAGAGAATGACTGAGTAGAAAGCTGCTTCATTGGGCTGTTCAGAATACTGTCTAAGAGGATGACACTGAACTGGCATCAAACGATGACACAGAGATCCAGAGAACCAGTGTTCCTGGTAAAGGAAAACCGTTTGTGTGAGGCCCAGAGGCAGGTGTCGGAGTCGTCC
Source organism: Peromyscus leucopus (assembly GCF_004664715.2). Lineage (NCBI taxonomy): Eukaryota > Metazoa > Chordata > Mammalia > Rodentia > Cricetidae > Peromyscus > Peromyscus leucopus. The sequence goes on from NC_051079.1 coordinate 55,329,678, forward strand.
ATCAAAGGCAGGTAGGACTGATGTAAGAGTCCGGGGGAAGGTAGGCATAGTAGGATATTAAAAGATTACAAGTCTTTTAAGTCCAGCACTGGGGAAACTGGGGGTCCCAAATTGAAAGCCAGGGTGATCTGAGCCATATGAAATCATCTAAAAAGTAAATAAATAACAAGGACCTGATCATTAGGGCTTTCCCGTAGGGTTGGTAGTATCTCAGATGAACTTCCAGGAAGGATTAGGAGGCAGAGAATATCTTGGTCATGTTGTCTAGGTCAATTCCATGTTGCTCCTACCTTTGCCAGAGGCCTGTATGGGGGAAAGCCAGTAAAACACAGGAGGAACAGAAGTAGACATAGACTTAAGTGAGAGAGAAGGCAGGTGGTGAAGTGGGGACAACTTGAAACTTGAAAGGTGCAGGGATTCAAGATTTGTTTTACATAGGGAATTTGAGTTACAACAGAATTTTTAAAATATATAATGTGGGTGTTGATTAAGGCTGAATTCACTAAGGGCCCATGTTAGCTTCCTAGAAAGACGGTAGGAAAATGGCTAAGATCCATTTATAGAAAGTAGGGTTTGAGTCATGGCTTGCTCCATGGTGGTTTGGCTGTTACTGTGAGCCTGGTCAGCACTTTCCAGCACAGCAGGAGTGCGGCAGAGGGAACTACCTCATGGCATCGAGGAGGGCTGGAGTCACGGAGGGGGAGAAGAAGAGAGGAAAGGGGGTGGGAGAGAGAGACGAGGAAGGAAGTGACTGGGTTCCAGCATCCCCTTCAAGGAAATAAATGCACTCAGTGATACCACTTCCTTCTTGATGAACTACCTCCTAAAGATTCCGCCACCTTCCATTAGTGAAACAGGCCGGTCACTAGGTCCTTAGTATATAGGCCTTTGGGGACACTCCAGATTCAAACTCTGGCACAGTATAATGAAATCGCAGTTTCTTTTTCTTTTTCTTTTTTTTTCAAGACAGGGTTTCTTTGTGTAGTTTTGGAGCCTGTCCACTCTGTAGACCAGGCTGGCCTTGAACTCACAGAGATCCACCTGCCTCTGCCTCCCGAGTGCTGGCATTAAAGGTGTGCGCCACCACTGCCTGGCGAAATCACAGTTTCTTAAACTTGAGTAGAATATAAAGAATTTTAAGATTTATTTATTTATTTTACATGTATGAGTATTTTGCCTTATGTATGTATGTGCACAGTGTGCATGCATGTTGCTTGTGGAAGTCAGAAGAGGAAGTTAGATCCCCTGGAATTGAAGTTACAGATAGTTGTGAGCCATCAGGTAGGTGCTAGAAATTGAGCCTGGGTCCTCTGGAAGAGCAGTCAGTCCTCTTAACCATTGAACTATCTCTCTAGCCCCTAAATTAATTTTTAAAAATGATGTGTACATGCATATGTCTGTGTGGATTTGTACACACTGGAGGGCCAGCCTCCAGGGAGCACCAGGGAATGAAAAAAATAATCCATGAATGTGGTGAAAGCTAGACTTTTTCTAAGGAAAAAATAAGGATAAAAACACTTTCTTCTGGTAACTTTCTCTTTTACTCCATCTTGAAAAAAATCCTCTGAAAATCTCCCTTGCTCTCTCTCCTACCTAGGAACTCATCCTCTCTTCTCAGCCCTCTCTGCATACCCCGCTACATCACCCATTCAGCTCTCCCCCGCCCCCCACTCACTTACTCCTCATCAGCCAAACTCTGGACAATTATATGTTACATTTTCAGGGACTGACCCATTCTCTTAACACATGATAAGTCACACAGTTTCTCTCAGGCTAGAGATGTCACATTGACCAGCCAGTGAGTATTGCTTGGCCATGCACGTAGCCTTAGTGGTCAGGGTTCCCAGACAGAAAGTGGCATTGAAATCCGGGACCTAAGCAATAAACAATTAGTTGGCTGAACCTTGAATGCTGGGGGTGCCTGCAGAAAGTCCATTACTGCAAAGGATTATGTCTACCAAAGCTGCTTCATGCCTGGCCTTGATTCAACAGACACTTGGGAACTTTTCCTTGTGTATTCTCTGCAGGGGCAGCTAGTCTGTTTTGAATTTGTTCTGAAGTCTAAAATTAGCTGTCTTTGTAACTGAGAATACTGTTACTTTCCTATGTCAGTTATGAAAAATATCCCAGCATTGTTTCTATTTATCAGAATTATACAGCTTAAACAGAAATCATCTTCCGGGGCTGGAGAGATGACTCAGCAGTTAGGAGCACCAGCTGCTCTTCCAGAGGACCTGAGTTCAATTCCCAGCACCCATATGACAGCTCACAACTGTCTGTAACTCCAGTTTCGGGGGATCCAACACCTTTACACAGACATACATACAGGCAAAACATGAATGTACATGAAAGAAAAACAAATTATTTTAAACAATCCTCTTCCTGACCATGTACAGCTATATGTTATATTCCAGTAGATGGAGTATGTACGTGGGATAAACACAGAGGCGGTGGAGAAGCACCCATAACTGTTATTAGAGAAGGAATGTGGTGGCACTTGAGAGAAATTACAGACAGGAGCAACCAGTCACTTAGTCGGTGACCCCACGGCTTTGCCGGGTGGGGCTCCCCAGGGAGTTACTCATCTGGTGGGTTGGCCTGCTGAGCACTAGTTGTCACCTGCTGTGTACTTACGTGCTCTCTGGTAAAGCTCTTGCTACCAGCAGCTCTCAGCAGCACACATCCAGATAGTGCTTGCAGAGGCTGGGAGCCGGTGTGGGATACCCTGGAGCTAGAGTTACAGGCGGTGGTGAGCTGACCATGGATGTGGGTGCTGGGAACGGAACCTAGGTCCTGTGCAGGTAGTACACACTCTCTAACTACTGAGCCATTTCTCCAGCCCCTGAGAACCTAAATATGAAACCATACTGTTTTTATTTTATTTTTGGTGTTTCAAGACAAGGTCTCTCTGTGTAGCCCTGGCTGTCCTCAAACTCACAGATCATCCTCCCTTTCCCTCCTGAGTGCTGGGAAACTGTACTTTTGAACAACTGTCTTAATCCATGCAGTGAAAATGAAATGCTTGAAAGAGGTGGATTGATTGGGGTTTTTGTGATTATGAAAGAACTGGAAAAGTAACCATTCTTTTTTTGTTTTGTCTTGTTTTTGAAACAATGTCTCACTATGTAGCCCAGGCTGGCCTTGAACTTGTAGTTTTCTTATCTCATCTTACTCTGTTCAGATTGTAGTTGTGTGTCATATCCTTGACTCTGAACTATCTCTCTCTCATATAGGGGATGTAGTTAGTCCTAGCTAACCTTGAAATCAGAGATCTGTCTTGTCTCTCCTTCCTAAGTGTTGGGGTTACAAGCATGAGTCACCACACATAGCTTTCTGAACTCCTTCCTAAACAGATGAACACAGCAGTAGATCTTAGGAAAAGAGGTCTGACTCAAATTTTATTCTGGTATTAGGAAGTTTTATACATTCAATTTACTGGGTCAAGGGAAGAAACTTCCAAATGAATATCAACCAGAAACTGAATTCATACTTTAGATCTGTGATATTGAAGTCGTGTAAGAAAAGTGCAAATTCCGTTCTCTTTAACAAGCTCCTTGAGCCTAGATCTTTCTGAAACTTCCATGAAAGTCAGTGGGAGTGTGCTTAATCTCAAGGCATGTTTTCTGCAGATTAATCTATAGAACAAAATATGCTATATTTAAGTTCTACCCTCCCCCCCATTCGGAATAGTGCCTAATAGTGAATGTTTGTCACGGTTATTGAAGACTGACTGAAGTGTCACTTCTGGATTGTTCTGAGTTTTTGGGAAGGCTTATCTAATGACGTTAGGTACAGTGATTCAATGACAGCTAGGACTGAAGAAAGAAAAGGTTTTGTCTGAAGCTTCTCCTCCTCTCCCATGTTGGATGTACAACCCAGGTCTTTCCATGGGCACGGCAGGTACTGCCATGGAGAACCAGCCCAAAGGTTCTGTCTGGACTTGAAGTGAAATGGCAAGAATAGGTTGTTGAAGTCATTTTGATGTTTTAGTAGTATTAGATCAAATAATCTAGAGCTTTTCAAAAGAAGATTAATTGTGCTTAATTATTTTTGCAGCCATCGTTTGGTTATTTTATTAGATCACCAGAGGAGAGAGAACCTTTTGCATTATTGAAATCTGATGTGTCAAGAAGTAATTTGGAAAAAGAAGTGACTCATCTTCACCATGATTTAATTTCAGGTAGTGGATTAAATGAAAGACTTCAAGGAACTTGTGTCTGAACGTGTAGTTCTGGGAATCACATGATCATATCTCTGTGGGTGAAGATGTATACATTGCTTTGTAACTTTTCAGCATTGGTTGCAGATTTAATTTTTTTGTTGTCATTTTTTTTTTTTTTTTTTTTTAATGACAACAGGGTTTCTCTGTGTAACAGTCTTGGCTGTCCTGGAACTCATGCTGTAGACCTATCTGGCCTCAAAGTAACTCACAGAAATCCTCCTGCCTCTGCTTCCTGAGTGCTGGGATTAAAGGTGTGCACCACCACCTTCCGGCATAGATTTGATTTTTATATAACCTCACATTTTCTTTTCAATTGAAAGTAGGGAAGACAGCCAAAATTCACCCAGATTTTTGTATAAACTACTATAGCAAATGAAAATAACTTCAAATGACCTACCTAGGTAAATTTGGCTTATTAAAATATTGCTGTTAAGAAATAATAGGAATTATATTTATTATTTAGATAGATTTTAAAGAGATACTTTGAATTGTATAGTATGATAGTCTACATATAACCTAACATTCCTGCAATATCTATGGAAAGTTTGGGGTTTTTTTTTTTTTTTTTTTTTTTTTTTTTTTTTTTGAGACAGAGTTTCTCTCTGTATCCCTGGTTGACCTGGACTCACTCTGTAGACCAGGCTGGCCTTGAACTCAGATATGCTAAAGGTGTGTATCATCATTCCTGGTTAATAGAAAATATTCTGTTAGACTTTCTTGGTTAGCCAAGTTGTTGAGCAATTCCTCTTTGATAACCCAATGTCTTTTGCTGCAAGAATATGAAGTTGAATAATATGTGGTCCATTCTACTTAAAATTTTACTATTTTATTTTATATGTATGGTTGTTTTGTCTTACACATGTTTGTGTACCACGTGCATGCCTAGTGCCTGTGGAGACCAGAAAATGGCATTAGATCCTCTAGAACTAGAGTTATAGATAATTGTGAACTGCCATGTGGGTGCCAAGGATTGAATCCAGTGCTGTAAATCATTGAACCATCTCTGTAAACCAAGATGTGTTCCATTCTTAAAGAGCCTGTGTTCCAAAACAGGACTTAGGATAAAGGGCCCGTGTGTGTAGTTAATTAATTTTTTATCATTCTGAAGAAGTGTATAATTTTGAACTCAGTATTTGAAGCCAAAATACATTAAATTAGTTTTTGTGAATATTTGTAGGGAAGATTAAAATTCAGAGATTTCCATCAAAGCCTGTTTTTTGTCTAGATGTCTATCATTTAAGCAGTCTTACTGAGGACAACTTATGTTTGCAGCACAAAGATACTTTCCTTGACAATTAATCATTTTGACTGGTACTTTTCTTATTTCAGATTATTTATGAGGGGTAATACATGCCTTTAAGCTGACTATTGTTTATCTTCTATAGGAAATTTAAATGAACAGTCCCAGACACAGCTAAGTGAAGGATCAGTTACACTTCAGGCTGAAGAACTGCCGAGTACATCACAGGTGGATGAAAATGATGTGACACTAACTGCTAACAAAAGCAAGACAGAGGTAGCTTAAGCTTTTCCTAAAGGGATTCTTATATTATCTTGATAATGGCTTTCAAATAAGATGGACCAAGGACACTTGTGAAAAATTTATGGCCTGATTTTCCTGGCTTCAATTTTGTTACAGTGTCCTTTAAATGAGAAACATTTTAAAAATCAATTTATAATGTACATACAGAAGAATATATAAAACAACTTATAATGAATAAGTTATTACAATTTGTGTGTCCCAGATGAAGAAAAAGAACAGTGTGATGTATGCATACACGGTTTGTTCTTCCTGTCTGATGTGTTACGTCCTTCTTGACTTGGCCAGTAGGAAGTCTGTCAACTTCTACCTCCAGAACCAAAAAAAAAAAAAAAATTGCCAATAATTCAGAATTCTTTTTTTCCCCCCAGAGCTGAGGACCAAACCCAGGGCTAAATCCCCAACCCCTCAGAATTCTTTTTTAAAACCTTTTCTAAACAGTACTTATTACTAGTGTCCAGGATATTATATAAAGGAAACTATGTAGTGTGTCCCTTTTCTTTGAATGCTTTTGCTTCAGCTTTTACTCAGGAGAGGAATGTGATAGAAGGTCATTTTACTTCTTATGCTCTATTCTATGACATGAATGCTAGTGAATGTGTGTTGTAAACAACCTAGTGCCACTGATGGTTCACACATGTTTGTGGCTTACACTGCAGTGCCTTTGGCCTAGTGTTTGGAGTAGATGCCCCAACATAGGTGTCTATTTTCCTAATATGCGCATTTATCTAGTGGTATGAATTTTCCAGAGAACACAGTTTTTGCTGAAACCTGTGTTTTGTCTTTCATTTCATGTTTTGATCCATCATATTTTCACTATTCAGTTTTCTTCCTTACCCCCCAGTCTACTTGTATCAACACTTTTCCCCCTCTCTCCTGCCCGTCCTCCTTCCTCACCCCCCTCCTGTATCAACACTTTTCCCCTCTCTCCTGCCCGTCCTCCTTCCTCACCCCCCAGTCTGCCTGTATCAACACTTTCTCCCTCTCTCCTGCCCGTCCTCCTTCCTCACCCCCCAGTCTGCCTGTATCAACACTTTTCCCCTCTCTCCTGCCCGTCCTCCTTCCTCACCCCCAGTCTACCTGTATCAACACTTTCCCCCTATCTCCTGCCCGTCCTCCTTCCTCACCCCCCAGTCTGCCTGTATCAACACTTTCTCCCTCTCTCCTGCCCGTCCTCCTTTCTGTTCTGGCTGTGCTGGAGATTGAACCCATGGCCTCACACATATTTAGGCAAGCATTCTTCTACTGATTGATATCCCTTATCCCTGGTCAATATATTTTCTGATTCTTTAGGCCCATGAATTTTTGCCTTTTGAAAAAAATTATCTCTTAGTTTTCAAGCATTTATGAGATTTTCCAGATTTTTAAAAATTATTATTATTTTAAATTATTAATTATTTTTAATTATATGTATGTGAGGGTAGGGACTGAACATATGTGCGTGGGTACCTACTCCTGGACTTGGAGTTGTGGGCATTTGTGAATCACCTGGCGTAGGTGCTGGGAACTGAACTCAGGTCCTTTGTCAGAACAACACATGCTCTTATCCACTGAGCTGTCTTTCCAGATTTTAAAATATTTGGTTTTAGATTAATTGTTCTGTGTTCAAGATTTTTGCTCTTAGTCATTTGAATTTTACCAAGACATATATTAAATGGATCTGGATTTGTTCAGTTTTAAAAATGCATTTTGTTCACTTGAAGGGAACACCTGTTGTATAACTATTGCCTGCTTTTGTTTTTGTTTCATTAATGTGAACTTCGTTAAACAAGAATGCTAAAGTTGACTGCGTGTTAAAATTATTTTGCTATTCCTTCAGTCATTTAGGATTTAATACCACCCACTGTGACTGTATGTTTGTCTGTTACTCATTATGAGTCTGTTTTTGCTTTACATTTTTTGAGGCTATAGTTTTAGGTCTATATAAATCAAATTTGTTGGGCTAATTAACTTTTATCGTTTTTTTACGTCTCTCTATTCCTGTGATTATTTTTACCCCTAAGGTTGGTATCAACCATGTAAATAGAAACTTTTTTCCCTACGGTTGTGTTGTCATGCAGTGTTTTACCCATGACGTTTTTATAGTTAAGAACAACACAATTATTTATCTGTGTTCCTCAGAGGACAGCTTGTAGGAGTCAGTTCTCTCCTGCTGTGTGCCGTGCGCGTCTCCAGGTATTGAATGTAGGTCATCAGGCTTGGCGGCAATTGCCTTTACCCACTGAGCTATCTTGCTGGCCCTTTACTTTTAACCTTCCCTCCTTATTTTGGATGCTTCTCATTTAAGAATATAGAAAGAGACTTATTTTTTTTAAATCAGTTTCACAGCCTTTGTACATTTCTTTTTTCTTTTATTTATTATTTTTAAAATATGGAGCGCTTCACGAATATGTGTGTCATCCTTGCGCAGGGGCCATGCTCATCTTCTCTGCATCGTTCCAGTTTTAGTCTGTGTGCGTCGAAGCGAGCACTGGACTTTCTTTTATGCAGCCACTAGCCCATGACCATTTGAATCTTTCCTCTTACTTGTTGCTTGTTTCCTCTGATCTTTATTCTTTTCCTTTGGGTAGTCTGGGTTGTATTTTATATGATTGTGTTTTCTTTTTTCCATTAATCTCATATATTTTTTTCTGTATTAGTGATTATCCAAGAAATTATGACCATCTCCTTGATTGACAGTTTTCTTTTCTTTCTTTTCTTCTTTCTTCCATCTATCCTTCCTTTCTTCCATCTACCTTTCTTCCTCCTTCCCTTCCCCCCTTCCTCCCTCCCTTCCTTCCTTCCTATTTGCTTGTTTGTTTGAGACAGTGTCTCTTGTAGCCCAGGCTGCCTTGAACCCATGCATAACTGAGAATAGCTATTCTCCTGATCCTCCTGCCTGTACTTCCCATGTGGAGCTTATAGACGTGTGCCAGCACACTGAGCAAAGGGGGTGCTGTGAAATATGCTGTTGGTTCCGGTGGCTCTCAGCAGGACGTTAGCACTGCCTAGCCTGTTGTCGCCAGAGGTAGATGTTTTAATGTGTTTACCGTAAATAGTAATTTATAGTTTTTGCTATTGGACCCATCTCAGTTTTATACTGTGGTTCCCATTATGTTTTTCTGTGCCCAATTTATAAATTAAGTTTTATCATAAGTATGTATGTTGTTTAGGAATGGAATAAGCATAGTGTGTGTGTGTGTCTGTCTGTCTGTCTGTCTGTCTGTGCGTCCGTGTGTAGTTTGGTGTGCTGTCTGTGCTTTCAGGCATCCACTAGGAACATAGATAGCCCTTGAATAAGAGAAGACTACACTAAATAAAGATTAGACTAATCTGTACGTGTCCTTGTCAGTAGAGGGAGTTATTTAATAAACATTTTCTTCTGTCTAGGACACTTTCTGCATTACTAACAGACTTGAAGACCACCAGACCACACTGTCTGGCGGTGGAGATTCTGTACTGAGAATAAGCACCATTGCTTCAGCTATTGCAGATGTGTCCGTGAGTACCAATCCTGCCCAGCTTGTTGCCATGATGAAGGCACTTACCAATAAAAGAAGAGGCCAGACTTTTCAGGATGATGATACACAAGAGGACTGTTCCACCATGTCTCATTTCCTAATTAATGATGTGGACAAAAGTAATAGATCCAATGCGTTTGATATGGAGAAATACCTTACAAAAACAGAAATTGGTAGCTGTGAAGGGGCACGGGAGCCGTTTTCGGGAGCCGGCACATCCGACATTTGGGATGTATGTTTGCCCAAACAGCAGACTCTTCAAGACGTCAGTATGGTGAATGCTGCTGCTACTAATACAAGGGAACCTAAAGGAGATTCAGCAGCTATTTTCTATGGTAAAAATACAGAGAGTGAGACTCAAGAATTACTCAGAACAATAACCTCTTCAAATTCGGTTCTTACAAACAAGAGAGAGAATAGAGACACAGCCACAGGGAGGAAGACATGCTCCATTGACAAATTACCAGATGTGCAGAACAATGAGAAAGCTGCCTCGGTTTGCATTCCAACACCCAGTAGTTACTCATCAGTAAGGGACCCCAGAGTATCATGCCTTCACCTTTTAGAAGAATGTGAAGAAATAAAAGATAATAGAGAACACCAGAGGAAAAAGGAATGTGTCAGTGAGACAAGCAGCAGTGACAAGCATGTCACTTTTGAAGAAGATTATAGAGTCTTATTTAAAAGTGTTGGTAAGTATCAGTGATCCATCGCATGTAAATTGTGTGGGTTTTGTTATTGTTGTTTTCTGTTCTTATTGGAGAATACACCTTTGTAATAGATGTGAAAAATGCCTTTCCCAAGAGTGGTGGATCTGGCTTTGAAGAGCAAGGGAGCTTCAGACTGTCTACTTCACCACTCAGCCATTCTTCTAGTGAGATTTCTGGAAGCTTATCAGGGTAAGTGCTTACTTAACTTTATTTTTGTTTATTTCCATTATTTGAGGATTTCATACAGGCATATAATATGTTTTGATTAGATATATCCCACCTTGATTATTAAGTTTTAAAAACTTGTGCTATATATAGGAAAATTAAATTGTAAAAAAATCATAAAAGAGGAAAAATCATTTTTAGGTTCATCTCTTTTTGTTGTTGTTGTTTTTGTTTGTTTTGCTTTTTTTTTTTTTTTAGACAGGGTTTCTCTGTAGCCCCGGCTGCTCTGGAACTCACTTTGTAAACCAGACTGGCCTCAGACTCAGAGATGCACCTGCCTCTGCCTCCTGAGTGCTGGAATTAAAGGTGTGCACCACCACCATTGCCTGGCTAGGTTCATCTCTTAAAGGCTGTCACTAAAATACCTTTTCAGTTTTTTTACTTTTTATTTTTTGAAATAAGGTCTCTGTGCGTGGCCTTGAATTCAACTGAGATCCACCTGCCTCCATCTCCCCAGTGCCATTGTTTCCCACCGTATCTTATACTGAGAAAGGATCTTTGACAGTCTGCAGCTCACCCGTTTTTCTATTCAAGCCAGGAAGCTTCGAGTACAAGCCCCTTAGATTCTCCTCTCTCCAGTCCCCTGCTGTCGGTGTAGATACACACTGCCCCAGCTGCTGGACTTGTCTGTTTGCTCTTGTTGTTTTCTTTACCTGGGTACTGGGCATTCAAACTCAGTTCCTCAGGATTGGCTCTCAGCCCTTTACCCACTGAATCATCTCTCCAGATCCTATATTCTGCTTCTTTTTTTTTTTTTTTTTTTTTTAAGATTTATTTATTATGCATGCAGTGTTCTGTCTGCACATATCCCTGCAGACCAGAAGAGGGAGCCAGATCTCATTACAGATGGTTGTGAGCCACCATGTGGTTGCTGGGAATTGAACTCAGGACCTTTAGCAGAACAAGCAGTGCTTTTAACCTCTGAGCCATCTCTCCAGCCCATATTCTGCTTTTCCTTTTCTGTTTAAAAAAAAAAAAAAAAAAAAAAAGAAATCCAACATGAAAAGTAGTAATATTTCAGAATGCATAATGGGCTTGCTTTAGTTTCCTTTCTCTTGCTGTGATGAAACACCAGGACCAAAAGCAACTTAGGGGAGGAAAAAGTTTATTGCCGCTTACACTGCCAGGTCACAGTCCATCACTGAGAGACATCAGGGCAGGAACTCAAGGCAGGAACCTTGTGAATGCTGCTTGATGACTTGCTCTCTGATTGAAAGAGTCATGCTTAGCTAGCCTTCATAATACAGTCCATGCCTAGGGATGATGCCACTCAAGACAGCCAAGGAAATCCCACACTCATATGTCCACATATCTGATAAAGACAGTTAAGACTTTTTCAGGTGATTCTAGGCTGTGTCAAGTTGACAGTTTAATGCTAACCAGGATAGGACTTTCATGGTTTATTTAGTCTTTCTAGTATCGTTTAGTATATTATTTATGTTTTACTATCTTTTAATCGTGTGTATGAGTATTTTGCCCACATACATGTAAGTGTTCCATGTGTGTGCCTGGTGTCTGAGGAGGCCAGAAGACATTGGATCCCCTGTGGAGTTACAGACAGTTGTGAGCCGCCATGTGGGTGCTGGGAATTGAATCCAGGTTCTCTGCAAGAACAGCCAGTGTTCTTAACCTCTGGGCCATCTCTCCAGCCCCATGTTTTGCTATTTTAATAACATAGAAATGAATAATTTTAAAAAAATTTTTAATTCTGCAAATGTTCTCTTTTTGTGGCTTCATAAGATATCAGGCAGGTGCATCTTGAAAGTTTTAAATGAACAAATTTGAGTAGTTACTGAAATGATTGAAAATGTTATGGTTTAGAAAATAGTTGATTTCAGAACTATCTACTAACTTTCCCAAGTTGCCTCTTTTTTAGCTGTGTGAATTTAGGCATTATTTCTAAAAAATATTTTTCCTGCTTCATTGCCTTCTGCCCTTAGGAGGGAACTCTATGATACACTTGTGGAATATATTCTTAGAATTACATGTATTTGTGTGTATATGGAGCATGCATAGGTGTCTGTGATTGTACTCACACTCATGAAGATGCATATACTTCAGTGCCTCTTTAGAGGTCAGAGGAGAGAGCCTGTAGGAGTTGGTTTTCTCTCTCCTTCCACTGTGTGATTCCTGGGACTCAACACGGTCTCCGTAGGCTGAGGTGTTGAGCTTGCTTCTTTTTTCCCAGATCTGGCTGGAGGCCCTGATGGTTGCTGAAAAACACAATACGCTAGAAGTAACACCTGTGTGTGTGTGTGTGTGTGTGTGTGTGTGTGTGTGTGTGTGTGTCTGGTAAATAGATGTGGGTTCCATCTCAAAGGCTGTTTTTTTTCATTTTGCTTTTTTATGTATTTTTTGTATTGGTACTAGGAATTGATACCTAGGTCTTTGGGCATGATCTGCCACTGTTTAGCCTTCATCTATTGAATTTTGTTTTTGTTTTTGTTTTACTTAATATATTGTAAATATCTTTCTGAGCCAGAGCATAGTATTCAGCAGCAAGGTTTGGAGTTTTTGTTTTTGTTATATGTTAGCAATGCTAACAAGCCTTCTGCGACTGAGCTGTATTCTCAGCCCTAACAGCACGGTTTAGAGTGGTTAAAGAGTGTTTTCCTGCATGCTCGTGCCATGTAGTAGTTTCTCTTGTATGGCGTTTGAGCTTCCTACTTTATTATCAATAAATTTACCTTTTATGAAGTGTTTTTATTTCTCAATTTTTTTTTCTTTCTGGGTGAATTTCTCAGGTATAGAATATTTGAGTCAATGAGCTTTTTCTAGGTGCTGCTTAATTGCTCAGCCAAAAGTTACTCACTTTACTTTTTGATTAGTAGTACATGGCATTTTATTGCTTATCTACATAATGTTTTTTGACGCTTTTGCTCTTTGAGGATAGGGATTTTATAAAAAAAAAAAAAAAATATATATATATATATATATATATATATATTATTTTACAATACCATTCAGTTCTACATATCAGCCATGGGTTCCCCTATTCTCCCCCCTCCCACCCCCTCCCCTACCCCCAGCCTACCCACCATTCCCACCTCCTCCAGAACAAGTCCTCTCCCGAGGACTGCGATCAACCTGGTAGACTCAGTCCAGGCAGGTCCAGTCCCTTCCTCCCAGACTGAGCCAAGTGTCCCTGCATTTTTTTTTTTTTAAAGATTTATTTATTTATTATGTATGCAGAAGAGGGCGCCAGATCTCACTGTACAAGGTTGTGAGCCACCATGTGGTTGCTGGGAATTGAACTCAGGACCTCTGGAAGAGCAGCCAGTGCTCTTAACCTCTGAGCCATCTCTCCAGCCCAAGGATAGGGATTTTTTAAAGTGGTTTTATTAACTGCTATATATCAGATACTCAGTAAATTTTTATTGGATGAATAATTGTTATGTGTCTGTATATGGTGTTTACTAATGAAAAGGAGACAACTTTTTTTTAACGGTATCTACGAAGTAGCTCCTCTTGTAGAAATGTAATTGATTATTTTAATTAAAGATGGTAAGTTTGTGGTTGAGTTACTTCAAGCTTATAGATAGACAGTTGTGGTCATTTTCTTACACAGATTCTAACACCATGCTCCTCGTTTTCTTCCAGGTGTGCTCTAGAGACTCTTGATTTAGTTCATCCCCAGAAGCCCCACTCAGAGTGTGGGTTGTCAGAGTTGACATGTTCCCATGCTGATCTGAGCAGGCTGACATATGTGTCTGAACGGGAAAGTACTTTTCCTGTCACAGCTGCTGATGAAAGCTCCGAGGGCCACAAGGTGGGTGCCACTTCAAGACCAAAAGTGTTAGTGATGTTTGACTCAAACTGGAATCCTGGCCTCTTTAACTTCTATGTTGCTGTTCTGTATCTTTAGAATGAATTCATGTATGTATATATTTGTACTTAAGTCTTTACATTGACTCTTGCCCACTTCAAAAAGAAGCATCTGGCTGGGCAGTGGTGGCACACACCTTTAATCCCAGCACTCAGGAGGCAGATCCAGGTGGATTTCTGTGAGTTCAAGGCCAGCCTGGTCTACAGAGTGAGATCCAGCACAGGCAGAGCTACACAGAGAAACCCTGTCTCGAAAAAACAAAAAACAAAAAACAAACAAACAAAAAAAAGAAGCATCTTTGACCAAGGATGAGAGCAGCATTGATTTACAGGTGTAAACCTAAATATTTAGGAGCTAGACTGGAGGGATAGGATAGCTCAGCTGTTAAAGGCTAGGCTCACAACCAAAAATACATATTTAGGAGATACTTTGACTACATGTGCTTTTAGCAAAACAGTAGTAGGTTCCCCTAGGGTCGATGACCTCCCTAGCCATGGACTTTTGACCAGGTTTACAGTGTCAGGCATGAGTTCCTTCCCATGGAGCAACTCTCAAATGCAGTCAGAAAGCAGTTGGTTACCCCAGTACTAATCATGCCACTATTGCCCAGTGAGTGCATCTCTCTTGGCAGATCAGTATTGTAGCATGCATGGTCCAACACTGTGTAAGTCCATTGATAGCTTTTCTCCTCCTGTGGTAGTTGTGAAGGATAGCTAGCAGGGAGGAAATTTTTGGGTCAGGTCCAGCTTGATTTCCCTATGCTCTGCAACCAGAGTGTGCTGTGTCTTTAATAGGTTCTTACCATTTAGTTCTGGTGAGTAGCCAAGAGCAGTGGCAGTAGCCTTTGTTGTTTTGGGGGTCTTTAGGAACTTTCTGACCATTAGCTCATAGGGAGGTACTCTATACCTGGCACTGGAATTTCTACACCCATATCTTCTAGGTACCTCCGTTCAAACTCCTTTTAAAACTTACATTTTTAATTAGCTTACAGGTACTGGGGTTCCATGAGGCTTCTTGTTATATAGCCTTAGTTTAAATTAACCCACTCCTGTCCCCCATACCCTGAGTCTGTTTTCTTAGCATAGTGTTGAACTGCTGAATGATGGGGCCTGCTGCTTTCTTGGATTACTAGCCCTCTTTAGTCCTATTTTCTTCACCTTTGTGAAGGCTTGTGGCATGAAGTTAGTGCTTGTCACTTAGTAATTAAAGCCTGAGGACATATATTCTCTGTTTACTTTATCTTTCTTTCTTTTTTTTTGAGACAGGGTTTCTCTGTGTAACCTTGGCTGTCCTGGAACTCACTCTGTAGACCAGGCTGGCCTTAAACTCACAGAGATCCACCTGCCTCTGCCTCTCAAATACTGGAATTAAAGGTGTGCACCACCACCACTTGGCTTATATCTTTGTTTCTAAAACTTTGGTTCAGTATAAACTTCCAGTATAAACTTATAAACTGAACAAACAAAAATCATAAATGGAGTTAAGTGTGCTCTTGTGTGTGCTAGTTCTAGACTGTTCATCTCCCAGGTCTATAGCTGTCACTCTTCACGGTTGTACATTATAAAGAAATAATAAAAAATGAACCATAACATCTTTAGAAATTGGAAAAAGCTTAGTACTCAAAACATCATATATTCCTATCATATTTAGTTATAGTGTAGACCAATAATGGACATGGGAGGGTCTGGGAGCTGGCTTTGTACTGACTCTAACCTCATGTCCGTATCATTTGATAGCTTGTCTGCCCTTACATTTTTATTTACTAATTTATATTATTTTATAAAGTTTACAAAGAATCCTTTAATTTGAAAAATGTTAGCTGACTTTGGTTCTTTACTGAAATGTTTTAGATGCTATTGGTGTTTACCTGTTATTTCCCTCCTACCATAAGACTTTTATAAAGTGGGTGCAGTTTTCATGTATAAGCCTGCATTTCATATTTGCAGTTATTTTCCTTTGTATACTCTGTGTTTCAGGACACCATGTAGATTTCATGTTATTTGAGATTTATACCAGCATTGTTTGAATCTCTTATATTTGTCTAATCTATGAATTATTAAAAAACAAAATTTGTCATCCTTAGAGCGATCTCACCAGTGAGTTGAGCACCACAGTTGTTGGAGTCAGTCCAACTCCATCAGAGGAGCGAACTGTGGAGAAGCTAAGAGACAAAGTTCCAGGTCAGAGTGCAGAAAAAGCAGCAGTGCCTCGTATTGTCCGGCTTGAGTCTCATTTAGGAAAAGTGACAGAAACTCCTTCTCTGAGTAGTGGATTTGAAGATGGAGACCCTAATTTTACAGCAAGTCAAGATATTTCTTCCAAAAGTGAAGATCACTTGGAAGCCAGTAAGGTAGATTCAACATCTGGCCCCAGTGAACAGAACCTGATTGGCCAGGCTCTCCTGAGCAAGCCAGGTCTGAGCCACCGGTCTGGGCCAGCCTTACCAAGCCTCCCTGTATTGAGCCAGAAAGCTGTGGACCAAGGTCAAAGGTTAATGTCTACTGGTCTGTCAACTGCCAGCAGTGAATCCAGCAGCCAGATTCCTAATCTGGGCAGCTCTGCAAACCAGCACAATCCTACTCCCCACATCTCAGCTCATGCTTCTGTTGCTCAGGTGCAGAACCAGCCTGCTCTGTGCCCTGCACTCTGGACTGGACATTCTCTCTACACAGCTCCTGTGGCCCAGCAGTATTTGGGAGCAGTCCCTTCATCTGGGAATGCCACCTTGCCTCAGTGCCACGCAGGCATGCAGGTCTTTGGGATTTCAGGATGTTCTTCTTACCCTCCTGTTGCACCAGAACATACGGCTTCCGGGATGTGTTTAGGACCAAATCTTGCCTCTGGAATGATGGGTCCCTCTTCTCTTTATAACCTGTGTCCTACTGCTGGACAGCAGAACTTGCTGAATACAGCAAAGCCATTTACTGTGCAGTCTGTTGGTACAAACTATGAAACTGAACCATGGGACTCAGGGATGATGTCTGGATTTGGTAAGATGACTTTTCTTGTCATAGTTTTGTTCTGTAAAGTTTTGTTCTGTTGCATTTTCACAAATGGGTCCACAAAGCTAGTTTGTTCCAAAGAAACATTGGTTGAAATGAATTATTTTTGTAATTTTTAAGATTTATCTATGTGTGTCTATGAATGTCTGCACACATACATGTGCAAGTGCCTATGGAGGCTGAAGGAGGGTGTTGAATTTCTTGGGGGCTGGAGTTGCAGGTGGCTGTGGGCCACCTTATACAGGTGCTGGGATTTGAACTTAGGTTGTCATTATTGAGCAACAAGTTCTCTTAACTGCTGAGCCATTTCTCTTTTATTTTATTTGTCCTTTTTTTAAAAATCAGGACCCTGATTGGCCTCACTCATACTTACTATGTAGGGAAAACGACCTTTAAGCTTTTGATCCTCCCAAGTGCTAGGATTATAGGTGAGCTTTCTTACAAGCTCTTCTTTCGTCTTTTATTGAGGCATCAGAATGTTTCTATGAAGGGGTTACTGAACTTGGCTTAGAACAGCAGTAAGCTGTATGCTGATAGTTTTCTGGGTCTTTGTCCTGATGTTTCTTTTCCTCTGCACTTGATTTTTGCTATTCTTTTACTTAGGAAATGTCCTCTTCCGGATCATTTCCCAGAACGGGCTACCTTCCCTTGGTGCTTCAGGGTGTGGTGTGATGATAGTGAGGAGCAGAACTCTGCTCTCACCCACAGCATGCTTTCCCTGATGACAGACATCGGCTCATTGGAGCTAGGGATTGTACACAGAGGCCACCAGAATGGGAGGAGGAGGAGGGAGGGGGGAGATAGTGCTGTGAAGTCACTAGCCAGGCACACCTGGGAGAAGCCTCTGGAGCTTCTCTTCACAGCTGTCAGTGGCTTCAACTTGGGCGAGAGAAGGGGCATGATAGCAACAACAAAGATTTGATTTGCTGTAGATTCTGATTCGATTGGCTTCACTTACATTGCAGTGTTGGTTTTTCTCAGAGCTGTAGAGAAGAGACAGAAACTGTTGTTGGCAGCTCCCACTGAGACTTGTGATGTCAAGGACTCTTACACTTCTGGGCATTTTTTCTGTAGATCGTGGGTATAATGGGACACTCCTGTGTAAGGGTTTCCTTTTAACCAGTAGTCCTTTTGGTCAGATGTTTAGTGCAACTTCCATTTGACTTTGTCTTATGCAGGGAATGCCAGAGTCCCTGAGGAACTGAGGTTTCCTCACGCTTGCTGTGTCGGGATTGCTTCTCAGACCCTCCTGAGTGTCCTCAACCCAACCGACCGTTGGCTACAAGTCAGCATCAGAGTCCTCAGTATCTGTGTGGATGGCGAGAAGGTGAGTTGTCTGTCTGTCTCACTGGGCGTCACCGGTGCACTTCAGCAAAGCACTTGACTTCCTTTTACTCCCCGTTTAAAATAATAGTTCATTCTTTGATAATTTAGTATGTACATGCTATGTATTTTGTTTCCCTTTTCCCTAACTACTCCTAGGTCCACCCCCTTTTTTTCTTCCTTTTTCTAACTGATTAAATTGTTCTTTTGAAAGTTTTATTTTTTTTTTAAGATTTATTTATTTTTATGTATGTGAGTGTTTGCCCACAAGTGTGTAGTGCCCACAGAGGTCAGAAGAGGGTGTCAGATCCCTTGGACCTGGAGTTGTAGACAGCTTTGAGCTGTCATGTAGGTGCTTGGAACTGAACCTGAGTCTGCTGCAGGAGTGTTCTTAGCCTCAGAGACATCATTCCAGCCCCACTTTTGGGAAGTTTTTTTAGGGGCATGCCTGGAAGATAGTATTTTTTCAGCCTTTCTTCCAACTTCCAGCTTTTACATTTTCTCTGCTCCCTTTTTCTCAGTGTTCCCTGAGTCTTAGAGGGATTGGTACAAATGACCTCTCTGTTTAGGGCCGAGAACTCAGCTGTCTTTTATTCTTAGCTCCTTGAGCAGCCAACAGTCTTTTCATTCATCATTGTCCCCCTGCCAAGAAGAGTGTCTCTAAGACCGAGGATAGCGTTTGTCTTTGGATTTAAACCTACATATTTGGCATATAGTTTGGTATCACGTTGGTTTAGCAGACAGTAGTAGTGAGTTTCCCCAGGAGGACTCATGTCCTCCTGCAGTCATGAGTTTAGCTGGTTCACAGCACCTGGTTTGAATGCCTTCTGTTAAGCGAGCCTCAGCTCCGATCTGAAAGTGGTTGTTACCTGCCAACAGTCATGCCGCTGTTGCGTGAGTGGCCGGCCACATCTTGAGCTTGTGCTCAAGTGCCTTTACCCACGAAACCGTCTTACTGGCCTCCTTTCTGTTTCTGTTTCTTTTTTTTAAACAGACTTCCTATGTAGCCACACCTGGTCTGCAGCTTGCTGTCTAGATCAGACTGCCCTTGATTTTTTCTGTGGTCATCCTTTGTGTCCACCTTCCAAGTACTAGAATTACAGGCACATGCCACCGTGCTGGCTTTTTCACTCCCTTGTTTATGTCTAGTCTGTTCACATCTCTCTAACACACACAGAAACACAAATAAGATTCTTTTTCCCCGTTTATAAACGGTGGGGATGTGCAGAGCCATTGCATACAGCAGACACATGCACTGCTGCAATCAATCCCTTTGGTTTGTTTGTTCTGAGGCTGGGTCTCCTGTAACTCAGGGCAGCTCAGACTTGCTAAGTAGCCAAGGACTCGTGATCCCCTCTTCTCACCTCTGAAGTGCTGGGATTAATATGTAGACATGACTATGCCCAGCTTTTTTTTTTTTTTTTTTCTTTTTTTTCCAATTTTTGTTGCTCTTATAGGATTTGGTAGTTACCCAAATGAACAATTTTGGAATGGGGTCTTTTTTGTTGTTGTTGTTTTCTGGACGGGTTTTTTTGTTTGAGCTTGTCCTGGACTGATCTGTCAGCTGACTAACTCTAGAGATCGCCTGTCTCCGAGTGCAGGATCAAAGGTCTTTTTTAAGCCCCTTGTTGTTGTAGTGTTTTCAGTGTAAGACATGAAATCTGAATATTTTACATTTTGTATCAGCTTTAATATTTATTAATCATTATTATTTATATATAAAGCCATGTTATTTTGCCTTTAGCACAGTAAGTTCCTGGATTTAATAAATACTGTTGACTATAAGCTATTGTCATGTATCAAGAAAAGACAAAAGAACTAAGTTACTTATTTGGACCAAGTCTTCATTTGGAAAGAGGAATAATATTAATCTGTTATTTTTATTATATGATCTTTTGAAATCCATGGAAACAATAGCTTTAATGTTTAGCAAGGATCTCCCATGATCAACTACAGTTGCTCTCAGAGACTGTAAATTTTTCTTCACTCTGGTGGCCATGTGAAGTTGTGAGTAGGGAGGGTAGGGAGCAGGGTCAGTAACTCCTGCTGTGACAGGTCCAGGCTTTGTGACTGCTGCTTGTCAGCCAACACAGAATGGTTTTATTCCCTTTCTCCTCCCAACATCCTGGTAAAATAATATTGTCTCCATCTTAGTTTCTTTTCCTGTTGCTGTGATAAAATATTCTTGACATCAACAGTGGAGAAAGGGTTTACTCTGATTCACAGTCCAAGAGTATAGGCCGTCACTGCATTGAAATCAAGGCAATCAGAGCTTGAAGCAGCTGGCTACATCATAGTCACAACCAGCAACCGAAGAGCATTGGATGCCTGCTGCTACTCCACTCCCTCTCTCCACATGCAGTCCAGGATCCCAGCTAGGGAATGGCACCACTCACAGTGGGTGGGTCTTCCCACTGCAAGTCAAGCAATCCAGATCATCCCCACAGGCGTGTCCAGAGGCCCGGCTCCCAGGGGATTGTAGATATTGTAGTTGACAGTTAACGTTCTCCATCACTTCTCTGCTGTCTCTTATTTTCCACACTTTCCCATCTGTTACCAGATCATTAAATGAGATAAAAATAAAAACTGGAGGAAGGCATTGTGGGTTGAAGGTAGGATTTGACACAGCATATAGAACTAGAAATCATCCTAGACAGGTTTCTAGGGCTGTGAAGTACTTCTGTGTTCAGTGTTCTTTTTAGAAGAGTGAGGGTCTAGGTAAATATGTTTGTTCATTTTAAAATCTGCTAGGAGTGGACACAGTCTGTATGTAGTGAGAATTACTTATTTATTTTTTGCTTATTTGTGTGGGTGGGTGTATGCCACAACACAGGTGTGGAGGTCAACTTGTGGGCGTTGGTTTTCTCCTTTACCATGAGTTCCAGGGTTCAAACTCAGGCAGTCAAGTTTGGCATCAAGTACCTTTTACTTAAAAGCCATCTCACCAGCCATCAAAAAGCGTTTTGCTTTTGGATTGGTGATACTTTTCATATAATGAGTTATAAGAGTAGAGTATTTTTTTTTAACATGCAACAAAGGTCTAGATTTCCTAGTTTGACTGGGAAAAGGAATCTTAAACTAGATGATTAGCCTTGAAAGGTAGAGCCATTTCTAACATACTATCTTGCTCTTATTTATAGGTGGATCTTTCAACACAAACGTGTTTAGTTTTCAAGAATAAAGTTGTTATAAGACCTCACGCCACAGAAGAGATAAAAATTCTTTTTATACCCACAAATCCTGGAATTTTCAGATGTACGTTTAGTGTTGCTTCATGGCCATTTTCAGCAGATGCTGATACAGTAGTGCAAGCAGAAGCTTTGGGGAACAGAGTCACCCTCACTGCTATTGCCGAAAGCCCTGTCATCGAGGTAACTCTGTAAATTAGTGTCATTGGCTACAGAAGGAATTTGTGGGCAGATGTACCCCAGTGTTTGAAGCTAAATCTTAGCTGTTTCTTAAAATTTTTTTTTCAGTTTTATTTGCTTTTATGTGTATGAGTGTATGTCTGCATGTACATATGTGTGCCACATGTGTGCCTGTGGTAGTCAGTGTGAACTAGGCGTTAGAGTTGTCTTCTTCGACGGCTGGAACTGAGAACTGGGCCATTCTTTCATCCCTTTTATTTAAAGCCTGTTCTGACCAGTGCTAATCTTTCTATGGCATCTTTTGTTAATGGATTCCAATTTCTTTAACATCTTTTTGTTACAATGTCTCTTTATTCAGCCCAAAATTTTTCTTCCTTTCATGTGTCCTCAGTACCCCGAGAGCATCCTGTGGAAATGCAAAGAAGGCGTGCACGGCTCTGTGAGTCTCAGTTGGAGCTCCATGCCAGTGCTGGTGTGGCCTAGACTCAAGTCTTGCAACATCTTTCCAAATGTCCCCATCCCTGGGAAGGTCCCCTGTTGTTTTTTGAACACAGGGTAGTTTTTCAGATGTTTTGTTTGTTTTTGTTCTTAAATATTCTTAGAAAGGACACTGCATTCCGGGACTTTATGTATGGCGTTTTCGTTCTCTTCCAACTTTGCCCTGCCCACAAGGAGCCTGAAATTTACTACCTTTGGAAAGTGTCAAACCTCAACTATCTTGGGGGTTAATTTGGACCCCTGACCTTCATTGGCCATTATAGAATTCAGCTCCTACTTGCTAATATGTCTTTGCTTTCCTTGTAGTTGCATAAACTATGAGAATTTATGTGTTTTAAATATTGTGTAAAATTTCACATGTGTGGCTATCAGGGTGAGTCTGTTAGATTCTCTCCAGTGTTTAAAGACATAGCAGTCTGAGCCGGGCGGTGGTGGCGCACGCCTTTAATCCCAGCACTCGGGAGGCAGAGGCAGGCGGATCTCTGTGAGTTCGAGGCCAGCCTGGTCTACAGAGTGAGATCCAGGACAGGCACAAAGATACATAGAGAAACCCTGTCTCGAAAAAACAAAAAAAAAAAAAGACATAGCAGTCTGACACATAGTACACACTTATCTTTACCCTTTGATATGCCTGTTTGGCATCATTTTAAATACTGTTTTTGTATCAGACTGAATATGAAATAGACCAAGATCTTCATGAAGTTGTGAAAGGAATTAAGGAATTAAAAGTCTAATGATAGGATTAATTAAGAGGAGATTTATGTTTTATAAAACGATTGGCTTCAACTTAAGATCTCATAGTGTTTGCAAAGTTGCAGTAGCCACTTTGCCTTGTTCTATATATAGTATAGTTGAGTACTTAGCCTGCTTTAAAAGAAGACTTAACACAGTTTTATAGACAGCAATAAAATAAAATAGAAGGGGAAGACCTAGGTCTAAGTTTACCTGTCATGCGGACTCTGAACTGTTGCTAAAAGAAGCACATAGCTAAGATAGTCACTAATAATAGACTGCTTTATGTCACTCAGTCCTTTTTTCATACTTAGGTAGAAACGGAAAAGAGAGGTGTTCTGGATTTTGGTGACTTGACCTATGACGGCTGGAAAGCTCTCCCACTCAAGCTAATAAACAAGACACATGCTACTGTGCCAATCAGACTGATTATTAATGCTGTAAGTACTAACCTAGAATTTCTAAGAGACTGCCTACAGAATATAGTGATTTGAAATGATAGGCAATGCTAATAGCCTTGGTTAATTTTTCCTTGTAAAAGTAAATTATATTGCTAAAGAGCCTATTAGCAAATGTACTGCTATGACTTTGCTGAAACGGACTTTTCTGTTTCTAAACAGAATGCCTTAGCCTGGCGCTGCTTCACGTTTTCCAAAGAACCCATCCACGCGTCTCTGAAAGCCGCTCCTTACTCTGATGTGATTCCTCAGCTGGTGTCCCCATCCGTAGTCAGTCAGGTGATGCCTGCCAGTTACGATGGACAGGTAAGTTGGGTCAGTTTAACAAAACTGCTTTAGAAGTAAAGAACAAGTTCCCAACTACTTTTAGCTCATTGGGATTTCAGTCTTAACATCAATATACATTAAAATTTTGTTTTTCATTTAATAGGATCCAGAATTTCTGATAGTTTGGGTTATTTTCCATAGCCCAAAGAAACTCCTTACTTCAGGTATCATATTTTTTTTTTTGAATTATCCTATTCTGTAATTAAACTTCAGATTTATAGTTTATTTTTTTGTTAATTGACAATATTTTGGGTCATTGTCAAAGATTTTATGTTTGGAAATGGAGAAGGTGGTATGATATTGGGGCTAAACCTATGGAAGTGTAGGTGGTCTAAGCAAGTCCCGCAGAAAACCCATTTCCTCTCTGCTTGTCTCTAGTCAGTCATACCTAGGTTTGGATTGTTTTAAAAGTCTGAACTAGCTTGTCTTTTCTTTTTAATTAATTTATTATTATTATTATTGTGTACGTGTGTGGGCATTTGTGTGATGGTCACTAGACAGTTTTATGAAGTTGGTTTTCTCCTTCTGCCTTTCCGTGGATTCTGAGGGTCACACTTGGGTCATTCTTGCACTACAAGCACCTTTTGCCCGCTAAGCCATCTCCCTGGCCCCTGAATTTTCTTTGAATCCCTGGGGACATCCTTTTGGATAACTGGTGAAATCTGGGATTAACTATCTGTTTACTAAAGTAAAAGTAAACTTTTATAGAAATTCTAGGCTCAGCAGAAGAGTTCCTGGCCAGAGTGGATATAGAAGTTGACAGCCCAAACCCTATACCAGTTCTTAGAAGTGTGGACCTCCGAGCAAGAGCAGGAATAGCTAGGATTCATGCCCCCAGGGACTTACAGGTATCCTCATCTTCTCTCTGTCCTTACTCTGTGATGTTCTGGTTGATAGTTCTTTAATTGTAATTACTTTTTTAATGCATCTTTATCCTACCCCACAGACTATGTATTTGTTGGCCGATGTAAATTCCTCAACAAAGCAGCCCTTGCCTTTGAAAAATGCTGGGAATATTGAAGTTTACCTAGATATCAAGGTAAGAACTTTTGAAAGAGTGTAGTATTTCTGATGGCTCCTGTCCTGGCAGCCTTGTTGGGATGTTGTGAGGATTGAGCTGGGAATCACCGAGAGTGTTGTGAAGATCGAGAGTCACACTAGTGTATGCTTGGTTATTGTTGAAGCCTTGGATGTAAGAAATTCTTGAATAGTTCCTTAGAAGTTTGTGTGGCATCTGTGGGTGTGTAGAAGTGGAAAAGAGTAGTCTGCATATAGAGGTTTTATTTCTGAGATCCAGTTGGAGATGGGGTAGGAAAAAAGATCTGAAAATGGAAAAGGAAGGAACTATCCTTTTGAAAAGGAGTAAGAGGGATGGTAGTGGTGCGCACACCTTTAATCTCAGCATTTGAGAGGCAGATCTCTATGAGTTTGAGGTCAGTCTGGTCTATAGAGAGAGTTCCAGGACAGCCAGGGCTACTACATACACAAAGAAACTCTGTCTCGAAAAACAAAAAAGCAAACAAAAACAAACACAAATTTAAAAAATAGCATAGAAAAGCACAGAATACAAGAAAACATGCTTGCATGAGTTAAGTTGTAATTTCTTAGGTTGCAGAACAAGGAAGTCAGTTTTCAGTGGAACCAGAGAGTCTGTTTCTTAAACCTGGAGAAGAACATGAAGTTACAGTTTCATTTACACCAAAGGATCCCAAAGCATATGAAGAAAGGTAATATGAAAATATTTATAATGACCACTTGCTTAGATATTTTTCACTCATGTACGGACACCTGTTTTACTTCACCTAATGTATGAAATAATGATACAGCTGTGCTTTAATCTTTTCAGTTAGCATATATGTGTACACACACACACTTACATGTATATATATGTATATATATAAATGTATGTATGTATGTGTACATATGTAATTTGTATTGTCACTGTTGTGTGTACGATGTGTGTGGTATGGGTGTTACATGCCATGGCCCATGTGTGGAGATCAGAGGACAATTCTCAGTAGTTGTTTTCCCTTCCACCATGGGCTTGGGCATCAAATTCACATCCTCAGGCCTGCTCAGCAAGAGCTTTTACCCACTGGCCCATCTTTTTTGTTAGTAAAATGCTTCTCTTAATCCAACTGAATCAAAGTTAAGTTGCTGTTTTCTGATATATTCTGATAAAAGTAAATAATAAAGCATGAATTATGGTATTCCTCTTTAATTTTTTTCTTCCAGAAAATTTTTACTTTGGTTTTTTATTTATTGCTTTACAATTCTTCCCCGGTCTCTTCCAGGATCTGTGACTTTGACATCTAAGCCATAAGTAACTTTCAATCAGAATATTGTTGTTGTTGTGTTTGAACCCGACTGCATGGAGCTAGCTTAGTATATGTCCAGAAGCACCCTCCCAGGCCCCCACTGCTTGTCCCCAGCGTGGAGTGTAGAATGCCTACATCTAGTTAGCTCATTACGAGACTCTTGAAAGAACGGACACTAGTTGAAGTACTTGTTTAAGCCTCAAGTGCTTTTCCTCAACCCTGTGCTGACTTCTTCTGCGACCTTCAGCTCTTCCAAATTCCTCATGAAGAGAGCCCTGTGAAACTTCTCTTGTGCTATGCCGTGTAGACATTATTGTGATCATTACTTCTTTTGTGTTTGCTTTCCCTGAAGTGTTGTAAGCCTTTGAGATAGAAATGCTGGGTTTTCTTCATAGACTCAGTCTCTCGGACAAAGGTTGTGGATAGGATATAGTTAATTGGCAAAGGAACTGACTATGGAACACTCAACTTGTATTTTCTTCTTTGGTTAGGATCCTGAAAATATTTGTGCAGCCCTTAGGACCTCAGTATGAGGTAGTGTTAAAAGGTGAAGTCATTTCTTCTGGGAGTAAACCTCTACCACCTGGACCTCACTGCTCAGAGACTCCATTGATTCTGTCCAATAAGCAGTTTCTGACTTGGGGAGGTATCCCTCTCGGCAGGACACAGTGAGTATTCACAGCAGCCATCAAGAGTACTGAGATTTTGTTGTCCAGTTACCTAAGGTTGTTCTCTCAGGTGTTAAATATGACTGTATTATTCTCTTTAGATTGGAGATAAAGCTGTCATATATTTGCTTAATCTTCATATGATAAGAGTAAATTTAAAAAATTTATAATGTCTCATTTTTAAAATGCATCTCAAACTGCCTTTTATTTTCTTAGGCTTTTTGGTGAGTTCTCTGTTGGTTAAGCATTTAGAATATGAGGGCTCCTTTTATGGAAAGGCAGAGAGAAGGTAATTGAGGCACTGTATCTTGTTTAGGGAGATTGCAATCTAGTTGATAAATTCTTAGGACAAACTTCAAGTTAAGTGATAGTGGTCTTCATTTTTGTGCACAACAGGGATTTCTTATTTTGTATTAAGTGAAGAAAGGAATTAGTTTCTAAGATCTGGGGTTTTTCATACTAGCAACCTGCTATTTATATGTCCACTTTATTTATATTCTAATATCTTTAAAAAGTAAATTAACTCAGCATATTGCTGAAAAGACCACTTTGTATGAATGAGCTTGGTAGCTTTGACCTCTTGTTTCCCAGAGTCCAGCCCCTTTAAAGATTTGACACCCCCCCACACACACAAGTGCGTGTGTGTGTGTGTGTGTGTATATATATATATATATATCATACACATATTATATATGAATAAGGCCATCTGAGAAGATAAATTAGAGAGTGATATTAAGCTAAAAACCTTCCCTGTTCAGTCTTAATAAGCCTCGCGTTTCCAGAAACAAGTTCCGTAATTGTGGAGCGATGACTCCAGCCTCTCAGTGAGTTGCACAGCCAGCCTCTCTGTGGACTGTGGTCAGGTGCAGTTGGCTTCATTTTTGTCGCTGTAGCACTGTCCATGGAAAAGAAGACATTTAAAATGTGTGATTGTTTTCAGACTCCAGAAACTAGTTTTAAGAAACAGTTCGACAACTACAGCCCAAAACTTGCGACTACTTATTAAAGGACAGGATCAGGATTGCTTTCAGGTTCGTACTATGGTCTTTGTTTTGTTTGATTTAAACACTTTTTAAAAATTATTTCATTTCATATTTTGTTTTGTGTATGCAACAGGGTCTCACTGTATAGCCTAGGCTGGCCTGAAACTCATGATCCTGCTGCCTCCCATAGGCCTATACCACCACACGTGGCTTCGTATTAATATATGTAGACCATTTGTTGTCTTATTTGTCTGAAATCAATCTTATTATGTTGCTCTGGCTGACCTGGGATTCGCTATATAGACCAAGCTGGCCTTGAACTCACAGAGATCCACCTACCTCTGCCTCCCAAAGCTGATTATAGGTGTATGCCTCCACACTCAGCCTAGACCAAGTGGTTCTGATTTTGGTTTTTTCAGTGCTGGGGATGGAACCAGAGTCTTGTACATGCTAGGCCAGCTCTCTACTATTGGGCTGTCTCCTCATCCAGACCCACTGATTTTTTGATTGTAGGTTTTAAAAGATTTTTAAAATTTTGTTTCATGTGTATGAGTGTTTGCCTGCATGTATGTTTATGCAACATGTGCATGCCTGGTGCCCATAGACTTCAGAAGAAGATGTCAGATTCTCTGGGACTGGAGTTAGACATGCTTGTGAGTGCCATGTCGGTAATCGAGAACTTAACCTGGGTCCTCTATAAGAGTAGTGCTCTTAATTGCTGAGCCATCTTTCAGCCTCCAAGACTAACTGTAAGAGTTTGTGTTAATGTATGTTTCATTTGTGCCAGTATTTGAGTTTATATAGTGGTTATTTTTAAATTGTAGATTAAGAACACTTTTGGCTCAGAAGAGAGATTGACCAGTAACTGTGAGATCAGAATTTGCCCAGGAGAGGATTATGTAATCTCTGTGTTATTTGCACCTACTCGATTATCTTGTATGTTGGCTAAACTAGAAATCAAACAGCTTGGAAATCGTTCACAGCCAGGCATTAAGTTTATGGTAAGAGAAGTTCACTGCTTTTTTCCTTCCATAGAGTTCATGTTAAGTAATAACCATTGCTTTAATATTGGTAAATTATATATTCTGTTTTTTATAGACTTATAAACAAATTACAAGGTAATTATCAAGTTATTAAAAGCTACCATTGTGAGATTCATATAATTACCATGTATCCTAAAGCTTTTAAATTTTTATTTCAACTTGAGAAATTTGAAACATACCTAACATAAACACATTTTGGGTAAATCCAGATAGAGCTATTCAACTCAGCAAACTATTGTCTTAGCACATTTGGTCCACTATAAACAACAGATACCACAAGCTAGAGAATTATTTTATTATTTTATCTGTAGGAGTGTTTTGCTTACATGTCACTGTACCTTGTGTGCGTCTGGTGCCCATGGATACCAGAAGAGGGTGTTGGGTCCCCTGGAACTAGAATTACAGACTGTTGTAAGCTGCCATATGGGTGCTAGGAATTGAACCTTGGTTCTTTGGAAGAGAAGCCAGTGCTCTTAACTACTGAGCCATCTGTCCAGCCCCACACTGGATAATTTTTAAACATTTGTTGCTCATAATTCTCAAGCTGAGAGTCCTAAATCAGTGTGCCAGCAGATTTTGTTGCACTCGGTTTCAGAGATGACTTACTTGTGGTGCAAGAGTGATGCTGCACTCTCTTCACCTGTTTTGCTGGTTTTTGTTTGTTTTTGGTTTTTCGAGACAGGGTTTCTCTGTGTAGCACTGGCTGTCCTGCAACTCACTCTGTAGACCAGGCTGACCTTGAACTCACAGAGATCCACCTGCCTCTACCTCCCTGAGTGCTGGGATTAAAGGCGTGCGCCACCATCGCCCGGCCCCAATTCTACTTTTGAAAGTAAGGCTGTCATGACTTCAGCACTTCCTATAAGTCCTGCTCTCTAATGCTGTTATGTTGGGGATCATTTCATCTTACGGATTTTGTGAGACACCAACATTCAGACCTTGGCAAATATCTCTTGATACAGTTTCCTAGATTATGTTCCAGATAGTGGGCCTACAAGGACAAATTTTTAAAAATTGATTTAAAACCATTTGCACAAATATATTCAGAACTACAGATAAAAGGTGTAAATCACCGAGGAAAGAGAATAAGGGCAGTGCAGTCGGATGACACCAGCTCCACAGAAGTAAACCCTGCAGACTGCACACTTATCTGGCAGTGAGGCCAGAATGGAAATTTGTCTTCTGTTTCTTAGTGTCAGAAAGGAGCTTGGCCAAGATAGCTTGTCTGACACAGGAGTTAGTGTTGAGGTGCTTCCTTGGCCCGCTGGTCAGCCAACCTGTTTGAATATGTACGTGGTTGTTCTTAGAACTTGTGACAGAGCTTTAATGTGTGGGTGCATAGCACTCTGATCGGGTTTCCTATAAAAGTAAAATCGGCTGAAAATGCTTAGATTAGAGCACCGACTGCTCTTCCAGAGGTTCTGAGTTCAATTCCCAGCAACCACATGGTGGCTCACAACCATCTGTAATAAGGTCTGGTGCCCTCTTCTGGTCATACACGCTGTATACATAAATAAATAAATCTTAAAAAAAAAAAAAAAAAAAAAAAAAAGTAAAATCGGGTTTGTGGATAGGACTAAATGGACTGTGTTGTTCACACTATCCTTAGTATAGTGTGATTAATTCCAGGCCTTTTAGCTGATATTCGAGGTTGTAGGTCATTTGATCTAACAGTCCGTAGTCCTAGTTGTAGTCTGCACCGTCTTAAACTAACCAGAGTCTTGGAGCAGCTCCTGCCTGCGTAGATTCTATAGAGCTGGGTAGGGCAGGTTTTCTGTAGATTCCCCAGTTCAAAATGGCTTATATTTCATGAGAAGACTTAGACTGTTAAAGTTAAAATAGCCTAGTGAAGTGGTAGGGGAAACTGGAGGGAATCTAGAGAGTCAGCCCTGTCTTGGTCATCTACACTCCCTCTGGATTGGCACTTCAGGACTTTACCTGTGACATGCAGCTTCTTGCTGTCCCCAATGTTGTGTTGGGTTCTGAGGAATGAATGGAATGTTGTGTGCTCTGAATAGCATAAAGCATGATGGACTGAAATAAAAATTAGTTGTTCTTTTTGCATGTTGAATACATGTTAAATATCATTAATTGGTAGGTGGAATATCACATTTTGTTTTCAAAATAGCCTGAGATAAAACTGGTCTCTCCATTCTACACAAGTTAACTGAGGCTACGTAAGTGTAGAGCCCACGTTGGTTTCTATGCAGTCCCTGTGGTGCTGAAGAACAGCTCTGTTTGTAGTCTTTGAGAGCAGTGGTTCTCGACCCAAGGCTCTGTTGCTTCCAGAGACTTTTGGCAGTATCTGGAGGCATTTTTGATTGCCTTAATGGAGACTAGGACAAGAGTATTATTGCCATATGCTACACACACACACACACACACACACACACACACACACACACACACACACTCATCTCACCAAATATCTGGCTCAAAATGCCGATGGTATTGAGCTTAAGAAACCCTCCTTTAGAGCAATGATTAATCTATGGACCTGTTGGTCAAGTCAGGTTGGTTTTAATTACAATTTTTGCTTTTGTGTTTTAGCATGTGTGTGTGATGTGTACATATATGTGCAAGTGTGTGTGTGCATGTGTGTGCATGCATGCACATGGGGGCCAGAGGTTGACTTTGTGTATTTTCCGTAGTCACTTCACTTAATTTACTGAGTCAGACTTTCCCTGACCCTGGCACTTGCTGTTTGTACTGAGTACTGAGTTACAGGTGGATCTGAACTCCAGGTCTTGTGCTTGTGTAACAAGAACTCTAGCCACAAATTCTTGAAAAGAACTGCATCTGTACTGAGCATGTATACTGTTTGTTTTGATATTATTTTCTAAACAGTCCAATAGTTATATTATATTATATTGAATATTGTATCCTCTAAAGGTGTTCTAAGGGTATGTGGGAATGTATGTAGGTCATGTGTAATCACACCATTCCATATAAAGGACCTGAACATGACCGAATTTGGTATTCATGGTTATAGGAGCCTTCCTGGAACAGATCTCTGAGGACAGAGGGACAGATGTTCAGAAAGAACACTTACATTGAGTATTTATTTATTTACTTATTTACTTACTTATTTATTTATTTATTTATTGGTTTTTCGAGACAGGGTTTCTCTGTGTAGCTTTGTGCCTTTTCTTGGAACTTACTCTGTAGTCCAGGCTGGCCTCGAACTCACAGAGATCCGCCTGGCTCTGCCTCCCGAGTGCTGGGATTAAAGGCTGCGCCACCACTGCCCGGCTCTACATTGAGTATTTAAAAGCTGCCTTTTCCCTTTATCATTTTCTGTTTAATTTCATGCAGCTAATTTACTCAAAATATAAAAAGTAAAAAAAAAAAAAAATTGAAGTATTTTTGGCTCTTGTAACTATAGGAAGTAGTTTTAAATGATAAGATTTCTAAGTTTCTGCTCTGGAGGTCTTGGAAATGTTACTATTTTATAATAAATCAAGCAAATTTATGAGGAACCTAAGTTTAGTTTTTAATGTTGTTTGATGAAGTACATAAGGCAAATCAAAATCAATTGTTGATTTTTACATACTTTCGAGGATCTGTTTGGTTTTAGAGATGCCTGTTGACCAGCATAGAAGGTTATTTTCTAGCAAGGTAACTGTTTCCCTTACTTTCTTTATAATGGAGGTATCTGTGAGCCTTTTTCTGTTTTTTTTTTTTTTTTTTTTTTTTTTCTGGAAGGCTCAACTCCTATAAAAACTACAGCAAGCATCTCTCAAACCTGGCTTCCGTCTCAGGCTTCCAAATCCCTGCCTTGTTTATGCTGAGAGTTTTGGGTACTGGTATCAGTTTAGTTCCTGTTTGCACACTTCTCTCTGATAACAGCTCTACTAAAAGACTATGAGAGGGTAGGCTTTTTTTTTTTTTTCCTCCTAAAGTACTCTGACAATTTTTCTGAATTGCTGAGAAGTTGAAAAACTACCACCGAGATTCTACAGTTTATGCATTGGTGTATTTCTTACCACAAAACTGACCACCTACTAGTGTATCTGTGTTTTTAGGCATTTCAAAATAAATTATAGTTGTATGCTTCACCTTACAAATGTATGCAAGCGTCGTTATACTAGTTTTTATTGTTCTTTGGTTAAGTTTAGCTTTTGCAACAGGAAATGGTTGATCTTTATATAGTCAGATGCAGTTTGGAAGTGCTGTGTATATAATATATGCAAACAAATATATAATATATATGGTAGACTAGAAGTTGGGTAATTAATTACTAGCCCATGGATACAAACACTAAAACTTTAATTGTACTAAATCTGCTTTCTTCTGACTGTAATACATTTTCTGCTTTCTATATAAAAATAATTTTTGATGTGTCTATTTTTTTTTCCTTAGATACCTTTGTCTGGATATGGAGGAACAAGTAATCTTATTTTAGAAGATGTTAAAAAATTATCTGACAGTTACTTGGTAACAGTGAATGGCTTAATTCCTGGCAAAGAAAGTAAAGTTACTTTTTCTGTTCGCAACACTGGCTCTAGAGCAGCCTTTGTTAAAGCAGTATGTTTTAAAGATTCTGAAAGAAAAGTTTTGCTGGATCCTAAAATAATGAGGATCTTTCCAGATAAGTTTGTGCTTAAGGAAAGAACCCAAAAAGTAAGTATAAAATCTCTGCCCTAAAAACTAAAGTTATGTTTTGATTAATATTAATTATGTATTTTATGGCCAAGGGATAAAATCATTAGAAAGGAGTAAGGAATAGAAGTACTTACCTAGTTTTTCTGGAAGACCTGTACCCGCAGGGTTTCTCTGTGTTGCCCTGGCTGTCCTGGAACTGTTGACCAGGCTGTCCTCGTACACAGAGATCTCCCTGCCTCTGCCTTCCAGCGTACTGGCTGTTCTTGTGCCTGTGTTCTATTTAGTATTGCAGGACTGTTCACTGAGAGTGAGATGACTACTGAGGAAAATACTGACTGTTGGCACTCGTGGTTTTCTTTTGTGTATCAGGATGTTACTTTACTGTACAGTCCATCAGACAGACAGAGCGACAGCAGACCCTCAACACAACTGCTCACTGTCTACTTCTTTGGTGGTGACGAGATCTCCAGAGAGCAGTATCGAAGGTACACACTCTGTTCCGACAGTGTTGGGAACTGGTCAGTGAGAGCAAGGAGAGTTAATGATTTGGAAGTTTTAGAACATACCTATTTATTAGTCAGCTGATAGGTGAAGAAAACATTGGTAAATTGGTGTGGCTCAAAAGTTGGCATAATGTGAGTTAGAAATACTTGGAGGAAACACCTCTGTTTTCCTGCATTCTGCTTTCTTTCTTGACATAGGGAATATGCCTCTTTTTCCTTATCCAAGGACTCTACTCCTAACATACTTAAGAATATATCAGATCAGTTTAGAAAAGATTTTAAGAACTACTGACAGATTATATTATATAAATCTACATGATTAACTTAGAATATTTCTAGAAAGGTTAAAATTACTGGAAAATATAATTGTATTTTTAAAATGTGTAGGATGGTTTAACTTATAGATACTTTATAAAATTTGATACATCTAATGTAAATGATTTAATATACTGAGTTGGGAAGTTTGGAATATTGCTCTAGGTCAAGTGTGATTAAAAAACGGTACATTGTTATGTGATAAGTTCTGGGTGCTTCTTATATAAAATTGAGTTTCTTTGGCTAGAGAAGCTGAAGGAAGTTCATGATGAGAGTGATAGCTCACTATGTGATTCTTGGAACCTGGCTCTTTTATTTTTTGAGACAGGGTCTCTCTACATAGCCCTGGCTGTCCTGGAACTCACTTTGTAGATCAGGCTGGCTTCAAACTCACAGAGATCCATCTGCCTCTGCCCCCCTGAGTGCTGAGATTACAGGCGTGTGCCACCAAGCACTGCTGAACCGGGCTTCTTAATTAGTTTAGAATAATTTGAAGAAATCAGATCATCACATGTCCTGTTTCCTTTTCTCTCTACTGAAACATAAAAAATACAGTGTATTGTTTCATAACTCCTATTTACCACAAACTTATGATGCTGAAATTTCCTTTTTATATGAACATTTGAGAATTACAGAGATGTTAATAGTTTGTTTTTCACTGCAAAGAGATCGTTTGGAAAATGCTTATTTCTACAGTAGTTATGTGGTTACTTAAATATTTCTACAGTAGTTATGTGGTTACTTAAATATTTCCCTAAACAGCTTATCTTTCTTTCTTTCTTTCTTTCTTTTTTTTTTTTTTTTTTTTTTTTTTTTTTTTTTTTTTTCTTTCTTTCTTTCTTTCTTCCTTTCTTTCTTTCTTTCTTTATTTATTTATTGTCTGCCACTGAGGCAAGTTTTATGACCAAATTGTCACAAATAATGAAAAGATAGGCCTTCAGAAGGATCTATCCTTCTTTCTTCTCTTACATTAAAGAGCTCTTACTTTGATATTACTATTGAGCTAAAACTAATGATTTCACTACCATTTCAGCTGAACTTCCGAAAACAGGTTTGGCTCTAAAAAGTACTTATATTGTGACTTAAGATATATGCTCTATGAATGAAATACCATGCTGTTAGTGGGGTTTGCCAAATACTTTAAAATCTGATGTAAGTCACTTTATATATAAAGTGAATAAAGATCTCTTCCGGCAGAGCCCTGCTGCATAAACCAGGAGTCACAAAGCAGATACTTCCGGAACATAGTGTGCTACAGAACATTGACTTCGCTGAAGCATTTCAGGATGAGCTACTCATAGATGAAGGTAAGAACTGTAACATCCTTCATCTTTTGGGTCACTTGTGGTATTATCTAGGATGGGGTGTGAATAGGAAAGTGGTTAGTTTACATGTGGTTAGCTGAATCTGAGCAGTCTGAACCTCTGACTTTAAAGACTATCAGTGAGTTCAGTGTCCTCTATGGAATGGGAATGGCATCTACTTTTCATCCTTAAGGGTTTTGAAAATCAGATGGAAGAACTTTGGTTTCAGTAATGTATGTCAGTAAAGAGTAGGCTCATGAATGGAAGGAGGATGGGGCCATTATTACACTCATTTCATGCTGTTTCAGATTTCTTGATCATGTTTAGAGATGTGGTATCCAAGACATCCCAAACACACATGCAGAGTTTAGGATAGATGCTTAAGCTCACTTGAGAGAAACACTTCAAATATTTAATTGTATTTGTTTATCTATACAAAATAAATACACCAAGACATACAAACTGTAAAAATGCATATGTAATTTTTATAGTGTTGTTGATAGTAGTAAGAAGTTAGAAGTACCCTAAATGTCCAAGCATATAGGGCAGAATATTTATAGCCATTAGAACAGTGATACGAATTTGTGATAAATGTCATTTAATGAAAGTCTTCATTTATTAAGAAAATATCATTCAAAATTTTCATAGCAAAGTATCATTTTGGTAAAATAATATGTAAATATTTATGTAAATAAAATCACACATGAATATACACATTTAGGTTAAGGTCCATCTTTGCTACTTTAGAACATCATCCCTTCCTCAGAGGAAAGCTCTAGCTAAGAGCTAAACTGCATTTTGCTGTGGTCGTACGTAGTAAGTAACATTGCAGCTGTGGTGAAGATACGAATAAAAGCAGGTAGAGTTTGCAGTGGTTTGGAAGTTGGCATAATTCCACCAGCTAGTGATAGTCCATTCACCTGCTGAATAAATGCATTCCGAAGAGAGATGGTACCAGCTGTGTGGACACTAGAATGCAGTGCTTCCCCTGAAGGACTGACAGATGTAGAAGACAGATGTAGGGAAGACTAAAGTGTGTTGTGAGGAGTGAAGCACTGGAGTGTGTTTAGGAATGGGAGAGCAGTCACTGAGAATGAGTTGACTGTCAAAATATACTTGAAGAACAGGAAATGTAGACAAAGTGGAGAAGATGGACCAGGATGAGGAAAGATGCTCCAGGGTAGCTCCTTGTCCAGAAATTTAAGAAGTGTGTTGTAAGAAGCATTGTTTTGGTAAACCTATTAATAAGAAACAACTACTCTCATAATTTGTAGACATGGTATAGTGAATATAAATTTAAATTTACTACCTGGCATGGTGATACATGAATGTGATGTAAGCATTTGGGAGTGGATTCAGGAGGATCAGAAGTACAGGATCAGCCTTAGCTATATGAGATCCTGTCTTAAGAAAAACAAAACCAACAATTTACTGTGTTATATTTTGATTTCCATTTAAAATGTATAATTTTTAAAGGATAATAGAATGAAATACACTCCATAAAGATGTTCATGATGCTCTCCCCTTTTTAATTAATCTAGAAACATTTAGTAATGCTAATAGTGACTGGTTCCTAGATTTACTGAACTATGAAACTTGCCTTTAGCCTTTTTGTGCTTCAGATTCCTCCTTTTAAATGTGCACCTCGTAATACCTACCTCAAAGAGCCACTCTGGAAATTTAGTTCACCTGAAGAACTAGAAGAGTGCCTTGCTCACCATATATGCTTTGTGCCATACATATCTTGAAAAATATTCACATTTTAAGGCTCATGGTGTCCCCGAGATAGATGAGCACTGCTGTTCCAGATCACATTTGAGGGAACTAAAGCTCAGAGGCCTTTATCAAGTTGCCAAAGGTTACGGAGTAGCAAAGATGATCATTCATATTTGGGTCATAGTTTGTCAGCTCTGGTGGTGGATAGTCTGTACCAGTCAGTGGTATTGATAATTGAGATGCTTCCTACCCCAACTTAAGACAATAATATGGCTATATGTGTAAATGTATTGTTTTGTGCTGTGCTTGCATGAGGATTTATGTGTTTCAAAGTGTATTCTTTTGCAGCATGTGATCTTCCTCAGCGGCCTAATGATATTCAGCTCTTTTATGGAAGCATGCGTAAAATTACCCTGTCAGTAATTGGAGAATTCAGAGATTCCGTTTCTAACAGAGAATTTCTTCAGCCTTCTTCCAGTGCTAGGTTGGAACCTAAAAGGTAAAATAAATACATAAACAAATCTTTTGCTAGATTTCATGACTGATTCATACTGCAGCTCATCTTCTTCCCACTATGCCATGTTATTTTTTCTCATTTTTCCTCCTTTTAAAGCTTAATTTGATTATTTAAAGCTCCTAGAAAAGTTCAAAAATAATAGTGCAGACAACTTCTGAAAACTCAGTACTCAGATTTCCTAGTTGTTAACATTTTTGTTGCCATCTCTTTTTTATAGAAATTTTTGTCTCTTTTCTGTTTTTAAGTGATTTTCCCAGTGAATCTGGAACTTCTGGAAAACAAAGTGGCAATGTCTCTTTGGATGTTTTACCAGTTAAAGGCCCTCAAGGTCCTCCTTTTCTCTCAAAAATTGCCCACCCAGCTCAGGACACACCAACCTCTGAAGAAAGGTGGGCTGTCCATCCGGAACACTTGATTCTGGTAGCTCCTCCTCCTTGTGAATACTTGGGTAAGATCTTCTCAGAAGTGCATGTAGGAGTCAGAGTTTGCATCTCTGTAGCTGAGTTATTAAGAAGACATTTTAACACAGACTGGAAATTCCTATAATTGAACTGTTGAGAAAAGCAAAATAAGCTATTATTATAGAAGTGCATTTATTCAGGATTCGGTATTACTAACATTTGTTTTTTCACTATGGCTAAATGAAATTAACATTATTTATCTGTTACAGTAGGTGACATGGCAAAAACTGGACGTTTCCAGATTATAAATAACTCTGTTAGGGTACTAAAATTTGAGCTATACTGGCCAGCACATTGCCTGACAGTCACACCACAGCATGGATTTATTACACCAGAGTAAGTATGTTTTTTGTTTTTTTCTGTGTTATTATTCAGATGCCATCATGGAGGCTCCCCGCACCCCACTCCCACCCCCTTGAGACAGGGTTTCTCTGTGTAGCTCTGGCTGTCCTGGAACTTGCTCTGTAAACCAGGCTGGCCTCAAACTCAGAGATCCATCTGCCTCTGCCTCCCAAATGCTGGGATTAAAGACATGTGCCACCATGTCTGGCTTTTTGCAGGCCTTTTAAAACAAGATATTAGTTATATATAATGAGTATAGAACATGTGTAAATGTCTTATACACATATTTTGACCTTATTTCCCTTCTGTTCCCACTCGCCCTGATTTCTTTCCTCAACTCAACTGAAGGACCAGGTTATCTCATACAGCTGTGTTCAGGGTTCAGTTGTAGAGCTCCTGCCTAGCATGTGTGAGGCCCTGGTTTCTGTTCCCAGAGCTGCAGAAATAAGCAAATAAAGTTAACCAGGGGAGATTTGCCCTGTGCTAACAAAGTCACACATCTTACTGTGTGACACGTAGTTTAAGAGATCAGACACACAGCTAGGTAGGGTACCCTAAGACGGAAAAGAGACGTGATTGGTGAGGAACAGAGACCCTGGAATGGAAGACATCAAAGTGTGTCTGACACACTATTCTGCTCACAAAATCACAATGTAGGGAATAAAGCCAGGGATGTGATGAGGGTTGGCAGTCTTCTCAAAGCCTAGCTGTTTTGCTTTCTCTCTCCTTGGTTTGAAATGTGCATTGTTTTTTGTTTGTTTGTTGTATTTTTTTCTGAAGACATTTTTAAGCCAGATATTCCTGATTTGTAATATGTCTGAACCACAACCTCGTTTATAATGTTCTATATAAAATGTCCTAAGAAAGAGTCTTTTTGGGTTCAGCTGTTCCTACACAGGTACTGTCTACACACAGCCTGATTACTGACAAGATGAAAACCACAGCTTTGCAGCTTTGCAGAGACTTTTTCTCGTCAGCATAGAACTCTGTCATCTAAAGTGCTTATTGTTTGTGATTAACTGCACTGCAGAAGAGCAACATGGAGCTCATTCACATTTGCAAAATTATGATTATGTATTTGTAGCATTTGCTGGGCTGGTGCTGTGAACTGATGTAAGGATAGGGTATCCAGAGTATACCTGGAGAAAAGCAATCAGCTCAGCTTGCACTGAGTGCTTATCACACGCAGCATTCCCTTGCTAGCTACTGAGTCAAAAGATAGGGATGATAGAACAGTTACTTTACAGATGACCCTGGGGGCCCCATAGATCAGCTGTTAGTCATGGAAAATCATTTTGCTATGCTATTTTTAACAAGTGTGATTTTTTTTTTTTTTCCATAGACACAAGTCTGATCTCTTCATTTAAGCTTACCTTTAGGTCCTGGAAGAGAAATTTGAGAACAGAGAATAGCAATAACTGGCTATTTAATAACCGCCCCCCTCCATTTACTCTCATACTTCCTTCCAGTTTACTGGAAAGTTGATTTGCTGTGTGCTGTAACCACATCATCCCTAATTATCAGTGGCTCAGAGTTTGTGTAGTATGAAGCTGTCTGGAATTGATTCTGAGGTGATATTTCTAGTCAATGTTTTATCCCAGAAAGAGTTTTTCCTTGGACTGAGGGATCTGTACCAGTATACTTTTTGTTTGCCATTGTTGGGTATTGAGGCTAGATGGACCATATGAAAAAGTTGGCGCGGGAGCTAACCACATTCTTTGTTTTTTTTTCCCAGCCACAGGAAACGATTGATGTAGATGAATTTCTAAACGGTCTTATTAAATAAGAAACACAGAGCCAAATATAGGGGTGAAAGCCTTAGAGATCAGGGAAATAGTGAGAGACACCAACCTTACCTCTCCAGCTCTGCAGCTACCAAAAAGGAGCTACTTCCTGTCTAACCTGCTCCTTTATTGCCTTGCTGTTCTGCCCTCTCATTGGCTCTTAGCCCAGCTACCTCACTTCCTTGTCACTGCCTGTCTGTACAGACCTCCAGGTCTCTATGGTTGGTACTGGGATTGAAAGTGTGTGTCACCATGCTTGGCTCTGTTCCCTAGTGTGGCCTTGAACACACAGAGACCCTGCCTGCCATGTGATCAGATTAAGGGTGTGTGCTACCACCGCCTGACTTTTGTGTTAATGGCTTGCTATGTTCTCTGATCTCCAGGCAAACTTTATTTATTAACATACAAATAAAATATCACCACAGATTCGTTATTGTAGAACAGTATTTGTAACTTGTCATTACTACTGTAAAAGTGAAGAGTATTCTCAGTGTTCATTATTAATTTTTTTTTTAAAGGAGTAAAATACAAATTCTTGTGAGTCCCAATTCTTCCCTGTCCACAAAACAATCAATGTTCCCATGGGCCGGCTTGATCTACGTACACTGTGATAATGGAGAGAAGGTATGTCTAAGTTATTTTTCTGAGCAGCATTCCTTTTATTTTGTAGCTTCAGTTTCACAGTCCTTATTAACTTTTACATTTCGGAAGTCAAATGAAACCCAAGTAGGCATACTTCTCAGAGCACTTCGTACAGAATTTTGCCCTTAGTGATTGGACAGTTTTATTGGGAGACAGGGATGGAAAATAAGGACCTAGAAACGATTGCAAATTATTTGCTTTAAAATCAAAAGGGAGGGAGGCAGGGAGAGAGGAAGGCAGGGAGGTGGCACAGTGGGTGAGCACTTGCCTTCTGGGTGTCAGGACCCCAGTTCAGAGCCCCAGAGCCTGTGCGTCTGCTCATCCTAGGGCTCCCAGAGCAAGATGCGAGGCAGAGGCAGGAGACTCCCTGGGAACTCACTGGCGTCTTAGCCAGTGTACAAACTGACAAATGAGAAGCCTTACTCAAAACAAGATAGAAGGAGTACCAACACCCCTGTGCGTGCTCAGGCACATGTGCGTGCACACTCACACACCTGTGCACACTCACACACCCGTGCACACACATGCAGAGACAGCAGAAGGAAGGAGGGAGGGAAGAAAGCTAGAGAGGAGCTAGAATAAACTTTAATTTCTGAATTCATCAGTGTTTCATTTGTTTGGAATCTCCTTACCATAATTTAAAAACCAGAATGTGCCTTTTAAACTGGTAGTTACTTATGTGTCTTATTCATTTGACCTATTTCAGAAAATGGTAAAAGTTCAAATTCGAGAAGATTTGACTCAAGAACCTTTACCTCATTTGGCCTCCAGTACATTTGGAAATCTTGCCCCAGGACCTGAACCTTCCATTAGCCATTTGACAAAACCAATAACAAAACCACCTTCCACAAAAGTTGAAATTAGAAGCAAGACAGTGATTTTTCCTCCAACAGAACCTGGTAAAACCTCAGGTATTGTATCACAAAGTTAGGTCAGTCAGATGTC
The DNA here is from genome assembly GCF_004664715.2 of Peromyscus leucopus. Classification (NCBI taxonomy): domain Eukaryota; kingdom Metazoa; phylum Chordata; class Mammalia; order Rodentia; family Cricetidae; genus Peromyscus; species Peromyscus leucopus. The sequence continues at coordinate 55,371,555 of NC_051079.1, forward strand.
AGCTGCTGCGTATAGTCTATGCTTTGCTTTTAATATAGCTGTGCATTTGTATACTAGGTCTCAAAACCAGAGCATCACACACGTTAGTGCTTTGCTGCTGAACCATACTTCTAGCCCCTTGTGCTCGAAGTTCATCTTAAGTAAATACATACAGTATTTATATACTGTATACTTATACTTAAGGAGAAAATTATGGAGTCGTTGGCAGTCATTTCTCTACTTTTTTGGTTTTTTGAAACAGGGTTTCTTTGTGTAGCTTTGCACCTTTCCTGGAACTCACTCTGTAGACCAGGCTGGCCTCAAACTCACAGAGATCCACCTGCTCTGCCTCCAGAGTACTGGGATTAAAGGTGTGCGCCGCCACCGCCCATGGCATTCATTTCAATAATGGGATGGATTTGGAAATACAGTCTTTTTTTTTTATTATTACATTTATTTATTTTTAAGATTTATTTATTTATTATATATACAGCATATGTGACTACAGGCCAGAAGAGGGCACAAGATCTCATTACAGATGGTTGTGAGCCACCATGTGGTTGCTGGGAATTGAACTCAGGACCTCTGGAAGAGCAGTCAGTGCTCTTAACCTCTGAGCCATCTCTCCAGCCCCGGAAATACAGTCTTAAACTCTGAAGCCTAGGCTCAAATAACTGTGTATTCCTGGTATTTAGGTATTATTGAATGGCCGTTGGTATCCTGTTCCAACCAGATCTCTAACCTAGTAACTGAAGAAGAAAGGAGATGAGTATCTTAGGGTTCTATTGCTGTGAAGAGACACTATGACCACAGCAACATATACTGGGTCTGGCTTACAGTTCAGAGGTTTAGTCCATTATCATCGTGTTAAGTAGCATGGTGACACACAGGCAGACATGCTGTTGGAGAGGTAGCTGAGAGTTCTCTATCCGGATTGGCAGGCAGCAGGAAGAGAGAGTGCTCCTGGGCTTCGCTTGGGCTTCTGAAACCTGAAAGCCCAGCCTCAGTGACACACCTCCTCCAACAAGACCACACCTACTCCAATAAGGCCAAACCTCCCAATAGTGCCACTTTCTAGGAGCCTATGGGGGCCATTTTCACACCACACCACAGTGTAGATGAGAGACCAAGGCTCTGATACTGATAGATATTTAGGTCCTCAATAGGCTAGCTTCCCTGCCCATTCCCCGTGTGTTAAGGGACTGTTGGAACCATCACTTTCTTGGGGCATACTGAGAGTAGATTCAGTCATTCATTTGTTCAGTTTTGAACAAATTTGTTCAGCAATGAACATGGTCTTTACCATCCATTAGGTACTCTGTAGTTAATGTTAATGTCTCTTTTACCTTTTCCTCACTGACTTTTGCTAAATGAATAGTAGTATTTGGGTATTCCAGAAAAGATTTGGGTCCCTGTCTCACTGAGACATACGGTACCTTTCATTGACTTTGTTTCCTTCTTTGTAGGCCTCCTGGATCTTACTGTTTACTTCTGCTCTCACTCTGCTCTCACTCTGTCATAAGACCATCCCTGTCTTTCCCCTGCTTCAGGGATTTCAGTCTTTCCAACCTTGTTGAAGTCTCCATTCCAAGGTCCACAGCCTTCATGGCCTTACCACTTCTTTTCCTAGACTCCTTGAGTCTTCTGGCCTGTCCCTGATAATCATAGTCTTCCCCCTTTCCCTTGACTCCTGTGCCTTCTTGTTAAACCTGTTCAAACCTAGCTGTCTGGCCACTCGTGTCCCCACTGCAGCGAGTGTCAGGGCATCACTGGGCGAAACCATATAGGCTTGCTGACAGATTCATAGTCCCAGATGTCCCTTTATCATGTGTTCTCACCAGCAGTCCATGTCCCAGCTGTTCCTTGACTTTGCCTCACACAGAGAGAAGTCATCAGGCTAAATGAAATCTGTTTTCTGTCATAAAGGAAGCCTTCTGCTTTTAAATCGAGTTAAAGCCATCTAGCCTGCTTTCTCAGGACTCTCCCTGCCCCCACCCTTTCCTCTTGCCCTCCTTTTCTCCTTCCTTGTTGGCTCCTTTCAGTGAGCCCACAGTGTGTGCTGCCGTCACAGACACCTTAACCCCCACCCCCTCATCTTTCTCCATAACCGCTACCTCTTAGCACCTCTCTCCTCTGGTGGCAGGGTCCTGCTCCCTGCCTTCCCTTTCTTAGTTTGGTTAGGTGCCATCACGATGTCAGGCCAGCTTGATCAGAGCTGTTTTGTTGTATCCATAGCTTCTTAGGCGACGCTGTCCCTTCCTCCATGAACTTTTCACACCTCGGGTACTGGTGATACTCCTGGATTTTCCTGCTCCGTTCCTTTCAGAATTTCTTGAGACTCTTGTATCCCGGCTTCTGAAGTTACATCTGAGCCCTGGGCCCACTTATACCCTCCTGCCACCCATGCCCTTCCCCCTTCTTTCTAGTCTCCCTGAGCAGTGGCCTGTAAACGGACTAGTGACTGCTCTTTGCTCAGGTGATGTGTTCTTAGAGGTGTCGGACCCAGGACAGAACCTCTCTCCCCCTAGCCTGATCGTGTGAGTCATTGACACCTGTCTTCCCATTGCATTATAATCGTGTTCTCTTGTTTCAGCCCTTCAATATCTTTGCATTTTTCCTTGAAGAAAAAAAAAATCCAAAACAGGATCTCTGGTTCTCTAGAAACTTCTGTAGTTTCTACTTGACTTGATTCTGGTACAGTAAGGTCATGGGGTTTTTCACAGAGCTGCTTGCCACTAGCCTCTCAGAGTACAAATGTGCATTTTTTCTTTTCAGAGAACTACCTGGAACTGGAGAATTGTGGCCCCACCAATGTGAGGTGGCACCTGTCATCCTTTGCTCCCCCGTATGTCAAGGTCAGTCATCTCAACTGTTCAGACTGTGGGCTGTTCCAGACCCTGACTCCAAGTGCAGGTTGAGATGCTGGTTGTTGGTTCCACCACTTTATGCACTGGTGTTTTTCTGTAGGTGGGGATGGCCTGTACCCATGCTTTTTCACCAGATAATTCTGAGAGTCAAATTAGAAAGCGTTTTTTAAAAGTGTAAAACATACAAAAAATGCTTTGCTTGCTCCACTTAATTTTCCTAGTTCTGATTTTTACCTGAAATAAATTAGTTTGGGAAATGTGAAGGGTTTTGTTATCGAGCCCCACGTGTGCACACCCTCCTTCCTTTCCATGCACACCGTGTTTTGTGTTCACTCATTGCTGTTCCGTCTGTCATGTGGCAGCCCCTGGGAGCTGCTGACATAATGACATGGGCGGAGCTCAGCTGGGGAGAAGGCCCTTTCTGATGGTTCTTGACCTGTTTTTGAGATAGATTTGTCCTGTCCTCCATTACTATAAGAATAATGGGATCTTTTTTATTAATTTATTATATTATGAGATTCTTTATCATTTGAATAGTAATTAAATAGCCATTTAGTTATTTAAAATGATTATTTTCCAGGGAGTTGATGAAACTGGAGATGTTTTTAGAGCTACCTACACAGCATTCAGATGTAAACCTATTTCTGGCACACTGGAAGGCCATGGAATCCAAAAGGTGAGTTCTGGAAGTTTTTCATAGACAGCTGGTAAGAACATGATATTATTCTACGAGGAATGAATCATGTGACCTGGTCCCTTCAGACCAGAGCTGCCCCAGAGCCAGCTGTGCACTGGAGGAGAGGTCTGCTGGTACAAGCATCCTTCCAGTGTTTGCTGGCAGGGAGGACAGCCGCGAGCGTTCAGTCAGGACCGTAGTTGTACCTGCCAGCCATGGCCGCTGAAACCCGACCCAACAGTCAGCAGAGTTATCAGGATATTCTCATGGGCAGCAAATCCTTCCAGCTGTTGTGAGCTTTTATTATTTTCAAAGGATGATTTTTTTTAAAAATTATTTCTTTTATTTTTGAGATAATATACTTAGATTGTTTCCTTCTTCCCCTCCTCCCTCCAAGAACTCCAAAACCAAGGAGTTCTTACTCTCTTTCAAATTCATGACCACTTTTTTCATTATTTGTTACATACATAATCCTACTCAAAACCTTAGCTAGAGGTCTAGAGAAATGGCTCAGTGGTCAGGAGCACTTCTGGCTCTAGCAGAGGACCCAAGTCTGTTTCCCAGCACCCACATCAGGTGGCTTATACCTGCCTGTATCTCCAGCTGCAAGGGACCCTGCTGAGATGTCCATTTGTGACTGAGCACTCCCTGGATAATGACTCCTGGCATTCTGACCATTTGTGAGTTTCTACAGTAACCACCATCTGCTGCCCAAAGGAACTCCTCAGATGAGGTCTCAGGGCTACACACACTCTGGCTAGAGAGCCAAGAATTCTTTTTCTTTCCTTCCTTCCTTCCTTCTTTCCTTCTTCCTTCCTTCCTTCCTTCCTTCCTTCCTTCCTTCCTTTCTTTTTCTTTCTCTCCCTCCCTCCCTCCCTTCCTTTCTTTCTCTCTTATCTGTCTTTCTTTCTTTCTATCTATCTATCTATCTATCTATCTATCTATCTATCTATCTATCTATGTTTGTTTATATTTACTTAGAAATGTAAGCTCCATGGTGTTTTTTATTTTATATTTTGCTGTTGTGTGACTTTTCCTAGGGAAATGTGAATAAATAGACTTTCAGTCTAGAGAGGACACTGACAATAATTGCACCTAGTCTAGCCTGGTGAATTGAGTTACTAAATAGGAATATAGGGTGATTCCAGGGCAGCTGCATCATGGAAAAATAGCAGTAGTGTGCAGTAGACTTTTGAAGTATTGACCACTGTGATAAATCGAATGAGGTAATAAACATGAAAGTTTTTGGGGTGTGTATTGAGTGTGTGGTGTGCCTTAATGCTGATTGTTTTTTCCTCTTTGTTATGCTTTGAATTTAGTTTTTTTTTTTTTTTTTTTTTTTTTTTTTTTTTTTTTTTTTTTTTTTCTTCGAGACAGGGTTTCCCTGTGTAGCTTTGCGCCTTTCCTGGAACTCACTTGGTAGCCCAGGCTGGCCTCGAACTCACAGAGATCCGCCTGGCTCTGCCTCCCGAGTGCTGGGATTAAAGGCGTGCGCCACCACCGCCCGGCTGAATTCAGTTTTTAAAGAGGCATGACTCTCAGTGTTTCAGAGCAGTTGCCTGTTTTGTACCTATACAGGATGTCATTGTTTTCAAGCTTGTCCCTCCTCTTCATTGTGTGTTCGACCCCTGGACTAGTGCTCTCGCCTGGGCCTCTTCTGCCCATCCCTCTAAGCTCTCAGAATCTGGGTTATTATCCTTATGCTCTGCAAGGCAGGAATGAGGTCACTTACACGTTTTAATGTTTAATGTCCAGACTCAGAGACACTAACTTATTGGTGATCACTGTTCTTTGATAAAGCCAAGGCTTAAACACTGATTTTTATAAAGCACTGCTTTAAAATATTGTCACATGGTTATAGTGAGATGGTAAGTTCTCTTGTCCCAGGATATCTAAGAATGGAGTGGGCCGACAGTGGAGGGAATCAGGGTCTCAGAGGGAGCTTTATTTGCCACATAGGAGCAACAACTTCAGTGGGAATGTGGACTGCAGCCCTGTGCACTAGATAAGGTACCAGTCAGAGGCCGTACCAAGTGATACAGCTTGAAGGCTTCAGAAGGTCTTGGGATGCCAACAACAATAATTCCATGCAGAGCAAATCTGCAGAAAGCAGGTCACAGCTGCAGAAATGGATTCCTGTTTGAGTCTTGGAGGCTAAGGCAAGAACAAGTCCCCCTACCTGCAGTTGGAGGTTGAATCTTGGAGGGCAGAGCATTAGGAGTTCCTGTGAGTCGCTCACTTGAAGCAGAAACTGCCTTTGCATCAAGCCACCGATGGGTCGGTCTTGGCGGCAGTCTTCTTTCCTGGCTGCAGAGCCGGCTGAGTGGATCCTGGCTGGGAGCCAGGCTCTGAGGTCTTCCTTCTCTTCCTCCTCAGGCAATCTGACCCATCTATCTGACTCTCTTGAGCTCTCCCTCCCATCAAACCCAGGAGGAGAAAGAGAAAGCATACCAAAACTCAAGGGTATACTCAGTCAGGTCAGTAGGCTCTGTCCCCTGCCACTGAGGTGGTAGGGAGGCACATACTTAGCTGTCAAAGGGGGCACCCCTCGTTTTCCTCAGCTGTAGGCGGCTAATGACCTTTGCAGAGAGGGGCAGCTCCTGCGTTCTCCACCAGGAGCCATTTTGTTGCTGTGGTGGTGGTCCTCCTCCTCAGACAGCGGTCAGATCCTCACCCATTGGGGATGCGCCTGCGCTCCACTCCAGCTGCACTATCAGTTTTTGTTCGGTAGGGTTGGTTTGCCCTATTCCTAGCCACCACTGCGGTGTCCCTGGGGTCTTGCCACCTCGTCAGGCTGCCAGGCATAGCTTGCTGCTGCTTTGGGGGATTCCTGCATGGGTTCAGTAGCAGCTGGGCTTTGTGTGTGAGCTTCACTTCCCTTGCTGCCTTAGCGGCCGCAGGGGAGCCAACCCCCAACAGTTGGAAGGTGGCAGCTCAGTTGATGGTTGCTGGGTTCCATCCAGCCAGTTGTGACCGAGGGTTGCCTTTGGGCACAGCCTGTAAGAGAAGCAGGGGTTTGTGGTTGCTGCTGTGCAGGTTGTCTTCAGACCCCGGGTACTGGATACTGCTGCAGAGCTCAGATCACTGTTTGAAGCCTTCCTCCTGCTGCCACCAGCCAGCATTGCCTTCGGGGGTCCCTTAAGCCCGATCAGTTGAACATCACAGGACAGCTAGCTCTGACTAGCATTCTGAATTACTTACTGTATGAGCTGTTCTAACCTGGCACCATTTGCTTTATTGCGCTGGTCACCCTAACCTTCCACTAGTCTCGTGTCTGCACTGAGAAGGCCTCAATGACGATGTTGAAAGAGTAGATTGTTTCCATGGTGAGATTTTTCCTCCAAAAAAGTGTGTACTGCACAATTGAGGGAAATGTTATATATATAGCTTTGAAAGTTGCATATTTTGGATATGTTATACTATGATAAAATTGTCAAATCCTTCTTTTAAAAGTATTTTATTAGTCTATGTATATGAGTGATTTCTGTTTGTTTATAATTGTGTACCATGTGCATGCAGTGCCTGAGGAGGCCAGAAGAGGGCCCCAGATCGTCTAGAACAAGAGTGATGGATGGTTGTGAGCCATCGCATGGGTACTGAGAATGGAACCTGGTTCTCTGCAAGAGCACTGAGCCATCTTTCTAGCCCTCAAATCCAGTTTTTCTGGGTGGGGGAGACTACTAGCCAATATAAATGTATTTGCTCTTTTACTTGGTTTACACTAAACTTTAAATCCCTATTCTTTGTTTAAAGTTGGGATCTTTTGTGTTATGTAGGTCTCCATCATGTTTCTGCCCAGAGACAGAGGGGATTATGCCCAGTTTTGGGATGTTGAGTGCCACCCTGCTAAAGAGCCTCACATGAAACACACATTGAGATTCCAGCTCTCTGGACAGGTGAGTGTTGGCCTAGATACAATAAGCTGATGATTGTGTATATAAGTGGAAAAACATCTGAAAATACATAATAATTTCCTGATATGGTTTCATTCCAGTAATTTGTTGTAGCCTCATATCCTAAGTTTCTTATCAGTCAACTGACATCTTTGCAGTCTGCTTTTGGGTCTGTTGTCTGTACTGCACATGAACTCATGTTTGACTTAATTATGTAAGTTGCTGTCTATATGTAGGTGTGTGTATGGGCATTTGCATTGGGGGCAGCAGAATTAGACAGAACAGAGTTTGCAGTTCTAGGGATTTAAAAATAATCATGTCTTTACAGTTTTTTAAAGAAAATAATTCCCATAAGGAAATGTCCTTGCTTTCTGGAGTATTCACCTTTTCTCCTCCCACTTGGTGACTGTTTTTCTGCACAGAGCATCAGAGCAGGAAATGATTCTGAAGACTCATACTCCTCTGGAGATACCCTCATTAAAGTAGATCCTGCAGTCATGTCCCGGAGGCTTGCTGTGTCAGAAACATCTACTCGCATCCCTGGGTGTGTACATTGTGTCCCTCCTGAGAGGGACTTTATCAGTGCCATAAAGGTGTAGCACTAACATCCCTTTGTGCTTCCAAGAGTCACCTATACACTTTTCTGTTTGTTTGTATCTCTGTGCAGTCTTGTCTGTCCTGGAACTCACAGATCCGCCTGCCTGCCTGCCAAGTGCTGGGATTAAAGGCGTGTGCCACTATACCTGACTTTCATGTACATTTCTGAGGATAAATATTTTTATTCATTTTGGATAAAAATAACTAATTATTACCCAAAATTGCTGGATCACATGATAAGCATGTTTAACTTTAAAACAAGTTGGCAACAGTTTCCCACAAAGTGTTTGTACTATTGTATATTCCCGTAAGAAGATTCTGGGGCTGGAGAGATGGCTCAGCAGTCAATAGCACTGGCTGTTCTTGCAGGGGACTGGAGTGTAGTGCCCCCCTCTGTCCTCCATGGGTACTGCACACACAGGCCCTTACATAGACATATGCACACAAATAAAAACAATCAAATTCTTAAGAAAGTCGGGGTTGGTTTGTTTGTTTTGGCCAGGCTAGCCTACATTTGCTGTGTAGCTGAGGATGATGTTAAACTTCTCATCTCTTACCTCCACCTCCCAAGAAGTGGGGTTACAGCCATCATGCCCAGATCCAAAGTTCATCATTTTTATTATTTTTTTAAATTTATGTTATTTTTATTTGATGAATATGTGTGCTTGTGTGAGTTTTTGCCACTTAAGTACAGGTGTTGTTGGAGTCCAGAATAAGGCATCAGATCCCTGAGAACTGAGTTCCTAGGCAGTTGTGAACCACCATGTGGGAGCTAAGAACAAACTCAGATCCTCTGTCAGAGCAGGAAGGGCTCCTAACTACTGAGCCCTATCTCCAGCCCTGAAAGTGCATCATCTTTCTGCTGTCCGCTTCTCTGTTCATCTCGTAGTCTTTGAACTCTGATGCCAAACAGTGCTAAAGATGGCGGTAGGGTGGTGGTGGGTTGCTTTGGTCTTGCCTCCACAGTTGTCAGATGGGGAGGTGGGGGCTGACAGTCCTGTCTTCACACTGGTGAGTTGGATCATAAGCCCTGGGGGAGTAAACAGGAGAGGTGGCAGACAGCTGCTGGGGACAGTGTCATGCCAGCAGATTGAAGTCCAGAGAGAGGCAGAAAGTCAGTGTATAGAATCCGGACTGAAACAGATACAGTACCCCCATTTCCATGGGAAAGGCCAAGGGTCTCAGGTCAGCATCTTAGGAAGTATGAGTGGTCCAGGTGACCAGAACTGAATCAGAAATGAGGATGAAGGCACCTTCCCGGTGCCTCTAACCCAGCATTCCTGGAAGATCCTCCCTGTGGCGTTATTGCATAGACTAGATGAGCTCCAGTACAAGAGTCTCTGAGTTACTCCAAATGTAGTGCATGGAAACATTGTTACAGACTGAGTAATGGCCTGTCATTGTAACCCTGTTCGCAAAGCAGGCAGCTTGACTCAAGTCACTGTGGAGTCTATGCCCCGAAGGATGTCTACATGTTCCTGCCAACCAAACTTGGGGAATCCAGGACCCTGAAAGTCAATTTGCGAAATAATTCTTTTTTAACTCACAAAGTAAGTTGAAAATGTTTTTGTGGGCTTCCAAAAGGTCATTTCTTTTTTTTTTTTTTTTTTTTTTTTTGTTTGTTTTTTTTTTTTGGTTTTTCGAGACAGGGTTTCTCTGCGTAGCTTTGCGCCTTTCCTGGAGCTCACTTGGTAGCCCAGGCTGGCCTCGAACTCACAGAGATCCGCCTGGCTCTGCCTCCCGAGTGCTGGGATTAAAGGCGTGCGCCACCACCGCCCGGCCAAAAGGTCATTTCTTAATGATTAGAAATATATTCTATAATATTTTAATTGTAATGCATTAATTTTTAAAAATGCTTTAATACTGTCTCTGAAAAGAAATTCATTTGCAGTTCATGATCTTTTATTTGAAAATCAAATTTAAAGAATTTTAACCTTTTTTTTCTTCTGTATCCTTTACCACACAGTATATTTCTAGGTAACATTTACATTAGTCAAAACTGGAGAAAATTCACTTTAAAACTCTTTTAAAAATGTGTTCCTATTTACGCAACTCTCTGTTGTCCTGCCTAATTTTTTTTGGCTGAATCTAAATTTATGCAGTTTATCTTTTAAGCAAAGCCAAGTTTTATGTATGACAAATACCAAGTTTTCCTGCCGTCACAAAATGTTGCCTGTTCATTTCCAGCTGAAGTTTTTGAGCCCCAGAGAGCCTTTCTACATCAAACACTCCAGATACTCTTTGAGGTGAGTTTATCAAGAAAGCCCGTGTTCTTCTGAGGGTACAGGGCCTGCTTTGGGGGTTGGGGGCAGGAGGAGGTTCCTCTTTATAGCTTCTCTTCCTGGTGCTGGCAGCGAGGAGCTCCTTGCTCACTTTCACAAGTAGCCAGGGAAGCGGAGACTCTGCCTAGAGTCTGTCATTGGTCCCTGTGGGTCCCTTGACAGCGTGGTGGCCCGCAGGCTTTGCTCCAGTGCAAGTCCCTCTGGCTTGTAGCTTAATAACCTCATGGCTAACTGGTAGGATAGTTCCTGCTTCAGATGTTGTTTTCAGTGGTCAGTTCTGAGGCCATGAGTTTAAGTTTTCACTGGTTGAAACAAAAGTTGTGCAGTGAATTGGAGAAGCATTTGCTGTGATGTTTTCCAGTTCTCATCAGTCAGGTGTCTCTGGGTTAGGCCTAAGACTAGACCTTGTCTTCTTCTTACCCAGAAACTCATGGTTTGTTTTGTTTGTTTGTTTGTTTGTTTGATTTTGAGCCATTACAGGTGTAAGACAAGCTTTAAGGGCAGGGCCACAGGCATTCAGTCTGTTCCTGGTACTAAAATTAGTTATCTTTGAGACACTACACATTCATTAAATACTGACATCACCTAAATTTTATAATTTTGAGACACTACACACTCATTTAATACTGACATCACCTAAACTGTAATTTTGACAGTTGAAATGTCAGATGATTTCATGTTTTTGCTTCATCTCAATTTTTAACAAGATGTAATTTATCTGTGTGAAGCTGCCTGGAATCAGTTGTCACTTTGCTGCTGCTTATAGGTTCTTGTAGATTGTGCTACAGCAGCCACAGTAGGAAATAATGAGAAATACGTATGTTTATATGTTTATAGCATTTTACTCAGCTTCCAAAAACCAGTTTTTAAAATGTAGAAAGTGTAGACGGTCATAGTGGCACACCTCTGTCATTTCTTGTACCTTGAGAGCTGCAGCAGATGGAAGCTTGTCCTGGACTGTGACAGGTCTAAGACAGACATGATGAGACTCTGTCCTTTAAAAAAAAAAAGTGCACATTGTTAACACAGGTAAAAGTAAACATTATAATGGAGGTGAATTGTGTTGTGGACTTGTCCTAGAGCTAGGAGATGACATAGTTGAGCCCCACGTTTGTGTACAAGCTGGGTGTCTTAGTGACTTCTCTCCTAGCCAAGACAAAAAACACCTAACAACACGGCCACTGGAGGAGGAAGGGCTCACTTCACCTCACAGGGGCAGGATTGTGAGTCACACAGCACCTGCAGTCAGGAAGCCAGAAAAGAGATGGCTGCTGGTGCTCAGCTTGCTTGCTTGTTACTCAATCCAGGATCCAGCCCATGGATTGATGCCGTGCAGAATTCGTGTGGGTCTTCCCATCTAAGGCTACCCCATCCTGTCTGATTGACAGTGTTAACCATCCCATCATACTGGATCTAAAGAAACTTAGAAACACGAAAGAGTATGCCAGGTTTTTTTTTTTTTTTTTTTTTTTTGTTTTTGTTTTTGTTTTTTTTAGGACTAATTTTATATGTAATTATGTACATGGGGGAGGGGCTCACCATGCACTGGTATGGGTGTGTATACACTACACATGGAGATAAGAGGACAACTTTTTAGCAACTAGTTCTCTCCGTCTACTTTCTAAAAAGATTGATTTATTTATATTTTGTGTATGAATCCTTGCCTGCATGTGTAACTTGTGTGCCTGGGACCAACTAATGCAGAGGAGGGCACTGGATTCTCTGGAATTGGTGTTACAGATGTTATGAGCCTCCATGTGGGTGCTGGGTATCAAACCTAGGTCTGCTGCAAGAGACAGCAGGTGCTTTTAACCACTGAGCCATCTCTCCAGCCTAGCATGCTCTTCTGCACCTGAAAGCCAGTAGTGGGTTTCATTAGGAAGACATTGTTAGTGAGAGTCTGTGCTGCTTCTGATCACTGCATGTCACTCTGGGAAGCGACGAGGATGGAGGAAGGGCCTTGCTGTGAGGGAAAGTCTGAAAAGCTCCCGGCTTTGACTTAGAGTGATTAAACCAAAGCTGATGGCTGCATATGGCAGGCCGTGCATAAAGAGCAGACAGATGACTCACCACAGCCATACAGTATATCTGGGGACACAGTGTTGTTTGGTGTTGGTTTTTGTTGTTTGTTTTTTGAGACAGGGTTTCTCTGTGTAACAGTCCTGGCTGTCCTGGAACTCACTCTGTAGACCAGGCTGGCCTAGAACTCAGAGATCCACCTGCCTCCCCAGGGCTGGGTTTAAAGGCGTGTGCCACCACTGCCGGGCTAGGGGGACACAGTTTTATGGACAAGAACAAGCCTCTGTTAATATTGCTCTTAAACATAGGCACTCTTTGCCAGTCTATATAATCTGAAAATAAAGCTTCCAAGAGTAATTTTTTATAAGGGTATCAGATTTTAGAGCAAAGTCCGCAGTAGTGTTGATAAGAATGGGACAGGTTTTAAATTCTTTACAATATGCTGCCTGAATTAAGTAAAGCCAGGATTTTTAGTTGTTGTTGTTTTTTCCTCACTTGTAGGTAGTGACTTGTGTTAGTATATGGGGTACAGAGAAACAATGTACATTCCCTCTTTCCTGTTTTAATTTGCTAGCCAGAGACAGAATCCCAATACTGTGTTAATCTGAGTGTTTTGTTTTGATTTCCATTTTGTTTGTTTGGGGGCTGGGGTGTAGCTCAGTGGGGAAGAGTGCTTGCCTTTGTCAGGCATGAAGCCCTGGGGCCGTCGCACAATTCTGGTGTGGGAGGTGTAGCTAAGGATTTGAAGTCCCAGGTCGTTCTCGGCTGTGCAGCAGGTTTGAGAGCGGCCTGAGCTGTACGGGAACCTCGTATCGGTGCTTGGGGTTAAAGCACAGGCCGCAGGCGTGCTGGGCAGACGCTCTCTGGTTGTGCTCTCTCCATTTTAGATTTCCCTTGCCTTTCTGTCAGCATCTTGTTAAATATTAGCATCAAAAAGTTAGAAATAGACTGGGTGTGGTGGCCCACGCCTTTAATCCCAGCATTTGGGAGGCAGAGGCTGACGAATCTTTGTGAGTTCCAGGCCAGCCTGATCTACAGAGGGAGTTAGTTCTAGGACAGCCACGGCTACACAGAGAAACCCTGTCTGTGAAAACAGAAAGAAAGAAGAATTATAAATAGGATTCTGTGCTTCTTGATTCATCAAGCCTGTGCCAGCATTGGGCTGAGCAGGTGACTGCTGATGGCGGTCACTTCACACCCTCCATTTCCTTTCTCCACAGAGCCCGGCATTACATCCACATCCCTGTGCACTTCAGACCAGAGTCAGTGGGCAAATTTGAAGCTCTGCTTGTGATCCAGACAGATGAAGGCAAGAGTATTGCTGTTCGACTAATTGGTGAAGCCCTTGCAAAAAGTTAACAAGAATACATTTTGTGTAAATGACCCGATATATTTTGGTAATCTCATTTTTCTACACCAAAGTTATGCTGTTGTATATATTTTGTATGATAAATTCAATATGTATAAAGTATAGATTTGTTTTTAAAGAATTCAGTCCTGAAGCCCTGACTAAATATCATGTATCTAGCTCACAGTGTTAACATTTACAAGGGAGAAGTTCTATTTTTGCATTGATTATGACATTCTGAATAAATACAGCATATGTTTTAATGTGGTGTATTCAGAAATAAACTTGAGTTTTTCACTGAGCTTGTCTTTCTATATGATGTCACATTATAAAAATTAGAATATGGCTTTATCCTTCTAATTGTTCCCAAGCTTCAGAGTGTGTTCTGATTTCTTCTCCTCTATCACGTAGTTTTCTTTCCCTTAAGAAATTTCTTCCCTCTGTTAGCTGGTTGCTGAGATAGAGTCTTCCTGTTCTCTGTAAGACAGTGGGAAAGCTGGTTTGTCTCCTAGTGTTGCTTACTGTAGTTAGCTCTGGACACGACAGCTGCTCCTGGATGCAGTCTGGACATGACCTTTGCAGACTTGGACCGCCTGACAGGATGAGGGGAGTTCTGTGGTGCTCCAAAGGGGCTGGGAAGGACCTCCTGCAGGAGGGGTTAAAGGGCAGTGCATATGAGGTCAGGAAGGCAGCATGCCACCCAGAAGGTGTAAGGTGAGTGACTGCGTCTGGCTAGTCACTGGAGCATCTCCTGAGCATGGTCACAGGCCCAGCCAGCAGCCTTCTGAGAAGCATCGGTGTTGGTGCCGAGTGGACCTGGGATTTTGTCTGGGTAGCATTTTAAGTTTGGATTACTTAAACCCAACTACAGTTAAAAGGAATGATTGTGAGTCTGACAGAAAAGCAAATCTCTGCGTTCTCATTTCTCTCTTGCCTAGAGATCAGACTTGTAAAGCCAAATGTGATAACTCATGCCTGTGGTGCTGGCACTTAGGAACCTGATGCAAGAGGGTTGGCATGAGAAGCCAACCTAGGATGGAGTGAGAACCACTATAAAAACAAAAAGAAGGAAGAAGGGAGGACTCTGGCAAGCATTTTGTCGTTTCTTTGTTTTATTTTGCTTTTTGAGATGGGGTCTCTGTGTAGCCCACTGTGTAGACCAGGCTGGCTTTGAACTCATAGAGCTCAACCTGCCTCTGCTTCCCAAGTTCTGGGATTAAAGGCGTGCACCACCACACTTGGCCCTCTGCAAAAGATTTCAACAAGATACGTAGGTAGACTTTTCCCGATCCAGCTTACTATAGATTTCATTTGTCACATGGGACGTCACTTCACATCTGTATGGGCATTTGACCACACTCACTTCAGAAAATTCAAGAGTAGTGCATGTTTGTAATGTTCTTTCTGGTCCTTCATTTCCTGAGGGGTGTGCTGTTTGTTTCTGTGAAACTGCTGCTTTGCCTTTATGTTATACTCAAGAGACAAAGTATGGAAACAAATGGAACACTTTAAAAATGACTCTACCTCCTACTTCTGGGTATTCAGTTCCTGTGCCTCATTATTATCTTGGAAACATGACGTTTTGGGTTTTTAGGTCTTTGTGTAGCTTTGCGCCTTTCCTGGAACTCATTCTGTAGCCCAGGCTGGCCTCGAACTCAGAGATCCACCTGCCTCTGCCTCCCGAGTGCTGGGATTAAAGGCGAGCACCACCGCCACCTGGCTAGACAGCATCTTTAATGGCCTCAGTCCTACTGTTAGAGTCTTATGTAACTCCCTCCCCAGGGTTGACTGTTTCCCTTCTAGTAGTCATGTTCCCCAAAGTACTGATGACTGTGTTGCTTGACTCCTTGGAGGCCTTAGGGAAGCCAATTGCTATCTTGGGAGGATTGTGGGTGGCCTGTGACCCACAGCGAACCACACATTGAAGCTCTTGGCCCAGATCCTACTAGATCAGCCAGTAAGTGAACTTCCTTGGTGGGCATTCAGATGAGACTCCAGTCCCAGGCAATGCCACATTTACACCCTTGCAGAAGGAGAGTCCCGAGCAGTGCCCAACCAAGCTGCCCAAATTCTTTTCCACAGAATTAATAAATAATTGTTCTAAACCATGATGTCTATGGTAATTTGCTTTGCAGCACTAGATAACACAGTGTCTACTGATTTTAAAATAAAAACTAGTTACACTGCAGATTTAACCAGCACAGCGTCAGGCATCCTGTAAAGAATTACATGTAAAATCTGGTGATAATCCAACAATGATTGATGCTTCTAGGAGTAAAGAATCCTCATTTGGGTTGTAGGAAGCGTGTTTGTTTACATGTGTAGTATGCGAAAGATCCTGGGTTCAGTCCTCAATACCAGAACATAAACAAAACAAAAACTTTGAAAAACTTGGTGTGGAACCATCTTTGTACACTGTAAATGTACATTGCTTTCATGGTTTAAAAAGTTGATTGGCCTGTAGCTGAGTAGGAAGAGATTGGGTGAGACAGCATGACAGAGAGGATTCTGGGAGGAAGAAGGGCAGAGTCAGAGGAGTTGCCAGCCAAATGCAGAAGGAGCAGGAGATTAATGTACCATGCTAATAAAGGTACCACCATGTGGCAGAGTGTAAATAAGGAACATGGGTTAATTTAAGTGTAAGAGTTAGCTAGTAACAAGCCTGAGCTATTGGCCAAGCATTCATAATTCATATTCAGTCTCTGAGTTGGTTGTTTGGGACTGGGTGGTTGGGACAGGAAATGTCTGTTTACAAAAACTCTTTTGGACACTCAGTCTTTTTTTTTTTTTTTTTAAAGATGTTTAATTTATACCTAGGTAAAAATCTGGAACAAAGAGCTCTGTGAGTTGGTTTTAAATGAGCTCTAATTTAAGGCCTGTAGACATTCCACGCTTACTAAAAACCAAGAGCAATCACAGTATGAACATAAATGCTGCTGTCTTTTGGCCCAGAAAGGTTAGATTGGGCAGACAGGAGATATAGGTGGATGCCCACACTCTGGCAGCCTGCCTCTCAAGAGGCTGCCATTTCAACTCCCAAAGCTGAAAGCTGTGCAGCACTGGGCGTTGAGGATGGTGGCTACTGTTACTGTAGCAGAATCCCTGAGACTGGGAACGTTATAAAGGAAGAGAATTTATTTCCTATAGTTAGGAGCATCGAGAAGACCAAAGCCATGAAGCTACATCCAATGAAGGACTTCTTGTTGGTGAGAAGTAAGTCAATGAAACTTTAATCTTCTTGGAAATCTTTTTTGGGGACAGAGTTCCTCAGTATTCTCTGTCACCCATGTTACTGGTGGGATCTTCTCCTTTTTCCTCTCCCTTGGAACCTCCAACCTCCTCAGTACTGTATAATCAGTCAAAAACCCATCCCTAAGGAGTGTGTAATCCTTATAGGAGAACATAGTTTTGTTGTTTATTGAACTGACAGCATCAACTGCCTTTTAAACATATTTACATTCATAAACAAATGCCTTAATCAGAGGAGCCTCTGCAATCAACACCCTTTTCCATGCTTTTTTTTAATGTGTAAATTTTATGTTTCTTTAAGTTTCTAACAAAGTTGGCAATAACGTAAAGGAGGTTTTTCTCACCAAAATGCTTTCTTCTAAGATTGTAGAACCTCTTCGGTTTTCTTTTCTCACTTCCCATTTCTGCCTGGCCAACCCCCACCCATCTATTTTTCAAGGCCGGTTACCATCCTGACAGAAATGAAGATATTCTAGAGTCCCTTGTGTCCCTCCCTGGGCTAGCATGTTATTGCAACTGCAAAGTCTAAGAAACTGGAATTTTCCTAGGAATTTGATGCTAGAAGGAAAAGGTTGGGAGCCTGATGCCCACTGAAGGGGCAGCTTGTCTCCTGAGAAGAGATGTACTGTTCTAAAGCCTGTCAGATCACACCAGGAGAGACTGGAGCCCAGTGATAACAGTGGCACTGAGTGGTAATGTGAATTGCTTAGCTATTGTGATGGATGATCTTAGTTACCAACTACATCTGGGATCAACTACAACCCAAGCTGCTGGGCGTACCTGTGAGGGATTTTCTTAAATCAGGTTTTTGAATTTCGGAGACACACTATAAATCTGGATCACGTTTTCTGGTGGCAGGCCACATAAAAGGGCATGGAAGCAGGGAGCTTTGATGTTGCCTCCTTGCCTTCACTCTTGCTGATGAGTTCATCTATCCTGTTTCTACAGCCAGTATTAAAATGAACTTCCTCAGGATTCCAATGTAGACTGAAAAAACAGCATCTCTCCAGGAATCCTCATGGATTCCAGTACCAGATTGGGACTGCAGAGATGTTAGACCTAGTGTACTGAACAGCTGAATTCTTAGCCTTTCTGTTTGATTGGATGGTCAGGAACTTGGAAAGAGTGTGATCAGAAAATGTGTGAGAATAACATCTAGGGAAGAAGTACCTGGGTAGATCCCTTCAATTGGGCAAAAGGTGTGAAGATGCTTGTGTCCCATGTTAATGCTCTTCAGAAGGTGACTTCAGCTGAGGAGGAGTTCAGTGATCAAGGAGATAGGATGACCCGTTCTGTGGACAGTCAGCCTCTTTCCCCAGCCATCCCTGCCATGGCCCAATGGACTTATGAACAAAGCGGCCATGGTGGCAAAGATGGAGGCTATGTATGGGCTTGATGACATGGACTGCCTGCCACTCACCAAAGCTGACCTGGCTGCAGCTGCTGCTGAGTTCTAGATCTGCCAGCAGCAGAGACCAACACTGAGCCCCTGGTACGGCACCATTCTCTGGGGTGACCAACCAGTGACCTGGTTGACTACACTGGACTACTTCCTTTGTGGAAAGGACAACACCTTATTCTCGTTGTGGATTTGCTTTTCCTGAGTGCAATACTTCTGCCCAAACCATCATCCATGGTCTTATAGAACACCTCATCTACTGTCATGGTACTCCACATAGCATTGCTTCTGACCAAGAAACTCACTCCCTAGCCAGAGAAGAGCAACAGTGGGCCCATGCTCATAGAACCTTCTGGTCTTGCCGTGTTTCCCACCATCCTGAAGCAGCTGGCTGGATAGGACCGTGGAACGGCCTTTTGAAGTGTTGGGGGAGGGTTCCTTGAGAGGCTGTATGCTGTATATATTTTTAACCGGCATCTACCATATGGTACGGTTTCTCCCATGGCTAGAATCCATGTGTCCAGGAACCAAGGGGTGGTAGAGGGGATGGGTCCACTCTCTAGCGCCCCTAGTGACCCACTAGGAAAATTTTGCTTCCTTCTTAGCAAACTTAACTTCTGCTGGTCTAGAAGTTATGGTTTCCAGATGGGGAGCGCCACTGTCTGGAGACACAACAAACATTCCATGAGCAGGAGCCATTGACTGTCAAAACCCCCAGTGGCAGTCAAAGGATACCACCCCTTGAGTTGTTGGTCAGGGGGACCCGAGGGACTCCCAAACATGCTAGTGTTCCGTGAACTAATGAGAACATGTCACTGGTGTTGAAGCATTTGTCTGGATTGTTCAAATGCTGCCTGTTGGTGATGGTGTTTCTTGAAAGGCTTTGGAAATGGCATCGACTGGTCAAGTTCTAAGGTAGTTTTCTTGACTCTGGAACATTTATTCTCAGAGTCAGCTCCTAATATGTAGTTCAGGAGATGGAAATGGCTGAGTGCACTCATTGGTGGTTCCTGTCAGGGCCAGCCACCCAGAGACGTCCCGGGAAGAGAGACCAGCAGGGGTCCCTGGCACCTGCCTTGTTGGAAGACTAAATTGCAACCCTGCTTGGTGGCTCACTGCTATGTAGTGAGACAAGTCTGTTTCCACTTCTGCTCCCTAAATCAATCTTAAAGCAACATGTGAAGTTTTAAACATTCTGGTTATTTAAATCGCGAAACTACAAATAAAGCCATTGTTCTCCTGAGGATTGACTGGGATGGCAGGGACTCTATTCCTTGTAGAGTGAGCACAGGCTGTCTCCCTAAAGGCCAATGAAGCCTTGTGCCCATGGCCAAGAGAGAATGAAAGAAAACGGTGTACTGTGGGATCCTTTCCTGCAAGGAACATTGCTAATGCTGGATGTCAGTGAATGTGGCGGAGCCTCCTTTCAGGGACCAGTCTCTGCTGTGACATAAGGTTGCCTGTGGAAAGGCAGATCAAGGGAATGTCTGCTGTTTGCACACTCACTACCGTCACATTTATCTCTCCGATAGTGAATATATGTGGCCTGAAAAGTGTGAAGAGAGTCAGTATGACCAAACTCAGTGCACCAGAGGCTAGTGAGGCTTTCACAAGTCTGAATCCAGGGTGGTTCTGAAGGGTGGGACAGAGACTAGAATCTAAATCAGACTCTAGCACTGTGACTTCTTTGAGGGGCTCAGTCCATATACAGAACCTACTGCTAATATGGCCTGTATGCAGTGTGTCTGTCCAGGATATGTCTACATATTGCCTATTTCCACAGGCCATGCCTGTGTGTAGCATGCCTGCACATGGTACTCCTGCACAGGGTTGGTGTGCACAGGACTTGCCCGTATGTAGTTTATCTGCACCCAGTGCCCCTGTACACAGGGCGCACTGGCACTCTGCTAGGGAATATGAAGCCGCCCACCCAGCTTGAAAAATACAGGTCATGTGATGAGCCTTAAGGAGGCTGACAGGTACATGGCCCATGGAGGCAGATCAGCAGCCCTAGGGTTACTGTCTGGGCAACAATGGAGGCATCATGCAGCTGTTCCAGGTGTTCTTATTTTCTGCTGTCATAGGCTCTCAGGTTAAAAGCAAGATCCCACAAAGGTGAGGATGGAGTGTCTGTATCACACTTCCCTGTTCACACCTTCCTGTCCCTTCCCAGGGAGACCATAGTGGGTGGGACTCATCCCACCGAAGCGGTCCCAACATTGTGACCACCCTGTCACCAGCCGGAGCTGTCAATCATGCTGCTTTGTGACCATGTCACCGGCATAATCAGCAAGATTAGGTGTCCACAAAGAGATCCGTGAATGAGGATTGTGTTAAATGGAAAAGAGTTAAAGAATTTCCTTTTTCACCAGGGCCATGAAAGAAGTGACAGCTAATATTTTAAGGCCGGAACAAGATAATTGTAGTAGGAGATCTTTGTATGTTCTCAGAAAGAAAAAAAAAATGCTGTGTGCTCATAATAAATATTCAAAGGCTCATTTTGTATCATGAATGCCGGATAACTATTTTCTGGTGAGACCATTTGCATTGGCCTTTTTGAGACATTGCAGCCCCAGCCTGTGGCTGTCAGAATGAGCCCAACCATGCAATCCACTGAGGCCAGTGTACTGACCCGAGCCACTTTGTGGAACATCAGGTGGCCCCTGCAGGCCCTTGCAGGACACCCCACTTTCACAGGGGCAGCCGATCAGCCAAAGCCTCAGGTGTGTGCTCCCTGCTTCCACACTTCACCCAACAAAAGGAACACCTTGTTGTTGTTGGGCGGGGGGCGTGGTCTTCAAGGAAGGGAAAGTGAAGGAATTGGCAAGTACAAAAACAGCCTGCTGCTGACCACTACCAGTAAACCCATTTCCTGGCATTAAGTCTAAAATCACTCACAGGAAGATGCCTGGGCTTTCAGAACTAAAATCTCTTCTTGCTCCTGTCTCTCTGAGAAAAGATCCATTTGTGCTCTCTGTAACTGGGCCAATGGTCTGTCCTCAGCTGTGAGTGACACATGTCTACCCAGATGGGTTCTGACTGTGTCACAGGCCATTCCTGCTACTCTGGGTGCCACAGGAGAAACCAGACCCACACGGCACCAAGGGGCCACTCTTAGGCCCCTGGCTTGGTTTTGTGGATTCCCGTGAATACCCTAATTGGAGCCTTTGGACACCCTGACAGCTGGCACACTCTGCGCCTCACACTTCCATCACAGTCCTTGGCCCCTCGAGGCTTTCTTTCCTTTTCTTACTTCGGAGCTGGAAACCTCGAGTTTCTTGCAAGCCTCAAAACCACACACAGACTCAGTGAGCCAGGGAGCCGGCTGCACAAACGCCTGGGAGTTTTACAGGCTTTTATTCTCTGCAGATTTTACAGACAAAACCCCACAGGGGTCCCATTTAGGGCTTTGTAGCAGTGTTTCAGACAGGAGGGGCAGCTTTTCCTGCTGGAGGGCCCTTCTCTGTGAGCTAAGGGGACCCTGCTGGCTGTCTGCTCGTGGGGTAGAAGAGCTGGAGCAAGATGGCCACGACCTGGGTGCCAGTCCAGTCTCCCAGGGTTTATCATTCCAGCTAAAGTGGCTCTGACTTTCTGATATGAAGTGTATTGGGACTCACCAGACCACAAAATATGTCCCTGTGTCCTGCTTCAGTGAAACACCACAGATGAGCCACAGAAAAACAGAGGAAACCTCAGACTAACCCTCCAGCCCTCAGTGGGAATGGCTTGATCTACAGCAGGCCCTGTTCCCAGCCCGTAATGAGAGAGGCTGTCTGTCTGACTCTGAAGGCTGGAAGCAGACTTAGCTTGGGGCCACACTGCAGGGAGCCCATAGCAAGAAGCCAGATACACCTAGGCATCCTACCTTCTCCATAACACCAGAGTACATCAGACGCAGGGGTTAGCTGGGAAGACAAGCTAAAAGCTAAGGCCAGGGAGCTGCAGAGGACAGTTACTAATGATCAAGGAGACAGTTTCCAAGGTGGTGAGAGGAGAGGACTAGTGTGTCCTGGTGATTTTTCTGTTGCTGGGATAAAACATTGACCAAAAGCAACTTGGGGAGGAAAGAGGTTTTTTGTTTTTTGTTTTTTTTGACTTACTGATCATCAATGATTACCGATCATCACTGAGGGAAACCAAGGCAGGAGCTGATGCAGAGACCATAGAGGAACTCTGCTTATGGGCTTGCTTACCTTTCTTCTACAGCCTAGGTCTACCTGCCTAGAGCTGGTCTGGCCCACCACGGGCCGGGTCCTTTGCTATCAATCCACAACAATCACGAAAATGTCCCATAGACATAAGCATCAGCCAACCTGATGGAGGCACAAGAGATGGAGTCACTCTCTTCCTGGGTGACTCTGGTTTGTGTCAAGTCGCCCCAAACTCTAACCAGTGCAGGGTGGAAGGCAGAGAAAATGCTCCTTTGTGGGCCTGTATAGTCTTATGAATGACTGCCTGTTCACTCCTTCCCAGGACTGGAAAGCTAGCTCACACTTCTTCCTCACCCACCCTCATCTAATCCTTGAACTCTGAAAAGGGGTAAGAAGATCTCCCCCATTTATCAGTAGCATTTCAGCTAAAAGCATTCTGACCTTCCTGCGGTTGCTGCATAGGTAAGGCAAGGCGTGACCAAGATACAAAAATGTTTTGCCAAGCTTGGCTAGTCTGGGATGCTGCAGAGGCTGTGCGGGCCCTGGGGCACTTTGTGTTTGGAACTCTGCCACCATGCTGGTTTTCAATCTGGCCTGAAGCAGAGGCTCTGGGAGGAGGGAGGAGAGAGGAAGAAGGAAGGACCGTGCACACGGACTCCAGCCTCCCGAAGGTCCGGTGCCAGGTGCTGGTGGCCAAGTTCTACCTGAGGTTCCCAGCTCTATAAACCTTAAAGGGCAGAGTGACCCTTATGGAATCATTAAAGGGGCTGCCATGAAGCCTGCACATGGATTTCCAGGGCTCAGAGGTATGTGATTTGAATAACAAGATCATTGTTTCTCAGCCTTAGCAGCTAGACACACTCACACATTGTTCAAACGACAGAAGCAGACACACACACACACACACACACACACACACACACACACGCATGCACACATATAAAATATATTTTTTGTTTTTATTCTGCTTTATCATTTAAAAGTAGCTACTCTTAGCACATTGTATTTAGGAATAACTTTTAAAGGCTGTAAGCTTAAAATAATTACCAAGATTTGAAACTGGATAGAATCTGGAAGGGGTCAGTGACTTATTTTATTCATCTGTGTGTCTTCAGGGCCATCTGTGCACCAGATACTGAACAATTTCCTCGCATTGATTTCATTATTTGTCACAGCTGGAAATGATGTCACAGTCTAAAACAATGACATCCCCTTGTTCTTTTCTTTCCCTTTCGGGGCCTTCTGACTTTCGTTTATGTAAGACTGAATTACGACCACTGGGTTAAGTATTGTTGCTTGAATTTGGACTAGCTCTGGGTTTGCCTCCTTCAAAGTTCATGAGATTCTTTCTGTCTAGATGGATGGCTCAGCGGTTAAGAGAGCTTGCTGCTCTTGCAGGGGACCTCAGTTCAGTGCCCAGCACCCAGGTCAGGCAGCTCACCACAGCCTACAACTCCTGCTTCAGGAGAATCTGATGCCCTCTGCTGGCCTTCTCAGTACTTACTTACATGACACAAGTACACACACACACACACACACACACATACATACACACACACATACACACACACACATACACACACACACACACACTTTAAAAAGTTTATGAGATTATTTAACGATGGCAAATGTTGGCAAGGATGTGGGGAAAAGGAAACCTTATTCCCTGTGGGTGGGAATGCAGACTGGTACAATTACTATGGAAGTGGATGTGGAGGCTCCTCAGAAAACTCAGAATAGTGCTACCATGTGACCCACCTAGACCACTCCTAGGCATACGCTCAAAGGATTCTGTATCTTACTACAGAGATGCTTGTTCATCCGTGTTCCTTGCAGCTCTAGTTACAATAGATAAAAAGTGGAATCAGCACAGATGTCCATCAACTGATAATAAAAATGCCCCACAAATATACAACAGAATTTTATTAAGCTATAAGCAAAATGAAACTTTCTGGAAAATTGATGGAATGGGAAAAAATTGTACAAAGTGAGGAATCCAGGCTTAGGAAGACAAACAACATTTCTTCTTCTTCTTCTTCTTCTTCTTCTTCTTCTTCTTCTTCTTCTTCTTCTTCTTCTTCTTCTTCTTCTTCTTCTTTTTTTGAGACAGGGTTTCTCTGTGTAGCCCTGGCTGGTCTTGAACTCATAGAGGATCCACCCATCTCTGTCTCCTGAGGTCTGGGATCAAAGGTGTGTGCCAACACACCCAACGTATATGTTCTTTCTTATACTTGGGTTTTTATATTTAAATTGGAATGAGTGGAGAGGCCAGGTATACTGGCTGGTTTTATGTGTCAACTTGACACAAGCTAGAGTCATCAGAGGGGAAGGAGCCTCAGCTGAGGAAATGCCTCCATGAGATCCAGCTGTAAGGCATTTTCTCAATTAGTGATCAATGGGGGAAGGCCCAGCCCATGGTGGGTGGGGCCATCCCTGGGCTGGTGGTCCTGGCTTCTATCAGAAAGCAGGCTGAGCAAGCCATGGGAAGGAAGCCAGTAAGCAGCTCCCCTCCATGGCCTCTGCATATCAGCTCCTGCCTCCAGATCCTGCCCTGAGTTCCTTCAGTGATGAACAGCAATGTGGAAGTGTAAGCCCAATAAATCCTTTCCTCCCCAACTTGTTTTTTTAGTCATGGTGTTTCTGTCATGGTGATAGAAACCCTAACTAAGACATCAAGAACTAAGAAAGGAATCATGGAGGAAAGGAGAGGCCAGAGGTTGGGGGAGCAGGGGGCACTAAAACACAAGGGAGATAAAAGTAGAGCAAAAGGAAATACCAGGTATGAAAAGGTGAAGTGGGTTTGGAGTGGGAGGATGGGGGAAATGTGGAGGAACGGAGGAGAGTTAATGAAAACTTTGGGTGCATGAAAAAGCCATAAAGAGAAACTTATTATTTTATAGAGCAAAAACATAATTAAAATGAAAATAACAATAACAGTAAGAAGAGTTTGAAACAGCATCATCCTTTGGTGGTGGGTAATGCAGCTCCCAAAAGGCACAGGCTTTTAAATAAAAAGTGTCAGGTGCAGAAGACCTCCTTGTGAGTTGTTATCCAAAGGGATCCAGTGGTCTCCAAAACAACACAGGGTATTGGCATCTCTCTTAATTGACGACCCAAACTAGATATTAATACCCTACTACTGAAGACACCACATAACTTTGGCTACAGGACTCAGATAAATCAAGCTGGAACTGAACTGGAAATGCCTT
Organism: Peromyscus leucopus; assembly: GCF_004664715.2. Lineage (NCBI taxonomy): Eukaryota > Metazoa > Chordata > Mammalia > Rodentia > Cricetidae > Peromyscus > Peromyscus leucopus. The sequence goes on from NC_051079.1 coordinate 55,397,224, forward strand.
TTCTGCTTGCCTGCTTTCAGACTACTGGGGGTGGGGGAAGCTTCAACAGTGTCATCCAGCTGTAGGCCATGCTGGCTACAATACTGACTCACCAGGCGAGATATGCCTCCTGGTGCATTGAGTGGCATTACTATATTGGGGTTAACCAACCAGTTTGTGACTGCATTCGTGGCCTACTGTAGAAGAGGGGATCTACATCTGGTACCATAAACCTGGTTAAAAAAAAAAAAAAAACAAAAAAACCTACGGCTGAAAAGATCTAGGGCCCAAGCAGAGTTTATACTACCATTGTTTCTTTAGATGGACATGCTGCCTACCTTCCTTCTACATATTTGTGTTTAGACTCAAAGATGAATGCTGTTCTCAGGCTGGGACACAGAAGCTCCCTTTAGTAGAGAGAGATGATGAAGTCCAAGACTCTTATCTACTGAAAGTGCTGAGTGGTTGTCAGGTGCTCGGCCCTAAACGGACACCCATGTCACACTCCCCTCCCCAAGGCCCAGGGGACATTTCAGAAGAGGGGGCAAACATAAAAGTTGAAGGGAGGGGAAGAAGGTCATGAAATGCTGTTGCAATCATGAACAACAGCAGCTACGGATACCTGAGCAGGATTGGGCCCTTTCAACATCCCATCATGGATACAGGAGGTGCCTACAAGGCCACAGCCCTTCCCATGGATCTGTTGACTGTTAATGTTTGCTATGGGAAGAGATGCCATTTTCTTCAATGGTGTAGAGACTGGAGGACTAATTGGGAAGGAGAAAGGGTTCTGAGGGAAAGGAAGGGATACAGGAGGGTAATGGTAATTACAATATCACAATATATGGTGTACGGAACTGCAAAAATACATCCCTTATGTCTGGTATCGTTTTGGCCATGTGTGCTCTTCTTTGGTTACTATTCACATGATGATCTTTCCCATCCTTTTACTTTTAGTACATTTGTCCTTCTCTCTAAAGTCAGTCTCTTATAGATAATATATCATGGGGTCATATTTTCTTTAATCCATTCCACCAATCTCTTTTGATTGAAGATACCATTCACTTAAATTTTCAGTAGTAATATAGACCCTATTGATGCTTTCTATATGCTTGCTATCTTATAGTTGTTATTGTTTTCCTTCCCCTCTCTTTGTGCCTTTCTTATGTTTTGTTGACTCTTACATATCAGTATGTTTTGTACTTTGTTCAATAGGTATTTTCTTTGTGATGATCAGGAGGATTACATTAAACCTCTTCTTCGGGTTAGATATGTCCCTCAAAGGCCCATGTGTGAAAGATTCGGTCCCTAGCCCATGAAGCTGTTAGGGCAGTGGAATATTTAAGATGCAAGGCCTACTGGAAGTTTCACAGTCAAATGGGGTATGACCCTGAAGGGGCTATTGTGATCCTAACTCACCTTATTCTCTCTTTGCTTCTCGGTCACCATGAAATGACTAGTTTCTTCACTACTTGCTTCCACAGTGATGTCTGCCCCTCAAAGGTTCAAAAGCACTGGAGTCAACTGACCATAGACTGAAACCTCCAAAGTATGAGTCTAAATAGATCCTTCTTTTTTTTTTTTTTTTTTTTTTGAGACAGGTTTTCTCTGTGTAGCGTTGCGCCTTTCCTAGAACTCATTCTGCAGCCCAGGCTGACCTTGAACTCACAGATATCCACTTGCTTCTGCCTCCCAAGTGCTGGAATTAAAGGCTTATGCCACCACCACCCAGCAATCCTTCTTCTTCTGAAGCTTATTTATCACAGATGTTTGTTACAGTGTTAGAAATCCAATAAACATGGCATCTTTTAGGCAAGATCTTACCTTGTAGCACAGGCAGGTCTTGAATTTATGATTCTCCTGCCACAGCCTTTTAAGTGCTAGGATTATAAGCTTGCAATACCACACCCAGATTTAGTGCAAAATTTCATAGTTGCAATAATCTGTTTTTAAAAGAAAACCATTTAATTGCAGTCACATACAAAAAATATTCTGTTCTCCTCCTCCTCCTCTTCATGTTACTAATATCACAAACTGGCCAGGCTTGGTGTCAAGTGCAGGTAATCCTAGTCTTGGGAAGCAGAAGCAGGTGGATCATGAGTTCAAAGTCATCTTTAACTATGTAGGGAGTTTGAGGTCAGCCTGGGCTACATGAGATCCCATCTTGGAAAAAAGAAAATCCCACAAATTCTATCTTTCTATATTTTCACCAATTAACATAATTTTATAGTTACAGATGTTTCGTATTTTTGTCTTCCTGTCAGAATCAAATGTAATTTGTATACCACCATCATAGAATCATAGTAATCTGTACTTGTTCATATGTCTATACATAACAGAAATCCTTACATTTTTGTACTGCTATCATTTCAATTTGAATACACTTTGGCAGGACTTGGCAGGAAGGACTAACAGTAATGGACACCCCCTTTGCTTATTTTCTAAGCTCTTTATTTCACCTTCTTTTTCATGTTCATTTCATTTTTTAAAAGATTTATTTCTTTTCATGTGTATGGGTGTTTTGTCTGTATACAAGTCTGTGCACCGTGTGTATGCTGTGCCTGAGGATCTCTTGGAACTGGAGTTACAGGTAGATGTAAGCACCTGGTGTGGGTTCTGGGAACTGAGTTTCAGTCCTCTGCAGTGGCAGCTTGTGTCCTTACCCGGGAGGGGTCTTTCCAGCCCCGCCCCAGTGTTTCTGCTGAGACACTTGCTGATAGTATCCTGGAACTGTGGGATGGTCACTTTCCCTGGACGTTTCTGACCGTCTCTCTTTGATTCTACCTGACGACAATGTTTGACATGGGCCTTTGCCTGTTCAGTCCTCTCAGATGCCTTCAGACTTTTTGGGTTTGGATGTCTATTTCCTCTCTGAGATTTGAGAAGTTTCTAGCAATTCTTTAAATAAACTCTGCCCCTTCTCTCTCCTTTGGTATGAGATTTCCATGATACACACATTGGTCTCTTAGCTGTTATTCTGAAATTGCCTTGGGTTTTTTTTTTTTTTTTCTTCATTCATTTTTGTTTTTACTAAATAATTCCAAATGGCTTATTGGGGACTTTTCTGATGTTTTTCTCCTGTTGATTGGATGTGCTTTTGAAAACCTCACTGTGTTGGGAAAACCTCACTTTGGTTATTGTATTCAGTAGCTTAAGAATTCTTATTTCCTTCTTTGTTGGTACTCTCTATCTCTGGGCTAATAATCTCACTTTATTTTTCCATCATTTTATTTGGTTACTCATCTGTATTCTCTTGCACATTATGTGTCTTCAAAGCAAACATTTTGAACTGTCAAATTCCTCACAGACCTGTGTGGTTATGGTAAAGGGGCTAACTGGCCCTTTAGTTCAGCTTTGTCTCCCTGCTACTTCCTGTGTCTTGTTTCTTGCTTTGCCTCAGGCTTTGGGAAGCCAGCCATTTCTCACCGTCCTGAAAAGCAAGGAAAGGTCTTTACTGATCAACCCAGCTAGAAATGCTGTGTGACTCTTCAGCCTTTTGGGGGGCTGAATTATCCTTGGGTTTATGGTATCGTTTTTTATACCAGAGAATTTTACAAGCCTCTCTTTTAAGAGCATGTGACCTCTTGCTCCCTCTGGTGTCTATTTGTGGTGCTACAGGTCTTTTGGGATGGAAAGCTCTGTGTTCTATGTCCTCCAAGCTGCCACAGTGCAGACAGCCCCTGATTTACAAGGGTTTGAGTGAAAATATCTCTACTAAGGTCTGAAAATGCTATGCACTCTGTAAACCTTTGAATTGTTGCCTTTTCTCAGGGTAGTGACATTCATTCAGGTGTTGTGGAATATTGGTTGAAGATGCATTACATTTGTTTATGCCATGGAACATTTGTTTAATGCAAAGATATGTTGCAGTCTTTTATGTTGCATTTGTTTAACACTGTGAAGCTGTGTTACTGTGCCTGCCTAAAACACCTGATCGGTCTGATAAAGAGCTGAATGGCCAATAGCAAGGCAGGAGAAAGGATAGGTGGGGCTGGCAGGCAGAGAGAATAAATAGGAGGAGAAATCTGGGAGGAAAAGAAGATAGGAGAGTGAGAAAAGGAGGAGAGGAGGATGCCAGGAGCCAGCCACCCAGCCACACAGTCAGACACGGAATAAGAAGGAAAGAAAAGATGTACAGAAATAGAGAAAAAAAGAAAGCCCAGAGACAAAAGATCATTGAGATAATTTAAGGAAAGCTGGCAAGAAACAAGCCAAGCTAAGGCCAGACATTTATAAGTAAGAATAAGACTCTGTGTGATTTATTTGGGAGCTAGGTGGTGGGTTTCCAAAGAGCCAAAGGGTGGAAAAAAAAGACAAAAACAAAAACAAAACAGCCCACTACAGTCCAGCACTAGCGACACCGGGCATGGCAGAGTGAGTCACACCCCTCTGTCTTCAGCCACGTGATAACAGCGATAAGCAAACGGTACTCTGCAACGTCCCGCGTAGTGAAGCTGTGCTGTTCGGTAGGTTAGAAGCACCGGATGAATGTGATAGTTAGCGCCGATTGCCAACTTGACAGAATCTGGAATCACCTAGAAGACAAGCCTCTAGGCACGGCAGTGAGGCACAGCTTCTGGTTATGTCCGTGCGGGGATTATACTGATTACGTTAAAGGATGTGGGAAGAACCACACTACAAGTGGGTGGCACCTTTCCCTGAGCTTGGATCCTGGACTCCATCCAAAGAAGGCCAGTTAAACACAAGCTCCATCTCTGCTCCCTGGTAGTGGGTGGGACATGGCTGTTTCTGGCTCCCACTGCCTGTGGGATAAAATGAGCCCTCTCTTCCTCCATTGCTTTTGTCAGCTATATATATATATATTTTTTAATCAGGAAGAGAATGGTAAATTAGACAATGGACTTTTTCAAGTTATTATTGTAACTGTTCTGGACCGTGTACCCTTTTATCAGTCTGGGCTCAGCCCCCATCAACAGACGAATCAAAGAGGAGAGTCATAGTAAAGACCAGAGAGTCGAGATGTGTTCAATGTGGCTACAGTGTGAAGATGGACAAAATAAAGAGACCCTGTGACCCCCCCCCATGTATCTTCAGAGGACAGATATGAGTTTTATGTTCAAATAGAGGGCGAGAGGTGTGCATAATCCGGCAGCTCCAGTCAAGGGGTGGTCCCACTGCTGGGGGACGGTCTGTATGTCAAATTGCTCTGATTGGTCAATAAATAAAACACTGATTGGCCAGTGGCCAGGCAGGAAGTATAGGCAGGACTAACAGGGAGGAGAATTGAGAGAACAGGAAGGTGGGAGGAGACACTACCAGCCGCCGCCATGGACAAGCAGCATGAAAAGATGCCGGTAAGCCATGAGCCACGTGGCAAGGTATAGATTTATGGAAATGGATTAATTTAAGCTATAAGAACAGTTAGCAAGAAGCCTGCCACGGCCATACAGTTTGTAAGCAATTTAAGTCTCTGTGTCTACTTGGTAGGGTCTGAGCGGCTGTGGGACTGGCAGGTGACAAAGATTTGTCCTGACTGTGGGCAAGGCAGGAAAACTCTAGTTACAGTCCCACCCATCATTGACAAATCACTGTCTTTAGTTCAGTTATCCTGCAAGTTGGTCTGACAAGCCAGACCTGTAATCTCTTCCTTTGAGATGGCTCTCCTGTGGCTGGCACCAGGCTCAGCCCTTCCCCTCTCCCAGTGTGAGATCCTCGACACTTTCCGATTTCTTTGGGACTATTGCTTCAACAGTCTGATCGCCAAAAGGAGAGCACAAGGATCTCTCCTTAGAATATCTTCAATTCTGCTGTTGTACAGAATCTGGGTTCTCTATTGTAGCTTCTTAGTCTCTGTGGATAAATAGATTTTGAAAATGGACTCAGGCTGCCTCAGCAGACAGAGGTGCTTGCTGCACAGGCCCGATGTGTACCAGGTTTTTTCTTTTGGGCCACCAACCAGCTTTCAAATCATGACAAGGAGACTTCTTATTAGTTTTGAATGCTCAGCCAGCCTTAGGCTCGTTTCTGGCTAGCTCTTTTAACTTAACCTGTTTCTCTTTATTTACCCTTTGCCTCAGGGCTTGTTACCTTTCTTACTTCTGTATATCTTACTTTTACTGATTCTCTATGTGTCTGTCTGTCTGGCAGCTCCTGGCTTCTGGCCCCAGGCATCTCCTTTGTTCTCTCCTCCCATTCCTCTCTCAAGCCTAGATTTCTCCCCCTATTTACTCTCTCTGCCTGCCAGCTCTGCCTATCCCTTCTCTGCCTAGCTATTGGCCATTCGGCTCTTTATAGACCAATCAGGTGCCTTAGGCAGGCAAGGTGAAACAAATGCAACACATCTTTACATAATTAAACACACATCCTTACATCATTAAATGCAGCATAAACAAATGTAACACACTTTTACACAGAGGAATATTCTGCAGCATTAACAATTGTAACATATCATTATCTAGATAGTCCATAGTGTTGTGGAAAAATAATATCCCACAACACTAGTGGCTTGAGTTCAATGCACAGAACCCACATAAGGGAGGAAAGAAATAATTGACTCCACAAAGTGCTACGAGCTGCATGAATGTAGTAGGAATTCAGCTGTATATTATAAAGCTGTATCTGGATAAATCAAGGAATTCTTCTAGAGGAAAAGCCAAATCTCAAGGAGTATTTGGTGTTATTCAGTTTTTAATATATTAGCTGTTTCCTGCTATGAATTTCATGTGCACTCTCATAGCTTCCCCCAGAACTTCTAAGGTATTTAGATACAGTCACATAGGCAAGGTTTCCTGCCTCCAGACCTTTTGCTTTTCTTGTTCAGCATTAAAAACAGATATCTCCTTTAGCTAACATCCAAGGACAAAGCATTTCAGACCAACCACTGGTCTCCTGAATGAAGGTAAACACCCATACAGAGACACAGAGACACTACCTGTCTCCTAGGCCAGGCTGATGTTAGGTACATAGCTTTGCTTCTTGTGCAAATTAAGCTCAGACCCTCCTTCCTCTCACAAACCAAAGTAGCTGCCTCAAGCAACTTACTTAGAACAAAAGGGTGCAGTGAAGCTATGGGGCAGATTTCCTAGCTCTGAGCAGAATTACCCCACCCAACCAGAAAGTGGCAGGGCAGAGTTTTCAGACTGAAGGTGTATTGAGACTGCTTCTTGGGGGAGGAAAGATGAGGAGGAACAAAGATAGAGGGAAATGAAGATGAAGACGAAGACGAGACATAAAAAAACCTGCTTAGAGCTATGAGAGGGCAGGAGGAGAAGGGACAGAGAAGAGCTAAGTGTGAGTACAGAATTGAAGCTGTGTAGATAGAATTTTGTCTCCGAGGAATAAAGTGAATGGGTTGTAGAGCTCAGTGCCTTTAGATTTATTCCCTTGGATGATCTCCACCATTTATAGTGTCTTCCCCAGGACTCTGGGGGACATCTCCTCAGGGCAGGCCCCTGAGGAAATTTTTGATATGAGTGCATCTCCATCCATATTGGCCAGGTAGGTGTCCAGATTGGCAATGCCTGCTGGGAGCTCTACTATCTGAAACATGGCATTCAGTCTGACGGCCAGATGTCAAGTGTCAAGACCATAGTGGGAGGAGATGACTCCTTCAACACCTTCTTCAATGAGACAGGCGCTGGCAAGCATGTGCCCCAGGCAGTGTTCACAGACCTGGAGCCCACAGTTATTGATGAAGTTCACACTGGTACCCTACTTCTAGGTCTTCCATCCTGAGCAACTCATCACAGTCAAGGAGGATACAGCCACTAACTATATCCATGACCACTGCACTATTGGCAAGGAGATCATTGACCTTGTCTTGGACTGAATTCATAAGCTGGCTGACCAGTGCACAGGTCTTCAGGGCTTCTTGGTTTTCCACAGCTTTGGTGGGGGACTGGCTCTGGGTTCATCTCCTTGCTGATGGAGTAGCTCTCTGTTGATTATGGAAAGAAATCCAAGTTGTAGTTCACTATTTTCCCAGCTTCCCAGGTTTCTACCAATGTTATTAAGCCCTATAATTCCATCCTCACCACCCACACCACCTTGGAGCACTCTGACCATGCCTTTGTGATAGACAGTGAGGCCATCTATGGTATCTGTCATAGAAATCTTGATATTGAGTGCCCAATCTACACTAATCTTAACTGCCTTATTATCCAGATTGTGTCTTCCATCACTGCTTCCCTCAAATTTTTATGGGGCCTTGAATGTTGATCTTACAGAATTCTAGGCTAACCTGGTGCTCTACCTCCATATCCACCTTCCTCTGGCCACATATACCCCTGTCATCTCTGTGGAGAAAGTGTACCATGAGCAACTTTCTATAGTAGAGATCACCAATGCCTGCTTTGAGTTAGCCAACGAGAAGGTGAAATGTGACCCTTGCCATGGTAAATACATGGCTTGCTGCCTGTTGTATCATGGGGATGTGATTCCCAAAGATGTTAATGCTGCCATTGCCACCATCAAGACTAATACAGCATCCAGTTTGTGGACCAGTGCCCCACTGGCTTCAAGGTTGGCATTAATTACCAGCCTCCCACTGTGGTACCTGGTAGAGACCTGGCCAAGGCACAGAGAGCTGTGTACATGCTGAGCAATACCACTGCCATCACTGAGGTCTTGGCTTACCCAGACCACAAGTTTGACTTGATGTATGCCAAATGTGCCCTTATGTACTGGTATGTAGGTGAGGGTGTAGTGTGAATCCTAATTATAATAATAAAAACCCAGAGCTGGATATCAGGGTAAGTGCTGAAAGATCAGAGAGAGAAGGGAGCAAGCCACAGCCACTTCTTACCTCACCAACTCCTCAGCCGGAAAGGGGGCCGAGCTCCTGTCTCCACCCACCTTATCACTTCCTGTTTCCTCCTCCCAAGTGCTGGGATTAAAGGTGTGAGCCACCACTACTGCCTCTGTGGTTAACTAGTGGCTTAGCTCTGCCCTCTGATCTTCAGGCAAGCTTTATTTGTTAGAGCACAAACAAAATATCACCAGGTGAGGGCATGGAGAAAGGGGAGTTCTCTGAAGCCCATGAGGACATGGCTGCCCTAGAGAAGAATGATGATGAGGTTGGTGTGGATTCCATTGAAGGAGAGGGTAAGGAAGATGAAGAATGCTAACCCATTCCTTTGAGCCCCTGTAGCATGTCTGACTCCCAGAACTTCAACCTCAACGTTAGCTAACAGGCTTTGGTGCTTCTAATTTATGGTTTGTTTGTTTTTTCTGTGACCATGTCTCTCTTTTCAGGGTTTACCTGTAAGGTTTTTTCCCCCATGGTGTTCCAAAGTAAAAACTTAAAAAAAAAAAAAGTGCTGGGTGGTAGTACACGCCTTTAATCCTAGCATTTGGGAGGCAGAGGCAGGTGTATCTCTATGAGTTAGAGGCCTGTCTGGTCTACAATTCGAGTTCCAGGATGGCTGGGACTCTGTTACACACACACACACACACACACACACACACACACACACACACACACACACAACGAAAACAAAAACCCATCTCTAAAAACAAAAAACAAACAAAAAAATTAAGAACAAAACAAATAACAATAAAAACAAAAGCACTCAGGAGGAAGCCCAAGCACCATTTTGTTAGAGTTAGAAAGAAAAACAACAGGTCAGAGAAGAATTTCAGCAGCTGCTGAGAGCAGGAAGTTGAAGAAGACAAAGAGAGAGCTCTGAGTTTGAGATGCTTCTGGTAGCAGCTACAGTGGGGTGCAGGGTATCTTAAAGAAAAAATATGAAGATGCCCAGATTGTCAGGGCAGGTATGCTTTAGGATGCTGATTGGTGTCTGAAAAGGAGATAGAAAGAGGGAAGAGTTTCTCTTCTTGAACAAGAAGCCAGGAACCAGCCAGGAGCTTGGAGTGAAGATAACATGTACACCCTGAAAAGAGAGACATGGTCACAGAAAAAACAAACAAACAAACAAACAAACCAACCAACCAACAAACAAACAAACAGCAAGTGAGTGGAGGGTGTACATGTTACAGGATAGTTGATCACACGGTGAATCCTGAGATTACATTATTTACTGGAAAGATCTGTTTCTAGTTGTGGTGTTGCTCAGCCCTAGCACACATCTTTAATTCAAGACCTTTCTGCTTATTGTAAAAAGGATAAAATAAAAATAACATTCCATAGGTCAAAAGGCAGAGCAAGCAACCAGTTGAGTGGAAGTAACCATAGAGAGTGAGGGGAAGTTGGGAAGTGCGGGGAGAGAGAGGCACAGAATGTAGAAGAGCAGGGGATCTGACTGGAGGAGGTTTTGTTTCAGTCAGTTTAGGAGAAGCAACGGCAGAGGAGGAAGGTCAGCTGGGTGCTTTCTCTGCTTCTCTGAGCTAGCAGGTTTTCACCCCAGCATCTGGCTCCCAAGTCTTTATTGGTCAAATAGAATGATAGAGACTTAGTTAAAAGACATCATTTGGTTCCCAACATGGAGGCAGCGCTGGAGGGTTGAGAAGGCTCCCTGGGACCTCAGCTTCAACAATGAAGTGGTGGCAGGCTCAGCTATAGCCTCTGTGCCACAGATGAAACAAGTACATAAGTACAAGATCTCATTAAGGGTGATGGGGACAGGGATGCAGGTCTACAATGTCTCCTGAAGTAGCCTGAAGAATTCTTTTCAGTACACACTCAGAATTCTTTGCTTCAGTCAAGAAAAGAATTTTAAGACGAGCCAGTATGAAGTAGAGTTGGGGTTTATCCAAGGTAGAAAGCAAGGCCTCCAGGGAAAGAATAAAGCCCTCTGGAGTTCATGAGCACGAACCTCCCTAAGAGTGAGTCACACTTCATTGTCTTTATAATAGCTGTGTGTACCACAGTGGCAGGTTTTGAACTGTCTTGTCCACAGGATTACAGAGGACATATATGAACCACAAGATAGTTCCTGAAGTGTTCCTGACAGTTGATGAGGTAAAACCGTAGTCAGGGCTGGCAAGATGGCTCAACTGTAGGGGTCCAAGAAAACACTGAAGGAAGACACCACACTCAAATAGTATGCAGGAACAAAGAGTGTTTATTACCAGTATGAAGGTCGAACATCTGTACAAAATGGCAACGACTCTGAGAGGAGTGTGCAGGCTCCTTTTAAGCACAGCTAAGGGGCGTTCAGGAACAGTTAGGTCATCTCAAACATAATTGGTTAAGCAAGCAGCAGTTACACTAGTACACTTTTAATTGGCTGAGGTTCAGTTTTGCCATTTTTGGACATACTTGAGCAAGTTTGGTAAGTCCAGACATGACTCAGAAGAGGGTTTGCAGGATTTGTCCTTGAGACATTGTGGGGCTGACTCAGACCTTGTACATGCTCTCTCCCTCGTCCCTGAATGTAAGGGTGTTTGTTGATAAATGGCCCTTTGTCCAGAGAGAAACCTGTTTTTCCCCTCTCAGAGAACTGAAACATAAATTCAGTTGTAATAGTGGGAAAGTTTAAATGCTTCACAACAGAGAAGGTTTTTGCTGTTGTGCTTGAAGACTTGAGTAAGATCCCACCCACCAGTTTTTTTTTTTTCCTTCTTTTTTATGGGCCAGTGGCATGAGGAATTGATCCTCTCAATGCTGTTAGTATGAGCTTCCTGGCACACAGATGGGTAGAAGGGAGAGGAGTTGGATTTAAAGACACATAGAGTAGGGTCAGCTAGTGATGCCTTGTTGGGAACAGTGAGGGACAAGAAGCCGCCTCAGGTGTGGCCCAGATTTACAGATAAAATACCAAGATTCCTCTTACCCTACTACTCTAATGACATCTGTCTGTCACCCTGCCCTACAAGTTGTCCTTCAAGGCAAATCATTTCCAATACCTCTAGTGGCTCACTACATGTATCCAACTGTTAGTGGCAACTCTAAGCAAAGGCCAGGCCCTAGAGGCATGAGTACTTCATTGGAAGTAAAACCTTTGTCCTTCAATGATACATTTGTCACACTCTATCAAATGAAATTCACTTTCAGATATAATGCTACAGAAATATGAGCAATTTGATCACAATCAATTTGTCCAATTATATCTTGACAAAAGGGAAGATGGATTCTTATTGAACCTCTATGAACAGTATCAATTAAAACAAAAGAACTCAATAAAAGTAACTGTTCATGAATCTTAAGAGATAATTAGGAGTACGATATTGAAGGGTGTTTTGTCCTGTGAAGCATATTCCATTAAACTGAAGGGATGAGAGAGATGCAGAAGACAGAGAGAGGGCATCAGATACTGATCACAACATTACATCTTACAAAATTACATTTCCACCACTCATCTATCCAAGTTACTTACAAATACCTTTGTTTTGGAGGGTAGAAGGTAGGGTCTAGACATGTAACTCAGGAAGGCCTGAAACTTGTGATCCTCCAGTCTCCAGTTTCAGTCCCCCCCCCCCACCAGTGTATCACCATACCTGACTAAAGGGGACTCGGACCTGAAGTTTATGGTTCTGAATTGAAGAGATTTCCAGAAAGCTCCCTGACTCTAGGACAAGGTCTCAACAAGGTCAACTCAAGAACCTAGATACTCTTCCTTATTTTTTCCATGGCTTAGAATCCTGTTTGTAGCCCCCAGAAACTCTCCTCCCTCCTCAAGATATGTATGCATTCTTTCTTGATTTCATGACTCTTGGTAACAGTGTCTCTGGCTCAGCCCAGAGGACCAGCCTTGCAAACTTGTCCACCAGCTCCTCATGCCTCTGGAAACCCAAGCCTCAGTATTCACAGCTGGAGACTCCTGGGACTCACACTGACTCCCTTCTGAGGCTGACTGGCCATGCTTTGATCTCACTGCTGTTCTCAATCCTGATTCCCAAGATCACAAGTACCTTCCTCCTGCACACTCACATGCACTTGGTAAAACACATGTGCACACATTGTTCAATATACTATGGCTTCTAGTTTATGAATGAAATGACTTCTCCGGCATTGAGTTTTCTAATGCAGTGATATTAGTGATTCATGATGATGTATTATTGTAGTGATTTAGTATTATTCTTTGAATGGCAGACCAGATAACCCAGGACCATTGGCCTTCTTAACAGAGAGACTAAATTCTAGTATGACATTAATGTAATATTTGGCAGCAAGGGACTCACATGCTTTTATTTTTTTTATGAACAAATACATTAAAGATGAATAAATTTTGTCACAATCTTAGTGCTTTTATTTCTTCTTAATTTGCAGGCATCTGGAACCAGAACAAATGATGATTACTTTCTTCAAACGTTCAATAACTTCATATTTTCATTCAAGTTGTGTCTTTCACTATCTCTTTTCCCATTCAGGAGTCCCATTCTGAGTGTCTTTTCCCTTGATAACAAAGACACATTCCAGAAATGTACTGCCACAGTTCTTTGCCCCTGTCGCTTCTGACATTGTCTCAGTCACCAATGTTAATTATAACGTTAACCACAATCATTTTCTTCCATTTCACAGAAGCGTTTTCATAGAAGCCTGTCTTCTCTTAGACATTTAGGCATTTAGCAGACAGTTCCATGTGGCTGTGGCATGTGGGACATCTGGACATTGCAGGCGAATTTCTAAATGGTCTTATTAAATAAAAAAACACGGAGCCATTTATAGGGGTGAAAACCTGAGAGATCAGGGAAATAGGGAAAGCCACAGCTAACCTCAACTCACCAACTCTGCAGCTTCCAAATGCGAGATACTTCCTGTCTACCCACGTCTATATGCCTTGCTGTTCTGCCATCTGATTTGCTCTCTCTGTCCAGCTACATCGCTTCCTCTTCCTGCCCCGCTCTGTCACTTCCTGTATAGACCTCCAAACCTCCATGGTTAACTAGTGTTGGAATTTAAGGTGTGTGCCACCATACCTGGCTCTGTTTCCACTGTGGCCTTGAACTCATAGAGATCCAGACAGATCCCTGCCTGCCAAGTGATAGGATTAAAGGCGCGTGCTACCATTGCCTGACTTCTTTGTTTACTTATAATGGCTGGCCTTTTTCTCTGATCTCCAGGCAAGCTTTATTTATTAAAGCACAAATAAAATATCACCACAGGACATAGTGGCTGAGATGGAACTAGGAGGCAGGTGGTGTAAAACCCATTATCTGGGAGAAAGACTAGGCAGAGCATCAAACCAGTGTAGCACAGCCGGGGGCTCAGGGCCTGAGGTGAGAGCTCAGGATTTCCCTCGGCTGGTGCATCAGTGGGGTTGTCTCAGGTGAGGCCTCATGTGTGGATCTCAGGAGGGTCCTCTCTGTAACTGGGGAGGACCTGGCAGCAAATCCTCTTTTCTAACAGGAGCCCACGGGCCAGTCAGTCTCATGCCTGAAATCACTCCAGATGCACGCAGACACAAAACTACAATTACAAGGCCACACAGGTCATGAAGCAGGTAGGCCAGCTTCAGATTCACTCTCCCACCTCTTCTTCAAATCCAGTCCCCTGTGTCATTCCCAGCTCTGTCGCAGATGGCCTCTCCTTACTCTCTGTCACCAGTTCTAGGGAAGTAAACAGATCTCAGTGGAACACCCTGCTTTTCTCCCTCCTGTGGGCGCCCCCAGCCCCACCCCACTTCTAGCCCATCCCCACTCCTAAGTGTCAGCTTCCAATACCCAGAAACATCTTCAACCCAGCACCCGCAGTGGCCACCCCTGACAGGATCCCAGAAGAATTCCCTACCAGGTAACACACAGCCACTACACCCTCCTAAGAACCAGAGAGGGCCACAGAAACCAAGGAACAAAATGTCCATCTACTGAAGACAAGACCAGATATCAGCAGCTAGAATTACAATTCTCCCAACCCCAGATGCCTAGACACCAGTGTCAAAACCCAATCAACAACAGCCAGGACACTATGTCTCTGTTATAGCTCAGCGGCTACTACAGGAGGTCCCGAGAACTGCAACACAGCTGAAGCAGAAGATAAGAACCTTGACACAACCTTTACAACTGTGATGACGTTCCTAAAAGAGGAGGTCAATAAATCCCTTAGAGAAATCTATGAAAACACAAACACGCAATAGCAGAAAAGGTAAAACATAGTTCAAGATCTGAGAGTGGAAATAGAATCAATAAAGAAAACCCAAACTGAGCCGAGTGGTGGTGGTGTGCACCTTTAATCCCAGCACTTAGGAGGCAGAGGCAGGTGGATCTCTGTGAGTTCAAGACCAGTCTGGTCTACAGAGTGAGTTCCAGGACAGCCAGGGACACATGGAGAAACCCTGCCTTGAAGAATCAAACCAAACCAAACTAAAC
Organism: Peromyscus leucopus; assembly: GCF_004664715.2. Classification (NCBI taxonomy): domain Eukaryota; kingdom Metazoa; phylum Chordata; class Mammalia; order Rodentia; family Cricetidae; genus Peromyscus; species Peromyscus leucopus. The sequence continues at coordinate 55,412,371 of NC_051079.1, forward strand.
CAAACCAAACCAAACCAAACCAAACCAAAACCAAAACCAAAACCAAAACCAAAACCAAAACCAAAACCAAAACCAAAACCAAAACCAACCAACCAAACAAACAAACAAAACCCCAAAAAAACCAAAACAAAAAACAACCCCCTCCCCGAAAAACCAAACAGAAATGAACAAACAAAAACCCCAAATTGAAGAAAATCTGGAAATGAAAAATTTAGGAACTCGAACAGGAACCTCAGAGGCAAGCCTCACCAACAGAATACAAGAGATGGAAGAGAGACTCTCAGTCATTGAAGACAAGACAGAAGAATGGAGACCTCAGTCAAAGAAAATGTTGAATCTAAAAAAGTCTAGGCACAAAACATACAGGCAATCTGGGACACTGTGAAAAGACCAAATCTAAGAATAATAGAAATAGTGGGTGGAGAAGAAACCTAGGTTAAAGGCTGAGAAAGTAGTTTTCAACAAGATCATAGAAGACAATTTTCCTAACCTAAAGAAGGAGATGCCTATCAAGGTACAAGAAGCATACAAAACACCAAATAGACCAAACCAGAAAAGAAATTCCCCTCAGCATATAATAAATGTGCAAAATGCATATTTAATGTACAAATCAAGAAAGACTATTACATGCTGCCAGGGTGCTAGAAGGAAAACTTCAGCCTTGAAGAGGTTAACCATACCCAAGAAAACACAAGGAATAAATAATCTTAGACCAGCGAACAAAAGGGAGAGGGGACAACCATACACACCACAACAACCAATAATAGGAATCAACAAACACTGACCACTAATAATTCTCAACATGAATTGTCTCAATTCCCTAATAAAAAGACAGAGACTAACAGAATGGATTAAAAAACAGGATCCATCCTTCTGCTGCATCCAAGAAACACACCTTAACATCAGGGACAGACACTGCCTCAGGGTAGAAGAATGGAAAGAGATATTCCAAGTAAATGAACCTAAGAAGGAAGCTGGTGTAGCCATAGACTTCAAACCAAACCAATCAGAAGAGATAGGGAAGGATAATATACACTCATCAGAGGAAAAAAATCTATCAAATGGATCAAAGCTCTCAGCATAAAACCAGATACACCGAAGCTGGTAGAAGAGAAAGTGGGGGGCAGCCTTGAACCCACAGGCACAGGAGGAGACTTTTTGAACAGAACATCAATAGCACAGGCACTAAGATCAACAGTTAGTAAATGGGACCTCATGAAACCTAGAAGCTTCTGTAAGGCAAAGGACACTGTCATTCAGACAATAAGGCAGCCTACAGAATTGGAAAAGATTTTTATCAATTACACATCCAATAGAGGGTTAATATCCAAAATATATGAACTAAAAAACCCAAAATCAACCAACCAACCAAACAAACCAAAACAAAAATTCTTATATCAAGAAAGCAAATAACCCAATTAAAAGTGGGGTAAATATCTAAACAGAATTTTTAAAAGAGGAAACTCAAATGGCTAAGAAACATTTAATGTTCAACATCCTCAGTCATTGGGAACATGCAAATCAAAACTACTTTGAGATTTTATCTTACACTGGTCATGATGGCTAAGATCAATAATAATCTGAGAGCTCATGATGGTGAGGATGTGACATCGGGGAAACACTCGGCCATTGCTGGTGGACTGCAAACTTTCACAGCCACTATGGAAATTAAAATGGCAGTTCCTTAGGAAGATGAGAATAGATTTACATCAAGATCCAGCTAGACCACTCTTGGCATATACCGAAAGGATGCTTCATCCTAGCGTAGAGACACTTGTTCAACCATGTTCATTGGTGTTCTATTCATAATAGCCAGAAACTGGGAACAGCCTAGATGTCCCTCACCAGATGAATGGATAAAAAAAATGTGGTATATTTACACAACGAAATTTTACTTAGTTGTTAAAAAAAATGAAATCATGAAATTTTCAGATAAATGGATGGAACTAGAAAAAATTATCCTGAGTGAGGTTGGGACCCAGAAAGACAAACATGATATGTACTCACTTATAAGTGGGTATTAGCTATTAAGTCAATGATATATAACACAGAGATTATGTATAAAGTAAAGGACTTAGGGGTGAGGTAGGTGGTGGTATCTCCATCGTTTTTTGTTGTTCTTTATTTTTTTTATTATTTTAAGTTCAGGATTGCTTTAGATATCCTGGGTTTTAAAAAAATATTTAAGTTAGGTGAAATGTTTTTTTTTTCAATAATTGAGTAAAACTGAAATTTATTATATTCCACAGTCGTCCTAGGGACCTCCATGCTATATATATAGTCTCTATGGTTCTATGGGTTGTGGTCTGATTGTTCATTTTATATCTAGAATCCACCAATGAGTGAGTACATACCATAACTGTCTTTCTGGGTTTGGGTTACCTCACTCAGGATGATTTTTTCTAGTTCCATCCATTTGCCTGCAAATTTCATGCTTTCATTGTTTTTCTCTGCTGAGTAGTACTCCATTGTGTATATGTACCACATTTTTTTCATCCATTCTTCCGTTGATGGGCATCTAGGTTGTTTCCAGGTTCTGGCTATTACAAATAGTGCTGCTATGAACATAGCTGAGCATGTATCTTTATGGTATGTATCAGCATTCTTCAAAGTGTTCCACACAATAGAAACAGAAGGAACACTACCAAACTCTTTTTATGAGGCTACAATTACCCTGATACCCAAACCACACAAAGATGCAACAAAGAAAGAGAACTACAGACCAATCTCCCTCATGAACATTGATGCAAAAATACTCAACAAAATATTGGCAAACCGAATCCAAGAATACATCAAAACAATCATCCATCACGACCAAGTAGGATTCATCCCAGGGATGCAAGGATGGTTCAACATACGGAAATCAGTCAATGTAATACACCATATAAACAAACTGAAAGAAAAAAACCACATGATCATCTCCCTAGATGCTGAAAAAGCCTTTGACAAAATCCAACACCCCTTCATGATAAAGGTCTTAGAAAGAATAGGAATACAAGGAACATTTCTAAACATAATAAAAGCAATTTATAGCAAGCCAACAGCAAACATCAAATTAAACAGAGAGAAACTCAAAGCGATACACTAAATTCAGGAACAAGACAAGGCTGTCCACTCTCCCCATATTTATTCAATATAGTACTAGAAGTTCTAGCTAGAGCAATAAGACAACAAAGGAGATCAAAGGGATACAAATTGGCAAGGAAGAAGTCAAACTTTCACTATTTGCAGATGATATGATAGTATACATAAGTGACCCCAAAAACTCTACCAGGGAACTTCTACAGCTGATAAACTCCTTCAGTAAAGTGGCAGGATACAAGATCAACTCAAAAAAATCAGTAGCCCTCCTATACACAAATGATAAAAGGGCTGAGAAAGAAGTCAGAGAAACATCACCCTTTACAATAGCCACAAATAATATAAAATACCTTGGATAACACTAACTAAACAAGTGAAAGACCTTTTTGATAAGAACTTTAAATCTCTAAAGAAAGAAATTGAAGAAGATGTCAGAAAATGGAAGGATCTCCCATGCTCATGGATAGGTAGGATTAACATAGTAAAAATGGCAATCTTACCAAAAGCAATCTACAGATTCAATGCAATCCCCATCAAAATCCCAACACAATTCTTCACAGACTTGGAAAGAAAAATACTCAACTTTATATGGAAAAACAAAAGACCCAGGATAGCTAAAAGAATCCTATACGATAAAGCAACCCTTGGAGGCATCACCATCCCGGACCTCAAACTCTACTATAGAGCTATAGTAATAAAAACAGCTTGGTACTGGTATAAAAAACCGACATACGGACCAATGGAATCGAATTGAAGGTGAAATGTTTTTATCTCCTCAATCACCTTTCAGAATGTGATAAAATGTTTCAAAACCTTTCTTTTAGCTTCTTGACATGTGCAACACACTAGTTACCTATAGTCACCCACTACACAATAGCACAGCAGGAGTCAGCTAATAATACTACCCACCTCTCCCCCCTTTCCTCCCTGGCCTCTAGTAAACACCACTGCACTTCCCACTTCCTCTAAATCAACTTCTTTAGGTTTTACATATGAGAGAGATTGTGTGGTATTTGTCTTTCTGTGCCTGGCTTATTTCACTTAGCACGGTCACCTTCAGTTCCATTGTGTTAAGTCCACTGGATCCACGATGCCATTTAATTCACATATTCCTCTGTTTGTTTTTTTTGTTGGGAAGACCTGGCAATTAGTGAGGTGTTGAAGTCACCCATTACTATTGCGCAAAGGCTAGACTGTGGCTTTCCATTTAAGAGTATGTGTCTATGGACTTGGGTGCACCTATATTTGGGGTGTATATGTTTAGGATCTTAATGTTCTCTTGATAGATGATGATTCCCTTAATTGCTATGAAGTGATCATCAGCTGTCACTAGTGTCGGGTTGGAGTCTATTTTAAAATAGTGACACCTGCTTGTCTCCTACGTCCATTTGCTTGGAACATCTTATACACCCTTTCACCCTAAGCTAGTGTCTGTCTTTGTGTCAGGTGCATTTCTTGAAGATGGTAAATAGATGGTTCCTGCTTTTGGATCCAGTTGGCTAGTCTGTGCTTTGGATCAAGGGGTTGGGACCATCAGTATTATGGTTACTATGGAAAAGTACATTTTGATCCCTCTCATTTTGTTCTTTCTATAGTGTTTACTTCTTTCCCCCTTCCTACCTTGATTGACTATTATTATAGCATGATTGTGGTGATATTTTATTTGTGCTGAAATGTGGTGATATTTTGTTTGTATGTTATAAATAAAGTTTGCCTGGAGATCAGAGGACATAGCAAGCCATTAACACAAAAGTCAGGCAGTGGTAGCACACGCCCTTAATCTGATCACATGGCAGGCAGGGTCTCTGTGTGTTCAAGGTCACACTATGGAACAGCCATGTGTGGTGACACAGCCTTTAATCCCAGTACCAACCATAGAGACAGGCAGTGACAAGGAAGTGAGGTAGCTGGGCTAAGAGCCAATGAGAGGGCAGAACAGCAAGACAATAAAAGCCTGGGTAGACAGGAAGTCGTGGCATTTTGGAAGTTGCAGAGCTGGTGAGGTAAGGTTGGCTGGTGGCTCTCGCTGTTTCCCTGATCTCTAAGGCTTTCACCCCTATATTTGACTCCATGTTTTTTTATTTAATAAGACCACTTAGAAATTGGACTATCCATGACTTATTCTTCTGGTCTCCTTGTAGGTAGATTTGCCTTTTTCTTCTGTCCAAAGGATTCCTGGCTGAGTGCTAATAAATTCCTTTAGCCCATGTTTGTTTTCCCTTCAGTTATGACAGTTTTGCTGGCTATAGTAGTTTGGATTGGTAGCTGTTGTCTTTCAGAACTTGAAATACATATGCCTGAGCCCTCCTGGCTTTTAAAGTTTCAGTTGGAGAACTTTCTGTTATTCTGCTGGGCCTGTCTTTGTGTGTGCCCTGACATTTTTCTCTTGCTGCTTTCCATGAGCATACTTCTTGTTGTTCTCTATAGTTAGTGTTTTAATTATTTTATGATGGTGGGTAGTTCTTTTCTGGTCTTGTTGACCTGGTGTCCTAAATACTTCCCATGTATGGATTGGCATCTCTTTTCCTAACTCTGAAAATTTTTTGTTATTATTCTTTTAAAATTGTTTTGGATTTTATTTATCTTTGTGTGCACAGGTGTTTTGTCTGCATGTGTGTCTGTGCACCATGTGTGTGCAGTGCCCATGGCAGCCAGAAGAGGGCATCAGATCCTTTGGAACTGGAGTTACAATCAATTGTGAACCACCATGTGGGTGCTAAGATATATATATCTTATATATATATATTTAAATGTTGAATGTCATTTCTTGAAGGGGGTAGGAGGTCTTAAATACAGGCTTACAGCACAATGGGAGGACCCCGGAGGGCAGAAGTTCTCTACTGATGTTTTATAATCTTGCATCTAATTTGTTAACACCCATTATTCAGGATACACAGACAAGGATCTTCCCTTAAGCATTCAGGAGGGTGGAACCTGGCAGGGAATTAGCATTGGGAGGATATCAAGGTCAAAGTCCGCAAGCAAGGCAACAGTTACCCAAAACAGGGGCCAGGGCCCTGCAGGTCCCCCTTTTATTAAAAAATGAGCTTCTAACTTGGGTTTCGTGGGACATCAGCAGGTCATCTTACCCATCATGGAGACGTCTGCCCAGGTCACACAGGTGCTCTGTCTTAGGTTGGTGAGTGCCCCCAAGCATTACCCGTCTCTGAATACTCATTATCATACCGGCTCAATCGTGTGTGAACTGCATGGTTAATTGCTGTCAAAGGTCTCAAAATGGCACTGGGCTTGCAATCTGTGTGTTCGATACAGAAAAGACCAACAGAGGTCCTATCTCACTCATAGCCAGTAGGCTAAAGGCAACTGAGCCATTCCCTTCCTTAACAAGCCATACTGTACGTTGGAATCCTTGTAAGATAGTATCCCAAAAGCAACTGGAACTTGAGTTTAAAATTTATAATTTTCAAAGCCAATCAAGGTGTATATAACTACTGAATTAAATTTATCATGCCCAATAGAATGAGAGATTAACTAACTGTGGTAGCTACTTTTGTTGCCAGGGTCTCCACTGTGCTAGCTGTAGTAAGCAATTATGAAATGGTAATCCCAGAAACAGCAGCGGTGACTGCCATTGCTATAAGCAATAGCGGCAGCAGCAATGTCAAATTCTCTTCTGGATTGTGTTGACATCCACTGGCATGGATACAACTCCAGGAACACGAACTGCCAAGGCCCGTTTTTTTTTTATCCCAGCATGACTTTAGCTGGCAGCTCTTCTGGAGAATCCAATCTCATGGCTACAGTTCCTAGGCTTACATTAATGCTTGCCAAAGCTGGCCATATTGGGCTCTCAATCTTCATTGGCATCAGAAAGGTATATTTTTTTCATGAAGACCCATTAGGTTTCTGTCATGTTGGGCTTCAGGAGCAGCCACAGGGCGCATTCAGTGCTCAGGAATCCAAAGAGGAACCTCATTGTCCTGAGGAAAGATATAAACCAAACTCTGGGGCCACACCAACACTAGATTGGGTCTCCTCCATGTGCTAGTAGAAAGATCCTTCCATTGCTCCAGAAGGTGATTTGCAACAGGAGCCCTCCAGTGCTTATCTGCATCGGATCCTCCAGCAGAATCCACCGACAAAAAAATTTAAAATATATAAAACAAGGGAAAGAATAGAATGCGGAGAGGAATGATGAGTTCCTAGTTCTCCCTTTTTTAAACTTTAGTAAAATGTTTGTTTGTTTGTTTAATATTTCAAATTTTTCTTTATTTTTTATTGTTTAAAATTAATTAATTAATTTATTTTTCTATTATCAGCTTGGTAAAGTATGTATTCTTATCTTAATAGTGAGATGTTTCATTGAGGTTTGCTCAGTAATTGAGTAAAACTGAAATTTATTATAAGCCACAGTCGTCCTAGGGACCTCCATGCTATATACATAGCCTCCATGGTTCTGTGGGTTAATTCCAATTGAGCCATTCTGACAGGTGTGAGGTGGTATCTCAGAGTCGTTTTGATTTGCATTTCTCTGATGATTAAGGATGTTAAGCATTTCTTTAAATGTCTTTCAGCCATTTGTGATTCTTGTTTTGTGAATTCTCTGTTTAGCTCTTTAGCCCATTTTTTAATTGGACTGTTCTGTATTTTGATGTCTAGTGTCTTGAGTTCTTTATATACTGTGGAGATCAATCCTCTGTCAGATGTGGGGTTGGTGAAGATCTTTTCCCATTCTGTTGGCTGTCTTTTTGTCTTATTGACTATGTCTTTTGCCCTGCAAAAGCTTCTCAATTTCAAGAGGTCCCATTTATTAATTGTTGTGCTCAGGGTCTGTGCTGTTGGTGTTATATTTAGGAAATGGTCTCCGGTGCCAATGCGTTCAAGAGTGCTTCCTACTTTCTTTTCTATTAAGTTTAGTGTAACTGGATTTATGTTCAGTTCTTTGATCCACCTGGACTTGAGTTTTGTGCATGGTGACAGATATGGGTCTATTTGTAATCTTTTACATATTGACATCCAGTTATGCCAGCACCATTTTTTCCGTTTTTTAAAAAGATTTATTTATTTATTATGTATACAGTGCTCTGTCTGCATGTGTGCTGTGTGCCAGAAGAGAGCACCAGATCTCATTCTAAGTGGTTGTGAGTCACCATGTGGTTGCTGGGAATTGAACTCAGGACCTCTGGAAGAGCAGCTAGTGCTCTTAACCTCTGAGCCATCTCTCCAGCCCAGGTTGTTCCAGTTCTACACCTTGTCTTTAAGCTCAAGCATTTTGTCCTTTCCTGGGTCTATGCTGTGGTGAGATTTTCCATGGAGATTTTTATTTGACTTACCTTTTCATCTCCAGCCTTTCAGATGTTTCCCCCTCATATTTCTATCTCTGTTTTGATGTCTCTTTCATATTTTGCATTGCCTTCCTTATTTCATTTGGCTGTTCATGTTTTCAAACAGCAGCTTATTTTCTTTTATTTCTTTGAACATATTTATAATTATTTCTTGAGTTCTCTGTCTGGGATCTTATTTAACTCAACCCCCTAGTTGCCATTGCTTATATGATTAGTAATTTTTGGAGGAATTATATTCTCTAGGTGTTTTGTGTTTCTTATGTTATTCCCTTGGAATTTACACATCTAGTGTTATTTCTTTGGTTGTTTTTTTTTTCAGTTCTATTCTTTCAGTTGAAGTATTTGTAGTGCTCACCTGGGACTTGGATATGGTAAAGTTGAGTGTTCAGTTCAGAAAATAGTTCTTCAGTCCATGAGCTCAGGGTACCTAGCATCAACTCTATATTATTCCCAAGTAGGACATCAGCTATGAGAGCAGCCACAGTTTTGGTAGTGGCCAAATAATCCAAACCACTTATTGTCACCAATAGGGCTACATAAGTTAGGGTATTCCAGTTTACCTGTGACAAATAATTGTAAAAAAAAAAATCAGTGACTAAAACAGCAAAAATCTGTTTTCCTGTTCACCTACACACAATGCAACATTACTGCACTTATCACAACTGCTCAGGAAGCCCGTTGAGGAGTTTCTCTGAGATGTACATTCATTCTCATCCAACCTGGGTGAGTATCCTGCCAGTAACACAGTGCATTACATGTGAAGAGGCTGATTGTATAAAGTGCAAGGCACAGTGTGCTGTTAGAGCCTCTGCTTGAGTCTCAGTTTGAATAAATTTGTCTCACAGCTCTGCTTTCTTCCTTCTGGATTCCTAACTCTAGGAAAAAGGGTAAAATATTCCCAAATACACAAGTTGGGAGAAGCCCAAGTTTGGTGGACAGGCCCCCCACTGAGGCCTTGGACTCACTGGGAGATGATCAAAGTAAGTTTGGAACTGGATGCAGGTTCCAGTCACACTGGCTGGAACTTGATGGTCATAGGCCACTCAAACTTACCCAAGTCATCCACAAAGATAGGCACTACTGTGGAATAATCCTTTTGTACATTGTAAAGATGTGTTGCTCTCTTTGTTACTAAAAAGCTGATTGACCAATGGCTAGGCAGGATTTTCAGGGCAGGGAGAATGCTAGCAAGAAGGGTGGAGTATCAGGAATCAGGAGGAGAAGCCATGAGATGCAGAACAAGCAGGATGGGAAGTATGTACACGAGGTACATGAGCCTTGGGGCAGGACATAGATTAATAGAAATGAGCTAATTTAAGTTATAAGAGCTAGCTAAAAACAAGCCTAAGCTATTGGCCAAGCATTTATAATTAATAATAAGTCTCTGTGTGGATATTTGGGAATGGTTGGTGGGAAAGAAAAGCCCACTTGCAGGGTACAAAATAAAACAGTTTATTTATTTTCCAAGTTGTAAGTCAGTTAATTATGCATTAACCAACAAGCTAAGCACATGGTCACCACCATGTCTCCACAGGGGCAAAGTTTCATTCTGCCATTGCTTTATATAATTCCTTCCTGTTTTAAGTAACATGTTAATCTACCTCTCTGTTTACTGATGGGCTTCAAATGGTTTAAAACAGGAGACAGAAGAGTTGTATGGTACTGACACTTACTTGGGAATGAAAGCCATAGCTGGAGGTAATGATATTCTGTTTGCAAAATAAGCTACATTGTTTATTATTTTAGTAGATAGCTTTGAAATTGTTCTGGTTTCATGATGGTTTACATCCTTTGAAACTTTGGCAGCAAAGCCTTCCTTATAGTACCGAAGGGATACTTTTCTTTTCTTTCTTTTTTTTTTTTTTTTTGTTTTTCGAGACAGGTTTCTATGTGTAGCTTTGTGCCTTTCCTGGGACTCACTTGGTAGTCCAGGCTGGCCTCGAACTCACAGAGATCCGCCTGCCTCTGCCTCCCGAGTGCTGGGATTAAAGGCGTGCGCCACCACCGCCCGGCTTGGGATACTTTTCTTGACCAAATTTGTTCTCTGAATTTGAGGGGAAAGGGGGAAGGCTCATTCATTCTTTTTTTTTTTCCTCCTTTATTAATATATTCCTGTATTTTTGAGACAGGGTTTCTCTGTGTATACCTGGTTGTCCTGGATCATGCTCTGTTAATCAGACTGGACTCAAACTCAAGAGAACCACCTGCCTCAGCCTCCTGAATGCTGGGATTAAAGGCGTGGACCACCACCATCCAATTTCTTCACTTTTCTTTGTCCGCATCCATCCCTCTGTCCACTTGCCCTGTCCTCTGCTTTGTCATGCTTTACCAACCAGAGTTCTTAAAGGGGAGCAGACAGTTTGAAAGAAAAGGGCTTTGGAGGCACCGTCTCAGTGGCAGAGTAAGAAACAGGCCCTGTGTCTGCTCCGAAGAAGGGAGGCATTCAGAATTACTAATCTAGTTTGGGCATCTCTCTTAACAAATTTACCTTCCCGGCCTCCCTCTGACCTTGAACCACCCAAGGAAACCCTCGACTTAGGTTACACGTTTCCCCTTCTTGAATAGGCAGGAGGAGAAACTTACACTAAAAGAGAAGGTTGCAGGTAGGAAAGATTGATGCCGAATGTAAATGGCTGCTGAAAATTTAATTGTTTTCAAGATTATGCTTAGAAAAAAAAAAGCAGTTAAATACTGAGGATAAGGGCCAGTGAGATGGCTCATTGGGTAAAAGCACTTGATATGTAAACCTGACAACTCAAGTTCAATCCCCAGGAACCATGACAGAGGAAGAGAAATGACTCCCAGAAATTGTTCTCTGATCTCCACATGTGCACTGTGGTATGCATGCACACCACACCTGTGAACACACACACACACACACACACACACACACACACACACACACACGAGCAATAATTGTCAATAATTTTCTCCAAAAAAACTGAGGATGAACAGCCCTTAAGGCACAGAAATCTCATTCTGATAAGATGCTAGTAAAAACAGTCACACTTGGGTACAAAGAGAATTCTCACTGCATTCATGTTGGGTTGTCTTTTCTTCCCCCTTCATTTATATTTTATGTGTTTGGGTGTTTTGTCTGCATACATGTCTGTGCACCGCATGTGTGCAGTGCCAGTAAAGGCCAGAAGAGGGCATCAGATCCCCTGGGACTGAGGTTATGGCTAGCTATGAGCCTCCACAGGAGAGGTCTAAATTCCCCCCTTTTTACAACCGGATCTAAATTTCTGTTTTTTAAGAGCAAACAAGTTGTTTTTGTTTTTGTTTTCCAATGAAGGGCCATTAGTCAACACTGCCCCTGACAGCAGAGACGAGGAGGGAAGCATGTACAAAGCCAGCTACCACAGTATCACAAGACAGTGACCAAAACAGGACGATTTCTGTTACCCCCCTGAAACAGACCTGGACTTGCCCCAGTATGCCCAAAGATAGAAAAGCTAAAACCTCAGCCCATCAAAAACATACTAATGTAACTGCTGCTTGCTTGACCAATTATGTTTGAGATGACTTATCTGTTCCTGAAATTCCCCGAGCTGTGCTTAAAAGGAGCCTGCACGCTCCTCTCAGGGTAGTCGCCCTTTTGTACAGGTGAATGATCCTGCTGGTAAATAAACGCTCCTTGCTCTTGCATACCATTTGAGTCTGAGGTCTTCCTTCAATGTTTTTTTTTTTTTTTTTTTTTTTTTTTTTTTTTTTTTTTTTTTAGACCCCTTACACACGTGGGTGCTGGAAATTGAATCTAGGTCATGTTAACCATTGAGCAATCTTGCTAGTCCCTCTGTTTCTGTTTTTGTTTTATGTTAGCCACAGGAGAGTGGGTGAATACATCATGATTTCACCAGGGAGACACTACTGCCAGTTGAGTTTGGTGAATTAACACTTCAGGTATCAACTTGAGTTTTGACACTGTAATAAAAGGGGAAAAGATGAAATGTATACCAACTAGAAGAGCAGTTAGATAGAGCTTAAAAGCACACAAAGCAATACCATATGATTTAACAATTTTATATGCAGCATAAATAAAAAGGCATGGGGACGAAGGAGCGTGCTAATGTTTCGAGACGGCTCTCCCTTGGTCTTTGCATGCCAGGAGGTCTTACAAGTCAGTCAGTGATGCCTTTTTGTTAAAAACAGTTCAGAGTAGCTGCTGCTCACTCCCCCACAACAACTTGCACTGCTGCATCTTTTGAAACTCCTGCCACCGCACCGAGGAAGGAAAGTGTGAGCGCGAGTGAGCAAGTAAAGGGAGCTCAGAGAGAATGGCCCAGTCTGAACGTGCCTCCGAGGCCATCCCACCCTCCCGGCTGAGTCCGGCCAGTGTTGCCACCCCTTGGCATCTACCTCAGCATCCACCCACCTGCTGGCTTCCACCGCCATTTTTTACTGCATTGTCTCATTTGTTGAGACCCTGGCAGCTCTGCCCAGTATTCGTGGTAAGGATTTCCTGGAGTAAGTTTTGATTCACAGGAGCTCATTTAGGGAGCTGACACACCTTTGACACCTGCTGGCCAAACATCACCACTACACCCAAAAACTATTGCAGAAACTGGGACATCTGGAACACCTAAGTCACTTAAGACTATCTCTTGAGGTCTTATCTGAAGCAAATTATTTGATAATTTTGCACCTTAAACTGATTAATAAATAAACAATTAATAAAAATTCTTTACAAATTTTAAGTATTTCTCACACCATGGCAGATAATATCACCATTCAGTAATTTAAAAACTTCTTTGCTTATACTATAGGTAAAATTTTACAAGACATATATGACCTTCCTGGGACATATACAATCTTTGTCATAATGGTGATTAGCATAGTGATTCATATAATATCATTGAAAAACTGGCTTAATAACAACACCAAAAATGAGACATTAATGGGACTGATACAGACTTTGCAAAGTGGTAACAAGAACTTAAACAAAAGGATTCTTTCTATGGAATCTGCTAATTTACCACAAGAACTTCAGTCCACTAATAATAACTGGACAACCATATTTAATTCTGTTGATAATAAATGTGAATACCTAATGGATAAACCAGCAAATCTTCAGAGCAATCTTAATGCCATTCAGATAATTTCTAAGGAGGAAAGATCATCATTAATTGATAGAATAAAATCTTTGGAATCATATATTTTTGATGAACATAAGAATTGTTTGATTCCATGAAGTCACTGGAATCATTCACAACATAGGAGGTTTAGACTCTATTGAAGCTGTAGTTAATTGATTTCAAGCTTTGGAGGAGTCCATCAAAAATGATAAAGAAACTAATAAGCAGAAGGTCAAGGCTAGAAAGGTCATAACATCACCAGTACCTTATAGAACTAGAGATGACTTAGCAAAGGTAACAACTCCTCATGCTATGATCTATCCTGTAACCATTTGTGAAAAGCCAACAAATGATAAACATCCTGAAGGTTATGTAGAATATATATGGAAGCTTAATCATATGAGAGATTGAAAGAATATCAAGTGTTGCTGGAGGGCTTCTCTCCAGGTTCCACCAAGCCCTGCAGTCCCACAATCCATGTATAAAACAATCACTCAGATACTTATATTACTTATAAACTGTATGGCCGTGGCAGGCTTCTTGATAACTGTTCTTATATCTTAAATTAACCCATTTTTATAAATCTATACCTTGCCACATGGCTGGTGGCTTACTGGCATCTTTACATGTTGCTTGTCCTGGCAGTGGCTGCAGTGTCTCTCCCTCCTTCTTCCTGTTTCCCCAATTCTCCTCTCTCCTTGTCCCCCCTATACTTCCTGTCTGGTCACTTGCCATAAGTGTTTTATTTATATAGAGTGATATCCACAGCAATCAAGCACTGAAGTTACCTATGGTACATATTCATGTATGTGAAACAGATGTTAAATACATGATCCTTTAGAAACAGGATCATGCTAGATGATTGGAATCAGTTAGTCTCAGCTGAATTAGAATACAGCCAGCAGTTACAATGGAAAAGCTGGTAGGGAGAAGAGGCTAAAGCCCTTGAACAGCAAGATAAGATTAGAGGTTTTGAGATCTCTCAAGATCAAATTATTAGTGAAGGCTGTTTCACTGCTATAAATGCACAATCTACCTTTGATGAGCATACATTATCCTTATACCATACAGCAGCCTTAAATGCTTAGAAAAAAAAATCCAGAACCAGGGAGACCAACTGAGCTATATATGAAGGTCTTCCAGGGGTCAAAAGAACCTTATACTGATTTTTTACAAAGACTGACCAAGGCTATAAACAAGGCAATATCAGACCAAGAATAAAGACAAATATTAATTCAATCTTTGTTGAAAATGCTAATGTAGAATGCAAATGGATACTAGCACCTTTAAAGATTAGATCAGCATCCATAGAAGAATGGATCCACCAGGAGGTGGTGGCGCACGCCTTTAATCCCAGTACTCGGGAGGCAGAGGCAGGTGGATATCTGTGAGTTCGAGGCTAGCCTGGGCTACTAAGTGAGTTCCAGGAAAGGCACAAAGCTACACAGAGAAACCCTGTCTCAAAAAACAAAACAAAAAAAACCCAAACAAACAAACAAACAAAAGAATGGATCCAACATATAACAATATTGAGTCTCTTAACTGTTGTGAAGAGGTTTGGATATGAGAGGTGATTTCCAAAGGTAGAATGAGGCATCAAAGTACCAAATATTTTGATTGTGGTACACCAGGCCATATATGAAGAAATTGTACACAGGGTGCTCCTAGAAAGCAGTGCTTTTTCTAGTAATAACCCAAACAGGAGACCCCAGCCTTCTGGATTATGCAGAAGATGTGGCAAAGGCCAACAATGGACCAATGAATGCAGATCAACAAGAGACATACAAGGCAACCCTTTACTGGTGGGAAATGCCTGGTGGGGGCTCTTGCAGGCCCTTAAATCAAACATGGTCCAATCATTTCCAGTCACTGTGGAGGAAATTCCTTCCCAGGACAATTAAATAACTGAGTGTATAATGTAAAGAACAGTACTGCACTGGATGATAGAATAGCTTTGAACGATGGGTTGAAAATTCCAAAAAACACCACAAAATGAATATCTTGTCAGACTTCCATAAATGAACAAAGACCAAAGCTTAGAGTACAAATTAATAACATTATTCTAGAAGGCTTAGTGGACACAGGTGTGGATGTGACTATAATTATGCCAACATCATGGCATCTGAATTGGCCTTTTCAAGTGGTAGATGTCCAATTTCTAGGGATTGGAACCCTATCTCAGTTAAAACAAAGTACAAGATGGGTTGAATGTATAGGGCCAGACAGAGAGGAAGGCTGAATCCATGTGGCTAATGTAGCAGTGAATCTTTGGGGGCAAGATCTGTTACAGCAGTGGAATACTCAGATAAAAATTCCTCTAGTTTCAGAAATGGAATATAGACAAATTCATGTTCCTGGGGACAATATTATAAGACACTATAAAAAACAGCCACTAACCATTCAGGCTGTACATAAACAGAGCACAACCACTGTTGAACTCTCAGAAGTACTGATGGCCCTACCTTTAAAATGGCTAACTGATAAACCTGTCTGGGTTGGAAAATGGCCCATGACACAAGAAAAACTGCAAGCCTTAGAACAGCTGGTTCAGGAGCAGTTTAATGCTCAACATATTGAAGAATCTACCAGTCCTTGGAGTTCTGTATTTGTTATTAAAAAGAAATCTGGTAAATAGAGAGTGCTGACAGATCTGAGAGCCATTGATAAAGTAATTCAACCTGTGGGCTCCCTACAGAATGGGATGCCCTTGTCCTCTCTGTTGCCCAAAGAATGGTCTACTATAGTTATTGACTTAAAAGACTTTTTTTAAAAAAAAAACATATCTTTACAAGAAAAGGATAGAGAAAAATTTGTTTTCACAGTACCTACTTATAATAATTCCCAGCCAGTCAAGAGATATCAATGGAATGTACTCCCACAGGGAATGTTAAATAGCCCCACCCCATGCCAATATTTTGTGCAAAAACCATTGAAAATAATTCATGCACAATTTACACAATCTGTAATTTACCATTATATGGATGATATCCTATTAGCTGATCTGAAGTCAGCTACTTTAGAAAGCATGTTTGAAGAAATAAAGTTTTGCCACACTGGGGATTACAATTTGCTCCCCCAAAAAATACAAAGAGGAGATTCTATTAATTACTTAGGATATAAGATAGGTCAGCTGGGTGGTGGTGGCGCACGCCTTTAATCCCAGCACTCGGGAGGCAGAGGCAGGTGGATCTCTGTGAGTTCAAGGCCAGCCTGGTCTCCAAAGCGAGTTCCAGGAAAGGTACAAAGCTACGCAGAGAAACCCTGTCTCGAAAAAAACCAAAAAACCTAAAAAAAAAAAAGATAGGTCTACAAAAAGTTAGATCCCAAAAGATACAACTCAGGAGAGATTGATTGCAGACTCTTAATGATTTTCAAAAATTGTTAGGAAGCATTTCCAACTTACTACAAACTATCATTGGAATATCTAAAGATGGACTAATAAATTTGGCCAATACCCTAAAAGGGGACAAGAACTTAAATAGTCCAAGAAAAATTATCAGTGGAAGCTCTAGTAGAAAAGAAAATACCAGAGGCACATATGGATTGTGTGAGTCCAGAACTTAACTGCATTCTGGTCATATTACCCTCCAAAGACTCTCTCACAGGGTTTTTGATGCAGAGGGATGATATTATATTGGAGTGGATATTTCTACCATGTAAACCAAGTAAAATTAAAGACATATGTGGAAAAGGTCTCTGATTTGGTTCTAAGAGAAAAATTAAGACTACATCAATTGACAGGAATGGACCCAGCAGAAATTGTAGTACCTTTAACTAATGAGGAATAATTTCCTCTTTATAGAAAGATAATGAACACTGGCAAAGAGCCTGCAGTAATTTTTTGGGAGAGATTAACAACTGTTATCCCAAAATTAAGAGAATAGAATTCATAAACAAGAACTGAATAGGTCCTTCCTCACATTGTATGGCAAAAACCAATCTCTGGAGTCCCCACATTCTATACTGATGCAAATAAATCAGGAAAAGCAGGATATAAATCAAGAGATTTAAGTAAAGTGGTTCAAGGCCCTTACAATTCTGTACAAAAGTCAAAACTGTGTGCCATTCTTGTGGTACTTATGGACTTCACAGAACCTCTCGATATAGTTACTGACTCTCAATATGCAGAGACAGTTGTTTTACATATTGAAACTGCTGAATTTATTCCTGATAATATAGAATTAACTTCAATATTCATAATTACAGGAAATCATCAGAATATATAACACATCAGATCCCATATGGGTCTGCCAGGTCCTCTAGCATAAGATAATGATGAGATTGATCAGCTATTAAAAGGTAATATGCTAGATGATCCAGAATTTCATAAGAAACATGTAAATAGCAAAGGTTTGAAAAGAGACTTTTCTATCACTTGGAAACAAGTCAAGGAAATCATTAAAAAATTGTCCTACTTGTTCCTTCTATAACCAAACTCTATTACCTACAAGAAGTAATCCTAAAGGTATACAAAGAATGAAATTTGGTAGATGGATGTGTTTAATTTCTCAGAATTTGGAAGATTAAAATATGTACACCACACCAATGACACCTATTCAGAATTTCAATGAGCAACTCCTATGAGTTCTGAAAAGGCTGATTCTATAATTAGACATCCATTAGAAGTTATAGCCATCATGGGAATACCTGTACAAATTTAGACTAACAATGCTCCAGCATATGTCTTAAATAAAATGAGACAGTTTTTTGCTTATTACAATATAAAGCATATTAGAATTATATCACACAATTCCAGAGGCCAAGCAGTCATAGAAAGATCTAATAGAGCTTTAAAGGATATGCTAAATAAACAGAAAGAGGTAGCAATGACCCCTACAAATAGATTGCATAATGCTTTATTAACCTTGAATTTTCTCAGTGTTAATGAGAAAGGCATAACAGCTGTGGAGAGACATTGGACAACAGAAAAAACTCCTGAGCTAAACCAACTGGTTTACTTCAAAAATGTGTTGACTTCAGAA
Organism: Peromyscus leucopus; assembly: GCF_004664715.2. NCBI lineage: Eukaryota > Metazoa > Chordata > Mammalia > Rodentia > Cricetidae > Peromyscus > Peromyscus leucopus. The sequence goes on from NC_051079.1 coordinate 55,430,815, forward strand.
TGGAAACCGGATAAGTCCTATGTTGGGGAAGGGGTTTTACTTTTGTTTCTGCAGGAGGAGAAAAGTTATGGATACCAACAAATTAATAAAAATTTGATTTGAGCAGGAGAAACCCCTTGATGAGGAGAAGTAATAGCTTATTCACTGATGTGACAACTCTACAAGTTGTAAGGAAAACTCAACAAACAAGGGTCATGGCAGGGTTCTGTTTTTTTGTCTTTACAGAATAATAGGAATACCCATCTTCAAGAAATCAAAAGGCCGTTGACACCTAGATGTGTAAAGCAGAAGCAGAGGACCTGTTGGTACCAATATACTCTACAGGGTAATATCTCACTGCCTAACATCAATATCTCTTTAACTCTAGAAAAGTTGTGGTCCTGATTCAATTATAAATCAAGCTGGCTTTGGAGTTGGAATGTGGCTCTCTCCTTCTCTAAATCCAAGCATGTTGCTAAAAGAAAAATTAGAAGATTCTATCTCATATCAGAAGGACTGACTAGTGTGGGACAGAAGAAGACCAATAATCTAGGGACCATTGTCAAGATTCTCTTTCTCTCCATGCTTATTCTGGATTTCTGGTAATCCTTCCTCATATGTCTCATCATCCTAAAATCCAAACTTTCCATTTTGATATTGATAATGTTCAAGTTTACACAGTGAAAAATAAGTCTTTCCAATAGCAATCTCTGAAGTCTCCAGAAGGAAGATGGGGTCCCACAACAACAACTCTACTCGATATAGAAAGATGCCATTGAACGCCACTCAGTGATCAGCTTTGGACTGCAAACTCTTCAGGACAGTTCCAATCATATTACACTTCTAGCCAGAACTTCAGATAACCTTACCCGTTACTCTGAGACTGGCTACAAATATCACAAGTAGTCCTATTGAGACATAGATCTGGAGAATATGGCATTTAAATGTTTTGATAACTCAGAATTCTGTTGACATGAGACATAATTGTTCCTGGCAGCACCCATCTGATCCTGAGAGAATGTTGGGCGTCTAAGACACTCCATTTGCAAGTTTGTCTTCTTCTTGGCCCTTGCCTTGACTGCTGACAATATGAACACTGTCCTTTTTGGATGAGCAGGACACAAGGAAAAGTGACTGCTGAACCTTGCCAAGACAGGGTAAGATAGTCTTTGAAAATTTCTGCTTCTGAAAATGGTCTGTCAGATATTCTAGGCCTGTAGCCAAAATGGATGCCCCAACAGCACTGAAAATCTTTAGGTGACTGTCCAGGCTGCCAGCTGTCTTTGTCTATTCTTGTAATTTCTTGGATTGCTTATATGCACTTCCTGTTTTCTCAGCTAATGTTGTTTTCCTCCTCAGGTCTTTGATGGGGTTGAAGACTAGATAGTTACAGTTATAATACTCTCATATATCTTATCTAAGAACTTTTCAGATACTAAAGTTAGAATCTTTAGGATAGGACAGCTATTGGAGTAATCTCTATAACATGCCATTTACATATGTTCTGAACATTTCTGGATTTTAGTATGTGTTTCTTGTTTGATGTTGTTCTTGCTGGTTGTATTTCTATTTTTGTTTATGTTATTACCTTTCCTCTCTCCTGGATAATACTTGATAATCATTTCTATTTGTGCATAGTTTGTATTAGGTTAGAACTTTCTTATTTAGACAAAAGGGGGAGATGCAGTGGATAGCTGTTCTGTCTATGACCTTGAAGCACCACCCCTGGAGATGTAGCAGGTAACTGCCCTAAATACCTGACCCTGGGTGGCTCAGTGTTACTCTTAAGATCTGAGGTCTGCTCTCTTCACTCCCTTGTGGGACTTGGATGCTGGGACAGTCTCCAGTAGAAGAACAGAGTGGGACCATGACTCACCTTTTCCAGGACCCTGCAACAATTCCTCTGTTCTGTCTTGTGAGTTTTCCTGTCTTAATAAATCCCTTTGCCCTTTCAGCAGACCCCGTGGATTTCTCACATTACTTTTCCCATCCGGGTTGACATGTTCCTGCTGTCATCCTTGTTCATCTCATGTTTGGGCAGTCATGATGGCGGGACTTCACAGTTCTAGCTTCTGACATTACAACATGACATAATCTCACAGCGAACTCCCTGATCCTCTGGCTCTTACAATCTTCCTGCCCCCTCTTCAGCAATGTGTCCTGAGCCTTAGGTGTGGGGGTGTTTTGTAGATGTATCCATTGAGACCGGGCTCACAATCATGAATTTTGGTTGGTAGTAATTTTCTGTCTATGTCTGTTGTAAAGTGGAATTTCCTTGACAAGAAGCGAGGACTTCACTTACCTGTGGGTATAAGGTCAAATGTTTATAGATACTGGCTAGGGTTTAGTAAATTTGTGGTTCTGGATTCTCCTCTAATAACCATGATCTCACTAGCACTGGTTAGTTAGATTTCCAGTACTAGGCATGATAGCCCTCTTGTTGAGCTGCATGTAAGTCTGTGCACCATATATGTGCCTGATACATGCAGAGGCCAGAAGCGGGCATTAGATCCCCTAGAATTGGAGTTACAGATAATAGTGAGCTGTCATGTGGATTCTCAGACTTGAACCTGAGTCTTCTGGAAGAGCAGTCTGTGTCCTTAACTGCCGAGCCACCTATCCAGGTGCCCATTCACACTTGCTTTTTTTGGTGGAGGGGGGCAGGGTCTTTCTACATAGTCTTGGAACTCATTATGTAGAGCAGATTGACCTTGAACTCATGGACAGAGATCTTCCTGCCTCTGCCTTCCAAGTGGTGGGATTAAAGACATGAGTCACCATGCTTGTCTCACCATTTTCTGTTTTATTTTAATAGAAAAATTAGGGACTATAGAGATGTTCAGTGGTTAAGGGTGCATACTACTTTTGCAAAGGACCCAGGTTACTTTCTCAGCATTCAACTGCCGGTAATTCCAGCTCTAGGAGATCTGGCGCCCTCTTCTGGCCTCACTTGGCACCGCACTCATGTGCACAAACACATATACAGATAATTAAAAAGAGTAAAACCAAAATTTGTTAAAAACAAGAAGACAAGGCACAGTACCAGTTTTGTTTTGATTTGCAGGTGATACAGGTGCTACTATACTTTTATTTCCCTGACACATTTCATAATTTAAAAAATTATGAGGAACAGTGGGAACTGGAAGTTTGAACGCATTGGACTTTGTTGCCCAGTGTCCTGTACTGTAGAGTGATCAATATGGTCTGTTGTCTTTTATCAGCACACCCTGATGCTGGCAGGGGAGGGTCATTTTCCGAGGCCATCTGTGGACTCCAAAGCCAACTGCTCCACTGCACTGCCCTGTAATGGTGCTTCTGGGTAACCAGCCATCTGCTTGCAATCCCTTGCAGCCTTCTGAGAGGTCTGAGCTCTGTCACCTCATGGCCCCTCATCTGTATTCATACGGCGGTGGCGTCCATGTTGATTAGGAACTTCTGTCTCTTTTAGAATACTATTTCGTTTTGTGCTCAGGAACCCTCTGTGCTGTGCTCATTCAGCCCTCCCACGCCCCCACCTCTGGCACTCACTGGCTTCTCTTCTTTTTCTCCCCTGCCCTTGTCTTTGCTGTCTTCTTAGCTCTGCTTTCCCCAGAATGTCAGAGTTGGAGTCACATAGCCTTCCAGATTCTGTCCTTCTACTTAGAGATGTGGGCCTCCTCTCTCCATCTCCTTTCAGGGTTTGGGAGTCCAATCCTTATTCCATTGTCCAATGAGCTATAACTTGCCGATCCCATTTACCTGTGAAGCACATCCTGGCTGCTTCCAGATTTTTGCAATTACGAACAAAGCTAACCATAAACACTCCGATGCTTTGGGTAAATACTGTGGAGCAGACTGCTGGATCATATGGCAAGAGCAGTTTCTCTTTCAAAGTAGAAAGGTGCAAAGTTATACAGAGAAACCCTGTCTCAAAAAAAAAAATTAAATTTTAACTAAATTAAATTAATTAATTAATTTATTTTAAAAAAGGATAACCCTTCCGAAACAAATTTAGAGAAGCCTCATGTCAGTTGAGTATCTTTGCTCTCTTTCTGGGTGATTCCCCCCTGCAAACTATTAGCCGTTCCAGAGCTCCGAAGTCTTCAGGAAGAAATAAATATCTTGTTTCTCAGCACAGTGTCTATGTGCTCATATTACTCAAAAAGTGGTAACAGCCTAGAATTATTGTGACATAACTGGCCTATTGCTCCCTGTAGTACTAGAGACTGTCTCAGAATTCCCAACTGTGATTTCCACGGTGTGACACACACTGTCTACAATGGAAAAAGCTTCGTGGCTCACTCTTTTTTTTTTTTTTTGGTTTTTCAAGACAGAGTTTCTCTGTGTAGCTTTGGAGCCTGTCCTGGATCTCGCTCTGTAGACCAGGCTGGCCTTGAACTCACAGAGATCCACCTGCCTCTGCCTCCTGAGTGCTGGGATTAAAGGCGTGCACGCCGCTGCCTGGCTTGTGGCTCACTCTTTACCTGTCCTTTCATGTTGACAGGGCTGAGATATAGTTCAGGACTGGTTTGGAGCGGAAGCTGCTCCCCTGGTGTGTCGACAGGAATGTGAATGCCCCAGGCACCTCGCTGATCAATTTATTGAAACCTGAAAGGTCAGAGGCAGGGATTAATTTGGCTAACATTATTTCTTGTTAATTACTCTCTTTGAATTAAACCTTACAGTTATTTAGTCTGAATGGTCTTGTTTGCACTTTTTCTAAAAGTGGGAGGTTATAGGGAAAACCAAGTAAGATCCAAGATTGAAAGCTGATGCTCCTCCAAGGTGCATGCTGGAGCATGATACTCATGTTGCAGTATTACAAGGCAGGCCTCCTGGGAACAGATTAAGTCGTGAGGCTCCTGGTGTCCTGATGGGTTTAGCCCCCCATGAAAGAGGCTGTAGGAGTGTCCTAGGTCTTCCTGTAGTGTGAAGATGCAGAAAGATGTTGCCAGCTTTGAAGTAGGGACAGAATTTACCAGATACCGTACTGACTGGCACCTTGGTATTAGAATTCTCAGTCTCTAGAACTGTGGCCAATGAATCTCTGTGGTTATAAATTACCCACTGAAAGGTACTTTAAACAAATGTTTATGTGTGCCTAATTATAGAGAAGAAACAGTCAGCAGAACAGGCTACTGCTCAGTTTTACAAATTACATCAAATAATCCTCGATACTTTGAGAAAATGTGTCCTTTATAGTGTTAAGTGAATGCATCCCTATGGAGAGGCTGCTCTTCCTCTGGGGCAGGTTCTGGGTGGGGTTGATTCTATGCCTATGATGGACACCTGGGAGGCCAAACTTTAGCCAGGCCTTTTAAGGAAAAAGCAGTTGGACCAGTGGTGGTGCACACCTTTAACCCCAGCACTCTGGAGGCAGAGGCAGGTGGATCTCTGTGCGTTCGAAGACAGCCTGGTTTACAAAGTGAGTTCCAGGACAGCCAGAGCTGTTACACAGAGAAACCCTGTCTCAAAAAAGTGGTTATTTATTGGATATGCCAATCTGTCTGCAGGGAGGAGACTAGAGAAACCGGAGAGCCCAGGGCAGATCCTAGCTGAGAATCAAATCCAGGGGGATGGCCGAGCAGGAAGGAAGGGGTTTGAAAAGGTGAAACCTCCAGTTAACACCTGGCTTTGCAAATATGAGGACCTGGGTAGAAAGGCCGGGCCTGTGGCACACGCTTCTACATAACGCTGGTACTGAAGATGTAGAGACAGGTGAAGCCTTGGGGGTTACTGGGTAGCTGTCTTAGTTAGGATTTCCATTGCCATGAAGAGACACCATGACCACAGCAACTCTTATAAATGAAAACATTTCATTGAGGTGGCTTAGGCTTACAGTTTCAGAGGTCTAGTCCATTATCATCATGGCGGGGAGCATGGGGGCATGCAGGCGGACATGGTGCTGACTACATCTTGATCGTAAGGCAACAGGAAGTGGACTGTGACAATCAATGAATAGCTTGAGCATAGGAGACCTCAAAGCCCACCCCCACACTGACTCATTTCTTCCAACAAAGCCACACCTCCTAATAGTGCCACTCCCTTTGGGAGCCATTTTCTTTCAAACTATCACAGTGGTCAGCCTAACCCACTTGAAGAACTCCAGGCCAGAGACACTGTCTCAAAAAACAAAAATAAAACAAACAAACAAACAACAACAACAACAAAAAGGTAAGCAGCATCTGAGAAACACCTGAGGTTGACCTCTTGCACACACACACACACACACACAACGCACACGCACACGCACACGCACGCACGCACACCAATCACAAGAAAACCTCAACTTTAGACCTACTTGAAGTCTCAGGCAGCCCCTTGAAATTCACAGATGGAGAGAGCCAAGAAATTCCCTTTCAGCCTCAGTTTAAGGGGTGTGTTGCCATCTTTAAATGTTTTCTTTAAATGAACTAATCAAGCATCATCGTGTGAGGGGGCAAATATTGTGGCATACATGTGGAGGTCAGGGGACAGCTCCGTGGGGTTGGTTCTCTCTTTCTACCCTTATGTGGGTTCTGGGAAGTAACTTAGCTCCCTGGTCCTGCGTGGCAGCTCCCCATTGGCCCTGTGCCTTGTTGCTTGTAAACCAAAGAATCCTAAAGATGGACTTTGGACTTTCAGTAGTTGATTGGAGGCTGAGGTTGACTGCTGAGGTGAATCAAGGCAATGTTTGTTTGCATAAACAAAGCTGCCATGTCCAGGAAGGTGAGACACCTAGTTATTATAGAATAATACCCACTCATGACATTATGTCAACTTTGAGGGGCCACAGTATAAGGAGAGGGGTGGCCAGTCAGAAGTGTTCAGAGAAAGGCAAGAATGACTAGAGACAGGGATTGACAAAGCCGTGGCTGGCTGGCTTGGAAGAGCTGGGAGCTGCCTTCAAGTGAAGACCCATAAGGCAGAAGATTGTAGCTTCTCTGTATGCACTAGACATCAAACCTGAGCCCCAGGAGCCACACCAAAGCCCAGGTCTTGCCTCAATGCCTGACCAAACTTCCCAAACTCAATAAGGCTTCCTAGCAGCCTGGGCTGCTCTTGGAAAGCTGTCTGAGGAAGTTGGAAACCCATTGGGTAAGAACACAGTTATAGGCGTTTCCGAGACTGCCTTACCTTTATGGGACAATTTCCTGGAAATTCCAGAATTTATGAAAATGCAGAGCAATATAGCTTGTGATTTAACTGAGATGTCAGCTGAGAACAAGTTGTCTACTTAACAATTTTGGGCTGATTAAGAATTGGCTTTGCTTCTAAATGTTTTTATTTCTCCTTCAGTGGTCAAGTGAATTGAAGGGATTTACTCAAGCTCTAGTTGCTCCAAGCCTCATGCAGAGGTAATGTACCACATTTACATATTGAGTTAATGATAGAGTTGAGGTTTCTGACTCCCAGTTTTCTCTTCTTTATTGCAGGGTCTGTTATAGTTTGAATCTGGAATGTCTCTTAGTGGCCTGTGTATTAAGAGCATGGCCCTTAGGTCACTACCATTGGATGAAGTTATAAAAGGCAAGAAATAGTGTGTGTGTGTGTGTGTGTGTGTGTGTGTGTGTGTGTGTGTGTGTGTGTGTCACTGAGGGTTTTGCCTGCCAGGGGGATTGTGAAATGCCAATGTCTTTCCCTCACTCTTTGCTTATGATGTGAACAACATATTCTGCCACACATTCCTGTCACAGTGCAACAGGCCTGGAAACACCAGAAACCTTCTATAGGACTGTGAGTCAAGATAAACCTCTTTTCTTGTTAACTTGATTATCTCAGGCATTTTCTTAGGGTAACAGAAAACTTAGTAACACAAGGTCTTAAATAGAATGGTGAGGTTTTTTAGGCATTGTTTTCTACATCTATAGTCTACTTCTCACTACAAATGAGTCAATCTCCTCCCATCAGCAGAAGAATGCTGGGGCTCTGGGGATCAGTAGCAGGTTGATTTAGGAGCCGATTGAACATCTTTATAGCTGACATCTTGTAGGCTACATATTTAGGCCTTCACCTTATCTTCCTTTTCCTTTTGGGAAATGATTGAGAGGAGGGATGTTGGGAAGCAGAACAAAAACATTTGTCTGGACAATATTTTTATATTCTAACATATTATATGTTGGTTTCTATTGCTGAGTAACAAATTGCCACCAGCTCAATAACTTAAGAGGATGCAACCCATGGATGAACTCATGGCTCTGTCTGGGCCTGGCTAGATCATCTGCTCAGGTATTCACCTTAGGCTGCAATCAAGTTATCTACTGGGGCCACAGATCTCATGTGATTGAGGTTCCTTTAAGCCATGAGTAGGAAGTCTGTGTTTGCTAGTTGACACCTGCGTTTTCTCCTAGACCCCACAGGCTGCCCTCATTCCTGGCCATGGATTGCCCTTCATCCTCAAAGGCTGCATGGAAGAGCTCCCTGGTTTTCAATCACTGTTATGCTGTGACTCTCTGGCCTCCTATTCTGCTACCAGCCAGAGATGTAAAGGCTCAGGAGAGTAGTTCAGATGCCTTAAAGTGTTCAGTAATGTGGTTACCAAGCTGTGTTCTCCTATGCCAGCTCCACTTGCCCAGGGTTGTGTGGGTGCAGGACCAGGGTCACTTGGTGTTAACTCAGGATTCTACTGCTGGGGGATGTCTTTCTATATGCTGTGAATATATGTTGTTTCCATTGATTAAAAAATAAGCTGCTTTGGCCTATGGCAAGGCAGCTTAGAGGCAGATGGGAAATCCAAGGAGAGAGACAGGAAAGAGAAAGGCAGAGTATGGAGAGAGATGCCAGCCTGCTGCCCAAGGAACAACATGCCAGCAGACTGGTAAGCCATGGAATCTGTGGCAAAACATAGATTAATAGAAATGGGTTAATTTAAGGTATTAGAGCTAGCTTGCAAGAGGCCTGCCATAGACTATACATTTTGTAAATAATATTAACCTCTGAGTGATTATTTTATAAGCAGCTATGGGATTGTGGGGGGTGGGAAGTGGGGGGGTGGAGTGGGGGACGAGTTGGGGGGTGGGGGACCTGAGAAACCTGCCAACTATATTCTGCTGCCACACTTACTTCACAAACATATTTCTGCAGTTTCTTTTTTCTTGTCTTCATCCAGATAGCCAACTTGTTTTGTACTTTGATACCTTAGATGCAAGGCTTCTGGAATGGGAGAAAGAAAAGAGCCCCAGAGTCTTTCTCCCTGGCTTCCGATCTGCATAATCCCAGAGGAGCATTTGAAGATACCCGGAAGAGGTGAAGCAGGAGGAATTTTTGAATTTTATTTTATTATTATTATTTTTTAATGACGAGTGCACTTACAGAACTGAGATGAGCAGGGTTTTCCTGTTCTGAGAACACCAAGCTTGTCTGGGCCATTCTTCCTGGAAGAACTCCCTGATTGGTGGCAGAACCCTGAAAAGGGATCAAGTAAACAGAATCACAGGTTCCCCTTAACACATGTCCGTGCCTGAGGGACAAACGGTAGTGAGCGGCTGCATCTCAAATGACCACATGGATGGTGACAGAAGTTACCACGGCAGAAATGTGTGGACCACCCCTAGCATTCCCAAACATCCCATAATATTGCTAAGCCTTAGAGAGAGAGTGTGTATTGGTTTCTTTTTTATATTGCTGTGATAAAACACCATGACCGAAGCAACTTACAGAAGAAAGGCTTTATTCGGGCTCACGGTTCCAGAGGGATATGTCTTCATTACGGTGGGGAAGCTGGGAGCAGACCACAGGCATGACGAGATGAGCAGGAAGCTGAGGGCTCACATCTTGAACAGCAAGCGTGAAGCACAGTGTGTGGAACTAGAAATGGTTCAGGTCTTTAAACTCTAAAAAAAGTCTGCCTCTGGTGACACACTTCCTCCAGCAAGGCCACACCTCCTAAGCCTCCCCAAACAGTGCCACCGACTGGGGACCAAGTGTTCAATTGCCTGAGGCTGTGGGAGACATTTTCATTCAAACAGGCACCAGAGAGTGCACTGCAGACTGAACTTCAGTTTCTCACCAGTTCTGCAGAAGGGAGACTGGGTGTCAGAAGTCACACTAGAGACAGAAGATAATGTTTATGTACATCTAGTTTTTGCAATGGGGCTTGTACTCCATGAATGAAAAGGGGGGTGCATGTCATCTCAGGAAAGATCCTCTAATAACATGGAGTGACAGAAAGTAGGAATTGCCTATGAACCTCTCTCGATTCTTATGTTCAAGACCCTAGGCCTCTAGAAGAGGTAGGTAGATGTAAAGATTCTAAAAAAGATAGATGACAGATGGTAGATAGATAGATGATAGATAGATAGATGATAGATAGATAGATGATAGATGGATAGATAGATAGATAGGTAGGTAGGTAGAGTGTTGTAGCATAGTTCTAGTAAAAGCTAATCTGATACAAGCATTGTCAGTGTTCTGGTTTGGGAGAACGTGTCTCTCCAAACTTACATGGAATCTGAATTCCCAGTGTGACAATGTCAAGAGGAGGAGCCATTGCAGAAGCGGTCAGCTTTGAGGACTCAGTCCTCATAAATGGTATTACTGTCCTTATAGAAGGCTGGGGGAAGGGAGTCAATTTCTTTTTGCCTTCTCAACTCCATGAAGACACAGAAAGTACCATCTATGATAAACAGGCCATCAGTGGACATCTACTCTGCTGGCACCATGATCTTGAACTTCCAAGCCTCCAGAACTGTAAGAAATACTTTTTTTTTTTTTTCAGTTTATAAGCTATACAATCTCTGGCATTTTGATATAATAGTATTAATAAACTATGATGCTCAGCCTATATGTACATACAAGTAGCACTGATGTATTTGTTTCTGGTAGACACTTTATACTTTTTACTTCACATATTTATGCTAATTGCCATTTTAACTGATGGCCAACTTATAATTCAAGATTAAATTAAGCAAAGAATGTGGTTCTTGAGTTTTGTGTGGTGAGGCAGGCAGATCAGGGAAACCCTGAGGATGGAGTCTGGGACCCAGACCTAAGACTTACTATATCTCTATCTTTACAGTTGGAACCTGGTGAAAGGAAACATCTGGGGAAGCTTCCAAGGGACCTTCAAGGGACAGTTTCAGAAACATGGCATTGGTATGGACACAGAGGAGGAGCATTTAATGCTGTGATGGATGTGTCTTAGGAGTGTCACCTACCTGTGACACTTGTGTTCATTCACACCAGTCAATGCCTTCTTTGTGGCAAGAGGGAAGAGGTGCCAGACATTTGGCAGGTACAGTAGTAGGGTGTTGAGTTACCTTCCCATTTCTTTGACAACAAAGTTGAGAAAATCAGTTGGAAAGGAGGTCATTTTCCCTCCAGGTTTCAGGGCTCCAGGCCCACATTCGCCTTACCCTGGTTGCTCTATACCCTGCTGGTACAGTATCTCATCGTGGTAGCATGTGGTAGAATTGGCCAGGAAGCCACGAGCAGTGGTTTTCAGTGTTCCTAATGCTGCAACCCTTTCATACAGTTCCTCATGAGATTATTTTGTTGCTACTTCAAAACTGTAGTTTTGCTACTATTATGAATCATAATGTAAACATCTGAGATGTGGTCCTCCTGGGGTCGCGACCCACAGATTGAGAACCACTGGCAAAGCGTGAAAAGAAGAGGTCAGGGGCCCAATATCCCTTCAAGGGCATGCTGCCAATGCTCTAACTTCTCCTGTAGGCTGCACCTTTTAAAAGTTCTACCATTTCCCATTAGTGCCTTGGACTAAGGACCAACCTCTTAACAAACGAGCCTTTGGGGATGCTTCATGTCCAAACCATAGCATGTACATAGTTCTCTCTGCTATATTTCTATCTGAAAGAGTTGTGCCTACCACAGAGTGACCTCATCTTATCAGGTCTTTGTATACAAATTCCTAAACAGTCTTATTAAGTAAGAAACACAGAGCCAGAATACAGAGGTAACAGCCAAAGAGATCAGAGCAATAGCCATGACTAGCCTTAGCTTACCACCAGCAGTAGCTTCCACAGAGAGAGCTTCTTCCTGTGTAGCCTGTGTTTTTATTGCCTTCCTATTCTGCCTTCTCATTGGTTCTAAGCTCAACCACATGACTTCCTCGTCACTGCCTGTCTATACAGACCTCCAGGTCTCTATGGTTGGTACTGGGATTAAAGGCTCATGTCACCATGCTTGGCTGTGTCCTTGACCACACAGAGACTCTGCCTGCCATGTGATGGGATGAAGGGCGTGGGATACCTCTGCCTGACTTCTGTTTATGGCTATTTGACCTCTGATCTCCAGGCAACTTTATTTATTAACATACAAATAAAATATCACATTTCAGCACAAATAAGGTATCACCACAGGTCTTCCTACAGCCAATTAATTAATTCTCCTTCTCACACTTAAAATTTTATTACATCACACACATATTACCTCCCCCAGACCACAATTTTAAGTATACAACTACTGGAATTTTAGACAGGCATATATATACCCTTGTGCATCATGTATATGCAGTGCCTGAGGAAGCCAGAAGGGGGCACTGGATCCTCCCTGGGAACAGAGTTGTAGACTGTTGTAAGCCATTATGTGGTTGTAAGCCATTATGTGGTCCTCTGCAAGGTCAGCAAGTGCTCTTAACCATTGAGCCATCTCCCCAGCCCCCCTCAATGTTCTAACTCCTATCACCAACAATTATTACATTTTGTAACATCATATAAATAAGATAAAGCCACAGTATTATGTTTCTGTCTGTCTTCTGTGAGCCAAATAAATGTGACATCCATCCGTGTTGTGTCTATCAGTGGTTCTAAATTAAGCCACACTTAAGCTTTGATTATACGAATGTACCTAAAACTGTTTATCCTTCATGCACTCGGGACCGTGGGGTTGTTTTTAGTTTTTCCTTTTGCATTTTAATGAACAGATTGGTGGAAAGTTTCCTGCTCTTGTCTTTTCTTGGTCCTCTGTATTCACTTCTCTGGTACCACCGGGAAGAAGAACTGCCGGGTACGCCAATTCTGATGGACCCCAATCTATTTAACATTTAGAGAGGCCAGTTTTAAATTTTTTAAAAAATCTATTTTAGTGGTATTTTTTTCATGAGCCCCATGAAAGTTGGGTGTGTTTTCACATGCTTATTGGCCATTTAGAATTCTTCATTGTTAAGCAACTGTTCAAGTAGCTCGCCATTTTTAATGGGACATTCTTGTATAAGGAGAACTACACAGAGAGAGACAAGCTCTACTTGGTCCTCAGTTAAGACAGGAGATAGGCACACAGAGACGTTACTCTGTCAGGACTTGCTCAGAAAAGCAGAACCCTTGTAAAGGATGTGGACTGAGTTTGCTGAGGGAGGTGGGGCTGGGGGATGGGATGAGAAGCTGTGAATTTGGTTGGGACAGGGGTGCCATGTAGGGCAACAGGGACAGACAAACCTGGGCTGCCTTTTGTCTGTTCAACTTCAGTGATGCGGAAGACCCAGGTAAAAGGCTAAGAACCTCTATAACAGCACTGCCCACACCCCTGATTAGGACTTTGGTGACACTGAGGAGGAATACCTGGTGGAGACAAGGGGATCTCAAGTCAAGGGGGGAGAGAAGGGGTGTCACAAAGAACCACACTGTACTTTTTCCTTCCAAATATCACACAACTTTCTCCCCTATTCTCCCTGACTTTAGAGCTCACCAGGAAGGAGTTCCAAGAACACAGGTCCCACATGGCTAGGCTGGCACCAGAGGAGGCAGCTGTGGCCCTGACAGACTGAGGAGATGCAGAACTCTGAGGACCACCTAACGAATTCTTAGTCCTGGAATGTTCATTTGTAAGTGGCAAATCATGTAGGAACATTTTCATTATTTTGCTAATGCTGCCTAGATGCCATATACAAGTGGGCTTAGACGGGTCATCTTTGAGGCAGCCATTTAATTATTTTTCCCTTTTCCCTCCTCCTCTGTGTCTTCAAGAAAAAAAAAAACATATAGGTTTTGTCCCCACTAAGGGGGGTGGTCCTTCATCGCACAAGACTGAAATCAGAAGGGTCCTTTGCCATCTCTTGTGACTTTAAACCTAATTCTGAGGAAAGAGGATCTTGTAGGTGTGTGTACCCTGAAGCATGGAGGCAGACACATGCCAGAGTGGTATGTGTGTGCAGATGGCCAGCATCACAAAAGATCCTAAAGAGGACCATCTCCAGTTCATAGCTTGCTCTCTGAGGTCTGACCATCCCGGGCAGCAAGATGAAACCCTGCTATTGAGGCACAAGGGGCAGGCCCTGTACTCCTAGACCTGTTCATCCATAGATTCTGTTTCTGAGTATCCAGACTCACTTCTCCAGGACTGGAGTTACCACAACGCAAGTCTGTCTATCTCCTTTTCTCCAGTTTAAAAGGCACAAAGAGTAGGATGGGGTTATTTTGGACAGCTTATGTTTTATTTAAATGTTACGTGTGAGATCTAAATAACAGAATCATACTCTCTGACTCACATTCATCTTGTGGTCACTTGGGGCCCTTAGATCTTATTTTATTTTAATCAATTGCTCATCTCCCTCCACCCCCATTTTTATGTCTTTAGGTGATAGGCTAGAAACCTTGTATGGACTAAATATGGGCAGGGCTAATTGACATAAGATAAACTGCAAGGGATCTACAATGATACACTGAAGATGTCCCCCACACCCATTTCCTTTTTCTGGAAAAAATTATTTTATTTTTATCTAATTAATTGATATCATCTTTCAATGTTGTTGACTGGTCTGTCCCATTGCTAGGCTCTGGTCATTCCCCCAAGTCTTCTGAGTCCTTAGTGACTAGGAATTTCCATTCTCCTTCAGACAGCAAACCACCCCCCCCCCCCCCAGCTCCTGCCTGAGCTCTGGCATCCAGCGGAGTGGACAGAACACGGATGAGGCTGACTGAAACTAACACAAGCAGGATGAATTTTACCGAAAGCAAACCAGCTCAATATCGCCAGCGTTCCCATTACTGTAACGTGCGGTACCCATGGGTAAGGGTGAGAGCGCCCACAGCTGAAACGGAAAACAAAAAAGTTTGCCCCAACAGCTGGATTCCAAGCCCCTCCTCCCCGACAGTGCTCCTCTATTATCTGGGAGCTGAGCATCCCCACCTGGGAGCCAGCACAGCGCCAGACATAGCCAGATGCGTGTCTCGGTTGCTCCTGGGCCGAGCTGAACGGAACTGGATGTGAAAGTTGCCGTAGGTAGGTGGCGGTATGGTACGTGGATTGAACACCCCGTGTGAGGCGCTGCCATTTAGCAACGCTAAACCTTCATCTTTGTGGTTGGGGGCACATCACCAAAGGCTTCACAGCCTCAACTTCGTCATCTTTAAAGTGGGGACTAGCTCGCTCACTGTCACCGTGAGGACGAAAGAAAAGCAACCTGTGAGAAATGCGTAATGTACGAGTCTCCGCCGTGGCAGCTATTGCTAGATGACATACGAACTCGGATTGCTGTGATGGCTGAGTAGCACTGAAGACATAAGAAAAACTGAATGAATATTCCACTAGCAGAAAAGTTACTGATACACTAACTGCAGATTTCAAAATATTCATTTCTCTGGTATCATTGGAGTATGAGGTGGGAGTGTGGGCAAGAGGTGAAAGCTGTTACCCCTTTAAATTTCCATCTCTGTTAAACCAAACCTGAAACCTGGGTTCATGTATCTTGAAGGTCTGCCGGGAGGATAATTTTGGCAGAGAGGAACTCAACTCTCTAAATGTGTTGACTGCAATAAAATTGGCGGTGGCAGTCATCAATCTCCATCAATTATGGCTGTGTGTGTTCTGGTACTTCTGGAGAACCGATGACCTACTGTGTGCACTCCAGTAGAGGTCCCGTCCCAGCGTTCGTAGGACTTGAAGGTCTTTCTTCAAGGGCAAAAGGGTCACAGCTCCTAGAGGAAGGATCCACCCATTGCCTAGTCCAGACCCATTTCGCTAGAAGAGGGCAGGACACCAGGGAGTCCACAGGATCTCCGCCAACCTGGAGGAGGGGGATCCTCAGATACTTAACCATTCCCACTCACTGTCCTGAGGTCCTACTGTGTGCCCGAGAGCCGAGGATCAAGTTCCGCTGCGGGTGGGCATCCACAGCCCCGGAGGCAGTAGGTGGCCCCCTTCCCAAACCGCCCGTGGCCTACCCGCAGCGAGCGCTCCTCTCGCACCCCCAGCTCCAGGCTCTTTACGCAGCTCAAGATCCCGGGTGTGCGCTGATCACCCCCGGGAGTTCGGGTCCTGCAGCCTTGGGGGGCACCGGGTGTGCACCTGGGCGGGGCCGCATCCCCGGCGGCGCCCCCCGCCCCCGCCGTCTGGCCGCGCGCCGGGTCCCCGCCGCAGAGCCGGGGGAGGAGCGGCCGAGGCTGAGTTGAGACAGACCCGGCCTCGGCGCGGCGGCGGCGGCGGCGGCGGTGGTGGCGGCGGTGGCGGGACCCGGGCCACCAGCCCGACAGCACCGGCGCTCTGCTCCCCTCCCTTCCTTCCTCCCTCCCGTCAGCCGGCGGGGATCCCCAGCGAGCCGGGGAGGAGCCGCGGCGGCCGCCAGACAAGCTGCAAGTCCTGAGAAGGCGAAAGGGGGGCGGGGAGCTCCGGGAGCCAGCCCGGTGGCAGGTCCCTCTTAAAGAGCCACGCCGCGCCGTGTCGCGCCACCCGGAGCGCTGCCCCTCCCCCGCAGCCCGCAGGGCCGGTGGCCGAACGGCACGGTGGGCGGTCCCGCTCGCCCATCTAGGGGGCTGCTGCAGGTGAGTGCCGCCCGCCGCGGTCTCTGCGTCGGGCCGGAGTTCACCTCTGAGCCGGGGCGGGAGGAGGGGGCGGGCCAGGGGCCGGGATGCCCGCCAGCCTGCGCCGGCGACCGCTGCCCTCCCAGCCCTGGCGTCCCCGAGACCCGCGCACCAGGTCTGTGTGGGCTGTGTCGCGGGTGGGCGCGGAGGGCGGCCGGGGCGTCTGGCCATCCTCGGAGCGCTCGGCTGGCAGAGTCTTGCCAAGCCGGACCCGGTGTCCTGGAGTGTCCCGCTGAAGCCGCTTCATCCTGCAGTGCCCAGCGGCCCGGGTGGGCACCGGGGAGGGGGGAGTGCCTGCCCCAAGCGGCGACGCTCCTAGGCCTGTGTGCGAGCTGCTGCAGTCGTGGGGGGCTGGAGGTCAGCAGCGAGAAGGCGGCGCGGGAGCTTCCCCCTGCACCTTGCGCCCCGGCTCTAGGGCTCCAGGCTTCCCAGCCCTCAGACGGTCTCCCCGGGTCCCCCCCACCCTCCTCCCGCGCGCTTTGACGTCGGCCGCGGGCTGCCCGGGGCTCCTGGCATTGGCTGGCAAAGTCGATTGTCTGGGGCGGCTGCTGTTACACTTAGGCTGGGTCTCCGGGCCGGGAGGAAGCAGGCGTGTGTTGAATTTCTCTTTGACCCTCACGGTGGAATAAACAGGAAGCGGAGAGCACCCAGCCGGGCCCTGCACTTGCCTTTGTTGTGGGCTTTGCGCTCCACGGGCTGGAGGAGGCTTCCCGGGACCCCTGCCCGGCGTGCCGTCTGGGCACGGCTGGGGGCGCGCCCTGTGAGTACGCTGCTGGGAGACAGTAGGCTCTCTGTGCGTTAACTCGCTGTGGTGCCACAGAGAGCATTTGCTTGCTTGTTTTTAAACTTTTTTTTTTGTTTTTTTTAATTGGAGGGTTCTCGGTGTGCAGAGGTTTCAGGACCACAGGGGCGCATGGTGGGTGGGCGTCATTCCAAGAGCCCACACCAGGCGCGTCTGTTCCGGGTTACCTGGAGAGGCATTGCCTTGGCCGGTCAGGACAGCAAGAAACTCGTTAAAACAAGTGGGGCTTCCTAGTTTCTGTCCCAGCCCAGGAGTGACTGCTGA
The DNA here is from genome assembly GCF_004664715.2 of Peromyscus leucopus. Classification (NCBI taxonomy): domain Eukaryota; kingdom Metazoa; phylum Chordata; class Mammalia; order Rodentia; family Cricetidae; genus Peromyscus; species Peromyscus leucopus. Next base: position 55,448,572 of record NC_051079.1, read on the forward strand.
GTGTCAGTGGCCACATCAGTCAACATAATATTTTGTTTTTCCACAAAGACTCTTAATGAGCTAGAACGGATTATTTTGATTGGCTTTTCTTTTCCTCGGTGCCTGTTTCCTTCATTTTTTTCTCCCTTCTTTCTTTTCTAATTATTTTGTCACCTTGCCATCCCTCAACTCCTCACTAAAAGTTAATTATGACTGTGATATTTATTGGTGACCTTCTGTGTGTTAGGCACTGGGGTGTGAAGTGAGAGGTGTGATCTCAAGAACCGTGTTTGAGGTGGAGCAGAGAGCTGGAGTGGAGAGGTAGCTTCTAGTGGAAGCTGACTTTCCTAGGATGCTGAGGCCCAGCTTTTCAGTCCTAGCACCAGGTGCAAAAAGCAGGGGCCGGCCGGGCGGTGGTGGCACACGCCTTTAATCCCAGTACTTGGGAGGCAGAGGCAGGCGGATCTCTGTGAGTTCGAGGCCAGCCTGGGCTACCAAGTGAGTTCCAGGAAAGGCGCAAAGCTGCATAGAGAAACCCTGTCTCGAAAAACCAAAAAAAAAAAAAAAAAAAAAAAAAAAGCAGGGCCTAAGCTGGGTTAGCACTGCCAGCCTCACTTACAATGGCTCTTTCCATCAGTTTGGGTGTCCACAAACCTTATCCTCCTGTCTGTAGCTAACCCGGGCCTTCAGGACATGGAAGGTTCTATGAAGTATACACAGCCAAGCCAGGCCCCCATTTTGTATGGGAGAAGTTAGTCTTTTCTTAGAGTTTCAATTCAGCTGACTGGCATTGCGAATCTGCCTTTGCACATTGCTTTTGGAATATATGTTTCGTAAAGGAACAATATCAAATTTGAATCATTACCCGGACAATGAATGGGTCTGAGTAGTACCCATATATATTTATTGAACTTTGATATTTGTTTTCTGTCATGCCTGTGAAAGCTTAACTCTTTAAGAGATAACTTTGCCATTTATGTAGAACACAGTTAAGAATTAGAGCTGGGACTATAAATGTCAGTAAGGGATTTACTGTAATGGAATTGTAGCTGCCTTTCCTCTTGCTTAAACAACAACAACTACAACCACAATCACTCTAGCTTCTTAGCATTCCGCTCTTACCCCTGGAAGAGTTCACTGCCCATGTCTATGGTGCCAGTTCCTGTAGGTCTGTGTTTGTGTTGGAGAAGACTCTTGCCAGCAGGTATTTAAGGCTGCCTTTGAATCCTCTGGGGTGCTTGCTTTTCATGACCATGCAGTGGAGCCCAGCCAGTGCCAGGTGCCTCTTAAGGGATTCTGTGGCAATCTGTTGGCACATCATTTGAGGTTCCACAGTCCCTTCCCTGCCCTTCTCCACTGGAATATGGACATCCATAGGCAAATATTTATTTTCCCCCAACTGCTAACTGTTCTAAGAATAGTTTTCTTGCCTGGCATGTTGAGAGCAAGGACCTGTCTGCAGAGGTGTTTACAGCTTGGGTCTGTGCTGTAGTCTTGCTTGACTTAGCAGCCTGGCAGAGCAGCCCTGTAGCTCATGGGTCACTGTTTTTTTATCCGGGTTGCTGGAGGGGTGGATTCCTCCCCTGGCAGGGAAGCAAAGAGAGGAAAGGATGACTTTTGCTCCCCGTGGGTAGTTTCTGGCTGGCTGGCAAGTAAAGACCCCCAAACTCTGGATCCCTGCGCAGGCACCCCGGATTGCCAGTCACTTCACTGTGGTATGTAGGGTTGTCCTATATCATCATAGAAATAAAGCCAACGTCCATAGGATTCTGGGCAGGAATACCCGAAAGTGTGTAGACTGGTTAAATCTTTATAGAAACCCTCCCTGGCCCTGTTTCCTCTTTTCTTTCTGCTGAATCTGGGCTTGTGGAGTCTCTAGCCTATGTGTCTCCTTTGGGGTCGGAGTTGACGGCGAAAACTCCGAAAGTAACAGGAGTGAAAGGAGTGTAGCATTTTAACCTGGAAAACGTTAGAGTTACTCAACGTGATTCGTGTGGACACACGTAGTAAATGTTAGTGGTGGCAAACAGCGATGTTCTTGTGTTACCCTCCTTTTCTTCGTCCCTCCGTCTCTCCTCAGCTCACTTGTCCTCTGCTTCCTCAGGCCTTCTCTTTTGTAGAAAAATCTCTCAGAAGCCATCTTTTCTCTGATGTCAAAGTTACTTTCTGCCAGCATGGGCTGTGTTAGATGGGAATTACATCTTGACCTATATTATGAGCGTACGTGAGAAGTGAATGGTGAGTTTTAAAATAAGCACAGAGGGGTCTGGGGAGATGGCTGCAGTCAGTCAGATGCTGGGCATGCAAGCACTAGGACCCGAGATAAGATCCCTGGTGCCCACGTAGAAGCCAGGGCTGAAGGTTCAGAGGTGGGCAGATACTTGGAGCTTGCTATCCAGCCAGTCTACAGGAGTTGGTGAGCTCCAGGTTCAGTGAGAGACCCTGACTAAAAAAAAAAAATACGGTGGAGAGAGATCGAAAAAGACCTGATGTTGACCTCTGGCCCACACATTCGTGCACACACACACACATACACACACACACACACACAGACACACACACAGACACACACAGATACACACACACACACACACACACACACACACACACACACGCATGCCTCACCTCACACAAATAGGAATAGGAATTCTGCATACTATTTGAATTTTATAATCCCAAGACCTGCCGCTTTTGGGGAAGACTGTGTATGTGGTTTATGTGCACATGTTCGAGTGTGCACACATGTGTGTACCATTGCTTGTATTCATGTTTGGCAACAAAAGGAGATAAGCAAACCCCTGCACTGCTCATGGCTATTAGATTATATTGGGTTCAGATTTCCAATTAATGTTGGTTTTCCTCTGTTGCAGGAAGACTTGAGAATAATGTCTGTTTTGATACATATCCATTTGATTTGAATATGGATTGCTTTCCTTTGAATTTCTACTAAAAATGGTACTTTGGCCTTTTTAAGCTGTTTTTGTGAGGACTTTTCTCTCCACCAAGCCTGTTTTCCAGCTAGGTCTTGGAAATTATGAAGAATGTAATTTCTCCCTTGATTGGCAGCTGAGAGCTTTCCTGGACAAAAATAAGGCTCTACTGTGCCAAATGGTTGACTTTTCTAGAATAAAAACTCTAAAGGGTATGCAAAAAGTCTTCTGGTTAATATATTGGCATTCCCAGAACCCACTAAAACCCTGACAGCCTGCCAGCATCCACTTAATGAGGACGCAGAATGTCTGGCTCGAATTCCCATGAGTAGACCGAGGTGGGGGCTGGATGTCCACACCCTTTATTAATTTTTAATGACTATATTTTTGTTTTGCAGATTTTGCTTCAGTACCCCGGTACCCTCACAGCTGACCCCATATCGCCCCCACCCTATTTATTCATTCATTTACTTGGTGTAGGAAAAACAGTGAGGTGGTGGAGATCACTGACAGGTCACTCCTGACTGCTTGGGTCCTTTTGTGGCCGATTTTCTTTCTTGTTCTTCCTTAGTTTTTGAAAAAGGGAGAGAGAGAGAGAGAGAGAGAGGGAACCAAAAAGATGACAACTTTTTTTTTTTTTTTAAATGATGCTTTGTTGTCTGTTGGGGAAAGAGAAGCATTTATGAAACTTTTAAGTTTGTCAGACAGTTTATATGACAGTGCAAGTTGGTGCTTGCCAAGCTCCAGACAGATTGTTAATGTTACGTGACAGGGATAAATACATTGCTGCTGTCTGCAACGCGGCTGCACGGCAAACCCGGCTGGCTCCGCGCTGCTCCTGGGGCCTGGTTGAAGTACAGCTGCGCAGGAGGCCGCTGCCTGCCGCCTGGAGTGCTGGGACTTGGTTAAGAGAGGTGAAAAGGGTGTGTCTCTCACTTTCACTTCGGGCCGTACAGCAGAATCCACTTAACAAATCTGTCCCCCATTATTATTATTATTATTATTATTATTATTATTATTATTATTATTTTATTATTATTAAGCTGTCCATCCCTGTCTCTATCTTGGTCTTCTGGTCTATATCCACATTCTTCTTCCCAGGAAAGCGAAGCATTCATAGCTGCCGGGAGCCTGAGGCATTCCACAGCCCAGTTCCAAGCTGTTTACAGTTGTAGCCTTTATGCAGGTACAGACACCAAGCACCGACTGTCTGCCGGAGATGGCTGTACGCTGTCTGGAAGGGGGTTGGGTGGCACTCCTTGGGCATAATGTACTTTTATCGTGGCAGTTTGGCGACTCAGCTGGCAGAGTGACAGGTGTAATGAACTTAATGGTCTTGCTCTAGTTGTTAGTGGACACACTGCTCAGATTACAGAGCCACCTCATATGTGGAGCCTAGCCAAGTGATCTGCAATTCTCCTTGCAGATAGGACTCCAGGCCTGCCTTATTAAGTGACATTAAGGTCAGGAATTGGGTGGGTGTGAGAAACATGTGTGTGCCCTTAGCCACCCCGCTTCTAACTGCCGCGGGGCGTCTCTTCAAAGCCTTACTTTGAAGAGGAAACAACCCATCCCATCCCCTCTGGCTGACCCTTCCTTCTCACAGGGTGTGGTGGGGACCCTTTGGTGTGTGTGGACTTCCTGCCCTTGGGGTTTGCAGAATGCAGGCTTCCTGCCAAACTGTGCTGGTTCCTGTGTGCTTGCGGGCCACTTCTCTCCAAATAGAGGCAGTTGCCGGGGAGGCGCAGCTGAGCGTCATTCCTATTGCGTGTGGCCCCAGGGACTGGCAACCTGTGCACTGAGTTGGGGTGGCAGTTTCTGTAGTAGACTCTCACTGTCTAAGGCCAGAGGACTGCTTTCTGAAAGGCTCCTTGAACCTGGTCAGACCTGCATGGACCCTGGCACGGTGGCAGGAATTCCACGTATGGGCATGTGTTCTCTGCTGGATTTCCGTCTCAGAGCTGCACATCTATCAGCTAATGTTATCTTCACAGCAGCTCTGTGACAGACAGAGCTGACGTCCGTGTTGTATGGACCCACGTCAGGAAGTTATCCAAAGTCATATAATATTGTAAATAAAAAAAAAAAAAATGGAGTCCAGAACAGCTCAGGCCATCTGGCTAAGAGATACATGACTTTGACACTTTGGGAAAGGGCTACACAGACGGGCCACCTGTTCTTCATCAGAGGCCATATGAGTTTGAGGAGGAATGCGGTACCATTTCTCCAGTAGGCCTACACAGAGAGCATGCCCAGGGTCCTCCCGTCTGCCTCCTCATCTGATGTTTCCTCACCACCATCCCTGTTCTGATTCTGCTCTCTGCTGTCTGGTCTGTGGTGAGAGCCTCAGTTCTGAGAACTGGACCGTCAGTCAGCAGCTCTGTGTTCCTTATGTTACACCTTCAGTTTTCCTTGAAAGAAAGACAAGGCACAAACCAACAGAGCGCCTTTCCATGCCCTTCAAAACTCCATGCATTCCCCTTTCCACAGCGGGCTGGCGGAGGGTGACTGCCCACTTCCTAGGGGTAAAGCCGGCCCACAGAAGAGTGTGTAGGGCAGAGGGGAGGCTGGAAAACTTCCAAGTGTCTATTTAGGATCATGGAGTACCACACTTCTCCCTTTGGCTCCCATTTGAAGAAACTTGAAAGCACATCTTGAAGATTCTGAACTTGGCACCACAGGGCATCCATTAATTAGCCACACAGAGATAAGCATATTCTCCTTGTGAATACTTGTGCATCTTGGGTCCAACACAGAGTTCATGTAGGTTTGAGATTATAGGAAGAGGTAAGCTCCCAAGAGATGTGCATATAAAACTGGGCCTGACTGAACAGCTCTTGCTCAGTTTGGAAACCTTCTCATGGCCATAGGTTGGCACAGGGCACCTTCTAAGCTCAATATCTAGCAGACACTTGTTTGGGACTGGTGTCTGGATTGTGTGCCATCTCCTATACAAGTAGGCATCATGGCACCTACTCAATGCAGGACATGCTGGAGCTTTTGTCTGATTGGTCCACAGGCTGGTCTGGAAGGTTCTGGTTGGGGAGATGAGGTCTCTCAGTGACTATCCTGGTCTAGGTTCTGTCTTCTTTGTATCTGTAATACTGTGGACACCTAGATCTTGGGCCTGTCCAAGTGTAACTGTATCTGTTTATATCTGGGCAGAAATAAGGTTGTTTTTTTTTCCCTGTTCATTTGCTACTGAAAATAGGAAATACAGAAAGAAAGAAGGAAAATAAAATTTACTGAAATTGCCTATGATTTCATCATCTCTGGAGCTGATCGGTATAAGCAGTTTAGTTGATTCTGTTCAGTTTATTGACTGAGTATAAACTTATATATAGAATTTTATTGATTGATTGTAAAATCATATACAAAATTAATATATCCTTTTCTTTGGAAACATTGTATCCAACCATGAGCAATTGTAATGTGATCTATATATTGTTCCGAAATATTTCTTATGGTGAGTGTGTAATATTCACCTTTAGGGATTTTTAGAAAAATATTTTTAATATTGTATATGTGTGTCTGTGTCTGGGTATGTTCCCATATGTGCAGGTGCCCTTGAAGGTCTGAAGAAGGTGACAGACGATTCCTTGGTTGGAGTTACAGGAGGATGTGAGCCAGTCTGCTTGGGTTCTAGAAACTGAACTAGGGTCCTTTGCAGAACAATACTTGCTGTTGAACGCCGAGCTGGTTAAGTGGTTGCTTCTCTGTGCTACGTGTTTGTGTCCTGTGCTGAGGCACCCCATGTTCTCTGTACTTGTGCTCAAGTGCTCACTCAGCAAAGGTCTCAACCCTTCCCGATCTGTCCGCTACTCAACAAAGCCTTGTCTCCCAAACCGCTCGCTCCTAAATCTTGAGAGAAATGAAAATCATTTTAGTGGGGTCTGCCTAATAAAAGTCAGTCTTTTATTGAAAGGTTAGAAAGGCTGGAGTTGCAGACGGTTTGAAGTTGAAGGATGCAGGAAGACATCGCTCTTCCAGGGCTGGTTGTAATTAGTGCACTGTAGTTATCTTCATGGGCACCTTTCATCCCTGAGGCGGCGGGCCTGGGGGGGGGGACTTGTGTACAGTGCAAAGCATTCATCTGTTCTGTGAGTGTGTGTTGGGGGGTGGTGCAGGACTCAGTGTGCATCGCTTGGTAGACAGTAGGCAGGGTCCATGGGATTGTGCATGCAGTTCTGGTTTGAGTGAAGCCTTCTTCATAGGAGTATTCAAGCGGGGTACAGGCATGGTAAGGACAGATTGCAATGTCTGCTCCTGGAGTCACTCTGCACCATCTATCTGAGGTTTGGACCTCAGGGTGGGTTCTTCTGGGTGTCTGGAGGCACAGTGAGTGCCATATCCCTCCCTGCTCTCCTGGGTAGTGGGCCGTGTGGATAGTACCAAGACCTTAGAGATGGAGTCTCATTGATGGTGTGTAGCTAGAGTTTTTCTCTCCGGGTCCCACCAAGCCCTGGCAGTCCTGTAGCCCACTTATAAAATAAACATACAGATGCTTATATTATTTAAACTGCTTGGCCATTAGCTCAGGCCTACCATTTTCTAGCTCTTACTCTTATACTCAGCCCATTTCTGTTAATCTATATGTCATCATGTGTTCCATGGCTTTACCTGCTGCCTTTACATGATGCTCCCTGGATGGCAGGCTGGTGTTTCTTCCTCTTGCCTTCCTGTTCTCTCAATTCTCCTCTCTGCTAGTCCTGCCAATACTTCCTGCTTGGCTACTGGCCAATCAGTGTTTTATTTATCAATCAATCATTCACAGCAATGGGGTGATGACCATTCCAGAGGCCTGGCTAGTACGGTCCCTTGGCATGTTCTGGGGCCCATGTTCTGTTTCTTCAAATGATGCCATTTCTTGGTAGATGTGGTTGCTATGGAGCTGTGTGCTCAGTGTTACTGGATAGATACTAGAATATTCACTCAGTATCCAAGTGTCTGAAAAAATACACGGAGTGTCACCTTCCCTTGTGTGTGGCTGGCTGGTGCTGCTTTTTATGTTTCCTTAGTTTCCAGCTCACTCTTGCACAGTGGTGATTGGCTGCTTGGGTGCCTTTTGGATATGTGAGGTGTAGGATGCCCAAGGTGTAGTCAACTCTCAGTTGACTTGACTGAATGTTTTTCTGCTCCTTTGGCTATTAAAATTGTTGTCCCACCCTCATAATGCTTAGCTTTCCTCTCATCTGTGTATGGATTATGATATGTAATTTTTTAAAACTTTTAGATTGGTGGTCCTGCATTTAAATTTTTTTTCATCTGAAAAGAATTTTAAAAAATTTTAAAAAATGTGTGTATACAGTGTGTTGGCTGGTTTTATGTCAACTTGATACAGGCTAGAGTCATTTGAAAGGAGAGAACCTCAATTGAAAAAATGTTCCCAAAGATCTGGCTGTAGGGTATTTTCTTAATTAGTGATTGATGAGGGAGGGCCCAGCCCATTGTGGGTGACACCATCCCTGGGCTGGTGGTCCTGGGTTCTATAAGAAAGCAGGATGAGCAAGCCAGTAAGCAGCACCCCTCTGTGGCCTCTGCATCAGCTCCTGCCTCCAGGTTCCTGCCCTGTTTGAGTTCCTGTCCTGACTTCCTTCAGTGATGGACTATGGATGTGGAAGCGTAAGCCAGATTAAACACTTTGCTCTACAACTTGGCTTTTGGTCATGGTGTTTCATCACAGCAATAGTAACCCTAGCTAAGACATACAGTTATAATTAGCTTTGCATAGTACATTTAGTTCAGGAAAATCATGGTATTTGTTTGTTTCTTTTTTTTTGAGTCAGGGTTTCTCTGTCACTTTGTCTGTCCTAGAACTCACTCTGTAAAGCGGGCTGGCCTCAAACTCACAGAGATCTGCCTGCTTCTGCCTCCTGAATACTGGGATTAAAGGCGTGCGCCACCATGCTGTACTGTGTGCAGTTTTGAAGATCTGGGCACACTTTGATGACTAAGGAAGGACGCTGTCCTGATGGAGGAGGCAGAGCGGCACAGGGACTTGAGCATAAGCCTTGGGGTAACTGCCCACAGTACACATGGAAGGACTGAGCAGGCCTGTGTCCCCAGGGTCCCCATAGGTCTGGGGACAACTGGGGGTTGCTTTCACCTGCTTCTTCTCTAGCCATCCCTCTAGGGCTCTTGTCCTGTTAGACTGCTTGGAAGCTTTGTGAACCCAGAGAGTGTCTAGACGCCATACCTCACTTTGCTGCTTCTCCAACGTGACTATTTGGCCATTTCTGACATTTGGGAAGATAGGGTGTGTGCAACCAGTTGGGAGGGGCCCATTACCATACACATTGCTTCCTAAATGGAAGCTCTTAAGCCAAATCTGAAGTGTTTGTGTAGTGCCTGCCAGGAACTGGAATGTGGTCAGAGGCCCAGGGCATGCTCTTTGGGGACTTAGAGACTAAGAGAAAAACGGAATGTGGTGTAAGAAGTAACTGGCAAATAAGGACAGTTCCATGAGCAGGCTTATAATCAAGTCTAATTTCAGAAAAGCGTCATACATGGAGGAGAGAGAGGCCACTAGGCCCAAAGGGTGGGTAGTGCAGGTGCTTCCCCAGCCCACCTCTCCTTCACTTTTTTTCCCCTCCTAGAACTCATATGCTGTCCAAGCCCTAGGTTCTGAGAGTGCAGATATCAGAAGACATAGGTCTGTCCCCAACTGGTGGAAGACAGATGTTCGCACTGCAGTGATAGCCGCACTAGAGGAGAAAGGCGAGGCTTTCTGCCGATGTTGGATAACGGAGGGAGACTTTAAGAGGGGCCAAAAGCTGTGCTCTGACTGTGTCCCTCACCTCCACCTCCCACCACCCTCTTCATATGTTGAAGCGTAATCCCCAGTGTGACGACAGTGTGACAGTATCGAGAGTCAGCTGGGTCAGGAGGTCATTAAGCCAGCAGTGGGGAGATGCAGTAAGACAGAAGTGAACTCACAGCCAGGAGTATGCGGCTAGATGGAGGGGGAGGGTGCTGTGGGTGTCTAATTGTATCCTAGACCAATTGCAACCGTGGTGGGAGGCCGCCTACCTAGCATTTCGGGCGGGTGTTGAAGGAACAAAGTCTTCCTGGGATAAACGGGGCATGAGGGGTCCATACAGAATTTGTAGTTGATAAATGGCTCAGGAGAAGGATGGGCCAATTCTCAAGGGCAAAAACAGGGTGAGGAATTTTGTCGGCAGACTCTAAACAAGGACAAGGGGCACATTGGTTAACACCAGCCTTGGCCAGTACTCTTTGTGATCGTTGCTCTTGGGTCTTGGTGCTGGGCTGTGGCTGCTCCCCGCCTCCTCCCCCTTCTCCCCCCCCCCTTTTTTTTTTGCCAAAACCCACATCATGACTGACAAAGAAAAACAAGCCTGTTGTATACTCCCCGGGTTGGCCAGCTTTCTGTTGCTGTGACAAATATCTGCGATCATTGGCCCATGGAGAGAAGAGTCATTTTGGCTCACGGCTTTAGACATTCTAGTCTGATTGGTTTGGGGGCTGTGGAGAGGCAGCACATGGTGGCAGGGGTGAGGGGAGAGGGATCATGTCGGGGAACAAAACAGGTCATGTCCTGACCAGAAAGCAAAAGCAAAGATGAAGATGCTATGGCCTTTGAGGGCAAACCCTCAGTGACCTAGAGACATCCCACTTGTAAAAGGCTATACCGCTTCCCCATCCTGCCACTCTGACGACCAAGCTTTTGGGAGGGGCGTTCAGGAGAGATGTTATAGCTCCTTTGGTCTCTTGTCGTATCTGATAATTTGCGCTGTGGGCTGGGACTTGGCCATTATTGTTTAATACTCTCTATTTGCTCACATTTGGAAAAATGACTAAATCTCAGACCCCAGACAGTTCACACAAGGAAGTCAGAACCATTGCTTTCATGTGGGAATAAGAATGCTTTCTATTTGCAAAACGTTGGTAACTTTTCAAAGCTTCCCACAGACAGTATCTAATTTCATGTTCCTTGGTTTTATGGAGCAAATAATTAATGAAATGTACGTGGAAGTGTAATTAATAAATTTGCTACTTCTATAATCAACGTGCCTTTTAGCTGAGAGTGGAATTCAGCTCGTTTTTTTTTTTTTTTAAATTTTTTTTTTTTATTTTAATGTGCAAAACCAAATTGGAAGGCAATCTGTTACTGTCCAAGCCACACAGCAGGCCGTTTCCTGAGGGCCACAGAGTCTGAGGAATGGCGCTTGGTGACAGGGCAGACACGTAGTATCTGCAGTTTTGAGAGGTTAGGGTAGAACACTAGAAATGGAATTTGAAAGAAGATGCAGTTAAACCAATGAGAGTAAAGGGGGGTCCAACTGTGAATCCCTCCCCAGGGGGCTTGTGGAGAACAGAGGCATCCCCCTGCAGCAAGTGTGAGTTGGGGACACTCAGTGAGTCTTCATTTCCTTTCCATATTAAACAAGTGTTTTCTGGACGAATCGGTAGCTCTTCAGGGGCTTCAGGAAAGCGTCGCAGGTTCTGACGAACATGAAGGCTCGTCCTGTTGCTGGCCATGAACTGAGAGCCGGGTAGGTCTGCGTCCCACTCATCTGGACTTCCGTCCACAGTCTAACCTCTTCCCCTCGACCCTCAGTTTTGGCTCTGTCTCGGTCCAGGGTGTTCAGCTGTGGATACGAGTTGACTTCGGCCCTGTTTCTCCCCTTTTGGCAAGCGCTGCTTCTGTGCTAGCCTGTTGTGTGGCCCTGCCTCTGGTCCAGTCCTGGCGGAGGCGACATTGCTAGCTGCTGCATCCTTTTTTCCTGCTCATCTCTTTGCTGTTTGTTGTGTGTGACTCTTGTCTTCCTCTGCCAAGTGTCCCGATCCCCTTCTCGTCTTCCAAGTGTAAGCCATTCACACTGCTGTTCACACTTGCTTCCACAGCTTTCTGCTCTCTCCCCCTGAAGCCCTAGGAAATGTTGCCTCTGGTGAATGAGCTCCTGCAACTGCCCGGAGCTGCTGCTGAAGACAAGTGCTGTGATGTCTACAGCAGACTCCAGCCTGTCTCCGAAGCTGATAAGAAAGACCGAAGGCTGGCGCGTCTACTGGCTTTCCTTGGTCCATCTCTCTCAGTTTCCCAGGAGATCCGCAGTGGCGGGTGCTCCTGTTAACAGTGCTCGAGGTCACCGGTCAATAGTTTAGGTGGCAAATGAAGTGTTTTCTGATCTCTCTGGTAATTAGTTTGTGTGATCAATACGTACTAAATAACTTCTGCAGAGGGCTTTTCTTGTAGTTACGCACGGCGAGTTGATGCAGGACTGTATTAAAATGGCAAGGTCCCTGAGGAAGGGGTCTGCCCTGCAGGAAACTGTAGATGAAACACACTCTTTGCATTTGCTTAGAAACCGAGCATGGGCTGCCTCAGTGGATAACTTGTTATTTTTGTCTATCATTCACATACGCTGTCTGCCATCAGAAGACACAGTGGTAACTGTGATCCATGAAGGTCACTTTCTTGTTTACTGTTGCTAGGTAAGACATCAAGAGACATTTCTTTTTGGCTCCTGGAGGTGCTAGAGAGGGATGTCTCAGCAAGGCCAGGAAAGAATTGAAGAACTAGTCTGGAAAGCAGGCTGGAGAATTTAGCACACTCTTTCTTGAAGCAGATTCCTTCTAGGACCTGATTGTCGCATTTGGTGCCATTTAGGATAACATCGTCGAGGCGAAGCTGTCTTTGAGTTTTGGCTGTGAACCCCACCAGTGAGGCACAGCTGTGGTCCGAGGCACGAGAGAACAGGGGCCCCACCTTGTTTGTGTGTGGGGAGATTTCTAGACGGAGGCAGAATCCTTTTGCTGTTGTTGGGAGTGGTAATGTTTTTACATAAGGGAGCGTGCCCTGATTTTCAGGCTCAGAGCTTTTACCCTAAGATGCCTGCTGGGCAGTTTCATTTCCAAGTGTCTCAGTCAGAGTGTACAAAAATGAGCTGGGGCGGGGGTGTGGCTCGGTGGTAAAGTACTTGCTGAAAATTACCAAGGCCCTAGGTCTGGTCCCCGGTACTGTAAAAGGAAGGAAGGAAGGAAGGAAGGAGGGAAGGAAGGGAGGGAGGGAGGGAGGGAGGGCAAGAATGGAAGGAAGAAAGGAAAAAATAGAAATACTCTGACTTCAAACTCTATGGAGGCCCCTCTTGACCTCCCTTCTGTCCATCATTGTCCCCTTCAGGCCCGATGTGTTCACTCATGTCCCCTTGGTCTTCTCCCTAACGTCCTTCAGTCTCTCACGGTCTCATTTTGATCGACGACAGTTCCACCCGCCCAGTGATTCAGGCCTGGCATTTGGCGTCTTTAATCCCTCCCTTAGTCCAGTCTTTGAATAAATCTTGTCGTTTATCTGTAAATTCATCACAGACCATACCACTCTTCACGGTACTCCCTGGGTGTGCGCCACCCGGGAGTCTGATCGCCTCCCTTCAGAGTTCCTCACAAGAAATCCCTATCCCAGGCCTCTGTGGTTTCTCTGCCTGAAACTTCATCCTGATGCACGAGTGTCCCTGGCCTTTGGTCAGGGGTCCTGCCTTGGTCAGGTGGCTTCCCCACCATGCCTTTGCCTGTCTCTGGCATCCTGTTATAGAAGGCTGGAGGTTACCCCTTCCTAGAAAGCTCTTGAGTGCAGACAGAGCACTGCCCTGTCCATTGTCCAGCAGCAATTCCATATTGCCAGTTGCATGGACAAGTGGGCATGCGCGCTAGACAGACCTTGTTTGGCAGGGCCCCAGAGAAGCTCCTCCTGACTCACAGGGCTTGGCGAAGCTCTGGTGCTGAGGCAGAGCAGTTCATGGGCTTCTGTCTGTCTGTCTGTTGATGCTTAGGTGGCTGCCAGGGGTGGGTGCAAGGCCGTCTCACCTCTGTTGCTGTGGGTTAGGTCAGGCCTCAGTGCAAACGGAAAGTTCTGATGGAAGGGGGTAAAGTACAGGAACAGGCTTGGCGACCTGTCACTCAACACGCTCATCCCCCTTCTCAGGGCTAGGTGTCTCCTTACCTACATGATTCTTCCCCCCAGGATTGGAGTTGAATTAGGACTTCATCCACTGTAGGCAAGCCCTCTTCCACTGAGTTCCAACTCCTAATCCCTACGTGAAATTCTTCTTTTATACTTTTTCCCCCCCGCACAAAATAAACTGCCTTCCACAAGTCAGGAGAAACAATTGTTTTCTAGACCAACTCTAGTCCTCCTCTTTTCCTCTCTCAGACTTAAATCTCCAGCTACATAAATTATGGTCGAATTAAATATTGTTTTTATGTTTAGAGCAAATTCCTCAAGCTGTGAACTAGAATTAGATTTATGAATGTTCTAGAAATCACCTTATGAAGTTTTTTTTTTTCTTTCTTGTATATTCTCTGTTACCACGAAAAATTCAAAGTGGAGACAGTGAAGGTCTATGAATCTTTGTTGTTCTAGCTTTTCAAGGTAGACAAAGCATTTGAGCATTTCCTGGAAGTCCGACGTACTTTCCAAAGTCTGACTGTGCTTTTATTCTGGGATTGCAGGTGATTTTCTAAGTTTATTTATTTTGTTATCTTGGGTTTAAAATCAACAGAGAGATTGTGAAAATCAGCTAGCTACCTAGTGGAACCAGGGGACAAGGGCCTGAGAAAGAGGAGTTTTAGAGAGCAGCAGTTTCTCTTCACTGGTGCTTCTCAGCCCATGTGTGATAGACCCATAGCACCAGCCATGCTGACATATGAGAAAAGTGGCCATGGACAAGGCAATTTCTTTCTTTGTTCACTTGGGACACATGGGCAGTCTTGCCTGCAGCAGGGAGGGCATGAGCAAAGACCACGCAGTAGTCCTTACCTTTGCTGAGAATATCGTTGGAATCATACCTCCTCACCCCCAGTCCACACATCCAAAAGGCAGACTGAAAGGAAATATACATAAACACTAAAAATAGATGTGTGGTGCTAAGGGGGAATCTAAAAGAAAAAAAATTCTCTTTTAAGAAAATGATCTTGTGTTTCTGTTTTTATAATGAGAACATTCCCAGTAAAGGGTGTGGAATTGAAAGTCAGTTTCTGAAAAATTGTGGAAAACAATTAGATGTGTATCCTTTTAAGTGTTTTGGAGGAAGGGATGAAGTTGCTATGGGGATGCGAAGTTACTTTCCACAGAGTGGTTCCATCTGCCTCTGTCTTGCTCCCGGAGCCAAGCCGGGCAGTCCTCCGTGGGACAGAGTTAGATGGGGAAACAGTTACACGTCAAATTACTCTTCCATACTTCCCCTGAGCTCACCATTCAGCTTTGATCTAGTAATTGGAGAGAGGTTCCAAGTCCTTTTTCTGGGCCAACTCTTCTGCATGCCATGGTCACCTGTGTGATTTGGTAGGCAGGTCTGCAGTCTGGAAGGCTCTGCCTCCTTGTCCAAGATGGGTCCACGGAGTTTCGTCCCCTCATCTGGAAGATGGGGATGGCGTGGGGTGGGTGGCGTTTGCATGGCTGGCAGCATGACCGTGACCATGAGATGGAATGTCAAGTGTTTTCTTTGAAGTGAAGAGGACTAAGCATCCCCCCTGTTCCAGTGGTACTGTGCCCACTTCCTCTTGTGAGCAGACTGGAGGGGGCTCTCCATGAAGTGCTCGTGAATGGGCTATCACCAGGGGGAGGCTGCTGCTCACAGTGGTTGGTATCACGGAAGGTGACCATGGACAGTGGGCTTGTGGACAGTGACTGCCAGCATGCCAGTCTCTTATCACCTTGAGGGCAGAGGTGGTGTGTTGGCTTCTACCTCTAAGGCCAAAGGGAACCCTGGTTTATAGGAAAAGCACTTAGAAGACATTCAAGGAACACGGAGTCTTGTTTCTTGTTCTATGTCCATGTAGCACAAAGGTCATTCTCTCAAGTGGACACTATTACATCATTAAGCTGTGCCAGACAGCACGGTCACATAAGCCCCCTGGCCTCAGTTTCCCCACTGAGAACCCTCTTCATGCTTCCATTGCTATCTAGCTCTTTCCATACATTATTTAATTTGATTCATTTCATTAATTTATTCGATTAGGAAGTATCACGAACACTCTTGTTTTTCAAATGGAGAAGTAAGGTCTAGAGAACTTTCTCAACTGGTCTGTTGTTAAGATCTTGTTTGTACAGTGAGAGGCTGGGGAGAGCCTGGTGGCTCCTTGGGCTTCTCCTTGAGTTAAGCGATTGTGTCTTCAAGGATCTTGCTCTGTGAGGCTGATGGCAAAGGAAACCGTGCCATAAGGACCGTTCTCGTACCATCCCTGCCTGCCACAGGCTTGCTCTGAGGAGTGACCTGGCACTCCAGGAGCTACTGGGAGCTGTGGATTCTAACAGCATGGTCCAGATGATCCACCCTTGTCCAGGTGAGGACGTCAGGTGAGACCTGACCTGAAGTGATTGGCATTCTTTTTTGTTTCTGGGCTAGGAACTAGAGACAGAGCCCTCTAACTGGATGGAAGTTATCTATCATGAAAGTAGGCAGAAGAAATTCTCAAAAATGTCTTTGTTGGATTTGTGCCCTTTATGTGTTACCTCTAGCTTTTCCTTACTTAGCTCAACAGGAAGAGTATTGGACTTTCCTATGCTGTGCAGGTTTCTTTTTCCCCCACTGAACATGAAGTGCTCTGGGATGCAACAAAAGCAAAATCTTCTCTATTTTACTTTGCATGCGGCTGCCTATTATAAGCTGACTTTTTTCTTCTTCTTAGAAAAAGGGTAGACAGGTGAGCGGATATATAGATGTGGAACCAGATCCATCCCAGCTCTGGGAAGCAGTGTCTGAGAGGAAAGAACTTAGACCCCACCTGTCTGGCCTCACACTTCTCTGAAGTGTGCGGTAAAGGTGCATTGTTCGTGAGGAGCCAAGAGGGATCCCACATAAGGATGCCCGGGGAGAGGCCTGCACACAGCAGCCACACCATGACTCGTGGCTGCACTGGGGTTTTAGCTGTGGAAATACATGTTAAGGAAATGGACGCCTGGGATGCTTAGGAAACACACTGTCACCAGTACTCACAGGCCTTAGCCTCTGCTTTGGCTGTGGGGATTGCAGAGTTTCTCAGCAGAGTGTTGGCATGAGGATGGCTGCTTGCAGCTATGATGGGACATTCGTGTTCCACACTGGGACAGGTCCCCGGTGCTGGTGGTGTTGGGTCAGAGTACTCGAGATGTTAATCTAACGAGTTTAGCCTGCTGAGTGCAGGGATTTGAAAGAAGAGCATCGAAGGGGGCCACTTAGAAGTTTAAACAGACACATTTTCACATCAGCCTTGTATAGGGATTTCATTAGCTCTCATTGAGTTTGCCTGAATGGCAATAGCACCCTTTAAATTCTAATTAGCTAGCGAATTAACTAGTATGAGTTCTGATTAATCAGAATGAGTTACAGGTGTTAATGATCATTGTCTGAAAGCAACTGAAAGTCCTGGTTATCTGGCTGGAGAGACTTTCAGTGATCTAGGGAGGACTCTACTGTCTTTCACGCTCTGTTCTCTACCTTTCTGAAGCCCTCACTGGGCACTGTATGGTTTGGGAACAGGATGAAGGTGCCCTGTCTGTCTTAGGTGGTCCTGGGGGGAGCAGAGTTCAGAGCTGGTTGCTGGCAGGTCTTTATCCCTGCACACTATGGTGGGTACCCTGTGATGTGCCTCCTGCATGTGGACTGTATCTGTGATATCACACCATGGAGCCAGAGGAAGTGAGTGTAGCCATCTCACCAGGACCAGCCTCATCAGGCTCCTGGGACTGCCCCCCCCCCAGTAATGTGCTGATCCATGCCATCCACCCCATGCTAGTCATTGGGGATTTCACTCCCACTCAGCTTATGAAGCAGATTCACAAGTGTACAAATATTTCTTTGACTTTTGCTTTGTTTTAGAATAGACTGTAGACATAAATTCACTGCTTCATGACAAGAATTTTGGAGAAGTCAACTCTCAATCCATTTCTTCTATGGGCATCCATAACTGGGGGCGTTTTGCAAAGGGTCATAGGTTCACCTACCTGTGGGACAGTGCTGATGTCCTCTGTCCCACTGAATGTGCGGCTCTCTGGTTAAGCAGGTGCTACCAGCCTAGAGGTGCTGTGTCCTGCACACCTTTATACGCTCCGTCCCTCTCGTGTGCCAATGGCCGCCCTGGGCCTTTCCTGGGGCTCTCGCAGCCTTTCTGTGGGTTCTCTCAGCTGGGAGTCGCTGTTCCCATTACTAGGTATTCTAAGAGAGTTCCTGCTTCTGCTTTCTCTGAGTGTGCTCATAGTGTATGCACACGTGCATTGGTGTGCATACGTGTGTTGACTATGTGCACAGATGTATGTGTATCTGTGCATGTATGTATGTCTACATAATACCGTTTTCTTTCTTTCTTTTTTTTTTTTTTTTTTTTTTTTTTTTTTTTTTTTTTTCTTTCTTTCTGGATAGCTTACTGAATTTTAAAAATTAAGTTCTTTGAGCACTTTATGTATTTTTTTATATCATATTCTTTACACTCCTCCAACTCCTCCCAGATACTTCCCCTTTCCGCCCAATTTCATGTTCTTTCTCTCTGTTAAAAAAAAAGACAAACCCATACTAAACCCCCCCCCCCCCCCGCTCCAAAAAAATCCCACAAAAAGTATGACGTCTGATTTGTGTTGGTCAGCTGCTCCCCAGCATGGGGCCTGCCCTGGAGTGTGGTTGATACATATACTCAGTGTCCCTGCATTGACGGAAACGGATTTGCCCTCTCCCAGCAGCTGTCAGTTGTGAAGAGCTTCCTGTTAGGGGCGGGTCTTTGTGCCCACTTCCCCTCCTCCATGCTGGGATTTTATCTGGTTGGAGCTTGCACAGGTCTTGTGCATGGTGTTAAAACCGCTGCGAGTTCATAGGTGCATCTGCCCAGGTGTGTCTGGAAAGAACTGTTTCCTTAAAGTTGTCCACCACCTCTAGCTCCTACAATCTCCACCTCCCCTCCTTACATCCCCAAAGAGAGGTGTGATGCAGACATACCACCATTCGGGGTGAGTACTTCAGTCTCTCACTCTCTGCACGTTGCCCCCATTGCTTCCTAATTGTGACTCTGCCTGCCTTTCCCATAGGCCACGAGTACTGAGCAATCAGTACTGCCAACGTTCCTATTGCTAGTACCTGACTCAGTACCTGCTACATGGTGGGTAATTGCGGAGTGTGTGGGTAAGTGAGCTCACAGCAGCAGCTTTGCGGGGCTAATGACATGTTGGGTCTAGTCTCATGTTTGTCTAGGAAAGGACTGGCTGTGTTTCATGCTGTTTGTGTCTGTAGATACCTCGAAGGATGCTAGTTTATGAAAACCCGAAGATGCGCCAGCTCAGCCCTGGTCCTAATGCTTGCTCTGTGCTTCCCTGTCATCCTTCGTGCCTACTCAGAAATTCAGGGTTCCTCTAGGATGACCTCCTGTACTGCGTTAGCAATTCTGAAGTTCATCATTACTTAAACAAACAAAAACAAACAACCGGTTTGCTACTTGGAGACTTGAGATGGGGCCGAGATCCCCCCTGGAGGTAGATAGCAAAACCTGGGCTACACTGACCTGAGTGTATTAGAACCCAGGGCCTATCTTCAGGATAGACAGGAGCAGGGGCCAGTAGGTAAAGGCCTTGGTGCTGAAAGCTGCTGTCTGTGGTCACGATGAGCAGCTTTACAGCTTCCTCCTCCTGGCAGAGTACCTGTGACCTAGCGGGGTGACCGGTCTAACCTCGGGATGTCTGTCAGTAGTGAAGCCTTGCTTCCCTGGCACATGATTCTGTCATCCCGCATGACCGAACATTCTGGATGTACTTTCACAAGGACCTTTGGGAAGAACATGCGGTATCCCCAAGCCTGAGTTAGATGACTACTATACTGTCAGGTGCGAGTTAACGTCTCTTCCTGTATTGAAAATAAATGCTAACTCATATACTTCGGGGTCAGGACAGGGTGGATTTCCTTATCACCAAGTGCAGTCTGTCTGTTTCTTTATACAAATTCACTTCCTTCCAGAAGTGATTTGTTGAAAACTACGGAGTCCATATATATGTATATATATCAGGGACTTAATACAATACAAACAGAGAAAGTGAGCTTAACAGGTCTTTTGGTTTGAATGAGAAATGTTCCTCACAGGCTCATGGATTTGAACAGTGGGTCCCTAGTTGGTGGCACAGTTTTGGAAGATTGTAGAGCCTTTAGAGGGTGGGACCCGTTTATAGCCCATCACACTTCCTGTTTTCTCTTTCTGCTGTGTGTGTGTGTGTGTGTGTGTGTGTGTTAAGTGTGATCTCCCTGCTTCCTGTGTGTGTGTGTGTGTGTGTGTGTGTGTGTGTGTGTGTGTGTGTGTGTGTGTGTCTCATATTCCTGCTGCCAGGCCTTCCCCTGCCTTGATGGACTGTATGCTCCTCGGAACCCTTTTGCTCCTGAAGTGGCTTTTTTTGTCCGGGTGTTCTGTCTCAGCCGCAGGAAAGTAACTATGACAACAGGGCTTGGTTACAAGAAGGACGTTCTTTGGAGGCATTGACTTCCTAGAACCATTTATTTTCATGTGTCCAGGGAAGTCCACCAAAGCAGTTTTGGTTAGACAGCTAGCATTTCAAGTTCTCCCCTGTAGGAAACTTCAGACCATGGCAATGCCAGCCATCCTACCATTTGCTTTGCTGGCTTTTCCTTCTGTTGGCAAAGGGACTTGCTTTGGGGAGCTTGCAAAGAGGCTTTTAATGCTTAGGGGTGTTTTGATTTTAGGCCTGGAACTGCATTCAGGTGATTAGTGGCATCTAGTTAAGGTAGGGCAGATGAGAGCTTTATAGACTTTATCCTGGTAGAGAAAAACTACCTGTAAATACTTACTAGTGGTTTTTATTACAGAAGTGGACTTTTTAGAATACTAATGGAGATTGGTCAAATTTTACTCTGTACCATGGTGTCGAGTCTGCGTAGTATATAGGAAAAGAAATAGGAAACACTGAAAGTATTTCTTTACTTACACTCTACTGAAAGTCATTTCCAAGCAGTTATTACAATCATCTCCAGCAGCTTAGGCCTCCCACACAGCTCTGACCTTATGGCTCCAGCCCAGTTTCTTTCAGCTGTTAAGCAATTAGCATCAAGGTCGGATCTAAATAATCTCCCTGTCTTGCTGATCGGGAGCTTTTTATATGGACCCTCTCTTGGCCAGTGTTTTTGGCTTCATCTGGGATCTTATACCTTTGTTGCTTTTCTTAGTTCTGCACCCCTGTTTGGGCCGTCTTTCCTACTGAGAACACTGAGGAGGTTTGTGACTGTCCCCTCCCCCACACCTCTTGGATGTTGTTTGAATCTAAGATGGTCTTATAATAATAATAATAATAAAAAAACCCGGTACCAGATATTGGGGTGAAAACTGAAAGGCAGAGCAAGCCACAGCCAACCTTACCAACTCCACGAATCCTCTGACTGAAATCCTCTGAGTCCTCACCCCAGAGGGTCTCAGTTGAACTGCCTTAGTTCCTGGGTCCTCACGCCTTATATACCATTCTCCTCCCTGTCATCACTTCCTGGGATTAAAGCCGTGTGTGCTTCCCAGTTCTGGGATTAAAAGCCTGTGCCACCACTGCCTGGCTGTTTCCAGTGTGGCCTTGAACTCACAGAGATCCAGATGGATTTCTGCCTCCTGAGTGATAGGATTAAGGGTGTGTGCACCACTGTCTGGCCTCTACGTCTAATCCAGTGGCTGGCTCTGTGCTCTGATCCTCTGGCAAGTTTATTAGGGTACACAATATATCACCACATTCCCCCCCTTTTTTTGTCTAAAATAATAAAAGACTATTCTTGATTTCCCAATCAGATCATGTATTCATGGAGAGCACTTGTGCCATTGGGGTGTCAGGGTAGGGCCCCAAGAAAAAAGAGGTGAGGAATTAAGCTTTCTCTCCCACTCTCCCGCTCTTAACCTTGGGCACATAAATAACTTCAGTGGGGTGGACATAATAACATGTCTCAAACTGTGGCAAGGAATAATGAGACAAAATATGGAGGGGGCAGTGCTCAAAGATTTACATCAACATGTGTGTGTCCCCAGTCACCCTTCCCTTCTGTCTGTCTGTCTGTCTGTCTGTCTGTCTATCAGTCATTTATCTTCCAATCTATTGCTTCATTTCCAAACTTGAGCTGATGTTAAGATAAAGGCCCTTGTTTTTTTCCCTCTTACCTGCCTAAGCCTTTCTTTGGGTTTTGTAATTGCTAATTGACCTTTGAAATCTTTGAGCATATTTATCGATCCACATGGATTGACGTGGTGGTTAATATTATACTCATTTACACTTACATCCGCAAGTGTGGTCACCAGAGGCTGAGATGTCCCCTCCTCCCATCCCTATGTCATTCATAGACAGACAGACAGACAGACAGACAGACAGACAGACACACACACACACACACACACACACACACACACACACACTCCTCTACTTCTAGCAGGCCTTCTGAATGTTTCTGTGTGGAGTTTGAGCTTTTGGCAGATTTCTGTCTTCAAGGACAGACAGAATTACTCATTTGAAAGTACAGTTTCATAAATATTGAGAAAACCTGCATCACACACCTCCTTAGCAGCTTGGCTAGGCCTTCGGGGGGAAGCAGACAGATCACACATGAACATGTGAATTGCCTGTCTGCGGTCCCTGTAACTTGACTGGGACATGCCTTCTCATACACACGAGATTCCTAGAAGGCAGAGGGACTGATTTGGTATTGACTCTCCTTTTGGAGAAGGAGAGGATTCGCCTCAGTGGGAGCTGTGAGTCAATGCATGAGGGCAAACAGAAGCATCCTTGGAGTGACAAGTGTGTGCAGTGTGAGGGTGACTAGTGTGTGCAGTGTGGGTGACTAGTGTGTGCAGTGTGGGTGACAAGTGTGTGCAGTGTGAGTGACAAGTGTGTGCAGTGTGGGTGTGTGGGGTGGCTCTGAGTCGAGAAGGAGCTCACCTGGGGGCTGCCCGGCTCATGAGGTGTCCACAGGACTTCCTCCAAGTCCTACCATTCCTGAGAATCTATCCATTACAGAAACAATGGGGGACGAGACAGACAGGCAGGGGAGACTTTTCATACACTGGGTGTAAGTTATGTCAATTTTGGGGGCCACCAACAGGTTTTGCTGAGTTTATTACAGCAGAAAACCCTACTCCAACTAATTGATTATGGTGATACTTTATTTGTGTTGAAATGTGGTTTTATTTGTATGTTAATAAGTAAAGTTGCCTGGAGATCAGAGGTCATAGCCATTAAGCAGAAGTCTGGCAGTGGTAGCACACACCCTTAATCTGATCACATGGAAGGCAGAGACTCTGTTGGCTGGCTGGTGACACACGCCTTTAATCCCAGTACCAACCATAGAGACCTGGAGGTTTGTATAGACAGGCAGTGACAAGGAAGTCATGTGGCTGGGTTTATAGCCAATGAGAAGGCAGAACATAAAGTCAATAAAAAATACAGACACACAGGAAGTAGGTCTCTTTCTCAGGGGAAGGACCGCAGCGGCAGCGGGTGGTAAGAAGGTGGTCTTAGCTCTTGGCTACTGCTCTGATCTCTGGGCTTTTAACTCTGCATTTGGCTCTGTGTTTCTTATTTAATAAGAAGGTTTAGAATTACATCTACATTTGGTGCCCACATTGGGTGTAAGTTATGTCAATTTTGGGGGCCACCAGAAGGTTTTGCTGAGTTTATTACAGCAGAAAACCCTCTCCAACTAATTAATATTCACATGGACTTTGCCAGATGCTTTCTCTAATGTCTATTATTGCCATCCTCACTTTTCAAATGTGAATCTGAGACTCAGTGAGATTAAATCATGCACCCAAGTTAATCCAGCTTCAGTGAATCAGGGCTTCCTTCCAGCTTGTGTGTGTGTGTGTGTGTGTGTGTGTGTGTGTGTGTGTGTGTGTGTATTTACATGTGTGTGTGAGTTTGTGTGTAGCTGAAAGTTTTCCTGTGTCCACCTGGTCTTGCACCTGCTCAGACCCAAGTAAACACACAGGGGCTTATATTAATTAAAACTGCTTCGCCATTAGCTCAGGCTTACCACTGACTAGCTCTTACACTTAAACCAACCCATTTCTGTTCATCTATATGTTGCCACATGTTCTGTGGCTTTACCTGTATGCCATTACATGCTGCTCCCTAGACGGTGGGCTGGCGTCTCCTGACTCAGCCTTTCTCTTCCCAGAATTCTCCTTGTCTGCTTAGCCCGCCTATACTTCCTGCCTGGCTAATGGCCAATCAGCGTTTTATTAAACCAATGTACAAAAGCATTATTCCACAGCATGTGCGTGCTTGCCTGTGTAGGTGAATGTGTAGGCCAGAGGTTGCCCTCCAGTGCTGAGGTTACAGACCTGTTCCACCACATCTGGATTTTGAAGGAATGATAGTGTCAGGGATCTGAACTCAGGTCTTCTGCACGCAGAGCAGGTACTGTGCCCACTGAGCCATCCCCCCAGCTCCCAGTCCACATCTTTGACCTTCTCTCTCTGTCAGTGTTGCTATGGCCAGGAGGTCTCTAGGGAATCTGGACAGCAGTTTTCAATGGAGGAACAATAGATAGCGTAGGTCATTTCTACTACAAGGGGAGTGAAGTGAAATTTTTAAGGTCATCTTGCATAGGATTATGGGAAACCAGTGTGTTAAATGCTCAGCCTGTGTCTCATGGAATGGGAATCAGGGCTCAAAGCAGCTCTTATTCTTCTTTTCTCTCTCAGGAATTACAAGGCAGGCACTGATAGATGTATGAGTGGATTCTCAAGATCAAATTAAAAATGCATCATTAAAAATGGACTCACTGTGTGAACAGAGATTGGCATGAAGGTTGGGTGTTCTTAGAGGCTAAAGTGCACGAGCAATGATAGATTCAGAGAACCCATATCATCAGAGATCTCTGCTAAGCATACTGGAGAGCTGATGGCAGCCTTCAGAGGCAGCTTTTGGCCATGCTGAGACCAAGCGGCTCTGGGATCTGTGGTATCTAGGGGTACACATACCAATACATTTCATTATTCTTGATTTGGGGACTCAACATGGTACTGGATACTGCTTCTGGAGGCTGTGGTCAGGTTTTTTTTTTTTTTTTTTTTTGTTTTTCGAGACAGGGTTTCTCTGTGTAGCTTTGCGCCTTTCCTGGGACTCACTTGGTAGCCCAGGCTGGCCTCGAACTCACAGAGATCCACCTGGCTCTGCCTCCCGAGTGCTGGGATTAAAGGCGTGCGCCACCACCGCCCGGCGTGGTCAGGTTTTTGTAAAGAGCTTGCTTGGAGCTGATGCAAGGGACTGTTGCTCAGGGGTGCTCATCCTTATCAGTGAGATGCTGCATGTGTTTTCCTCAGGCAGTCAACTGCCACACACAGGACAGACGCCACGGCCCCACTGGGGCCTGGCTAGCTGTGTATGGGCTACAGCACGCAGAAGAGCGAAGGTCACATGATCTGTGGCAGAGAATTCCCTGGCTTGGTCAATGACTTGGAGACTGGCCTCTAGGGGGTGTTTGTAGAGCAGGTCTTGTCCCAGTCTGTCTTAGCCCTTGTGGCACTGAGGTGGGTTGGGGGAACCCCCTGATGATCAGACCACCTTTCTTATTAACCATATATAGACCTGGGAAGACTTGCACCTGACCTCATAAGTAAATATAGATGCTTCTTTTACTGTGGTGGAGCATGGCTCTTCAGCATCCTCGCACATGGTCATCCATTAGTTTTCCTGTCACCAGCCATCATCGTGGAGACATGGGCTGTGCATGGCTAGCCAGGGAAAAGGAAAAGTACAGTTTATCCTTCAGCATCACTGTGAAGCTCACAGATTGTAAGTTGAACCATTGTAAGTCTGGGCTTCTCTGCCTTCTTAGAAACATGCCAAGATAAGGCATAGTTGTTTTATTTTTTTCATTTTTTAGATTTTTTTTAATAAGCCTAGGTTAATTTTGTTGCTGGTAGTCTGTAACTTGATACTTATATTTTTTTGGGGGAAATTTTCTAAAATAAAGTGAATATTCATTGCACACAGATATAGTGATGGTGTGCTGAGCAGAAAAATGATTTTGGATAAACTTTAGGCCTCCGTTTCAAACCATTTTACATTTCAAACCGTTTTACATTCCAACCCTTGGCTTATTTGTTTCATAGATAGCAAAATGAGAGAATTTATTAAGAAAGGCTACACCTCTAAGGGAGGAAGCTGGCTGGAGCAAAGAATTAGTAGCTTGAACGGCCATGCTGTAGGAAGGATGGGGCTTTTGTGGCACATCGTGAGGACATTTGGCTCATGTGCATAGTGTGAACTTCCTCGTGCATTCTCTGTTTCATGTAGTTCTGTACGCAACTTTATGCAGTGCTTGTCTGTTAGCATCTTAAATTTCCACCCAGCCAGAGATTACCTGCAGACACTCTGCAATGCCTTTGTACCTACCTGTAAGGTGGCTGACTTTAGTTGGCCTCATGGGGGATCGAGGGAAAGTGAGGAAGGGGCATCCAGCCTTGCTTCTGGCCAACTGTTTTTCTTCATATGCCAATTTTACTGCCTTTGTGAAAGGCTCTTTGGACCTTTCTCTCTGCCCTATTTCACGCCCTCAGCTATCCACCCCCTCCCAGCTGTGGTTTCAGAAGTATTTGGGGGGAGCGGAAGGATGATAATTCATCTTCTATACCTGTTCCCATGTGACCGAGGGACATAGTTACTGGCTAAGAGGAACTGGGAAACTCTCTCCCCATTTCTATCTGTTGGTTGGAGAGAAGAACCTGGATGCCTTGGAGTTGGAAGTGGCTGAATCCTTCCTTTACAGGGTTAGGCTGGGCTGTTGAGTCCTAGAAGTTGAAATAAGCTTTCTCTTTGAGCATTAGGCAGGTCCCTCTTGTGCTCTTGTTAGTATGATTAAGGTCATCAGTTCTTGTTTAGGTGGGGCCTCACCATGTAACTCTGGCTGGCTTGGAACTTACTGGATAGACCAGGCTGGCTTCGAACTTAGAGATCCGCCCGCCTCTGCCTCCTGGGTGCTGCCGGAAATAAAGGTGTGTGCCACCAGGACTGGCCAATCATTTTAGTTTTTAAGTTTAGGAGTAAGATTGTTTAGGCAGAAGAAAAAAACCATACTGGTAACTCTATACTGAAAATGTGACATTTTATTTAGATCAGCCTGAGCAGGTGTATTAGTTATTTGCTGTGATGGAAGACCCTGTCAAAAATTAAGTTAGGGAAGAAGGGCTCATTTCGGCTTATAGGTACTGAGGGATTCCAGTCCATCATGGCGGGGAAGGAACGGCAGCAGGGGCATGAGGCAGGCTTGGCAGTCAGGGAGCCGAGGGATCACATTTCATCACCACACAGGAAGCAGCTTTTCCTGTGTGGACAGGAAGTGAGTCAGTCTATAAAACCCCCAAAAGCTTGCCCTCAGTGATGTGCTTCCTCAAGCAATGCCCTAAAGTTTCACAACCTCCCCCAGAAATATCACCAACCAGAGACCAAGTGTTCAAATACCCGAGCCGGGGAGTGGGGGGTGGTGGGGGACGACGACATTTGCTCATTTAAACCACAACAGCTGTTAAAATGGAGTCATACTGAAGAGCGTACACAAGCCATCGTGTATTGGTCCAAGGTAACAACCCAATGCCAAGGAGGAAAACTGTGCAGAGCAGAGGTTCTCGGAACATTTTAGAGATGGTCGATGTGGGGACAATGGGGTCAAGAGGACGTATTAGTTACTTTTCTATTGCTTACTTTTCTATGGGTAAAATGCCATGATCAAAAGCAACTTACATATGAAAACGTTTACTTTGGTTTACAGTTTCAGAGAGGTGAGAGTCCATCAGGGTAGGGAGGCATGGCAGCAGGTGGCTGGACTCGGAAGCTTCGCAATCGATCACACCTCCAATCACTTGCAGCAAGCAAGGGAGAGGAATCCATAATGGTGGAGAGTCCGTAATGGTGGGGAGTCCGTAATGGTGGGGAGTCCATAATGGTGGGGAGTCCGTAACGGTGGAGAGTCCATAATGGTGGGGAGTCCATAATGGTGGAGAGTCCGTAATGGTGGAGAGTCCATAATGGTGGGGAGTCCGTAATGGTGGGGAGTCCATAATGGTGGGGAGTCCGTAACGGTGGAGAGTCCATAATGGTGGAGAGTCCATAATGGTGGGGAGTCCATAATGGTGGAGAGTCCGTAATGGTGGGGGTGGAGTGGCAGCCGGTGCTGGAGCAGGAAGCTGACTGATCATGTTTTGTCACATGGGAAGTAGAGGGATTGAATTGGAAGTGGGGTGTGGCTATAAACTCTCAAAACTTGCTCCCTAGTACTTCCTCCAGCAGGGCTCCACCTCCAAAAAGTTCCAAAACTTCTCCAAACAGTGTGACATCTGGGGACCGAGTGTTCAAACACATGCCCCGGAGAGCGTGGCTGGTGGGCTGTGAGGCACACCAGTTAGGACGTCCACAGGAGTTTGTCTTTTTGAATACACTCAGTTGGTTTACTCACACAAACATTCCTCGCAATACCGTGCTATTTATTATAAAGGTTATGGTAACCTCCTACACACAGCCATTTCACCAAGTAGGGAATGGTCAGTCGGGCAGAAAATGCTGCAGGCTTCCACTGGGGAAATCCTCTCCAGTGAGGATGCTGCCGGAGCAGGCTCGACTCACATCTGCTGTGAGGTCCCCAGCTGGGGTAGGCTGGGAGGATGGCCCTGTTGGAAGTTCCAGGGGGCCCTTGAGAAGTCAGCCCGTGGCTAGTGCTGACGGGCAGGCGCTTGCAAGCGCAGCCGAGTGTTGGCAACTTAACAGTTGCCTGAATCGTACAGCGGTCAGTCTCAAAGTACCCTTGCTGGTGGCGCTCAGCCCAGAGGTGTCATGTCTCAGGAGCGTGGCAGCGCGATCCTAGGGCTATCCTCAAAGTTCCAGGCTTTTGTATTGTCCAGTGGGCATCAGTTCGTGCTTTTAGGGTTCACAGTTTAGGGCTGGTTCCTTAATATATCAGAGCCACCTTGGGGTTGGTTCATTAATATATCAGAGTCTGCCTTAAGCTTGGCTCATATGGCCTTGTGGCTGGCTCCTTAACACGTCTTGCAAGTATTACGTTATTCCAATTCACACAAAATGTTTTCACTTACGTTCCTCCTAGGAGCCTATGGGAGGAAACATTATTCAAACTTCCGCAGAGGAGATGGAGGCTTTCTCTCTTTACTCTCAAGTATGACTCAGGGCGCTAGAGTCCTGGACAAATCAAGAGCCGCCAAAGCAACCCCAGGACAAGTGGCTTCCGGGTCTTTTGTCCCATGTACTCAAAGAATGAAACTTACAGAAGACGGGAAGGTGAGTTTAGAAAGGAATTTTATTATAGGAACATCAGCTGGGACTTGAGAGAAGGAAAGAGTAGACTCCAGAATAGGAGCCGGTTCCAGAAAATGGGGTACCATTGAGCTGCCAGTCTAGGGGAGATAAAGAACGCGGTGCCTTTTGAAGTTAGAGGCCGAGAAAGCAGTCATGTTCAGCAATGGAGGTCTGCAAGCAGCTGTATGGTGGGAAGGGGGCAGGGGTGTGTGTGGGGGACTTGAGAGAACGAGAAAGCCTAAACTGTCAGGGAAAGCATGTTTAAGCCTTTGGCAAGCGTGATGGCTAATCTTGGTTGTCAACTTGACACACCTGGGAAGAAGGAACTGAAATGAGGAACTGCGTCATCAGATTGGCCTGTGAGCATGTCTGTCTGTGTGTGGGTGGGGCTTTTCTTGATTTCTAATTAGGTAGGCAGGCCCAGCCCACAAAGGGCTAAGCAGGTGGGCCTGGGCTGTATAAGAAAGTTGGCCGGGAGCCTTGAAGCCAGGCCAGTGGAGTAGCATTCCCCATGGCCTCTGCTTCAGTTGCTGCCTCCAGGTCCCTGCCCTGGCTTTCCTCAGGGATGCCCTGTAATTCGTAAGCCAAATAAACCCTTGCATCCCACAAGCTGGTTTTGGTCGGTGTTTATCACAGCAACAGAGAAGCACACTAGGACACTAAGTCACACTAAGACTTTGGGTGTCTGAAAAAAGATAGGAGGAAAAGGAAGAAATTATGCTTTGAGTTAGAATTCAGAAAAGCAGCCAGGCTTAAACATGGCTGGAAGTTATACACTGCATACCCTGATTCTCCTGATACTAATGTTTTCCTTAGCCAGGTATATTACAGTAAAGAAATGCACACTTACATACAACTGCTGGTGAAGAACACAGATGTGATTTGGATCTCGTCAGTTTTTCTATGAATATCCCTTTTCTGTTCCTACAGAAGTCTAATACACCACGTTGTATTTAGTCAGTGTGTTGGTTAGTTTTACATCAACCTGACACAAGCTGGAGTCGTTTGGGAAGAGGAACTCTCACTTGAGAATATAGCTTCCTCTATTGGCTTCTAGGCAAGTCTGTCAGGCATTTTCTTGATTAGTGATTGTGCCCAGCCCACTGTGGGTGGCGCCAACCCTACGTTGGTGGTTCTGCGTGCTATAAGAAAATTGGCTGAACAAACCAGGAGAAGTAGGCAGCAGTCCTCCATGGTCTCTGTTTCAGTTCCTGCCATCAGGTTCTCCTGTCTAGAGTTTCTGCCCTGACTTCCCTTCATGATGGACTGTGATCAGGATGTGTAAGTCGAAATAAACCCCTTCCTCTCCAAGTTGCTTTTGGTCCCAGAAATCCTAACTAGGACACCATACTTTTTAATCTTTAAAGAACTCTATTTCTGACTTTTCTCTGTTGCAAAAATTCAAGCTCTCAAGAGAGAAAACCAGAGAGAGCCCAGCTGATGACCTTCTCTCTGAAGTATGATCAACCTCACTTCTGCGTCCCTGAATAATTCTCGCTTCTAAGTGAACCAAAGTGGCTCTGTCAGGTTTGTGTGACCCTCAGCGGTCAGCCGCGTGAGTGAGTGGCGAGGCTTGCAAGGTTGTGCCTGCTCACAAGCCCTGTCCTCTCTTGTGGATAGTCTGCTTGAGTAGCTGGTGCGCACACCTGACGGTGAGAGATGTCTGGGCTTCCTGCTTCGTTCTGTGTCCGCTGCCGGGAGGAAATGCTTCAGATGCAAGAGATACATTATCAAGTTCGTTGGAAAACTCACTTGGAAGCCTTTATTTACCCCTTTGAATTGATGGGTGGTAGTCAGTTCTCCTTGGAGGTTGGGGACACCTCTCTGGCTCCACGTAGCCCCCACTGCTTTTGAGATTACGTATCGCAAAAGCCATTCGAAAGTGAGCTGTCAAAATGGGAATGACTATTTTTAAATTTTTTTCAACACAGTGTTTCTTTGTGTAGCCCTGGCTGTCCTGGAACTTGCTTTGTAGACCAGGCTGAGCCTTGAACTCACAGAGATCCACCTGCCTCTGCTTCCTGCATGCTGGGATTAAAGGCGTGTGCCACCACCGCCCTGCTGGGAAAGACTATCATATGCCTATGTTCTGCTTTCCGTAGGTGTCAGGGTCCTATACTACCTCCTGGATGGTAAAACCTTTAGGATTTACCCTCGTCCTGCACATGCTGCTTAACTCGGAAACTTTTCCATTTTTATGTCTCGCTGCTGATTGGCTGGTGCTGGTGGGATGATATCCCATTGATACTAGTATGAAATGATTATTGAATAAATCAATGAATGAATGAGGGGACCAGTGGCCTGTTAATAGGCTTCAGACTTTGATTGTTAAGCCATTTCATGCTACACTCTGAGTGGCTTCACCTGCTAACCCCTTGGGATTATTTTCATTTTAAGGAGCTGGTACCTTGAGCAGAATTCAAATGGCAGACGTCCTGCAGGATGCCCTTCTTCTTGACCTTCAAAATATGTTAGAAGCTTATATGATAGCTCTATGTTGGTGACAAAACACACACACACACACACACACACACACACACACAAAGAGAGAGAGAGAGAGAGAGAGAGAGAGAGAGAGAGAGAGAGAGAGAGATAGATGTTGAAGGGGATTTTGCTTCTCCAGCCAGCATTAGAATGTCTCTTGCCCAAAATTAAGTTTTTAATGAGAACGTGACATTACTGCCCAAACTCAAATGCACATACACGTTCACTCCTCCAACAATTATGTACTGTGCACACTCTGCAGGTGTGCTAATAGGTGTATTGTAGGAGGCTTCAGGGCGGGGTCTCCGGCCTGTTGGCTGCTCCAGTGACTGACCTCAGACAGCCTGTGATGCTTCCAGTAGTCATTCTTAGGAGAATTACAAGTAGAAACAATGAGAGTCATGACGGGAAGGCTCCTCAGCCATGGAAGGAGCGACTCATTGTCGGTGGGACCCAGGTGAGGTGTCTGCCTTGATGGGACTGCTGTCGAGGTGAATGACCAAGAGACAGACCCTTGAAAAGTCAGAAGCCGGGGAGAGAGATTAAAATGGCATTAGCTTGTGTGAGAATCTGGCCTCCTTGTGTGGGCTGTTTAGAAGCGGGCTCATTTGTCACTGTCCCTCGATGCCCGGAGTTGTTTCTGTGCAGGGCTAGCTGGCTGTGAGCTCCTTGCAGAGTGGATGTCCTGTTCCTTAGGAGGATATCCCTACAGTGGTGCCATTCTGGCCTCCTGTTTGTTTTCATCTTGTACTTTGCTAGTTTTCCAAACCACTGGCCATACCACAAGGCTTCATTGAACAGATGGCATGAGACAGACGCATGATCTTGGAAATCTGGAGCCCCAGGGATCAAGGTACAGGCCTGCCTTTGACACTTGGCACACACCTCCTGTTCCCAGTTTGAAGGATTTTCTGCGGTAGGCAGGGGTCTGGGCTCTGTTCTCTGAGGAGCTCTGGGCTGGTGAACTGCCTGAACCCTGGAGCTGACAGAAGGGGTGGAGGTGGAGTTGAGTGTCAGACATCGCACTTGCCCACATGCTGCGGGGAGTTAGGATTCCGAGGAAGTGGCACCTGACGGGGGCCCTCGCGGGAGTTTCCATATGATTGGCACTTCTTGTAGGGAATACATGCATTTGCCATGCTCTGCCTTTCTGGACACACACTTGCTCAGGCTCCTTAGAGAAGTGTGCTGTACTCAGTTTCTTTTTAGAAATGCAATGCGACTCTAGGAAGAACAATACTTTAAACCCCCTTTCCTTCCCACACTCTTCCTCAGACCCAGGGTTACTAAGATCTGCATGGCTGACAACGCTGTCTCATGGCTTGTTTGGTACCCCCAGGCCAGGCTCATTTTTGGATCCGTTATGATGCATGGCACTAACAGGAGTCAATTTGTCACGAGAAGGACTTTCTGAAAATGAGAGGTTGGAGTAGAAATAGGAATGTGCTGAAAGGAAATGAAAGTTGAGAATGCAGAGAAATCGTTCCTGTCTTCTCTTAAAGGCACAGTGATCAGGATTCACCACGTCTTTCCTTTTTTTTTTTTTTAAACGACTTAAACACAAACTTTTCTGATTGGAATGTCTTTGGCCTCAAGGCTGTCCTTGCCTCTTTGTACTTATGAGCTACTAAATATCAAACTGGCGGTGGGGGGGGGGGGGAACGACACACGGACGGACGACTTTTTGACAGCAAAAATCTCCACCAGGAAGGACGGTGTCGACCTCCCTACCTGCCTGTTGCTTGCAGCCCTGGACATAAGCCTGGATATCCAGGTGTGTGGTCTTTGCCAATGAAGCGGTGGAAGGTTTAAGGACCCGAGGACTCAGAGGTGTGCGTGGAGAACTACTGGAAGCCAGCTATGGGAATCACACTGGTGTGGTCTTGAGGAGAGTGTGAGCACCAGCCACAGTCTGTGCTCTGAGAAGTTTGGATTTCTGACTGCGAGTGTGTGTGTGTGTGTGTGTGTGTGTGTGTGTGTGTGTGTGTGCTGGCACCCTGTGCTGAATGGGACAGGTTTTCATGGTGAAGGGGAGCAGGCTTCCTAGGTAGAGGAAGCTGCCTGAACCCCGAGACAGCAGGGATGTGGTGAGCCAGGGCTGCTGAGGATGATGGAGTGAGCGTCCAGAAGACAGGGAAAGGGTTTTCTCTTCTGAGACCCCACTCACTGTGTCCCCAAAGGCTCATGTACTTAGAGGATTTGCTACCCCCACAGGCAGGGCATAACAGAATTATGTTAGGTCACTGGGGACATGGCCTTTAAGGGCACACTGGGACCTAGCCCTCCTTCCAGCCCTTCCTTTTTTCCTGCTGCTTTTCCTCCCTTCTCTTCATGTCTATGTTTTTTCTTGTGTGTGTGTATGTGTGTGTGTGTGTGTGTGTATGTACGTGTGTATGTGCGTGTATATATGTGTGTATGAATGTTAGGCATATGTGTACCATGGTGTACCTGTGGAGGTCAGGAGACAATTTTGTAAATTTGTTCTCTTTTTCCACTTAAATCTTGTGGTGTGTGTGTGTGTGTGTGTGTGTGTGTGTGTGTGTGTGAGAGAGAGAGAGAGAGAGAGAGAGAGAGAGAGAGAGAGAGAGAGAGTGCCACGATGCCATGTGGGGGTCAGAGGGCACCCTCAGATGTTGCTCCTCACCATCTTCATTGTTTGACACAGGGTATCTTGATTGCTGGTTCTTAGGCCAGGTTAGCTGCTACCCAGCTTACAAGGTTTCTCGCGTCTCCACTACTAATCTTGACGTAGGCACATTGGGAATACAGATGCATGCTACCACATCTGGCTTTGTGTGGTTCTGGGGAGGGGGAAGGGGTCCAGACTCAGGTCCTCACGCTTGTACAGCAAGCACTTAACCTGCTGAGTTCTCTCCATAGTTCCACTGTCTTAAGTGGGGGTGACTGTTGCTGTGAAGAAACCCCATGACCAAAGCAACTTGGGGAGGAAAAGGTTTTTGACTTTCTCTTCCACAGTACTGTTCATCATTGAAGGAAGTCAGGACAGGAACTCAAACACAGCTTGGAACCTGGAGGCAGGAACTGATGCAGAGGCCATGGAGGGGCGCTGCTTACTGGCTTGTTCGTCATGGCTTCCTCAGCCTGCTTTCTTGTAGAACCAAGGGTCACCATTGTGGCTCCGCTCACAATGGGCTGGGCCCTCCCCTATCAATCACACTACGATGTAAGGTTAAAATACTAAGAAAAGAGCCTGAAGCCTTAATCCTATGGAGGCGTTTTCCTAATTGAGGCTCCCTCCTCTCAGATGACTTTAGCTTGTGTGAAGTTGATGTACAACCAGCCAGCACACCAATCTCACAGCTCGTTCTCAGGCAAAGTTTCTCTTGTTTCGGCTGCTGTAATATACACAAGGCTAATTGGTCCACGAGGCTCTGGCAGCTTTCCTGTCTCTGTCTCCCATCTCACCATGAAATTGCTGGGATTCCAGATGCCACCACATTTATGTGGGTTCTGGAGGCTGAACTTGGGTGGTTGGGCTTACTCAACAAGATCTGCTCCCTGAGTGGCCGCCTCTCTGACGCCCTTACCCCCTTCTCTTCCTGGCCATTGTAATGTGTGGGAGCCCACAGAGGTTTCCTAGTGAGAGCTGAGCTGGCTTTACCCAGCAGGGCTGCATTAAGGGATGGATTGACCACGTGTGTGCATGGTATGGTTACCAGGTGTTTGGAAGGGTCTGCACTTGGCTGTGCTAGGGGGAGGTCTTTTGCTCCATGCCTTGACATTCCTTTAAAAGCCCTTTAGAGGAGATGGGGGTGGGGGAGGTGGAAGGGGGTGGGGGGGTTGGTGGATTAGGATCCAGGTCCTCCGGAAGCTATCCTGCCTTTCTGTCTGTCTCTCCCTTCTAAATTTCTATCTAAATCTCTTATCCCTCACTCCTCAAGAGTACCCTGGGGGAAAAAGTGGGAGCAGGTCCCCCACGGTAATGTGACCAGGCCTTCACCATCTGCTTCTGCAAGGTGACAGTGCTGCCATTGACTCAGAGTGACAAGGCCAGACACAATGGACTGAAGCCTCTGAGACTAGGGTCCAAACAGGCTTTTCTTTAAGTTGACAGCCTCAGTATAGCTCTGCTCGGCTATAGCTGGCCTTGCAACCTCAGAGTCTTTATTCCTCCAGATAAATTCAGTATTGTATGCCATTCAGGGTCATTCCAGATTTAAACATGTTTCTTCTCTGAGCAAAGGTGACCTTAGGAAACAAAGTGCTCATATGCAATAAATATTAGAAAAAAAATGGAGATCAGGGATGTAGCTAAGCGGCACAGTACTTGCTGAGCAAATGTGAAACCCGGGGTTTATCCAGCACCATAAGACCGATCATCAACCAAAGTGAAAAAAGAAAAAAGAAAAAAAAGGAAACGTTAAAAAATTTACTCCGAGGGGATGGAGACATGGCTCAGCAGTTAAGAGCACTGGCTTCTCTTCCAGAAGGCCTGTGTTTGATTCCCAGCATCCATATGGCAGCTCACAATTACCCGTAAGTCCCATTCCAGAGGATCTGACACTCTTTCTGACCTTTTCAGGCATTGCATTCATGTGCACATACAGGTGTGCACATAATACATAAAATGTGTTTCCTCCTGTGTGGTCTTTGACATATATGGACTGGAATTAAAAAAAAATTAATCCCAAATAAAATATCAATAGCAGAACATAGCAGAACTTCAAGGCGTGATGACTTGTTCCTTATTTAGGACATTGGCAGTGTTAATGGTTGTCCACACACCAAACTGAATTTCTTGGCAGGAGAGGTTCAGTTTAAAAAAGCTTTGATTTTCCAGGAGTACTGTACACACACACACACACACACACACACACACACACACACACACACACACACACGTTTTCAACGTCATTGTTTCCTTGAAAATTAGAGGTGTGGTTAAACATGTTGAAAAACCCGGGTCCGCCAGCCACTCCGAATGCAGGAGGAAGCGGGGGCAAATGCAGACAGCTCATCTTGAGTCCACCCTCTTGATATCTGAGGCATGCCGTTTGGGTGTGGAAATTGCTCTTCTCTTAAATTAGGGCCCCAAACCCGGACAGTGGGATGCTTTTCTGTACTCCCAGTTAGGTCGTTGAGGGTGGAGAGTCCCCCGGGCCCAGAAATCTTAGGCCAAACTGGGCAATAGTCTTTTTTAAAAATTTAAATTTTCTCTTCCGGCTCTGTTCTCTGAGCATTTTCCTCCTGGGGTCATAGGTCACCCATTTAGGTCCAGGTTGGGAACTGAATCTGGGCTCCCCTCCCAGTCCTGACCCGCATCAATACCCGATGTTGAACAAAACCCCCAGAGAATCCTTGTACACTTTCAAGTTTGCGAAGGCCTGAGTTAGGTCAGTGGAAAGGTTTCTGAAGTGCACTTGCTCGGGGATCAGCATTTTATGAGGGCAGCTGGGATAAGTCCGATGGATGCTAGCAGGTGTGTAGAGCTTGCAAGAACAGCGTTGGGTGCTCGGGTCAAGTTACAAATCAACCCTAACACTGTCTCCAGCAGTACAGTACTCCATAGGTGCTCTCTTCAATAATGCTGTGAAAACCAGCCCCCCTGCCCCTGCCCACGCTGGTGTGTATGCTCGCATGGAATAGAGGGGCCCTTATCTCTACGAAAAGGGTCAGTTAGTGGGTGTCCTGTGAGCGGAGGGAAAGACTTGCCCCCACTCCTGCAAAAATACAAATAAAGTATAAAAATGGGATAGGGTGGTCAGCCTGGGTGCCCGAGCACCATGGGGCGGGTGTAGTCACTGGCAGAGAGTTTTGTTCTGCCGCGGCGCTGTTTGATATATGGTGGGACCCTTATTTGGGAAATAGTGCCCGAAGATCTCAGAACTGTTTGTTGCTTTTCTTTCTGAACATTTCTCTTGTCAGAGTGATGAGAAAATTGCTTGTGTGGGAACTCGAGGAGTGAAAATTTGTTAATGCCTCCTCTGAGAATGGTGTGTATTCAGAGCTGTTTATGAGCCGACACAGATCATTTCCCGCTAAAACGTGTTGCTGTGAAATCAGGCCGTGGTGACGTCTGGGAAGAGACGTGCACAAACTTCCAGGGTGCCATGGATGTCTCAGACCTGTATGCTGTGGGGCTGTCTTTTAAAATCGGTGACATGATCTGCACAGACTGAAAATACCCTGGTTCTTCTGCAAAGACCCTGTTTTGAAAATTATCTCCCTCTTAAGGATCTCCCGAAATCTCAGTTTTTAAGGCATAGATTTGAGACATCACCACTCTTCCAATGGTGCAGATAGGAACTCAGGGTCATACACTTTGTTCTTTTATGCGGTGTCACGCTGGGGGGGTGTGGTTAGATTATGGACACAGTGGTTGTTTTTCCATGAAAAGTGGCAGATTTCCCTGCCTAGCGCCCTTGTTAAGACCTGTGTAAGATGGTGATCTGAGTCCAGTGTGCAGCCTGTGGCCTCGGACTGTGGGAACTAAAGCATCACAAAGGGTGTGTGTTTTATGAATCTGCGTGTTTTCTACCAGTGGTTCTCAACTAAGGAGGTGGGGAGCTTGTCCCCCCAGAGGACACTTGGCAAGGTCTGGAGACAGTTTTAATTTAGTCGTGACTGGATGACAGGTGTTGCGTTGGCATCTTGAAGATAAAGAACAGGGATGCTGTTGATGTCCTCTAGTGACAGGATAGCGTCACACATGGGTTGTCCAGCCCCAAATGTCAGTGGTGCCTTGACAGAGAAACTCTGCTTGAGCAATGTAGCCTGTTTTAATGGATGGATGCTAATACTGGGTAAACTTTAGAAAGTTTAGGCAGTGGCTAGATAGTGGCTGAAAAGATGTTGGCTCAAAGATGTTGTGTTGTATACTGTCATGAATGATGTCAATGTATTAGAGAGCTCCGAGAATCCTTTATTCTTTTTCAGCAGATAGATGAGTGCATTGATTTGGCTTGAACTTAGCAGAAGTTGCTTAAGTTTGGAATGACTGGGGGCACATGAGCCTTTGTAGGAAGTGACAGGATTCTAGAATAGACTCTTTAGATGGCCACTTCTCTGGTCGGCTGATTTCTCCTGTTTTCATTGTGGTTTATTCTTCTCGTTGATCCTTCTCCTACTGTTTCCTTCCCCTTTTGTGATGCCTTTCTTGGGTCCTTCTTCACTCTGCTCCTTTCTCATAGACTCTGTGGTCCGTTCATCCCTGACTGTCTGTCCTGCTCCTTTCTCATAGACTCTGTGGTCTGTTCATCCTTAACTGTCTGTCCACCTTGATTCTCACAGAGACAGCCTTGGGGCTTCAAGATGCTGAAGGGATCCATTCTGATGACCTTGTGGCTGCCAGGAGTCTTCTCTAACAGTTGAAGTGGACTCCCCACTCTCCACTTGGTGGGGCTGCCTTCAATACACTTTATAAATTAGAATGATTTAAGAATTTAAAGGCAGAGCTTTAGTATGTAGATGTAGCTCAGGGTGGTCTTGAGTTTATAATCTTCCTGTCTTCTTCAGTCTCCCAAGTGTTGAGATTACAGACGCCAGGCCTAGCCTGTACTCATCATTCTGATAGCCAAAGCTGAACCTATAAAATTTCTAGGTTAGAAGGCCCAACTCGTTTTCTCCATTCTTCCTCTGGCACACAGCAGCCTCTTTTATTATGTACTCGCCAGAGAGTGATAGGAGAGCTTTGTGGAGCTCAGGGCTGATGGGCATTAAGAAGCCATGAGTATGTCAGCAGGTGTGAGCGGCTGCAGCATGTCAGACCTGCTCTAGCGAGTAGCAGAATGCCCTCCCCGGCAGTCCATTTACTGGTGAAAAAAAAAAAAAAGTCTGGCTTCTCGATGTATGACTTGCTAAGATGATAGGCTTTCTTTTGCCTTATTCGCCAGGAAAGAATGTGGTTTCTGAGCCAAGGCCATGGATTCCTGGTTCCTGGTGAACGGTTTTGGAGTACTCTGAGATTCCTCATCTATGAAAAGAGTCTTGAGAAAATGCTCAGCAGGGTGTCTGTCTCGATAGAGACAGTTTCAGCAAATGTTCATAAAGACCCTACTTCATTTTAATTTGTGGGCTAAGAAGCCTTGCTGTTTGGTCTTAAATTTTCAGCCTCAGACTTTACATCTTTTATCACTTTTGGGGATGGTGGCCCCAACTTCAGTTGTATTTGTAAGACACTTTTTACAAAAGTCCACCTGCAAATCTGTGGTTAGTTGCAAATGCATTAAATGCACCTAACAAGTTGAACATCGGCTTGGCTGTCCAGCACACTGCAGGATGTCAGCTGTTTCCCAAGCCCATCCCAGAACAGACCAAGAGTGGTGGCCGCTGCCAGTGCCCAGCATTGAGAGAGGCCTACATTGTGTATCTCCATTCTGGAAAAAAAAAAAAAAGTCAAAATTTGATGCAATGGCTTTTGCAATGTTGCCAAAATACTATGTAGTCTCCAAGTGAAGAGATCTTTGTGCATAATGAGGTACTGATGAGGCTCATGGAGCTAAGGTTGGACATGTAACTCTTGTTAGAAACTGTAGTATTTCTATCCCCTGACCAGTTCAGAGAGAGACTTCAGGATTGCTAAGGACGTCATCCACACTGAAGATTGTCCAAGTGTTAAAACTTAATTCAGTCCCTGAACCATGCCTAGGAAGGAGGAGAGAATTGTGGGACTTTGGGGGCAGGACTACAGCTACCCCCAGGACTAGGAAGCAGGGGTGAAGCAGAAAATGAGAACCATGGACTGGCATGGCCCCTGAGGACCTGGGAGGTTGGCATGTAGGTACATTTACAATAGCTGAGTGAGGAACACCAAGGGCAGTGGGTAGGGAAACCAAGACCCACACCACAGGTCTGCCAACAGTAGCTTGCCATAGTTAGAGGTGACGAAGTCGTCTTCAGGGCAGCCTGCCCAGGTCCAAGTCCCAGCTTCCTCTGTTAGTGATTAACTGCATGCTTTTGGATACTTCACTTGACCATTCTCTATCTTACTGCCCATATTGTAAAAGGAAAATGTTGGTTATAGTATATCCTTACTTTGTGGAGTTCTTTTTTTAAAAAATAAAAAAATGATTTGAGCATTTTGCCCGCCATGTATTTACGTGCACTTCTTGTGTACCTGATGTCTACAGAGGCCAGGCAAGGGAGTCAGATCCCTCGGAACTGGAGTTCTAGATGGTTGTGAGCTGCCACGTGGGTTCTGGGAATTGAACCAGGGTCCTCGGAAGAACAACCCATACTATTAACCACTGAGCCATCTCTCCAGCATCCCTTATGGGAGTTCTCATAAAGCTCAAAAGAATCAGTAGTATTCAGTGCTTAAAACGTGGCTGGCTCAGCCTGTGTACTCGTTTCAAGTGAGGGACGATATTATCTATGAATGGGTCTTTATTAGGTTGTACCCAGGGTTCAGCTTCTGTCATACTGTGTCCTCTGAAGCACAGCCAGTATGACTTCTGGATTTTGGGGAACTGTCATGGAATTCTGGAATGGACAGGCCAGTGTGTTTGAGGGGGTCAGGCTTAAGGGTGCTGGGAGGGACCAGGGAAGGATGTGGAGTCACCTCAACCCCTGTGAAAGAGCAGGCCTCACCCATCCCCTCCCAGTCCCGAATTTCTGCTCCTTGTTTGGTTACACGGCATTTTAGAGCGTGGACTGGTGGAGGGATGAAAGAGCCTGTTAACAGGCCTGCGGAGCTGACGATGTACCCGAGGCAGCCCTGCCAGACGGTGCTCTACATTCCCAGCCATTGAAGCATGGGGCCAGAGGCTGGGCGGCTTCCCAGCTCCCCTGAGTCACATCCTCAGAGCAAAGCTTTCTGCTTTTCTCAAAGGGAATGTCCAAAATACCAGGCACACCCATGTTTAATAACTAGGAAACCATCTTATACGAGGCAAAAAAAAAAAAAAAAAAAAAAAAAAAAAAAAAAAAAAAAAAAAGAGAACAGTTTGGGAAGTGTTTGCTATGGCTAATTAAGATAGACTTTTCCTCACAGATATCCTGAGTCCTACAACTTAGGTAAATAACACTCTTGGGCAGAGAAGCCTTTGACATATACTTCATATCGGACACTCTTACAGCATGTTCTTTCCACTCGATCATTCTGGGTGTTCAAGCATGGATGGGTTAGTACTTTTCTCTGCAAATGGCTGTGCTTCGGGTTTTTGGAGTGATTTCTCTACAGCTTTTCTCTGCCTGCCAGGTTTTCAAATCTGGGCTAATTTCTATTTCTGAGACGCGTTGCTGAAAAGAGGAGCTGAAGGATGTATCTGAAGCCGGCACATGGGTGTGTCTCATAATTGTGCTGTTTCATAAAAGTATTTAAAATACTGTCTTCCTGAATCTGGAAGATTCCGGGTTGGCTTACAAACAGATTTTGAGTGTTTCAAGTTGGAGGCAGATGGCAAATTGATCTGTAACTTATATAAGAGCTTGCGTTTCTTTTACCTGATGGAAAGCTAAGTTGCCTAAACCACAAAGCTGGAGTTTTCTGCCCCCCACCCCCACCCTTCCACAATCTGTTCTCCATGTCACTAAGTCTTGCATTTTTAACTGCTAAATTTTTATTTTTATTTTCCCATGACTTCTTTCCCCATTCTCCTGGTTCCTGCTTTCAATCCTCCACACTTCTCGCTTGGATCTTTGCTATAGCCTCTGAATGGGCTGTTCTGCCACTGACCTGTGCTTTTGTATCCCTCCTTGAGGTATGTTTTTTTTTTTTTTTTTTCTTCAGAGCTCTCCAACTGTAGTGTGGTCAGAATTCACTGCAGGGCTGCCTAATATGGATGCAGCATTTCTGATTGGTCAAGTTCCCATTCCCCGACCTTCGACAGCCATCTTGCATGCGGGGTTGGCTTGTCCTTGCCGGGCTTCACTAGCGAAGGGCGCACCTGTCTGTGTGGCCTGGTGTGCATCTCCAGCTCCTTCTCTCTCTGCTGCCCCCACCCACTTCTGTAGTAATACCGAAGATCTGCTGCTTGCGTGACCTTGCCTTTCCAACCTGCCTCTCACTTAGTTCAGCTGCCACTGCCGTGTGGCACAAATATCATCTGGCTGAGGTGAACACTATTCTGTGCTCACTGTCATTTGCTGAAATTCGTGACAGAAACGAGGCCTTCCGCTGCATCCAGAAATAAGATAGGCTGCATCTCTTTATTTATTTTTCTAGAGCAATGAAGTAAGTCTCATCTGAGCTGTGATTCAGTTAGGAAGGCAAGATGGGCTCCTGGCAGTCTTTAGGGGACGCCCCTCCCCGCCGGGAGGATACTCAAGGGCTTGACACTCATTCACTTACCGCTGGTTGGCAGGAGGTCCCGCTTGCTTGGCGGCGGCTCGTTAGTCTGTGCTGAAATCATGTCCCTGAGGGGCAGCTCTACTCCATTTAGTCCCGGAGAACTCTTGCCCAGCTGCCTTCTTTCTCTTGAGGACCCCTCCCTTCCTTACTGTGACTTTTCTTCAGCTTTGAACCCGGTCTTCCCTGCCTCTCCCATCTGTCTGACAGGAGTTCAGGCCTGTAGTTTTCAGATGTTGGTGTATTTTAAGAATTATTCTGGGAACCTGTTAAGCATGCAGATTCCTAGATGCCATCTGTATTAGTTACTTTTCTGTTACTTTCTGTGGTAAAACACTGTGAGTAGGGGGATTGGAGAGATGGCTCCGTGGTTAAGAGCACTGGGTGTTCTTTAGAGGACCCAGGACCCAGCACTCACATGGAAGCTCACAACCATCAAACTTCGGTTCCAAGGGATCCGAAACCACCTTCTTGCCTCCTTGAATGCCGGACAGACAGCGTGCAAAGACACATGCAAGCAAAGCACCTATGTACATTCAATTATTAAAAATAAATAAAAAGGAAACCCTACCCCAAGCCAAGGGAACTTAAGGAAGAAAGAGGTTATTTTTGGCTTAGGGTTCCCAAGGGTTGAAATGACCGAGACAACATGGTAACAAGAAGCAGGTATGGCGGCCAGCGCGGGAAACTGGGAGCTTACGTCTTCAAAATAAGCATGAAGCGGAGAGCAAGGTGGAAGTGGAGCCAGGCTTTTTAGTCTCGAAGGCGGCCCCCGGTTCACATATTTCCTCCAGCAAGGCTGCATCGACTTAACCTCCCCAACCACAGAGGACCAAGTGTTCAAATGTCTGAGACCATGGGGGACACTTCTTACACAAACCACCGCACCGCCCAGAGAGATTCTGTCTCAGAAGAAGCTGTGTTAGGGGTTAGTGTACTGGTGGTGAGGGTGCCCAGTTTTTTGGACATAGTTTATACTGAGCTTGGACAGTGGATAGCTCCTGTCTAGACTTGAAAAACAAAGGCTTTGGGGGGGCATTTAAAAAAGTTGCATCTCTTTCACAATCTCATACCTAGGTAAAATATCGTGATCGTATCCACCCTTTACAGTCCTCTTATATCTATCTCCTTTTCCTGCTCCGACAAGCAGTCTTGCTGTTTTCATACTGTGTGTGTGTGTGCGTGTGTGTCTCCCATGGCATTTGTATAGGCTATGGGTTGCTTGCATGAGCATGGGTGGGAGGGGATATTTATTTGAGCACAGTAGGGTACAACAGTATGTCATGTCCAGGAGACAGGTTCACCTGTACTTCTTCCCATCTTCTGGCTCTGTATGCTTATAGCCCTCTCTTTCATGATGTTTCCTGGGCTTTGGAGGGGGTTATGTAGCTGCTTGTATTGAACACTCAACAGTCACTGACCTCATCATTTTGACAAGTTATGAATCTCTGAATTCAATATCATCTACCGAGGCTGCTCTGATTAGGCCTCTATGTACCACTAACTCAGGGGAATAAGTGTGACTATTGGAAGGCAGTTTGACACCCTGGCCATTCAGCAAAACAATAGTAGGAGGTACCCCTGAGGGCTCTAGGGTTAAAGTACCAGGAATGGATTCATTCCTATGGAGTCAGTCTCAAATCCAATCAAAAGCAGGAGCGTTCATGGCACCATTGAGGCAGTGGGCATATCTAGCC
This sequence comes from Peromyscus leucopus, assembly GCF_004664715.2. NCBI lineage: Eukaryota > Metazoa > Chordata > Mammalia > Rodentia > Cricetidae > Peromyscus > Peromyscus leucopus. The sequence continues at coordinate 55,493,164 of NC_051079.1, forward strand.
TGGCAGGTTGGTATTGTAGTTTATGGGGTATATTGCTGGGTAAGACCATTGACTTCTACCCAGCAGGCTTCCTAGCACCTTCAGACACCATCAAAGCTAGCCATCATGGGGGAAACTCCCAGCTCAGACCCTGCTTGATTTCTCTGTGCTGTTTGTGCATGTGTGTGTGTGTGTGTGTGTGTGTATATATATGCTTGTATGCATGTGAGTACATGTATGCATGTGTGTGTGTATGTGGTATATACAGTGTGTGTATATGTATACATATATGTATGTGGTTTATACTTATATGTGTATGTATGCATGTGTGTGTATGTGGTCTATATGTGTATGTGTATTGTAGCGCAATCCTAATTAGTCTTAACAACAAAAACCCAGAGTCAGATATCAAGGTGAAAGCTGAAAGATCAGAGTAGCAGAACAGCCAGCCACTAGAGACTTCTTACCTCTAAGAAATCTCAGACTGCATGTGTGGGGATTCTGTCTCTATGAATCCTCAGACTGAATGGAGGAGATCCTGCCTCCACCCACCTTATATTCCTGCCTCTACCTCCCAAGTGCTGGGATCAAAGGCATGAGCCTCCCAAGTGCTGGGATCAAAGGCATGCACCACCACTGCCTGGCTCTGTTTCTCTTTTAGACTGGATTAAGTCCAGGGTGGCCTTGAACTCCTGATCTTCCTGCTTCCTCCTCCCAAGTGCTGAGATTAAAGGTGTGAGCCACCACTGCTTGGCCTCTGTGGTTAACTAGTTGCTAGCTCTTCCCTCTGATCTCCAGGCAAGCTTGTGTATTGATGCTTATGTGTGTGTGTGTGTGTGTGTGTGTGTGTGTGTGTGTGTAACTTATATTTTTTAATTAGTTTACAAAATAGTAGGTTTGTATGTTGCTTTTCAAATAACTTTAGTTTTGGTTAACTTCCTTTATCTTCTCTTTCCCACTATCTGCCCGTTTTCATCTCTTAAACCTTTCCACTCCCAATATTCCCACCCCCTACTTTTGTATTATGTGGGTCACACTATTCATCTTCCCTTAAGGCTTCCTCCCCCTCCACCACTCTAAAAGGCCCATTTCCACCATCTTGGCCTCTCGATGCATTCCAAGTTAAACACACAAATCTGAAGATTCCAAGCTAGAGTATGCATCATGTATTAGAAATACTGCGTGTCCCTTGCCTTCTGGGTCTGGGTTACATTGCTTAGATTACTTAAAGTTTCATCCCTTTTCCCAAAAGTTTCATTTTTCTTATAGCGGAATAAAATTTCATTGTGTATGTGCACCACACTTTGATATCCATTCATCAGTTGAGGGGCGTCTAGGCTGACCCTATTTCCAAGCTGTTGTGAATAGAACAGCAATGAACATGGCTGAGTAGGTATCTAGTATATGGAGTCTTTGGGTATATGCTCAGTAGTGGTACATGTGGGTCATAAGGTAGTTTTTTGAGAACCTCCCATACTGATTTCCATAATGGCTACCCTGGTTGACACTCCTACCAACAGGAAGAGTCCCTTTGTCTCCACATTCTTGCCAGTATTTCTCTACATTTGTTTTCTTGATTATAGTTATTCTGATGGGCATGAGATGGACTCTCAAAATAGTTTTAATTTGCATTTGCCTGATGGCTAAGGGTGTTGAACACTTTTTAAAATGTTTATTACTATCAGTATTTCTTCTTTGGAGAATTCTCTATTTGGTTCTTTGGCTATTTTTTTTTTATTGGGTTGTTTGCTTTTTTGATGTTTATCTTTTTGAGTCTTCTTCCACCATCTTCTCTGATGATATATTTTTATGACTTCTTCCTTACTTCTTCCTCTGGACCCAGAAACACAGAAGCCACTTTGCTAGTCTTCTTAGCTCCCTGTGCTCATCTCTTTTCATGACTACACCCTTGAGGGCATGGCTTGCCCTTCCCATGCTCTGCATGGAGCTCTACACTCAAGTCAGTAGGGTAACCTTGGAGACAAGTATGTATAGCAGTCTGAGGGGGCTGCCAGATTCAGGGGGATATTTTCTCCTTTCCTTCTGGCATGGTGTTCCTATTCCTAGAAGTGGGAGGATTCTGACAGTCCAGTGGCTGCCTTTTGCAGTTTAGAGTTTCAAGTGGGCATGGCCAAGAATGTTATTTATTGAATTTATTTATTTTTTTCATCTGAAATCCAAAGAAAGCTGCTGAAGGAACTTTTACATTTGGATGTTGGCTGGTGATAGCTTTTATGCGTAAGCCCAACAACCGGAGACTTGCCTCACCGAGCCCTGCAAGTGGTGGCCAGGCTGACCTGTGCCTGGACCCTGTCCATCTTTGGACCCTGTCTGTCTTGGCCCATGTCCCTTCCCTGTCTTTGAAGTTGTTGTCTTCAGAGTCATTTCTACCTCCCAGGGTGGCATGTCACTGACTCCAGGTAGAATGGAATACACAAAATTCTGAACAAGAGTAATACTAAATGCTGCATTTTTAATGTTTCAGGAAACTGACATTCTCTGATGTTGCCTGGACCACTCCCTTTTGTACATTTACATGCAATCTCTTCATTATGCCATAAAATAATTTCCTGGATTTTGGCTTATGTTTTGGTCACAGTCAACAGAATAATGATGAAGGAGATGTTGACAAAAATATTCTCAGACTACAGTTATGAAAAATTACTTAGCAGTTTTTAGTCATACTTGCACTTATAAAAATATGCTTTTCCTTCAAGGTCTAAATCCATTAGAGATACTGCATATAGTTAGTTATGTAGAGCCATGCTCTTAAATTCGTTTGCCCTGTACTTTTAAACTATCAGAGAAATGTTTGTAGACTCTAGTTCTGATAATTGGAACTGCCTGCCCCTCCCCCCAGTGTGTGTGTGTGTGTGTGTGTGTGTGTGTGTGTGTGTATGTGGGTATGCATACATGTGAGCACAGGCTTACAGCATTAGCAGTTATCACAAGAGTGGTCTGATCTATTTATTTTAAAACTAACAGCACCAACTCCACCTGTCACATTTTATGGTGGAATCTGAGAAGAATGAGGACAGTTTTATCAGGATTGTGAAGTTTTCCAGGGGCAGAGCTTGTGTATGTTAATTTACTTTCTAAAAACAACTTGTGCAGTGTTCTCATCCCGGAGACCAGCTGTCTGTTTTCACTCAGACCCAGCCTTCCCTGCCATGTAGCTTCGCTGTGAGCAAGGCTCGTTTCTGAAGCGGCCCCGAGCTCACCTGCTACCGTGGTTCAGTTCTCATCTTTTGCTCTTCGGAAAGATTTTCGCCAGAGGTGGAGGTGCCTCGTTCACCCTGGATGACAGCGAAACACTTGACCACTGTCAAGCACTTCTTCAGGGTCCCTAGTGATAGCTAGAATGTAATGGGAATTAACAAACACCGTGAATCACTAGCTGCCCTTTAAAACGTTGACTTTGGGTAAAGTGGTCAGGTCAGTGTATTCATTTATTAATTTTTTAATTCTTGCATATAAAAGTGCGTGGAGAGATGACATCCCCCTAAGGCCAAGACTGTATGCAGTGTTGTACCAGACATCTTCATTCTCAGTGACACATGGTAGCCTACTTTGTCTCCTGGTGACAGGTTGCAGACAGCACAGACTCTCTGCCTTTCCTCCCGGTCAGTTCTGGACCTCCGCATTCTTTCCTCTGCTCGGTCTGTCTCTTTCTTCTGTCTCTTTCTGCTACTCTTGCTTCTCTCCTTGCTGGACATTTCTTCCTTCTTGGTCTTAGCATCCCTTGTCAGTGGGAAGTTAACCAGTCACATTGTGTGTCACGGTCTTGCTGCTGTAGCTGTCCTTCCTTCCCAGAGGAATTCTGGTCACTCGAGTAGTACCCCTGTCAGGTTCCGAATAAATGAGGGCACATTTCATCGGAGGACTTGAAAATTGGACACAGCTTGGCGTTCAGCTGCATGTCTGAGTTTGCACTGTAGACACCGAGGAAGCCCGTGGATGCAAAATGCTGTACTTTAATATCACCCCTGCATCTATTACTCGGCAGCGGAAGCACCACACAATTCTGCTTCCCAGTTCAGTTCCCTGTGTACTGTGTTCAGTACTGTGGCCTGGCTCCCTCCCTCACTGCCAGCTTTCCTCTTTGACTTCCTTTTTCCCTCTTTCCTCCACATGTAGCTTCAGATTTTATATCTATTTAAGGCTGAAATAACACACAAAGCAGAACCTTAAGACGCTTAGAAGCTATGCACTGCTCTATCATAAATCTGTATGAATCCTTAACACAGTCAGTGGTTTGGATGGGTTTCCATGAGAACTCCTTCAGCTACAAAGTAGTAAAACAAATGCCTTAAAATAACCGAACTCAGGACAATCGCTTGGCAGTGTCCGCCTTTTAAAAACTTTCCAGACCTTGGAGCAGGAAATGATTCTGAGACGAAGGAGTGGCTTTAAAAATAAAAACAATAAGTGAAGCATTGACATTATTTGCCAACAACTGATTTTTTTTGTATTCCGCCATTTTATCTCACATCCCAAATAATTCAGACTGTCTGAAGAACTAGAGAGTTTTACTGTTTTATTTCTTTAATTGGAATTGGTTTTGCAGAAGTGGAAAATTGGCAGCGAGTATGGAAACTAGTGAGCCAGTTTACAGTGCTCTGTGCTTCTTAGCTTAATGAAACCCACAAGAATGAGGAAAGGCTTCATGGGTCTGAAGAAGAGGCTGCCCAGTAGGCATTTCCTTTTCTGGAAGTTTATTTTTACACTTACTGAATCTATAGCACGTGGAACAGCATGTCGGGGCTCTAGTTGACTGACGGCAGCCTCCGAGATGGGCGGGACTTCAACTCTGTTATTTTTCCATAGTCCCATGTGGACAATGCTGGGAAATGTTTCTAATAATATTGTACAAACAAAAGGAACTTGCTAATTAAGAAGAAGAAAAAAATAAAGAGAAAAAGAAAATGAAAAACAAAGCCTGTGACCCATCAGAATACAGACAACTGGCCTACAAAACAGTGCTTGCTGGTCTTGACAGTCAGATGCTGTGTTCTGGAGCTCTTAACAAGGCAATAGAAGCATATGTCTATTTTTGATTAAAACTGTCAGTTGATAAAGGAATATTTGGAAACGATGTGCTTTTTGAATACAATAGGGTGGATGATCGTTCCTCCCACCCGATGAAGCTGGTTTGAATGATGAGTTCAGCTGACATCATCATTGTATTTCTAGCTATAGAAGCCTAAGCAAGACCATTAGAAATAACACATCTACACCTTTATTCCAACAGAATTGGCAGCATGGTAAGGGTTCCTTCCGCATATATGCTTCTCTCCATCTTCTGAACGGTGAAGGTTTTTGTACCGGGCCACTTCCAGAGTTGGTGTCCACACTGCGTTCTCTTTTGCCTCTTCTTAGTGTTCGCTTGTGTGCTCTGCACCCCACTCTCCCCAGATGACCCTTCCCATCAAGGAGGCATCCGCATAACGTGCTTAGTGGGACGTTACCTAAGCATCAGTCCCAACAGGTTCTTGCTGCTCTCAGTTTGAATGCACATTCCTAGGAAAGTTGAATCTGGCTGTCCGTCCCACAATCCTACCTGTGCTCTCTGGTGCTTTGTGAGGGAACTTGCTGTGCTTCACATTTCCTGGAAGCCTGTTAGAAACACAGAGCCTTGGGGCTTGCTTCAGACTGGCCTTTGGTCGTGTGCAAAGTCGAGCTTATGCTAAGCCTATTGGAATGACCATTTACAAGCTATTAAGCTGTGAAAGCCAAGGCAACGATGCTGTGGCCATAAAACGTGCCTTTGTTAAGCCTTTTCAGAAGATTGGATTCCAGATTTATTAGAAAAGTCCTCTATTTCAGAATATTGGATTCCAATTTATTAGAAAAGTCTACACACAGATAGTATAGGTGAGTGAGTTCTGTTTGGCTCTGTTTTCTGGGTAGTTCATGAGTCTTTCAAGACAAGGCTAGGAATAGCAGTCAAGTTTTACAGGTAGGCCAGAGCTTTTCTCTGAAGGTCAAAATTCATTGGTCAGGAAATTGTTTCAATAGATCACAACCGGCACTGGAGTAAGGACCTGCAGTCAAAGATAGAATGTCTTTTAGGCTGGAGGGTTCAGTATATTTTCCAAAACTTAAAAATTATGCTTGTATGCTTGTGTTTATATTTAATATCATAACCCTATACAAATAGGTGGACATTCATATGTCTATTGCATATATCACTAATGATCATGGGTTCATTGGAGTGAAGTCTGTTATTTTGAGACCAGGTCTGCTATCTTACCAAGAGTTCAAGGTTTGGACTTTTTAAGCATTGGAAGCTGTGTACTTCGAGGCTTCTCCTGAGGTTTCTCTTCTAGGAATGCCAGCTATGGTGATATGGTTATGGCGGGGTGGGGTGGGGGGCAGGTGGGATGTAGAGGAGGTTTGGAACCTGATCAAATGGGAGAATCCCAAGTAAGCCTGAGGGGCGCCGTGTGCAGATAGTTAGTGAATGCTGATGAAGTTAAGTGAGCAGGACTGGAGAAGATTCGTTGCAACAGGTTCTAGAGTGGATTCTCAGTCTTTTCAGCCAGCTCTCTGTGACCATACATGTGCTACTGTGTGCAGCACTTAAGTGCATGACTGTTTAGGACAGAATACAGAGACCTGGTGGTCTCTTCCTACTCCTTGTAGGGACCTGCAAGGCAGTTATGCTATCTTCGTCCATTAGGTCTTGACTCTTAAGTTGTAATCGGCTAGAAAGCGTTTTCAATTGGCCTTGAAGGTCACTTATGTGATGCCATCCCTTTTTGGTTATCATTTTAAGGCTGTTTTTCTAGATCCATTCAAAACAAAACAAAACAAAAAGAAAACACAAAAATACCCACTTTCCTTTCCTCCCGCGTGCATTGTTCTGTTCAGAGTCACAGAGCACCCGACTCAGCAGTGCATCTGTGCGCCTCTGCATGCTAGATGTGTGCAGTTACATGTTCTTGGGGCAGGCCTGGGGAGCGCTCTGTTGGCCGCAATTCTTACCAACACTGTGGCATCACCCGAGGGTGCTTTGTGCTCTTGTTCTGTTTCCCTCTTCAGTGGCTTCAGCGGTAGAGTTTCTGGACTTCCCTGTCTAAAGTACTAGAACCACAAGTGCCAGGAGGACAGAGGCCGGGCTGTTGTTTTCGTATTGTAGATGGCCTGCTTCTCTCCCCGATGAAAGAGCGCGGGTGGATGGAGAAGAGCTGGAGAGGCTTCAGGCATGAGGCCTCTGTCCCGCGTCTGTCTTCATCGCAGTGGAGGATAGCATGGTCCTCTGTCCAGTGTGGTACCCCAGGTCAACAGGTCCAGCGACAAGGGTTCCTCATGGTTGTCAGGTTTTTGAAGCAAGTGGGCACTATGGATCCCAGGAAAGACCCTGAGTCATGTGCTCTGAGTTCCCGGAGAGACAACTTGTTAGGAGAGACAACTTGTTAGAGTGGCTGTTTACCATCCTTTTTTCTTTCCAGTGGCAAAATGGGGCATTTCATTATTGTATCTGCTTTGAAGAGGGCCTTCCTTTCTATTTGAGGATAAAAACTCAATCTAGGCCCAATAGGTAAAATGTCTGCCTTTTGAATCTCTCTGGTTCTTCCTCATCAGGCTGGTGTCTGTTAGTTGCCCAGTGCAGCTACACTGTACATTAATGTATATTTCACCTATAATGCATGTTAATGTATATAATAGTGGAATAAGCATCAGGCATCGTGAAGTGGAAGCCTTTGTTTTCTTTAGAAACAGCTGTTCAGACTTGGAGCCACAGTGAGGATGGTCAGCTGGAGGCGGAGCCTGGTGGGGGGGCCTCTGTGCAGGAAGGCAGTTGGAAGGTTTCCTGCTGTTCGGTGACTTGGACCTGTCTGGCTGCTGGCTCCTTCCTGAGGCAAAGCGTAGTGTGAGAGCCACCACCCAGCATTTGGGCCTTAGACAGGTTGAACCTATAATTAATATTCCTCAATGTTCGTTCACTCTGAAATAATGCAGCCCTGTGAGAGAAAGCTGGTGAGCAGTTGGTTGTTCTGGATTGGTTAAAAAAAAATGGTCTCAGTCAAGAGGATATAATAGCACGTGGGATTCAATGCATTAAGTTGTTGCACACATGCTTTTGTGTCTGACCCAAGTCCAGGTGTGTTGCTGTATCTGAGATGGGGTGTTGTAGAATTTATCTTTAATATTTCTGAAAAAAGAAATGGTCTAAAATAAAAAAGGTTTCGGGAAGGACATCTCTCTCTTTTTTTTTTTTTCCTTAATCTTCCTGTGACACGAACGATTCTGGAAATTGCTTCCCTGCCCCTCATCCCAAGTTCTAATTCCCATTAAGAAACAGCTCTCTTGTCTTAAGGCTTTGTTGTATCCTAAAAGGTTCTACTTCATGAGACTTAGTCATCAGCTAGAGCAAATCTCATTTCAGAGCAAGCAAGAAAGCCTCCTGCTAGAGTCCGCTCAATCTTCCTCTAAAAGTTTTTTCTTCTTCTTAATGATGGGGTGAGAATATTGAGAAAACTATGAATAAATTTCAGGATGGCTCAGTGGGTAAGAGCTCTTGCCACCAAGCCTTGTAACTTGAGTTCTTGAGTTCTGTCCTTGGAACACGCATTACGGAAGGAGAGAACCAATCCCTACAAGTTACCCAATGACTGCTGAGCTGTGGCAAGCTCACACCCCCCTACATCTGCCAAGTACCCCAGTAATCTCAGGACTCAGGAGTCAGAGACAGGAGGATCATTGAGTTTAAGACTCGTCTGGTCTTTAGAGCAAGTTCTAGGCCAGCCCAGGCTATCCTTAGAGACCCTGTTTCAAAAACAAAACAACAAACAAACACAAACTAGCAAAACCAAACCAAATCAGAAAACTCAGCAAACCAGACTAGAATTCAGAATTGTGATACACTTCCGATTAGAGCATTTATTTGCCTTGTGTGTGAGGCCCTGGATTCTGCCCCAACACTGCCAAGGAACAAACAACAGAAAGGTGAGGAGAATGGGGCTCCATTTTCTTTGTTGCTGTTGATCCTTCCTTTTCATCTCTGTCTTGTGGCAAGAAAAGTCCTTGCTACCTGTCAGTTTTCGGGAGTACCAAGCCATCCTGCCTGTGTCTCGTGCCTCACAGGCTTCCTGCCCACAAACATGTCAGGAACATGTCTTTCAGGAGATGGTTTGGGGTTAGTGAGATTATCAGCCCCACAGGACCGTATTTTATTACGTTGGAAAGTCACGTGTGGATTCCTCAAATACTTGGAGCAGCGGGGTATGTACATGAGGAACCCAGCCTGCACTTCCTGTGCGTGGCTGTGTGCTCAGTCTCCGGTTTCTTTCTCTGGAGCCCTGATTGCCTTTGTAAAGACGTACTATTCATGCTTAGCCTTTTTGCTTGGAAGCTCTGGATTTTGGGTTGAGTGTGCTCTACGAGATTATGGAAAAGGCATGCATTCTCTGGAAGGAAGGAGTAAGGCTGGGGAGGTGTTAGGACTGCATTCTGACCTGGGACCTATCATCTTTAGGATAAGCCCGTTTCTTCCTCTGTGGGGGCGATGGTTCCATGCCAGCTCACCACCTGCCTCCTCCATAAGTGGATCCTAATCTATGGGTTATTGCTATTTTCACAGCTAGAGATGGGCCCAAGAGAGTTGAAATTATGCTGGGAAGAGGTGAGTTTGTTGAAATTCTCAGCCTTGTGTTACAGAACTGATGTTTTTAGTTTTTCTTGGCTTGAGTGTGAGAATCCTGATGTCTGAGAGGATAATGTTCATGTTTACTGAGTGATTTATGACAGACTGGGAATACGTAATAAGTTCCTGAGTATAGATTTTGGAGATTGTGATAGGTTTCTGTAACGAAGTTTGTATTTTTACTTTGAAGCAATTTAACTATATTAAAACCAACCCTTTCAAAAATCTACAAGGGATAGAACTTTAGTCATGGTTATTTTTTTTTCCATAAAAATATAATCTTTTACTTGAGGGTAATGGGGCACTGAAAATACTTATGCATTCAATGTAAACATTTTATTATTATTGTGTATGGGGGTGCAAGTGTGCACATGCCATGGTATGTATGTGGCGGTCATAGCACAGTGTTTGGGAGTTGATTTTCTTCTTCCATTGTAAGTTTTGGATATTTAATTCAGGTTGTCAGGCTTGTATGATAAGCGCCTTTACCTTCCGAGCCATCTTGCTGGCCTTGTATTGGCTTTACTTTTTTGTCTGTTTAAAAAAAATTAGCATTTATGTATTTATGTATGTATGTATGTATGTATGTATGTATGTATTTATTTGGGGTGTGTGTGTGTGTGTGTGTGTGTGTGTGTGTAGGCGTGTACCACAGTGTGTGCGTGTGTGTCAGTCTGAAGATAATCTAGTAGGAGTTGGTTCTTTCTTTACACTGGCTGGGGTCTGGGGACTGGACTTCCCTCCTACAACTTGACGGCAAGAGGCCTCGCTCACTGCTCCATCTCACCAACCCTGCACCCAACTTGTAAACAGAATTAAAACAAACTCTTAGGTAAAAGATTTAAAAATGATCTATTTTTAAGAATCTGAAGGAAGCTGGGCAGCAGTGGTGCATGCCTTTAATCCCAGCACTCGGGAGGCAGAGGCAGGCGAGTTGGAGGCCAGCCTGGGCTACAGAGTGAGTTCCAGGAAAGGCACAAAGCTACACAGAGAAACGCTGTCTTGAAAAAAAAAAATCTGAAGGAGTTTTTAAAAATAGGTCTTCAAGAGGCTGTATCAGAATCTTGTTTTAGAGTTATAACCAGATGATTTGGACCTCACAGGGTTTTGCCATTTTGTTTGGGAATTAAAGACTTAACAATAGTAAAGGAAAATTGAAAATGAATCATGAGTCTTACTTTGGACTTTTTCTTAAGGAATTTTTGTTTTGAACCTTGTGCTGTCAGATAATAAAATGCCAAAGATGATATTTGATGAAAGTGTGGCCTACTGGGATACATTTCTTTTTTCTTTTAATTTATTCCTTGATAATTTCATATGTACATATAGAATATTCTGGTCACACATATACCCTCTCTTATCTCCCTCCAGCATCCACTGAACCCCATATCTCCCATTGAGTGCTTGCTTCCCCTTCCAAGTTTTTTTTTTTGTTTTTTTTTTGTTTTTTTTTTTTTTTTTGCTTTGTGACCTACTGGGTGTAACTTGGGCCACATGATTGGGAATGGGTGTGAACTGTCCCCTGGAACATGAGTAAACACACCAGTGGCTACACAACTGAAGACTGGAATTCCTAAAACCATTTTGTTCAGAGAGTCCTGTGTATGGAAGCACACTCCCGACTTTTTCCACTGGCAGTTTCAAAGTATCATGCCGGACATTGATGTCCTTGACTTGGTGGGAGTTGAGTTTTGTGCAGGGTGGGAGATAAGAGTTGAGTTTCCTTCTTCATTGTTGATAATCCAGTATCAAGGCGCCACTTGTTGAGGATGCTGTCTTTTCTCTTGGGGGTGCTTTGACATTTCTGAGCCCTCTATTCTGTTCCATTGATCTGTGCATCTGTTTTGGGGCCATTCTCCTGCTCTGTTTGTTACTGTGGCTCTGTAGTGTAAGTTGAAATCAGGTCTGGTTGGATTTCCTGCAGTACTTACTGTCTTTGCTCACGATTGCTTTGGCTAGCTTTAGTCTTTTGTGCTTCTGTGTGAATTTCAAGACTTTTTTTTTTTCCCTTCTGTCTGTGAAGAATGGCCCCAGAACTTTCACTGAGATGCAAAGAATTTGTAGATTGCTTCTGATAGGATGGCCATCTTCATAGTATTCTTTCTTCGGATCCATGAACATCGGTGATCTGCCATCCTCCATCGTCTTTCTCAGTTTCTTTCTTCAGTGTCTTCAAGTTTTCACTGGAGAGGTCTTTTAGCTCCTTGGTTAGGTTTATATCTAGGTTGTTTTCATTCCTTTGGTGGCTGTTGTGAACAGGGTGTTTCCCTGAGTTCTTTTTCAGTCTGTTTATCGTTGGTGTATAGAACGGTCACTGACTTGTGTGTGTTAATTTTGTATCCTGTTACTTTGCTGAATGTGTTCATCAGCGGCAAGAGTTTGCTGGTGGAGTCCTTCTGCATGCCTAGAGTCCTATAGTCTGCAGATAGAGATACTGCTTTTCCTCTCTGCACCCTCTTTACTTCCTTCCTTTTGTCTTACTGCTCAAGCTAAGACGTCAAGGGCTGTATTAAGGTAGAAGTAAAGAGAGTGGACACCCTTGGGTTAGTGGGATGTTTTGAGTCCCTCACCCATTTAGCACGGTGTTGTTTATAAATTGGTCATATATAGCCTTTATTCTTACAATGTGATCCTCCCATCCTTTTATCATGAAGGGATGTTGGATTTTGTCAAAGGATTGGGGCGATCTGACTTTGAGTCCAGTGATGCGACCAATCACATTTATTGATACACGTGTATGGAACCATCCCTGCATTTCTGAAATGAAGCCAGCCCTGACTATGATGAATGATCTTTTTGGTGTAACCTTGAATTCTGTTCAAAAGTATCTAATTGTGAATTTTAATCTATGTTCATCAGGAGGTTGAGCTGTAATTTTGTATTTTTTTTTGTGTGTGGTATCTTTATCTAGTTTTGCTGTCAGAGTAATACTAGCTTTGTTAAGAGTTTAAGCTGCCTTTCCCATTCTATTTTGTAGGATAATTTAAGTAGTATCAGTGTCATTCTCTGAAGGTCTGAGAGAATTTGGTAGGGAATTCATTTGGTCCAAATATCATTTTTTTTTCATTTGGGAGAATTAGCCTATATATATATATATATATATATATATATATATATATATATATATATATATATAACCAATCTCATGTTTATATTTGAGTTTGGGTTAATTTTGGTGGGTCATATATTTCTAGAAACATCCATTGCTTGTAGGTTTTTCCAATTTAGTGGAACATCGATTTTTAAGGTTTATGTTTGTGATTTTTATGAATTCCATTGGTATCATAACATATGCCTTGACATGTTTAATTTTATTAGGATCCTATATCTCTTTCTTTTGGTAAATTTGGCTAAGGGTTTGTTAGTCTTTTTCATCTTTTCAAAGAAACAACTGTTTGTTTATTTTTTTGGTATTTTTATTTCTATTTCATTAATTTCTGCTGTGATCTTAATGATTTTCTCTCATCAATTGATTCTGGTTTAGGTTTAGCTTTGTTCTTGTATCATTAAGTTTGCTATTTGAGTTTTCTGATTTTTGGATGTAGACAGTGCTGTGAACCTTCCTCTGAGAATTGCTTTATTGATTCATTTTCATCCAATTGAAGGCATTTTTTAAACTTCCGTCTTGATTTCTTCAGTGACTTCATTATCATTCACCAGTGCATTGTTTAATCTCTGCACGTTTGTGTGGCTTCTGTAGTTTCCTTGCTGTTGATATCTAGCTTTACTCCATTGTGGTCAGAAAAAACACAAGATGTTATTTCCATGTTCCTATGTTGCCAAGCCTTGCCTTTGTCCCAGTATGTGATCTGTTTTGGAGAAAGTCCCATGTGCTGCTGAGAAATTGTGAATTCTTTAGTGTTTTAGTGAAATGTTCTGTAGATGTGCGTTAGGTATATTTGACTTATGATGTTACTTAACTTCAGTGCTCTTCTCTCTTCTCTCTCTCTCTTCTCTCAGTATGAATTTCTTATCTGTTTGTGAGAGGGGCATGTTGAAGTCACTCACTGGTACTGTGCTGGGGTTGATCTATGACTCCACATCTGGTAGTATTTACTTTATGAAATTGAATGTACCTGTGTTTTGAGGTATACATGTTTAGAATTTTAATATACCCTTGATGAATTATTCCCTTGGTGAGCACGGAGTGCTCTTCTTTGTCTATTCTGACTAATTTGGACTTGCAGTCCATTTTTTTCAGATATGACAATGACCATACACGCTCATTTCCTAGTTCCATTTGCTTGGATTCTAAACTTTTGCCCTCAGGTTGTGTCTGTCTTTGATGGTAGGCAGTGTTTCTTCAAGGCAGTAAAAAGATGAATCCTATTTTTAAACCATTATGTTAGTCTAGATCTCTTTGTTGGAGGAATTGAGACCAGTAATATCCAGAGTTATTATTGAAAGATAAGATTTAATTCTTGTCAGTTTGTTGCTTTTTGGGTGCTTTCTTAAACTTTTTTTCACCAGTTGTCCTGATATTTTCTCCCTGTGGCCTTTGGATTTGTCTATTCTCTCCAGTCCCCAGTGCTTTCAATATGTCTGTGGAGCTGGACTAGTGCTCATTAACTCCTTTAGTTTATTTTTGTCATGGGAAGTTTTTATTTCTCCTTTAATCATGACAGTTTTGTTATATAACAATCTGGGTTGGTAACTGCTCTTCTGGTTTAAAAGTTTCTACCCAGTAATCAGCTGTTGGTTGGATTGGTCTGCCTTTATATGTGACTTTGCCCTTCTCTTGTGTGATTTTTTCAATAATCTTTATTTATTCTAGGTTTTAAGTGGCTTAATTATAATATGACAATGGAGAGTTTCTTTTGTGGTCTTTTTTTTATTTGGTATTCTGTTATGTTTATTGTACCTAGATCTCTTTTTCTATATTTGGGAAATATTCTTCTATGTTTTTATTGAAAACACTTGCTTTGCCTTTGGAAGAAGTCTTCTCCTTATATGTCCAGAATCCATAGATGAGGTGTTTTCATGGTGCCCCAAATCCCTCCCATGTTCTGTTCATGAATACATTTAAAAATTTATCATTGACCTTGAGCTAATGGTCTAATTATTTTACCTTGCTTTCAAGCCCTAACGTTTTATCCTCCACATGATCAATCAGTTCTGCTGGGGAGGCTGTCCACTGAGCTTTGTATTCGATGGCTGGAGGCTTTTGTTTCCATCATCATTTCGTTTTGTCTTTGCTTTAGAAGTTTTCTCTCTTTTTACTGAATTCTATTTTCATATTTTGAATTGACTTCTTTATTTGATTCAGCTGTTTGTTTTTGTGCTCTTGGAGTACATGCATGTCTCGAGTTGTTTGAACCTATTTATAATCATTCCTTTGAATTCTTTGTCTGGGAGTTCTTCTATGCTGCTCTCATGGGGATCATTACTATGGAGTTGGTAATGTTTGGAAGAGACATGTTGTCTTTTTTTCTGTGTGTTGTTTATATTTTTGCACTGAGACTTTTGCATCAGAAGTTAGTTGATTGTGTGAGTTTTTCTTTCCTTCCTTTTTTTCTACTTCTTATCCTCCCTTCCTTCTTTTTTCTTCCCAAGTTACTTCTTTGCATGGAGGCAGTTGCAATGTTCAGAGAGTACTAAATCAATGCCCTACCCTGGGTCAAGTCTGCTAGCTGCCTATTCTTACAGCTACTGATGTGTATTGCAGGTTCCCACATACCTGGGCAGCTACCCCAGGGTCAAGTCTGGGCCACTTCTGACCACTGCTTTGTGTTACGGGTTCCTCTGTACCTGGGTATCATACTCTCTGCTCCCACAGCCCTGTTATATTTCTGAGCCTTCATGTGCCCTTGAGCATCTTACCTTGGGTCAGAAGTGGCACCTTCACTGTTTCTTCCACCTCCTCTGCATTTTATTTGCATGAGGGCACCCTACCCCAGATCAAGTCCAGCTCCCTCTGCGTCTCTACTCCTTTTCTCTACACTTTAATCTACCCACTCTCTGAGAGACATTTCTAAGCATCGACTCAAGTTTACAGGTGAAACTGTGAGGCTAAATATCTTTCAACCTATTTTGAAATTAAATTTGTGTCTTTGAACTTTGAAGGGCTGAACTCATTCCGTTGCTATGATCTTATTGTGTTATGTGGAAAGCGACTAATTATAATTGTTAAAATTAAAAACTAACCCCAAGGGATGGCCAAGTATGTAAAGTGTTTGCCCTACAAGCATGAAGACTGACTGGAATTTGATCTCCAGAATCCACATAAAAATGGTGGCTGCTTAAAATTTCAGTGTTGGGGAGGCAGAAACAAGAGGATCCTCAAGGCCCTCTGGCTGGCCAGGCTAGCTTAATTACTGATTTTCAGGCCAATGAGAGTACCTGTCTCAAAGAAGGCAGATGCCTTTCTATGTATGACACCCAAGGTTGTCCTCTGGCTCCAGTAAGCAAATGCCCATCCACAATACGCTCACACAGTCACACATGCAAAAAATAACTTAAAGCCTTCCTATGAGTTCAGGATACTGGCAATGTAGTTCTTTCCTGTAGTGGTGTCATGGCTGTGTGAGAAAAATTATTCACAGCTGATGGATGGGGCAGTTAATATGCATTTAATGTATAAGTACATACTTTATGTATATATATTATTACATGTATTGATTTTATATTTCTGAGTAGCAGGTACTTTTTTGTTTTTGTTTTTGTTTTTGTTTTTTTTTTTTTGTAAACTTGGTGGTTTAAACCAGCACACTTGCTGATTTCCTCACTTTCTGTGGCGGAGCTGGCTGTCTTGTCTGGTGGTCTGTCTAGTACTCTGCTCAGCTCACTGTGCTCAGCTCTCGTTAGGGCTGAAGCTAAGATTATTGATAGGCCGTGCCTCTGCATGGGGAAGAATCCCCTTCCAGCCTGTTCATGTGGTTGACAGGATAAAATTTCTCATAACCGTAGGAATGACGGCCCCGTTCCCTTGTTTGCTGTCAGTGAGGATCACTCTCGGGTCCCAGAGGCCCCCTCAAGTCTGGCCATGTGTCCTCAGTCCCTTTTTAGCAGCCTTCTCCTTCTAAGCTAGCAAGACAGCCTCTCACTCCTGAGTTACAGTTTAGGAGTCTTACATAAGGAGATAAGATGAAATGCTTGGTATCCTATTCTAGATTCTGTAGGTTCCAATATCAACAGGAAGGGGATGAATAAAAAATGGGAGGTGTTTGGCTCATGTGTTTGGGGTAGACCTCCACAGGAACCTCACAGGGTTCTTTATCAGTCCCTTTTTATCTGCATACCTGTGCATTGGTTGAGTATTGGGGAGTGACATATGGTAGGGACATGAGTTGAGGGACAAGGCTCTTGGAGAGTGCACGGTGGCACACAGATGACACAGATGGCTGCTGCCTCTACCTTGGACAGAATGTATCCTACGTGCTGGCAGGCTGGGTGCTGAGAAGTACCCATTTCAGAAGACGCAGCGCTTTCCCTGAAATTGCTTCAGGAGGCAGTCACTGAAGGAGACACAGCAACGCGTCTAGACTGGATGACACACATGAGTGTGTTCACAAGTTGGGATAAGGGTGTTGGTGATAGGTAGTGGGAACTAGAAAACACCTGGAATACTAACGATGCTTCACTATCTGGGTGGAGGACACAGAAAAATACTGTGCCTTGTGGATACAGTCACAGACATTATCTTCCTAGCTAGAGTTTCACTACTACACAGAATTAGATCTGTAGTGCCAAGAAGGGATGAGGTGCACTTAGACTAGCTTCCTTTTACTGTTGAAGATTAGGTGCCTTGAGTTAACTTCAGGTAATTGTATTGTTAAGAAAGGAAAGTGGTCTTTTCAGCAGGCTGTGTGGAAGGCTAAAACAGGAGGATTTCCTTGAATCTGAGGCTAGCCTTAGTTTAAAAGGGAAGATCTTATTTCAGAGAGAGAGAGAGGGAGAGAGAGAGAGAGAAAGGGAGAGAGAGAGAGAAAAGGAAGGAGAGAGAAAGGGAGGGAGGGGGAGAGAGAGTCCTACACTATGATGACTCAGTGGATTTAAGCACGTGATGTGCAGTTTGAGAACTTTAGTTTGGCCCCTACATCCCACCGTGGAAAGAGACTCCAGGAAGTTGTAGTCCTGCTTTTACCCACATGCCATGACATGCTTGTGCCTGCATTCACTTACACACATGCAACAATGACAAAATTTAAATAAAAAGAAAAAAGTCTTGTCACAGACAAACTCACCTGTATGAATTTCAGAAGACAGCAAGTCCAAGATACTGTCTGTTGTTTGTGACTTCTCATTGAAGAAAAGGTTTCCATCTTTGGAGGTACAGTGTGCGTCTTTTGACGCAAAGATGAGAACTTGTCCCCAGGGGATCCTAGAAAAGACCTCAATTTAGTCCCATCCTTTACTCCAGATTTTTGGCTCTGATTCTCTTTTCCTCTGTAATACTTAATGTTTATGCTTGTATTTTCATGTTATTTATTTTGATATTTGTGCCTTATAGTGTGATGGCTCTCACATATTTTTGGGAACTTGGGTTAGGGTAAGTTGAATGAGGAAAAAATCAAAAACCTGCTCACTGAAATTCTTTGTATTTCTTTTGGCCCTTCAGACTCAACATGGCAGCATCAGGCCCCACTCTCTGGTTAGTCTGTTTTTAAGACCCGACCTCAGGTTCTGTGTAGTGCAAAGGTGAGCAGAGTGTAAGACTCATTTTGATGCGTCTGAGGCAGAGTTTGTGATGGGCTGGTCCGTCGGAGGTGGTTGGCCGCTCTTAGGTTGCTTTTGTTTTTGTTTTGTGTGCCACTGGGCTTGGAAACTTGGGGTACACAGAGGTAGAATGTTTAGATGGTAACTACCGTTTAGAGGATAACTCCGTGTTTTTGGTGACTCTGACATCTTTAGTCTAAAGTTAGATTCAGGGCCAGCCCTGGTGGAGTCAGTCAAAGAAGATGCTGGAGGCACAAGGCTCCAGTTCGCTCCTTGCTCTTCCCCCAAGGATGCCCCTGTACCTCTGTGATGCTGACTCTTAAGAGTGATTTGATTGATTCGGACCCTGCCTAGTTGACAGACTTCATTTGGACATCATTCCTGGCATCAAATGAAAATATTTGATAATTTTCAGAAAGGTAAGAAGGTTCCATAAAGTTCTACACAGTTTCAAAGCGTTTTCTTTTTAATTTACCAAAAGTTGCTTATAACAAATCCCACACTAGTGTTCTTTGGGCCGGGACAGACCCTGATCTCTTCTATTCCATGCTTCTTCTCTATTGCCTGCTTGTGTGCCTGGTCTAGAATAGTATTTGTTGTACATCAAGCCAACTCAATAAAACTTTTGTCAAATGACATTAATTGAGGATCTCCTTGGAAGGTCTCAGGGTACACATTATCTGGGCTTAAAAAAAATATATGATTGGGATTCACTGAGGCTGATTTGGAGCACCATGAAGGATTGCAGGTACTTTTTCACTCATGTACACAAATACCTCGATTTAAACAGACTTTACAGGTTAGAGTCCCATTCTCCCCTCCAGCCCCCCTCCCCCTCCCCTGCAGGCCCCAACCCATACTGGTAAACATCAGGTGTTGCTTAGCAGCCTGTGTTCTACATCAGTGTGGGTGCAGTGCCTCTCTATATGGCCGAGTTGAGTTCAGTTTGTACATAGTTCTTTTCTGAGTGAATTTCCCTACCAGAAGTCTATACTCGTGGAGCCCTTTTGACCGACTCTCCCAGGGTAGATGGCAGGTATTCATAGGAGTGCCTGGTGCGCCTCGTGGATGTTTGTGCTTGGGAAATGTTTGTTTGCGTGATCTCTCTGTTAACTGGATGGAACAGCGTGGCACTGGAGGATCCCTTGGTTCTGCTGACTTAATGTTGGTGATTTTCCTTCTGTGATTTGGCACACTTGTTACCAGCTTAAAGTCGGAGAAAGTCCTCTACCAAGGCCTGTGGAAGTGTGAATGCCCTTGACTTTCACATGCATTCTCCTTAAATTCACCCACCGAAGCCTAAAATTGTCTTCAAGGAGTTTTCTAAGTGAGTGAACATACCACTGAATTATGCCTCCAAAGGACTGTGAAATTTGATTTACAAAATTTTGGTAAAAGTAGCAATAATTCTTGAAAATTACATAAGTATCCGATTTCTCTCCTTATATGGGATTACCTCATTCTGTCAACTATTTTAAGCAACTTTCAAATTGGTAATGGAGAACCTTCTCTTGACTGCAGTACCGTATGTGGCTTTTAGGTTAAATGCGAAACTCGGTTCCTCCCCGCCAACGGGTGCCGCTGAAGAACTGCTCACCCTGGCCACACAAGTGCCTGTTGCGTCAGCTCCCCAGGCGCTCTCAAGCTGAGACTTCTGTTTCTGAGCTGCTGTCGGGACGGTCACACCTTTAAAATAGGTTCTTATGGCTGGCTGTCTTGGAATTTATATTTGCTCTGTTACTCGTAAAGCTTTGCGCCTTAAACAGCTCCCAGTCGGACTGTGAGACATTCCTAAGTGGTGAGCGCTCGGGACAGGTGTCATTCTTTGTCCCTGCTCTGCGTTTCTGGGAGGGCCCCAGGAGGCTAAGAGTCTTGTCTTCACTGTACCATTTCTGTCTTTGAGTGTAGCGGATTTATTTGGACTTGGCTTTGAAAATGGTTTTGACTCTCTATGTTTCAGTTGCTAAGCATTTTAGACAATTCAAGGGTCTTGAAGACTCCAAAGGCACATGCACGCCCCTCGGCCACATAGCATTGGCAAGACGCAGACTTTGGCTCGAGTTTTACCCTTGCCAGTTCTATTCATTTTTTTTCACCCGAATAAGTTGTCATTTTGAATCTCAGCTTTTCTTACCTTCTGACGGGAGATTTATCTTACAGAATTATCTTTGAAATGCCTAATATATATTTCAGCATTTAATACATAGAAATGTATAATGTATGTATATGTTAAATGCTCAGCAAAATGTCAGATATTTTCCATTCGGATATTAGCCAGCTGTCAGTCATGGATCCTGTATGGGAATTGGCAGGAAACAGAGGTGCTACTGTCTTCCTTCAGGGCCGAGCAGGTTTCCTAAAACACTGCATGAGGCATTTTGCTAGAGCCAGGTGTTATGAAATGGGTGAAGCGCAGGGCTGCTGATATGTAGGTGAAGAAATCATTAATTAAGGCGAGGTGGTGAGGACAGGGAGCCACTTTGAGAAACACTCAGCAATTAACCAATAACCCTATTCCGCCATGCTTCTCTGGCCCGATCTTCCTATGATTGTGTTAAAAAGAAAAAAAAAAAAAATCAAGCTAAGATCAAAGGCCAGCAGTTCTGGGAGGAGTGTTTATGTACGAGTTGATCCTTTGTCGTGTACGAGGAAACAGATTGAACTGTGAGAATGTGACCATAGAAGAGCATTTAGGGTTGTGATATAAGCGAGAGCCCAAGGTGCCTCCACCTGAAGGAATAAACTTGGCCTTGGACTTAGACTCATGTGGAGGCTGCAGAGAGATGTCCCATGTGCGTGTGAAGCTGGGTAGTGATGGGTCCTTTCAAGTCGGTCATTTGGGAGGTGACAGTGGAGGTACCAGGAGTAGGAGGCCTGGGAGATCCCTTCTCTGTCCTGCTGGCTTCTCAGAGGACTCCTGAATTCTTTCAGGACTTCATTCAGGATCACCCTTTGTCTGGAAGCCCCGCCTTTTTGCCTGTCCATCCCTATAGCTACCTCTGTGCAGTGCCTGAGAAATGGAATGGGAGAGCCTTAGCAAATCCCCCCCCCTATTTCCAACTTTGGGTTAAGAGTGACATTAAGAGAAGCAGAGACACGATGCAGGTGTAAGGAACACTGGACGCCTGTATCTGTAGTTTAGACTTGGAAATGTGAGCCAAGAAAAGAGGAAGGCTAGAAGGAAGAAAACCCATTTTCAGAAATGTATCACTAGCCTTCTGTCTGTGGCCTGAGACCTTGGGGGAAATTTCCCTGTTTCATTTTGCCATCCATTGTTTTAGTGTGTGTGTGTGTGTGTGTGTGTGTGTGTGTGTGTGTGTGTGCGTGCGTGCAACTTCGAATGTCATTCTTTAGGCACTATCTACCTTTTCTTTTGAGACATGGTCTCTCACTGGTCTGGAACTTGCCAAGTAGGAGAGGTTGGCCAGCCAACAAGTCCCAGGGATCCACCTGTTTCTTTCTCTTCAGCGCTGGGGATTACAAGTCCATGCCACCCTGCACACCTTTAATTTTTTTTTAAAAAAATTATTTTACATGATTCTGGGGATTGACTTGAGGTCTTCATGCTTGCAAGGCAAGACGTGTCGCCTCAGCCCTCTGGCCTTCTGTTGCCAAATGACACGTGCCTTCACCAAGCAGACGCGTACAATTGTAACCGAAAAGTGCCTTTAACAGATTCCTCTCAATTCAAGTGTGCCTGCAGCCTCATCAGTTGATCACAGCGTTGTCAAACTTCTAAAAAAAGCTAGCAAATTTTCCACCTAACATTTTTCTCTGTGGGGGAGGTTAGGGTGTGGGTGTGGGGGAAAGAGTATAAAAATAAGACTTTTAGAGATTCTAGGTTGCTTGGTGTCGTTTGTATTTTTCCATGGTGCCGGAGGTTAGAAATAGAACTGCTTTTTATGGGATTCTCAGCAGCAGCTTGCAAACTTGCTTTCGTGGGTTTGGTCTGTCTGTGTGGGTGAGGTAGCTGCTGCAGCATGGTGTCTTTCGGGGCAGCGCCTGGCATCCTGCTCCAGGACTTTCTTCTCTGCGCCCCCCCCAACACTTTCCCCTGCCCCCCCCAGTTCCCCTACCCTGCCTCCCCACTTGGTATCACCCGGATGAGCAGCACTGGAGTGTAAAATGTGCTTTGCCAGGGTCAGGTTCTCAGAGCTTGCTTGTGGCAACTGATGCCAGTTGTAACAGACTGTGTCTCAGCAGTCCCTGCAAAGTCACACTTGGTGCGTCTGTGAGGGTATTTGCTGGGAGGACATGCCCTTCAAAGAAAGCGACCTCCTAAAGTCTTGATTTTGGTGGTGTACATGGACCAGCCTTTCAAAAAAGCGTCATTGTAGAGTTGAATGATTCTTCCAAGTTCTTCCAAATGGAAGTCATTTGCTGAGTCCTTTTTGGATTCAATATCGAAAGGGCAGGAAGATGGACCAATCTATTTTTTTTTTTTTTAAATCTGTGTATGTGTGTTGATGTAAGCGTGGGAATGCCCATGCCATGGTTTGCATGTGGGCTGGAGAACAGCCTTGGATGTTGTTCATAGTCTTCCACTATGATACAGGGTTTCTGGTTTGTTGCTACATACACCAAGCTAGTTGGCTCTGGAGCTTCTGGGATTCTCCTGTGTCCACATTTTCGTCTCTGTTGGGAACCCTGAGATTACAGACATGTGCGATGCCTGGATTTCCATGAGTTTTAGGGATACTTTAGGGATGTATGCTTTACTCAGTGAACTATCTCCTTAGCCCCAAAACAGTGTGTTTTGACTCTGAGGGAACTAGAGGCATCTGTGAATTCCTTGGTATCATCTCCAGTGCTGGGAGAATGTTAGGGCTTTGATGGGATTCTTGGGAAGACTTTGGTCTCCCCAGAGGTAGAAGCATTTTCAAGCAGGCGGTGTGAAGGTCATTAGAGAAATCATTTTAATGCTGGTCATGTGTGAGATGTCCTGAGTGTGGGCAGAGGATGTTGTAGGCAAGATTGAAGGGGACAGGCAGGGAAACCGAAGAGATTTGATTGTCGACCACGTGATGTCACAACACAAACGCGACTGGTCAGATGTGTCACCTGGTAAAATAGGTACATCTGAGCAACACTAAATGAACTCAGCAGGTTATAGTTATATATTTATTCATTTATGTATGTAACAATAATAATACAGAAAAGGACTTGAGGAGGGAGTGGGGGCCCATAGAAGGGACGGAGGGAGGGAGAAATGATGTAACATATAGTACACATAAAGGAAATAAAAATACATTTAATAAAAAAAAGTGTCAACTAGTCCTTTTCTAAGTAGGCTTTCTACTTCAGTGACATATTTGTTTTTGTTTTGGTCTTGATTCCTGCCCCAGGCTATTTGATGATGCTAGCTAGCTATTTAGTAAGCGGAGTGCTTAGGAGAGATGCCTACTCTACACTAAGTGTCTGAGGTCTGTTTAGCTCAGACAGATGCACAATAAACAGTTTTTCTTCCTTCTCCTGGGGCCTGAATTGCTGCTGCTTTCGACATTTCATCTGCATATCTTTCTTGGAATGTGGGTGTTGTGATAAAGAAGTCAGGGCTGTGTAGTCGTCCAAAGGACAGTAGACTCATCCCCAGGAGCATCTTATGGCGTCAGTTTTCTTCGCAGGTTATTTATAGGTAGGGCCTGGGGTGCTTTGCTATGTTACTTTCAGTCTGATGAAGTTTTGTTTGGAAGACCATCTTCCTGAATAACCGTGTGGATAATTTACAAATACAGTAATTACAGTTGGCAAATGCGTCGGAAACTGTCTTAGGACATCAGGATTGGTGTGCCTAATATGTGGGACATGTGATCCACGTAGGAAGAGTGCTTTTCTTTTGGGTCCACAGAGGTGGTCAAGGAACAAAGAAGCCTAACCACTGCCCTGCTGCTGGTTTTCTAGGGCTGAGTACAAAGGCTGTCCCTGGATGCCAGTAGACGTAGCTGGGTACAGGGTGCTTGGGAAGAAAGGTGAAGCTGTGTGGAAAGGAAAGTGTTAAACTACAAAGCATTGGAGTGTTCTGTATCTTTTATCCTGTAGGGAGTGGAGAAGCGTTGAAAGCTTTTCAGGGAAGATGATGTCTTTAGGTGTGCATTGAGGAAGCTGAGTCTGGTGGCCAAGAGGAGTAAGCGGCTCGGAGCCTAGAGAACCAGGATGAGCTAGGATGAGGCTAGAGGTGAGGTGTGTAAACTGAAATGATGAAAAGAGGGCTTGTCACAGAGGAGCACTGGGCAGGTTGATGGACCAGATGCCGTGAGCAGAGGGGATCAGGTGGGAAGAGTTTGGACTTCAAAATGAACTTCGAGGCTTCAGTCTTTGGCTGATGAGATGATGATTTAAGCAGAGATGGATCCTAAGAGATGGAGCTCAACTAGGCAGGAAGCAGTGTGTGGCATGAGATTTCTTTGTGTGACCCATCTGAAGGAAAATGACCAGAAGTTAGACAGTAGTCTGAGGCTGAGTGAGGTCATACCTGCAGATAAAGATTTGGGGGTCACCACCATACAGCAGTTATCTGAAGGACGAACAAGCAAGAAAGCAGCCATCTGGAAGACTGTGGGAAGCTGGCATGTTTCATATTCTATCTTGCTGAGGAAAATCTTTGTCTCAGTGTCTTGATCTTAATTGAGACATCAAGATCTCTTGTCAATTTTTTTGTCATACGCAGAGTGGCTGTGAGTCCTCGTAACTCGCTAGTTAGTACAGTCTTCCAGGTTTGCTCTTGGGCTGTTCATTTCCTACCTCCACCCAGGTGACTCGGGGCTCTTTCCACATGTATTCATGATCTCAACATGGAGTGACCTGAAGTAGTGTAAATTAGAGTTAACCTTCAGTGTGACTGAATTCAGCTAGTTAACCCCTGCCTTCAGAATCCCCTGGTGTAATAACTTGCCTTTTTCCTTTAATAACTGCTTGTATTTTTAAGAATTTCTTTCCCATTTCTTATGTAATTGGAAGGATTTTACTGTTGATGCTGTTAGAAATAGAGATCTATCAAAAATTTCATAATTAACTTCCACAAATGCATTTTTACTGAATATTACTTTATTGTTTGACATACAGTAAGGATAAAATGAGTTTTCTTTATTTTTTATTTTTATTTGTATATACGTATGTGTCTGAGTGTGTGTATATGCATGTGTGTGTAGGTGCCTGTGAAGGCCAGAAGAGGGCGTAGGGTCCCTCTAGAGCTGGAGTTACAGGCCACTGTGAGCATGGGTGATAGGAACCGAATGGTGGTCCATTGCAAGAGCGCCAAGCTATCCTAACTGTCGAGCCATCTCTCCACTCCCTGTAATGGGTTTCCATCCTGCATCTTCTAGGTTGATCTGATACAGACACGTTATGAGAAACGCTCTGTGCTTCACTCGGGAAAGTGAGTGAAGCAGGTAAGGCATCCTTTGGATAAAAAATAAATCCCTTGGTGGGACATGTTGGTTACATTCTCATCTCACACCACGGCTGTGATGGTTGATGCTGGTTTGGCTCATAGTTTTGCCAGCATCTGCACTTACTTTATGGAGGGATGCTCAAAGTTTTAATATGTAATAACTGCTGTTCAGGTTTTACGTGGGGTTCAGTGTGAGTGGAGAGAAACATGCCTGTAAATGGTAGAAGTCAAGTTCCAACTTGTTAATTGGATGCTTATGTTAGGAAAAATGCTAATAATTAATATGAACTTCCTGTAACTGAGAATAACAAGTGAAAGGCCAGTTAAAGAAGTGCTGATAACATTGAAATAGAGAAAAAACTGTTTAAAATGTATCAAAAGAGGAAAAGAGTTTAAATCTAATACACCTGTTGACTAGTTTCAATTATTATTTTTTCAAAATAAAATCTCATGTAGACCTACAAGCATCAGGTAAATGACCAGTCATTATTATCAGCATCCCCCAAGTAATTGCTCCATGAAGAGTATAGGATGGGAGAATCAATCTCTATTTGTTTCACATTTTGAACTGAGGAATTTGTAGCAATAGTAATTGTGATTTGTGTTTGCGTTAAGACAATAAAGCTTACAGCAATTTGATAACCCTATAGTTAAAATAAGTGAAAAATAACCCAGAACAAAAACAAAACAATGTTCCAACCTTCTTTTCAGTCAACAAAGTGATTTCCTTAGATATCTTTCATCAGCTTAGCCCAAAATACTAATAAAGGGTTATTCCACTTTTGCTTGATGGACAGGCCTTGATTGATATCCATTTCTGCCATCTAAATTGGAGCTGTTTACATTCACACTTTCTCACATTTATAGAAATGGGAGTTTTAGTTGATGATGGGACTAGATACCTGACTTTGGCTATAATATTACCAAAATATTAGTAATTTGAACAACAGAAAAAGAAAATTCATAAAGGAGTTAGTGTAAGATTGTGACTACGAATGAGCGTATCTTTAAAAACCACTGTTTCCAAGTGTGTTAAGGGTCATGATAACAGTCCTAGACACATTGGCAATAGGCCATACCTTGTATACTTTGGGACACAAACAAACATTAGGACCTACCGATGTAAATATTTTACTTAGAAGCCTTTAAAATACACCTACAAAAGCAAAGCTGTATGCAGCTTTGGCAGAAGAACTGAAATGGTGTGGAAACAGAGCCTCTTCCGAGCGTGGAGGTATTTTGGTGTTTGGGGCTCTTAGGTATACCAGTTGGGTCTTGCAAGGAACTGAGGCCCTGTCTTGCTACGTATTCGTTCTGAAGGTTCCACCGCTTTGCATTTTCCACATCGCTGTAAGGGGCCCAGTCCTCACCTTGTCCAGGAATTGTTTCCGGTGTGTGCTGAGTCTGTGTACTCAGGATCTGAGATCTGGAAGTCAAAGATCTTTACTCTAGAGCACAACATGATTTACATCTCAGGTACCCAAATCTTACGATCTCACCTTTCGTTTATTTCGATTTTACAGATGAGGCAGTGTGAGAACGTGAGAGATCTCTGCATCTTGTGCCTGTTGGCTATTCTGTCCACTTGACACAAGCCAAGATCATCTGGGAAGAGAGAACCTCGCTTCCATCAGATTGGCCTGTAGGCAAGTCTGGAGCATTTTTTTGATTAAGAATTCATGTGAGGGGTTCAGCCCCCTGGGAGCAATCCCAGGCAGGTGGTCTTGGGTTGTATAAAAAAAGAGTCAACTGAGGACATGAAGGGGGGACAAAGACATAAGCAGGGCTCCTCCATGGCTTTTGCTTCAGGTTCCTTCTTTGAGTTCCTGCCCTGACTTCTTTCAGTGATGATATGTGACCCGAGAGTTATAAGATGAGAGAAACCCTTCCCTCCCCAAGTTTGGTTTTGGTTGTGGTGTTTTTTTTTTTTATCACAGCAATAGGAACCTTAAAACATGTTTACAATGGCTGACAGTGTTAGAAGGGAGTAATTGTTAAAGATAACAGGACCTTAAATGAAGGATTTGGAAATATATGAATATAAGTCGAATCTAGTACCGTATAGTTAGTTGTTTAATCAGTTAACTTTAAACCTTCAGTAGTGTCTTCTATCTTTGATGCACAGTTGAATGAAAGACTCTGACTCCATCTTTGGGAGATTGATAGAGAAAGACTAAGTAAAATCAATATTAAGAATTGCTTGCTGGAGCCCTCAGAGTTGGCTCCATGGTTAAAGAGCCAGCAGGAGGGGTGTAGTTAGGAATCCAGGAGCCCATGTGAATGCCAGATGGGCATGGTGGCTCACCTGTAACTCCAATTTTGGAAGACAGAAATAGGAGATCCCTAGAGCAACTGGCTAGCTAGAGTAGCCATATTGGTGAATTTGGGTTTGATTGAGAGACCTTGTCTCAGTGAATGAGGTGAAAGAGCAATTAAGGAGGATTCCTAACATCAACCTTGGGCCTCCACAGGCACATGTATGTACATGGACCCACCTACACATACATGCATTCACACACGTGTGAATATTCATACCCATACATCTGCACACCACACACAGACACAGGAATAAAAAAGAACTGCTAGTTGGCTGAATGAAATAATTTACAAAGAGAAAGAGATGTTATTGTTTGAGTCTGAAATGTCTCCCAATGTCTCCTACTTGCTCACCCTTTGAGCATGTGTTTCCTAACTGTGGTGCTTGCTACATTGTAGAACCTTCAGGGGGTGGGAGCCTAGCTCAGGAGTAGGCTGCTATGGGGCATCTTGTCGCTCAGTCCCTGGTCCCTGTTGCTCCTTCTACTCCTCATCCACCATGGTGTAAACAGCCTCTGCTATATGCTCCTGACACTCCACCTGTCTTCTCCTCTGTAATGGACTGAGACCCTCTGAAACCATGAACAGAAATAAATCTTTCTTTGCTTATTCCTACCAGAGACTGTGATCACAGCAGTGTACACGTAACTAATACGAATGTGAATCCTTAATAAAGTCATTTAGAGACCATCTGTCCCCGTGTTAGGGATTTCTGTCCAGCTGCAGATCAGTTGTGCTGAACCATTGGCACTGCTGTGGAGGGATAGACTATTGAAAGAACTGGATGCTTTCTTGCTGAACTTTGGTGCCCAGTCCTCTAGGGATGGAGTATTTTTCTCCTACTTGAAGAAGGATCATTGTACCCATGACTTTCATATGATGTTAGGGCATCTTGGGCGAGGTTCACTGGCTGCTGGGTATTCTGGAGTTTAGTTTGGGCATGCAGTTCCTCTCTCCGCCCTAGGAAGTGGCCATAAAGTCATTCGAATTCATTCCACATTGAGTATGAGCCTTCCATTCAGTGGAGCCTTCTGAACTGTAAAAGAGCAGGACACAGCCCAAGTTCTGGTTTCTAAAAGCCCCAAATGCCTAGAGATTTGAAGGTAACTGTTCAAACTGCTGAAGACCCTATCTGCTACCGTGAGTCGTCTAATGTGTGGGCAGATGTGGGTGGGGCTGCATCCCCGGGGGAAGACCTGCCGCCTGCCTGTCTGTGTCTACCCGGGAGGTAACCATTCTCTCCCCTTTACTGGTGGTACGTCCATTCTTTCTACTCATTGCCACCAGAGATGACTTTGTTTCCTCATTCTCTGTGATCTGTGATTTCAGGTCCCCGATCCTTAAAGACAGAAGGAGCTGGTCCTTCTTGTCTGTCCCCCATAGAAAAGTGTTAACACCTTGTACGCCAAGACAGGCTAGCTTGCAGTTGGTTTAAACGTTTGAAGCAACCTTCTCCACGTTATCCTTTGTTTGTGTAGGATACTAAGCAGTCTTCTGAGTATTTCTATACATTATTCTGGGAAAACCAACCCTGAAATCTTCAGAATTTCTGTTTGACCAGAACTGGGGGTTTCTTTCATTCATTGATTGCTTTGGGGTTCTTTATTCTTATACTTGGATGTGTACATTCTGTCTTTCATAAAGATGCAATTCAAGTTGTCTCAAGATTGCTTTATTGTTCACTATTAGATGTGTTACCTCTTTATTTTTTGGTGGCAACAATGCATCTAATGAGCTATCATAATAAGAAATCAAATAGTGGGCACAATTTAGAAATTAGAGTATGTCAAAATGGAAGGTCTTTTATGAACTGTTTACTTACTATCAGATCTTTGCTTCAGTGATTGTAGGACTAAGAAGATGCATAGCGTACATGAGACCCATCCTCGCCAGCACCCATGAGCAGATCTGGAGACCTTATTCTGCATCTTGGCTTCCTGAGGAGAAATCCCGCCCAGGGCCCCTTTGAGCAGTTCTGTTATGACACATAAGGAAATGAAATTCCTGAGGCTGACTGAATGTTAGGAATTTTCTGTTTACAGGCAATAAAAAGTTAAGTGAAACTGAAGCAAACTGTCAGGACTGGTAGGAGTTTGGGCCTCTGAGTCACAGCAAAGTAGCCCCTTGAGAGAGTGTCTGCGAAGTTGTGTACGATTCCACTCTGCTCACTCTGCCCCAGCCAGTCAATGCTGGCAGACATCTGCACACTTTCCCTACCGAGGCTCAATCTGTGGTGCTCCATAAAACCAAATGAGAAAACCAGCAACTCTCTTGCTACCAAGATGGCCCTCTGAAGAGAAGACCAACTGTTAGTTCTAATACACCAACCTATGCAGTCACTAATTAACTGATTCAGTGAATAATTATCAAATCCATAGTGGTTGACAGCATTAATGATTGAATGGTATGGTTGAAGGGACTGAGGTACAGAGGGCTGTGATGTTCCACACGTGGGTGTATAGCATGTTAGTCCAGCTATGAGGAGCCAGGTGGAATTTTTGTTAACCTTTTTACCTCATTACAGCTTCGTCTCCTTATTCTCCCTTATTAAAGACCCATGCACACTGGCCTGGAATTTAGAAACAGCTTGGGCTGAGGAGATGGCTCAGCAGGTAAAGATACGTGCTGCAAAACCTTCTGATTCGAGTTCGATCCCTGGAACCCACACGGTGGAAGGAGAGAACTGACTCTTGCAAGTTATTCTCTGATTTCTCCATGTGTGACATGGCGTGTGTGCTGCTTCCCCTACACAAATAAATATATGTGTTTTTTAAAAAAGGAGAAAGGAGAGCTGGAGAGCTGGCTCAGTGGCTGAGAGAACTGGCTGCTCTTCCAGAGGACCCAGGTTCCGTTCCTAGCACCCTCATGGCTGCTCAGTTGTCTGTTGTTACAGACATATGGGGTCCTATGTCCTCTGCCGGCCTCCATAGACATTGCACGCACATAGTGAACATACGTATGTGCAGGAAAAACACTCCGACACATAAAACAAAAATAAATCTAAAAAAATATAAAAAGAGAAAGTGAAACAACCTAATATTAACAGGCTCACAGGAGTAAAGGTTTATTTCTTCGTCATATTACATACCTACCACACAGGTTGGAACAGGCATTCAACCATCCTGCTACTCCAGGAGACAGGCTAATTGAGAGCTAATAGAGACTCCATCTCTACCTATAGCTCCAGGGTTCCTAAGAGTTGGGGAGGGAACTCTGGCAAGTCAATAATTCAAGGCTCTGGCCCAAAGCTGAAGGGTTAACCGTGTAGCCTTGTCTGATATGTGGCATCTTGGGGTTCCATCCTCCGTGTGCCTGTTGGTGACTGGCACTGGTTAATCATCTTCTATTCCTTCTTCCCTTTCTCTCTCGTTTTTCCCTCCATTGTCTCTCTCCTGCCTTGTAGCTAGAGTTTTCCTGCCTTGCCCACAGTCAGGACAAATCTTTGTCACCTGCCAGTCCCACAGCCATTCAGACCCAACCAAGGAAACACAGAGACCTACATTGCTTACAAACTGTATGGCCATGGCAGGCTTCTTGCTAACCATTCCTATAGCTTAAATTAATCCATTTCCATAAATCTATACCTTGCCACATGGCTCGTGGCTTACCGGCATCCTCACATGCTGCCTATCATGGCGGCGGCTGGCAGTGACTCTCTCTGTGTTCTTGTTCTCTCCATTCTCCTTTCTGTTAGTCCTGCCTATACTTCCTGCCTGGTCACTGGCCAATCAGTGTTTTATTTATTGACCAATCTGAACAATTTAACATACAGACCATCCCACAGCACCACCTTTAATTTTTTGAGGTAGGGTTTTGCTATGTACCCTAAGCTGGCCTGGAGTTATAGAGTACAGGCTGCTCTTGAACCTGTAATCTTCCTATCTGAGCCTTCCCAGTGTTGGATTACAGGTCTGCATCACACCTGCTTTCCCGTTTTGTTCTCCTGAGAAATAAAAAAAATGAATACTTTTATTATAATAAAAGTAATGGAAAGCATACTTTTACTGACGCACATGCAATTTTGCTTATTTATACTGTAATTTTGATTATAAGCAGTATTTTATTACTTAATTCATATTATTAAAAAATTCATTTATGTAAATGAGTGCTCTATTTGCATGCATGCCTGCATAACAGAAGAGGGCATCAGATCTCATTATGGATGGTTGTGAGTCACCATGTGGTTACTGGGAATTGAACTCAGGACCTCTGGAAGAGCAGCCGCTTAAATACTTAACCACTGAGCCATCTCTGCAGCCCTTAGTTCACACTCTTAACAATAAAATGAAAAAAAATTGGTAAGCTAAAGGGTAAAAGTCACCCACGATTCTACCATTTTCCTCTTTCTGCATTTGTTTTCAGAATTTTCCATTAAAAAAAAAAACATGTACTTCTTGCAAGGCTGTTATCATATGGCTATGGGAAAAAGGTGAGTGTCAGAGGCAGGAGACTCGGGCTTGCTCTTTAGACCTACCGTTTGCTCATTATGTGGTTCCAGAAGGTCCCTTCAACTCTCTGCCCTTTCTTCATCTGATAACAGCTTCTTCAGAGGCTGAGAGAACTCTAGTTCATGAACATGTCTAGTCCTATGTGCTCTTATTATCTTGCATCATTTGTTGGTATGTATTCTTACCTGTGTATCTGTAACTTTGCTTCATGGCATGAAAAGAATCCTAAGTTGTAGTTGCTTCTGTGGGTGAATATTCACGAAATGGCAAGCGTTGAGACCAAGGAACTCTAGTCTTCCAGAGACTTCTACATCTACCTGTGTTTATCTAGAGCTCACACAACTCAATCTCCTGGCTCAGTTGCTGGCCCTTCCTGACCTCGGGCTTGTACTTGGACCAACAACAGCTGGTCACAGAACATGTGGCCTCTTCTATTGCCTGAAAAGTCTTTGCTCTTGAGGAATTCCCTCCTCCTCAACTGTAGGTCCTTGCTTGTCTGTGGAGAGCCCTGCTTGAAGGTTCAAGTACTTTGTACAGATGTAGCTTGTTGGAGGCACAGAAGAGTGTACAGTGTAGAGGGAGGCGGCCTCTCACCATAATCCCACTGGCCCCTTCCCATCCGTAGCCTCACTCCAGCCATGAGGCCAACCTCCAAAGGACCAGCATATGGTACAGTAAGGACCTGGAATGAGGGACAACTGTTCTGTTGACCTGTGTCAGGGACAGGACACGTATGGGGGCAGCTATGACCTCTAGTCTGAAGGGAGGGTTGTGTGGTATTGGTACGTCCTATGATCAGCTCCCTTCCTCTGGAGCCTGTTCTGGGCAGATGCCTATACCTCTATCTTGTTCACTTGGTGGGATGAGTGTAAGTGAGGACTTCAGTGACAGCAGGATGAGGGGATCTGATATCTTTATACTGTCTTTATTAGACGCCACTGTTGTTCTGTGTTTGTGAGTTTGTGAGTTGTTTGATCCTAATTTTATTCCTTAATAAATAAGTTGGTCTTCTTCCAAGGCATCCGTGGATTTCTCTCATCACACCACTATCCAAGGATTCCTTGGTTTCATTAACAATGAACAGAATCATTAAAGAGGACGTAGTGCAGTAATTCTCAACCTACCTAACCCTGCGACTCTTTAATGCAGTTCCTCATGTTGTGGTGACCCCCAACCATAACATTATTCTCATTGCTACTTCATAACTGCCATTTTGCTACTCTTATGAATCATAATGTAAATGCCTGTGTTTTCTGATGGTCTTAGGTGAGCCCTGTGAAAGGTTCATTTGACCCCCAAAGGGGTCACGACCCACATGTTGGGAACTGCTAATGTAGTGAATGTTCATGGGGCGAAGTCCAGCTGGTAAAAACCTCTTTTTAGAGACTGACTCTGAGTTTTATTTCAAAGTCTGAACAGGCACCTCTGAGGATCAGAGATATAAGTGTGGTGACCCGGCAGTTGGCAAGCTAGTTCACGCTCTAAAACACACTGGTAGCTAGCTTCACGAGTGGCTTGCCTTTCAGGATCTCTGAATTCTCTGTGCTTTGTAGCTTCAGGAATATTTATATCTTTTCCATTTTTGTGTCCTCATCACTTTCCATGTGCTAGGCAGAGTGGGAGATGGCGGCTTACATTCCTCTAGGCAACTGAAGAGGAAGGTGGGCCCAGAACCTGGCGAGGGTGTTCAGAGGAGCTTCATTTGAGGAGGTAGAAAAAAGATTTGCTAGTCACCCAGGCTTATTGATGATGCCTATTCTCTCTCTCTCTCTCTCTCTCTCTCTCTCTCTCTCTCTCTCTCTCTCTCTCTCATATTCTTAATATGCTGTCAGCATGTTAGAAGCTGAATTCTGTAATGAAAAAACACCTTCGTGTTATTTAGCCCAGAATTTTCCAAACTTATCCAACCAAGAACAGTCTTTCCCCTATACTTTTATTAATCCCAGAAGAGCTTGTGGTACCCCAGGTGACCATGAGGGGGTTTCTTTGTGGAATATTCTAGAATGTGAGATCTGGGCATGTGGCGATGAAGAATAAATTGGGTCATATTTGGAGGGATTGAGGATTAAATTGGACATGGGTTATTGTTTCATTAACAATGAACAGAATCATTAAAGAGGATGTAGTGCAGCGATTCTCCAAATTCTGTCACTAAGCCTTATAGTCCACAGTGTATCATTGGTACAAACAGAAACCTTGGGTGAGGGGTGAGATAGTCATCTCGTTGGCTGAACTCAGACATATAGAAAAATGCTCATCTTGTTGTTAGGGAACCAGGGCAGTGGTAAAATATAACCATGTTTTTGTTTTATTCATGTGTGCTCTCATTTCAACCCTTACACATTCTAAGTTAGCTGATTTTTTCCTTCCCTCCCTCCTTCTCTTCCTCCCCCCTCCTTCCTTTTGGGATACACATGTGCGTGTGCACACATGTGTGCACACGTGTAGAGGAGGACTTCAGGTGTCTTCCTCAATCATTCTCCATTTTCTTTTTTGACATAGGGTCCTCTCACTGAACGTGGAGGTCTTCAATTCAGCTAGCCTGGCTGGCCAGCAAGCCTCAGGGATCCCTCCATCTCTGCCTCCCCGGGCTGGGACTACACTGCAGGCCTGTGCCGCTGTGCTTAGTCTTTACGAGTCTACTGGGGATCTGAGCTCTGGTCCTCATGCTTGCCGGCAAGCCCTTTACTGACGGACACGTCATCTTCTTAGCTCCTCATACTGAGTGTGTCTAGGTGAGATTCTCTCTTATGGCTGTAATGCTTCCTCAGTGCTATTTCTAACCTTTTCATTTATGAAAAAGGGATGGTGATGCTCAAGATAACTCGTAGGAACTCAATTCTTTCTGTTCCATTTCTCAGTGGGGTCTGAGTTAGAAAGAACAGAGAGGACAGGCAGCATGAAGTCCCTTCACACTTGCATGTTTGAGGATGCGGGGGGTGGCGGGGACAGACATATCCAATCACCACTATTACTACTGGTCTCTTTTCTCTTGGCTATCTGTGCCCCAACCCTCAAAGTTTCCTCTCTCTCTCTCTCTCTCTCTCTCTCTCTCTCTCTCTCTCTCTCTCTCTCTCTCATCTATCTCATATAGTGTGATTATGTTTAGAAGCTGAAACATGTGAGTAAATCAGATGCATTTGCTCAACCCTTGAATAAAGACTGTAGTTATTTTAACAACAACAACAACAACAACAGAAATCCTGCAGTCTTCAGCTATTTCTGGATAAGACTAGCAATTAGCATGCCATGTGTAATTCATTGCTGGCTCTGGCTGCTTATTTCCTTGTTCCAATGCAGCCTAATTTAGGGGACTGGATTTATTTCACTTGGAAATGTGATTTTGTGGAGACCTCTAAAATGTCATCGTGAGATTAATGGTTTTCTGTAGCCAGAGTTTGCCAAGCCTGGTGTTTGAAGCTCAATTATTAGTTTTCAGCAGCTCTCTGGTGGGGAGTAACAGCTTGCTGGGATGATATTTAGTTTCAGAGGAAACTGTTAAAAGCAACTGCCGCAAGAAGGATTGCTAGTACCTGAAGAGGGAGACATGAAGGAGGAACGGGTTGATCTGAGGTGGGTTAATCCTACAGCACCTCTCCGCTTTGATGTTGTTCATGGGAGACAGTTTACATCATTATTATTACTAATGGAAATATTAACTGACATGCAAACATTTACTGATCTATTGGAGGCCAAAGGTGCACGTGTGCCTTTTTTGAAATGGATGTTGCCTCTAGAGAAAGAAGGCTCTTTGTAGTGGTCCAGTGAGGAGCCCTGAGGCTGCTGAGCTCTGTGAGGACTCCTGACATGTTCTCCTGATGCAGGGCAACAAGAGGGAACTATGCACATAGTCTTTCTGGTTTCGAGTGTGGGGATATAAATTGAAAACCCGGCCATGGTACAAAAGGAAAGCATTGGTTTTTTGTTCCTTTGTGTAGCCCTGTCTGTCCTGGAACTTACTCTGTAGTCCAGGCTGGCCTCGAACTCACAGAGATCCACCTGTCTCTGCCTCCCAAGTACTGGGATTAAAGGTGTATGCCACCACCGCCCGGCTTGCATTTGGTTCTTTATTTCTAGAAAGATGTATTGGGGTTGTCAGTCCTTAAGGAGTTGACTAATTCTCTGGATTTTTCCAGCAGCTCATTGTGCCCACTCTTGCCAATGGTGCAAGCTCAAGAAGGGCAGGATGCAACAAGTGGAGGATGTGTTTGACTGCTTGCCATACACACACTGATGATGCTGGGCCAGCCCAGGTATCACTCACATCCTGGTGTCTTTTCTTTTCATACCCATTGAAGGGAAGGAGATCAACTTTGCTCTCTGAATATTGCTTTTTTTTTTTTTTTTAAGGAAAAGAGATGTATTTTCTAATACATGAGCTATATTTTTTAGTTTCCTTACCACCTTCCAAAATATAGAAAAGAAGCTAAAGAAAGAGAAAAAAAAAAAAAACAAATGCATGGGACACACACGTATTGTAAAACAAAGCTCTTATGCATGGGACACACATGTATTATATCTCTTGATTGAAGAAGTCAGATAGGCAGTAGATTCTAGTAGTAAGTGAATGACAGCAGTCCAACTGATCCATCATATACAACGATGACATCCCATTCAACTGGAAGAAACCAGATTGGTTATTGTCCCATTTCCATACTGGTAGGTAGGGTTACCTCTTCAGCATGAGGAATGATGAGACAGGATGTGGAATTGGCATAGGCAATTTAGGATAAAAAGTGCCCACAGAAAAGTGATTTCTTTCTGTCTGAAAGTAAAAAATGTCCCTGGATACCTTGCAGCTTTGTCCTTGCCAGAGACCAGAGATGTAGGAATTGTTTGGAGGCTTTGGTCTTTTATTTGGTTCCTTAGGTTTTTTTTTTAATTAATTAATTAACTTATTTTATACCGTTGAGTGTTTTTTATGCATGTTTGTATGTGTACCATGTTTGGGCCTGATGCCTTTGAAGGTCAGAAGAGGGCTTCAAATCCTTTGAGACTGGAGTTACGTTATGAGCCAGCACGTGGCTGCTGGGAATTGAACCAGGGTCTTTTGTAAGAGCAGCAAGTGCTCTTAGCTGGCGAGTTGGCTTGCCAGCCCTTTAGGGTTATCTCTCCAGAGGCAGGAATGTTAGAGTAGCACTAAAGGGCCCCAAGAGAATAGAGTCTCTAGCCTGGGCAGAGACCTCATTCAGTTGGGTGGGTCAATCATTTGTCCAAAGAGCTACCCTCGGGAAGGAGGGATCAACCCCAGGAAGGTAGATGTAACTTAAACCATGCTAAAGAGATAAGAGATAATGAGATACTGTACTTTTCCTTCCAGAATTCCTGTCAACTAGTATAGTAGTTTACGAGGCTGTAACTATGCACTTTCTAATTGTGCTTTCTTTTTGCTGGCCCGCTATGCCTCTGACCATCATGCTGGCTTAAACAAACAAACAAACAAACAAACAAACAAACAAACAAACATGGCTTCTTTTTGCTTTTCTCTTCTCCATTGGAATCTTCTGGTGACCAGGAAGGGACTCCCCAAAATTTTTAGTAACAAAAAGGCTAAGAATGTTATCATCTGGCATCTGAGACTTCCAGCAGATACTTTCCCATTTTGCTCCCTGTCTACTTGATGTTTCTGTCACTGTGTTTTAAAAGTGCCTTGATTCATTACTTCTTTTCCCTCTATTACTAAGTGGGGGAATATTTGGGAGGAATTGGCTGAGGGGAAAGAATATGATTGAAATACATTATATATAATTAAAAAATACAGATCAGTCATGAAACTGTTATCACATTGAATTGTGGTATTTGGGGATGACCTGAATCCATGTTCCTGGGCCATGGACACTCACATTTAGCTCTAGAATAAACTATCTCTTATTAACTCCCACCCTCCCCGCAAAGGACACAGTGCTAAGAAGGAATTAGATTAGACTTATTGCACAGAGCTCTCGCAGTTATTCAAATACTGTGACTTGAGGCGTTGTTGAACATGTAGTTTGTTGCCAAGGAAGGTCATTTCTGGAATTTTTGAGGCAAAGTAAGCTGCTGTGGGAGAATTCAGGCACAATAGTTGTGTGTCATGTAAAGGTTGATGAAGGATCCTTAAAATCTAGTGTTTTGGGGAAGGGGAGCCATCTTGTCTTCTTCCTGTACCTTAGTGCAGAGACTATCATGCCTGTAGCATGAATTTTAATTGGTCTTAATAATAAAAACCCTGGAGTCAGATATCGGGGTAAATGTTGAAAGACCTGAAAAGTAAAGAAGCCAGCCAAAGTCACCTCTTGCCTCTACCAAATCCTCAAACCAAAAGGGGAAGAGTTACTGTCTCCTCCCACCTTACATTCCTCTCTCTGCCCAGCCACATCACTTCCTGTTTCCTCCTCCCAAATACTGGGATCAAAGGCATGTGCTTCCTAAGTACTGGGATCAAAGGCATGAGATCCCAAGTGTTGGGATCAAAGGTATGTGCCACCACTGCCTGGCCTCTATGGCTAACTAGTGGCTAGCTCTGTACTCCGATCTCCAGGCAAACTTTATTTGTTAGAGCACAAACAAAATATCACCATACATGCCTATGGTGGCTTCTAGGCTTTTCCACTCTGGTCCAGCCTTCCTCACTGTTGCCAAGGAGTTGGACCTTAGATGTGCTGGACGTCTGGTTCCTTGTCATCTTGGCCTGAAATGATTACATGGGTAAGGTAGGAAGAGGAGGTAAGGAAGCTGACTTTTTTTTTTTTTTTTTTTTTTTCGAGACAGGGTTTCTCTGTGTAGTTTTGCACCTTTCCTGGAAC
The DNA here is from genome assembly GCF_004664715.2 of Peromyscus leucopus. Lineage (NCBI taxonomy): Eukaryota > Metazoa > Chordata > Mammalia > Rodentia > Cricetidae > Peromyscus > Peromyscus leucopus. The sequence continues at coordinate 55,532,386 of NC_051079.1, forward strand.
TCAATTGGTAGCCCAGGCTGGCCTCGAACTCACAGAGATCCACCTGGCTCTGCCTCCCGAGTGCTGGGATTAAAGGCGTGCGCCACCACCGCCCCGCTGAGGAAGCTGACTTTTAAAGGCGATCTGAGCAGGCAGTTGATCTGAACCATTAGGGTACGTTCTGAAGGCTAGAGAACAGCTCAGCATCTGTGTCTGGACACTGGGTCTGGCTTGGCCATTATAGATGTGTCTCAGGTGGTTTCCAGGATACAGGCTTACCCAGGCTGACAGTGGGGTGTTGTCTGTTTGTACAGCACAGGCTAAGTGTCAGACCACGGGTGGGGGTGGGGGGGGTGGAGGGGGGTGGGGGGTGACTGTTGCAGAGGCTAAAAAAATGTGGTCGTCCTCAAGTAACAGACTCAACAATCACTTTCACATTATTAAACCCAGTGGCTTAAGCCCGTTTCCTGTCTGCTTAGCGCTCCAGGCTTACTTTAGTGGGGCCTTAGGAAACTTTGTTTCAGGTAGGTCTATTGTTTCAGTTTCTATGCTTCCACTTCCTGAAACCACTTGTCAGGAAAGCAGACTTGAGAATGTAGAATGCCAACCTCTGCTCCGAGAGACGATGCTACTGATCCTTTAAGGTTTGGGAAACCGTGAAAGATACAGGAGACAGAGGAAGCAGCTAAGAGAGGGACTTGTTGACCTTTGCCTCTGGCTGTAGATGTAAAGTCTGGGAAGGAGACTAGATGTCATGGCATTATTATTATTATTATTATTATTATTATTATTATTATTATTATTATTTTGTTTAGGTAATGCTATCACATAGCTCAAAATAAACCCACTTATTAAGAAGTGCTCATTTGGAAGACCATGGCTATCCTTTTCTTCCTTTCAACTGGTCCATTATTTTTCAATGCACCTTTCTAGAATTTCTTTTTGCACTTAATGATACAGTTTCATTTTTAAAAAATACAGCATAAACTATCATCATTTCACATGTAATAAAAAAAATATCATAATCGTTTTCCTATACCATGCTTTTAATGTTTAGTATGTTTTGGAGACCATTCTGGGTTTAACACATCAAAAGGCCTCTCGCTTCCTGTGGTGGTTTGAATAAGCAATGTCCCCAGTAAGCCAGGATATTTGAACCCTTGGTTTCTAGTTGGTGGCACTGTTTGGGGAGGTTTGGGTGGTGCAGCCTGGCTGTAGGAAGTCTGTCATTTGCGGCTTTGAGTGAGACCTAACGTGGAGCCTCACCCTACTTCCAGTTTGCTCCCATCATCTGCTTGCGTGTGAACCGTCTGCTTCCTGTTCCCACAGGAAGCCGTGCCTGCTGTTTACAGCTGTGCCTCCACGCCATGATGGGCTCTTTAATCTCCCTGGAACGGAGAGCCCCAGTAAAATCTTTCTTCTATAGGTCGGCCCGGTCATAGTGTTTTGTCACAGCAGCAGCAAAGTAACTAATACATGCGCCTACCTTTTCATTTCCCTTTCCCCATTTATGTCTAGAACGGAGTAAGTCAGTCCTCTGCAGATGAAAAAATTGGTTTATTTGCAAATTTTGATTTTTTTAAATTAAATAAAACAAATTGCATATTCCATTTCAGTTAATTTCAAGTCGCAAACGTGCAAGGATAGCTTTAGGATAGACTTCCAGAATTGGGATTAGTAAGTCCAGAGCATATGCTTGTATAGCTTGGCTGATCGTGTGAAGCTGCTCTCCATGGGGTTTTTCCCAGCACTCCCTGGGGCACAGGGTCTCTCTCTGCAGCCCTGACTGGCCTGGAACTCTGTAGAACAAGACTGATCTCAAACTCAGGAGACTCATCTGCCTCTGCTCCCTGAGTGCTGGGAGTAAAGTCAAGCGCCACCATGCCTGGTCAGTTACAGCATTCTTAATAATTATGTATTGATAATCATATGTTAAAGATGTGGATGATTACACACTAAGGATGCTGAAAAACTTAAGGAGTAATAGCTTCTCTTTTGAAATGGAAAATAATCTTTCTTAGAGGTTTTTAGGAAATTGGGTTTAGTCTGAAAAGTGTTTGAGCCAATGGTGATTGCTGTGCTCAGTATCTTAGGAAGCGCTTTCCATGACTTGGGAGCTGGGCGTAGAGGGTGGTCTGAGACCCATGCCGAGTGATCCACACAGGTATTTCTTACTGCAAAGCACTTGGCAGTCACATATCTGCCTTTCTGAAAAGAGATGTGTCGAAGTCTGTTCTTTTACCTTTTTTCACTTGGTATTATTCTTGGAAGCTGTGGCGACACTATCTCGATGCGCTTGTCTATAAGCAGTGGCTATTTTAGCTGTCAGCCTTTGAAGCAAATACAATGACCAAGTAACTGAAGGAACTTAAGGGGAAACCTTGAATTCCTCTCAAAGAGAAGTGGTGTGCACCATTGAATTCTGTGTACAGATACATTTTTCTTACTTAATTGCTGGTTACATATGTGTTAAGACTAAATTCATGGTTTATCAATTTCTGGGTCTTCCTTTTCCCTTTCTTCAATTTCTGGGTCTTCCTTTTCCCTTTCTTCATGATTCCCTCCTCCATTGTGTACAATTTCCTTGTGTCTTCCCTCCAGTTCTCTGACAAACATGAAATTTTAAGATACTCTTGCTTGAGAGTTACCAGGCTATCTAAGGATGAGCTTTGGGGTGAGGGAAGGGGTGGTAGTGCATGGAGTGGGTGTTGTCCCCTTGTGATTGAAGCCATACAGCCTTCATCCCATAGCATCTACCTTCTTCAGTTTATTATGTCACTGAACTTGAAACTGTTGATAGCATAATGCAGCTCTTCGGCCAGGCACCGGAACAACTCCTAGAGCTAGGTGAATGGTGAGATGGTAGAAGTGAGGACCTGAAGACTGCAGGTCTCCTCTTCTAGGATCAGAGCTGTGCTGGTTAGATTGTGTTGACTTGACACAAGCTCGAGAGACATCTGGGAAGAGGGAACCTCAACTGAGAGAGGACTTTCATCAGATTGGTCTATAAACAGATCTGTGGGGGCATTTTCTTGATTCACGATTGATATGAAAGGGCCCAGCCCACAGTTGGTGCCACTGAAGAGCCCGTGGTCCTGGATTATATAAGAAAGCAAACTGCAAGCCAGTAAGCAGCATTCCTCCATGGGCTCTGTTTCTGCCTCCAGCCAGGTTCTTGTCCTGATTTCCTTCAGTGATGGACTGTTCCATGGAAGTGTAAGCCAAATCAACCTCTTTGTCTCTGAGTTGCTTTGGTTATGGTGTTTTATTTTAGCAACAGAAAGCGACAGAGCACAAGAACCCAAAGGAGAGATATTAGTAGTACTGCTTTAGTGTGCATTCAGATAAAGTAGAGAAGAAGGACTGTATTCAGTGTGGTGACACACAAAAGCTCTCCAGTATAGTGTGGTACAAGAGGGCAGTGGCGCTCCTGTGGGATAGTGTGGAAACTCCAGAGCAGCCGGCTTGTAGAGTCCCCTGAAGAGGTGTGGCGGGCTGGTCTTAGCTGGCTGGCTCCTTTTGCATCCACAGACCTCTTCTTCCTCCTCGACCTTCATTCCTCCTCTCCCAGTGTGAGCTTTCTGAACTGCGTTTGCTCGTTCCTTCTGGAATAACAGCTTCCAGATGGGCTTGCTCTTCAGTTCAGCTTGGCTTGGCGTGTTTTGGTCTGTGTCATCTGCAGTGTGTTGTCAAAAAACATTTTAACTCCGATTTTAACAAATTTTCTTATGTTAAAATTTTATCTAGAAGATTTCCTAGAGTTAGACTTCCATTAAAGAAATGATTTCTTAGGTTGGAAAGGCATAGTTTCTGGAAACAGTTCTGCTCCTTACCATTGTGTGGTTGTAGTCAAGTTTTAAAATTCAGTTCTCTCCTCTGAACAGTTGGGAGAATGGCATTTCTCTCCCTCAAAGGGTTGCTATAAGGATAAGAAATGAGAGTAAATTAGACTGTTTCTGGGGAAGACATAGGATTGATAGGGCTTTTCTTATTTTATATTTCAAATAAGTTCATCCAGTAAGTTGAACTGTTGAATCAACCAGAGTTTATTGGATCATTCTTGTATGCCAGAACATATAACGGATGGGCCGAACATAGAAATATGATCCCATTTCACCCTTACAGAGTCACAAAGGAACAGACTTGAGTCTTGGATAGTTTAGAGCGACACAGTCACATGGGACCCACACAGGGCCCCCAGTGTTCTAGAGGTCCATAGATCCATCCTTCACACGAGAGCGTATCCCGTGTCCTGATGGCAGCCCTGGGGATGTGGGTCTGTGACAAACAGCTTTAATGTCCCTCAAGTTTTGGCTTTCACCAGGCTGAGGAACTGTTGAATCTTCCTCTGTGGTGACATAGCTCGCCTGAACTAGCTGAGATGATGCTTAATACAGAGCTAACCCCAGATTGCCCCCGACTGAGTGACGTTTCCATCCAGTTGGTTATTATGGGGGAGATTTCATAGGGATACATTTCACAGAGATACGTCTTGGGCATCGTAACCAGTGGTGATGCTATTGGAGTTTTGTTGTTCTTTTTAGAGAATGTGGTGAATTAGCCCAGACATGGAGAAAATAATTTCTGTCAATTTCAGGACTGGAAGAGGTCTACATTTTTAGGTTGCTTTGTAGAATTCCCTGGGATCATTCAGCTGTTCACTTGGATCATCTGGAGAACAAAAATCCCATAGGAATAGTTATAGACTCACAAAAACAATAAGAGAAAAAAAAATTTTAAACAAAAAGCCCAGGGTAGCCATTGTGGTGCATGTCAGTGTTCTTAGTAACTGGGGGAAACTGAGGCGGTAGAATCTTTGAAGTCGGTGAGTCTCAGATGGGAATGTGCTAACAGGGACTCATGCCTACATCTAGCTGATTGTTTTCAGCTATCGCTAACCCTTCTCACAAGCAAGCGAACACAACACACACACACACACACACACACACACACACACCCCTAAGAAAATGCCTAAACAACATAAAAAAAAGAGTTAAACTTTAAATACTTCATGAAAATTATATTACAAGGATACGAATGAGATACTCGAAGAATCAGAATCATGTAATTATAGAATCTCCAGGAGCAACCTCCTCAGTTCCATTAGGGATCATCCGAGGTTTCCTGACCCATTTAGACTTTATAACAGACAGTGGTAAACTGACCTGCTTGGACTAGGACACTAGTGTAGTGTAACCACACAACAGAAGGTAAGGGCAGTTCTTCCCTACTTCTGTGGTTTTTTTTTGTTTTGTGTTTTGTTTTGTTTTATTTTATTTTTTTCAAGACAGAATTTCTCTGTGTAGCTTTTGGTGTCTGTCCTGGAACTCACTTTGTAGACCAGGCCGGACTTGAACTCACAGAGATTCACCTGTATCTGCCTCCTGGGTGCTGGGATTAAAAGCATGTGCCACCACCACTCGGCATTTTTTTTTTTCAATTTTATTCTTGTGCCTGTGGAGGGCGTCAGATCCCCTGCAACTATAGTTACAGATGATTGTGAGCCACATGTAGATGACTGAATTCAGACCTGGGTCCTCTAGAAGAACTGTCAGTGCTCTTAACCACTAAGTTCTCCGGCCCCTTCCCTACTTTTGAAACAGATGGCTTCCCCAAAGCCAGCTAGCACACAGCCGGGGGAATTCTCCCAAATGATAGATAGCCAGCTTCAGTGGGCAGAGGGGACAGGGAGGGCTTCTAGCCATTCAACTATGGCCCTGTCAGGATTCTAACTGCTGCAAAAGAGTGTAAGTTCAGGTCACTTCAATCTCCGGGGTGAACCTACTTTCCCCAGTGGCAAGCAGTCATTTAAAACACTCACCCACTGCCTGGAGCTTTAGAAACCCACTTCCCACTCCCCCCACCCCAGGCAGGCTGTCTTGCATGGATGTTGTGCTCTTCTTTCTGTACCCGGCATTTTCAGTGGGAAGACTAGCTCCTGCCGAGGGATGGCTTCTTAATGGTCTCAACTGTTTGCCTTTCCCTCCCGGTTTGAAGGACCTGGAGGGAAATGGCGGTTTCCGCTTTTCCCCTCATTGCCCACAAAACATGTCCCTGCTCCTCCCGCGTGCAAGGCGAGCACGGAGAGCAGTGTGTGGCCTTCTCTGTTCTTTGACTGATAGTGTCAGTTTTTTGATGGAGGAGAGGAGTTTGTTGCATGCATTTTGAAGCCAGAAAAGGAGGGGGGTAGAGGAAAGCATTATTTTATTGTCACGGCAGCTAGTCTTTTGTCAACTTGACACCAGCTCGAGTCACCGGGAGGGAAAGCTCCTGAGGGATGATCTCCGTCAGATTTGCCTGTAGGCAAGTCTGTGGAGGCATTTTCTTGATTAATGGTTGATGTGCGAGGGCCCTGTCCACTGTGCGCCATGCTGCCCCAGGACAGGTCGCCCTGGGTCGTGTAAAAAAGGAGGTTGAGCAGGCCATGGGCAAGGAGCCAGCCACAGTGTTCTTGCACGGCCTCTGCTTCAGTTCCTGCCTCCATGGTCCTGATCAGTCCCTGCCCTGCGTTCCCTCAGTGACCGGACTGTGGCCTGAGGTGTATGAGATAAATAAACCCTTTCTCCCTCAGTGTGCTTTTGGTCAAGGTGTTCATCACAGTAACAGAAAGCCGACTAGGGCCCTTGTAAATGAGATGCTGCTAAAACATGCGTCCATTAAGCCCCTGCATTTACTTTAGTGGTAGGTGCTGCACCCCACCCACATCAGTGTTTAAATTGCTTTTAAATTGTTAGTGTCAAGAAACAACAAGTTCTGGAGATGAGTTTGGGAATCAGTAGGAAATACCTCCATACAGTGTAGGATGGTGTTGACCTAATGGCCGGGGGTTTCTCAGTAGCTATGTGATAGATCAGTGAGTTTATGATGATAATGATAGATGACTGAAGATGTAGCTCAGGGCTTGACATGCCTGAAGCCCTGGGTTCAGTACACAACACTAAATAAATAGATTTTATTCCAAAGGACAGTTTGCTGTAATGCAGTGGAATATTTTATGAATTAAAGGTAGCTAGGATCTATGAGTTGTTTTTCTGGAAAATTTGTTAACTAATGCTTTTAAAACAATCATTTATGTATGTGTGTGTATATGACATGTGTGTACATGACTCAGTGCGTGTGTGGAAGTAAGAGGGCAGCTTTTAGGGGTTTTCTTTGTCTTCCACAGGGGTTCCAGGAACTGAGCTCAGGCTTGGCAGCAAGTGACTTGACCTGCTGAGTCATCTTGTTGTCCCCTTTTGTTAGTGCTTTTGTGTTGTAAGTTTAAAATAACTTGTGGTGTGGTTGTTATCTCAATACTTATGTGTGTAAAATGACTTAACTATAAAGATTGACACTAAAATACAGTCGGAAAGTCATTAGCTAGAGTTAGCCAATAATTCTCATTGAACTGGGGCATTTGTTTAAGTATTCGGGTGCTAGCTCAGAGTAGCAAGATGAACCATGAAACCACCTGTTGATGTCTTCTCAGGAGGTTTGATTTCTGTATCTAATGAGACGGTCCTCAGCTAGATGGTTTGAACAACTCACTCGCTTTACACACCAGCAAAGCTGCCCCAGTTTCCAGGTGCACAGAGGGGCAGGAGCATCTCCTGGAAGTCTGCACTGCTGTCTTGGAAGAGGAAAACACCCCTCATTTCCAGTGATGAAGTTCCACCAGGGTGTGAGAGTTACTGATGTGACAATGATGTTCGAATTCCTAGCCACTCCCCCATGACTGTGCATGCGCTGGCAAGATGCTTAGTCATCCCAGGGCCTTCCGTCCTACATAATCCGTGTGCTGTGCGACTCACATAACTTGCTTGCAGCATGATCATGTAATCTATGTGCATGTGTGGTGTAGCTACAGAAGCCCATATGCGCATGTGTGTGGGAGAATCTATAAAAGAGGGTTCCACATATCCCTCCTCCTCTTCCTGCACCATCTTTCCATAGGCCTAAGCACCCCCTTCTATTTCCTCCCCTTAATAAACTCTTATAGCTGGTTTTGTTGTACTTCCTGGCTTTTCTTGCATGGTAAACAGTGCCGCTTAATGAATAACATTGCGCCGCTTAATCAATAACAAATGAGCCTTCAGAACTCCAGATTGGTAACATCTCAGTCTCCTACAACTCTCCCTGCCCCCAAGGCCATCTTTGCAGTCTGATGCTTGCATAGGTAGCCAGGGAGTGGGGCTCGTGTGTGTTCCTAGCTTTGTGTGAAGACATGCAGAGAGTTCTGTTCCCCTCCTCATTGCTCTCACGGGTGAGTGGGAGAGGCAGCTACCCCTTTGGGGTTGCATAGCTGATATCTTGCATGTCAGACACTTACATTGTGATTCATAACAGCAACAAAATTACAATGAAAAAGTAGCAATGAAATAATTTTATGGTTGGAATCACCACAACATGAGGAGCTGTATTGAAGGGTCACAGCATGAGGAAGGTTGAGAACCACTGCTCTAGAAGAAGGAGGTCATCAGAGAGGCCCTGAACCCTTCAGGCCCCAGCTGAGAAACCTTCTTAATTGGACAGAATAGGTTTAGGTTCATACTCTTTTTTTTTTTTTTTTTTTTTTTTTTCTGTCTGTTTCTTGTTTGCAAGCTGTGTGTGAATGTGGACAGGAAATGCATTTAAAGTTCCTTCATCGTACATCCCTCCTCCATCATCTTCAAGGTTCCCCTCTCCTTCACTGCTTTAAGAACTCCAAGATTGGTGTGGCATCTGCCTTCCCTCGAAGGTGGTCTCTGAACTTTGAAGACCTCACCTGCCTTGTCAGTGGGATTGATGGAGGACTGTTTGATCTGGTGGTGTGGACTATTACTGGGCTCTGACCAGTTCTCACTTTAATAGTGGCCAGCTCAGTGGCAGTTTGGGGTTTAAGATAGTCCAATGACTTGTGTTTTCCAGATTTCTTTCTATGTCTTGACCTTATCTTGATCACTTCTGTTTTTCTTTGGAATCCTCTAGCACACACTGGTCCTCTTAGGTGAGGGTTCATGAATGTATTGGTCGTACTGGTGGCCTCAAGGACCCAGGGTGTTAGGGGAAACCCTGTGTGTACTCGTTTGCTTAGAGATTGTCAAAGACTTAGCAGTAATATTATTAAAACTTATCATTTCATGGGTGGGGAAACTGAATTTGTTTGAAGTAACAAGAAGGACGACACACTAAGCCCACCTTTGCTGACTAGAAAGACATCTGAATAGTTCAGAAGTCAGAGGAGTCTGGGTACCTTAGGCTGTGATCCCAGCCCAAGGAGGCTGAGGCAGGTAGATTCTGAGTGTGAGGTCAGTGTGGTGTGCTGTGGTGTAAGAACCTGTTTCAAAATGAAAAAGAAGGCCATGCTGGGGGACGGCAATGGCTCAGGGGGTAAACGTGCCGTACGAGCCTCGTGACCGGCGTTCCGTGTTCTACTCACCTGTTTTTAGTAATGCATCTCTTCCATTCACTGAATGTTCCAGTTCTTCTGCCTTGATATTCTTTCCTCCTTGTGATCTGTTTTGTAGGTGAGGCTTTCTGCTGACATTTTTTGAGTTATTGAAATTTTCATTTCCAGTATTTTACTTTATCTTTCTGACATTTTTCTCCTTGTTGTCTCCTGTATTGACTTTTTCATTCCATGCAGCTGTTTGTATTTTCTTAGAATTATTTCAAGAAGTTTGTGTCATCTTTGATTTCTCTGAGCCTATTTATAATAATTCTTTTGAATTCTTTGTCTGGAATTTCTCCCAGTTCATTTTCATTGGGGGACATTTCTATGGGACTGGTATCTCTGGAGAAGACACATTGACTTGGTTGTTATGTTTTTGTTTTTGTTTTTTTTTTTCTGTGTTGAGACTTAAGCATCTGGAATCAGGTTGTTGGGTGACATTTTTAAAAAATTTATGTCACCCTTACTCTTTCAATGGAAATGTTGGCAATGCTCAAGAAGGACTAGGTTGTAGCAGGGTAGAGATATCATTGTCCTCTGTTAGACTGGTATTCAGGGCACCAAGCTTACTTTCCAATACTCCCCCAAGAGTAGACTACTAAATTAAATAATAGTCACCAAGGCAACATAGATCCACTATGAAAATACAGTAAAAGTTAAATAAATATCATCCCTTAAAGGCTACTAATTTTAGGAAGTAAAGGGCCACTGATAGATAGTACTATGTATACTAATATATTCAGTTCTATGAGTATGTGTGAAAAGGAAGAACAGAAGATGTATACTGATTAGATAGAGGAGACGGACATAAATACAAGGGTAATAGTGGGACTGAAATGGGGATGGAGGCATTTGGACCGTAAGTAGACTGCACAGAGATAAGAAAAGTGGTCAGATAACAGAAGTCTAAGTCACAGAGATCCAGCAACTAAGCCAGTCTGTGCTCCTTCGGAGAGGAAAACGAGAGAGGGAAAAGTAATGTGAGGAGAGGCGGAGAGGAGGAGAGAAAGATGGAGAGGATGGAGGAGAGAATGGACTAGAACAGAACTGAAGTGGTCTGCTAGGTTGAGGGAATACACATGTGAAGGGAAGACAGAGCCGGATGGACGTGCCGCAGCCTACGCGTACCGTCTGGACTGCTAACTGGATTCGGACTGAAGCCTCTGGGCATCCATCCCCTCCTTCGCTTTCAGAAGCTTGTGGTGGTGGCCTGATGAGAATGGCCCCCACTGACTCATGCCTTTGGATACGTGGTCCCCGCTTTGTGAGACTGGGAAGGGTGAGGAGGTGTGGCTTTGGTGGATGAGTGTGTCCCTGGGGGTGGGCTTTGAGGTTTCGAAAGACTAAGGCCATTTCCAGGGTGCCTCCCTCTGCCTCCTGCCTGTGGATCAAGATGTGAGCTCTCAGCTGCTTCTCCACTCAGCTACCCCCATGCTTCTACTGTACCACCCTAAGGTCTAACCCTCTGGGACTGTAAGTCCAGTTAAGTTCTTTTTTTTTTTTTTTTTTTTTTTTTGGTTTTTCGAGACAGGTTTCTCTGTGTAGCTTTGCGCCTTTCTGGACTCACTTGGTAGTCCAGGCTGGCCTCGAACTCACAGAGATCCGCCTGCCTCTGCCTCCCGAGTGCTGGGATTAAAGTTCTTTCCTTTATAAGTTGTCTTCGTCATGTGTTTTATCATAGCAGTAAGAAGGTAACTAAGACACCCGCCTCAACCCTGGAAGTCCTTTTGTGCTGGGCAGTTCTGTTCTTACCTCTGGATCTTCCTGTCTGGTCAGTGGGCAGGTCTCCGTACCTGGGGTCTCAGATGTCCGTCACATCCTTGGGCAGTCCTTCAGGAGACGGGTTGTGACCGCTGGTCACTCTGCTGTGTGCTGCTTCCCACTGTCCAGTGTGCATGACCGTGTGTCTGTTCTCCTGCAGACTCTGGCTCCTACCAGGTTTTCAGATGACTCTGTACTGTTCTGATTCAAAGTTAACTTTCCCACGATCCAGCAATGTTCTTGCGAGGCTTCAGGATATAGTCCCTTGACACTTAGTCTGAGTATCCCAACAATATTCCTCATAGAATATCTTGGGATGCTGAGGCACTGACAGAGCAAGGATCTTTTTCCTCTCTCAGTACTGGGGATTGAACCTAGGACCTCGTGCATGCTAGGCAAGCAGTCTACCATTGAGCTACAGACAGCCCCAGCCTTATCAGCGAATTTTTGGAAATGGTCTCTCAGGGCTGCTCCGAGTGCTGACTGCCTAGCACTGAGGAGAGCATTTTCCAGGCATCTCCTTTTGCTAGCTCTGCTGCTTCCCTGGATGAATGTGCAGTGCAGAATTTTCCCTCTGGCTCCTACAGTACTCTGCTGCCGGCATCCCTCTTACTGGGAACAGGGAACGTTCCAAACTGAGCCTGTCCCTCCAGGATGTACGCTGGACTTCCTCTCCTGATTTCTAAAGTTCCTTATTTTATTTTAATGTTGGAGTTAGAATTACTAGGCATCATTTACCTCTTCTGATAGCTACTTTTCAGCTTAGTCCCTGGAGACTCTGGCAGACCATGACAGGGTGTTGCTACCATCTTCCTAGCCTGAATATCTCACATTTCCATTTTCTGAAAGACTTCATGTCTTTTTTGTGTTTCTTTTACATCCTACCTTGATATGCTGGCTAGTTTTATGTCAACTACAAGGCAGAGTCATCAGAGAGGAGGGGGCCTCCATTGAGAAAGTGCCTTCATAAGATCAGGCTGTAGGCAAGCATGTGGGGTATTTTCTTAGTGATTGATGGGGGACAGCCCAGCCCAATGTGAGTGGTGCTGTTCCTGGGCTGGTGGTCCTGGGTTGTATAAGAAAGCAGGGTGAACAAGCTAGTAAGTGGCACCCCTCTGTGGCCTCTGCATCAGCTCTTGCTTCTAGATTCCAGCCCTGTTTGAGTTCTTATCTTGACCTCCTTCAGTGATGAACTATGATCTGGAAGTGTCAGCTAAATAAACCCTTTCCTCCCCACTTTGGCATCTGATCATGGTGTTTCATCACAGCAGTAGAAACCCTAAGACAGTTGATGAGGGTTTGCTTTTCTTCTTTGTGATTGGGTGGTGGAGGAAGCAAGGTAACCCAGAGCTGGAAGAGGACACAGAGGAACCACTCAGAGATGGATATGTCAGTGTGGGAAATCTGCAGAACAGCAGCATTATGTAGGCAGCGGTATATATTGCCACGTTTTCTAGAAGGGTTAGATAGTTAGCTTATTTTGGGAATACCCTTGAATACTTGGTCTCTCTCCTCTGAAAGTGAGGTTCTGCTTATTGTCAGAATTTAAAGATGAGAGTTAGGGAAGTGGGAGAAACCCTGGAAACTTGGGATGCACACACTGACCTTCCCTTGACTAGGTCTGATGGTGTAGATGGATTTGCCGGGTGAGTGATGTAAAGTTGTCTGGGGTGACTGGGAATGTGGAACAGGTAGGGCTCAGGGAGAAAGCTTTCCTGTAAGAGAAAGGCAAGTCGTGTACCAAGGAACTCAGGAGTGGGAGTTGCCAAATGTAAGTGGATCAAAGTCCAGGAAATCACAAGGACATGGATGTGGATGGACCATGTGGGAAGAATCTGGCGGATATTTGGGATAATGGGATGCTGCTTATCTGGGCTGTTATATCAGCTGCTATTTAACTAAGTGCCTTTAAGGGCTTTTAGAGTAGCTTCTAAGAAAAAAGAAGTTATATGGGTAGAGGAGAGTCCTCAGAGATGAAAGCTATAATAATTCAATTCACCATAGAAGTATTTCTGCTTTTAACTAGAGTAGAATAGTTTACATGCTAATATTTCCACAAGGAAAATTGGCAAAGCCAGATAAAGTTAAGAAAAAAAAAGTGGTGTCTGGTACTTGAGGGACCAGGATTTTGACAAGGGAAGCGTAACAATGGGGAACTTAACTTTCTATGATATTTTACTCTCTAGGTATTTGCTGGCTCTTAGGGGACTTGAGAAAAAGATAAACAAAGAAACCAGATAGAAAGTACCTTCTAAAAACCTGGGGCCATGGATAGAGCATTTGGTAGAATGCCATGTTGGGAGACAAAACTAAGTTTTAGTCATGAATGCACTGTTACGAGAGCTCAGTTTTAAGACACAAAGAGAAAATTATTTGTAAAAGCAAAGAAACTAAGTTGGCCGTGGCAAGGATTTGGGATCCAAACTTTGAAGTCCAAGGCCCAGTAAACACCCAGGATTCCTGTGACGGCCTGGTCCCAAGCTAGAAAAGAGTTAAATTTAGCCGAGAGAACCTTCACTGAAGACTGAAATTCAGGTACTTACCTGATGGCATGTGTCCACAACCCTTCTGCTCACCTCTTAATGTCACCGAGCTAATAATCCCTGAGCATCTGTGATAACATCTAGTCTGTGGTCTCCATACTTGAAGGAATTTTTAGATCTGCCTGAAATCTTTGGTTCACAGTTTGCTCAAGTATGTTAAGTATTGTGAAGAACTATTCTAATGAGTTCTGGTGTAGAACATGACTAGGAAATATGAAGCCTCTTTAACACATTTCCCTCTTACAGATCACTTAATTTCCTTTTCTTTTTACCCAGATGCCTCAGAAGTTGGTCTTCACATTTTAAGTCCTATTTAGTGGTGATATTGACCTATAATCCCATCTATTCTAGAGGCGAGGCAGAAAGGTTACATATTTGAGGCATGCCTGGGCTACAGAGTGAGTTCAAGGCTAGCCTGGACAATTCAGTGAGCTGCTACCTTAAAGTCAAAAGCTTCTACAAAGAGAGCGTGGAGCTGTAGCTCCTTGGTTGAGTGCTCGCCTAGCATTCATGAAACCTTGGGTTTGATCTCTGCTGCCAAAAGGAAGAAATGGCAAATTCACAAGCTCAGTTTTACTAGGACACACTTAGTTGCTTTGGGTCAGTCCCATGTAGGGTTCCAGCACCCTTTTAATATGTAGATTAAGTCTCTTTGTTCAAGAAGTGTTTCTTGAACAGTAGATTCAAGTATTTTTTTTTTTCTTTCCATTGTTCATCGTTACCTTTTAGGGATCACAGTTATATACAATGCAGTTTCTTTCAAGTTTCAGAGCCCACAGTACTCATTTTTTTGAGTCCTATCAGTTATAGGACTTGCAGTTCCATGGAAAATTGAATTTGAAAATTCCATGGAACCTTTTCATTGTAATCTGGCTTTTGCTTCAAGATGCAGAGAAAGAGGAGGTTCTTTGTGTGCCCATTTTTAAGAAGGTGAAAGTAGTTTCATAAAATTAGGTGACTTGATCTTGCCATCTAGCAAAAAGGCAGGGTGGGATTGAACAGTGTAAGGGCATGCTTCTCACTCTACCATGATGTTCTTTAGTACTGGGCACAGTAAAGGTGAGCTATTCGGTCAAGGCAGCTTTGATGTTCATAATTTGTCATGGCTATTGATGGGTCTAGTTGGCAAGTTAGCATAGCAGAAACGTTTTAAACTGTCATTTGGTAAAAATAATAACTTAAGTCCATTGTACACATTTATGATATTCTCAAGTAATCGCTAAAAATATATTGAAATAAATATATATTGTTTTCTTTCTTCTCTCTTTCATGTACCTTATCTCCTGGCTTCTCCCACCTTCTGCCCAGTCTTCTCTATCTTCTGTCCCTTCTCTCTTCACTTCTGTGACATAGAATCCATGGTCAACTCTCCTGGCTTTTTTGTGACTTATCTGAAGGCAGATGCTTTCAGATCATTGATTGTTTTTTCTTCCTTACTTTCTGTCTGTCTGTCTGTTTGTCTCTCTTTCTCTTGTCCCCCCCCCACCCCCCATTTTAGAATGGTACCTATTAATTTATGTTCTTCCCTGGCTTTATTTAAGGGTTCTTCTAGTTATACATTCAGAGAGGGAGAGCTTTTTCTCTTATCCTGTCTAGTTCACGTGTTTATAGTTGTCGCGCTTCCGGAAATGGATCTGAAAGCGGCAGCGGCTGCCCTTGGCTTGGACAGAGTATCCTCAGCTGCGAACACTGCTGTGCCCTGACTGAGTCCTGCGTGAGTGGATTTGTTTGCAAATGCGTCTCCGAGTGTAAAGGTTACTGTCACACACTTGTTTACTCTGGCAAGATAAGGTGATGGTGAAAAGAGACTCGAGCTGCACCAGGCTGTCAGTCTTGGGATTTTTATGAAGAACACATGAGTTTCTAAGGATTATTGGGAGTTTTTCCTCTGTAAATAAAAAAAAAAAAAATAAGTTAAATTGCTAAAGTTTAGGATTTGGGGAGGGAATAAGGGGACCACATAGGAATTCTGCTTATACTTTTTGTTTTCACCTGGGAACAATTGTGAGAGAGGCAGAGTGGGTAGGAGATAAAAGGGCTTTCATAGTGTGCTTTCCATTGGCTTGGTTTTCACTGAGGAAGACACAGGTGAGGGAGGCTAGGGGAGGATTTTGTGCTTCTGTGTGGGGCCAGAGGAGGGGAAAGGCAGTCTGTGAAAAAAGTGATTGGCTTTTTTATTTGTGCTTCATTTGAGCATCAAATATGGAATCTGAGCCAAGTGAGAGCCCACCATGGTAAGGAAGATGGAGGCATTTGATAGTTTTACTGATCACATTTTAGGACTGCTTCCCTTTGTAGTTTGAGAATGCATTCACTCATTAAAATAATGGCTTTTAAAAAATTAATGTTTTATATGACAAGCACATTATCTTCAATCTTTTTCTCCTTTGTATATGTATTATGCTTTGTGTCCTTTTTATATGTAAAGGTACAGTATTACCATAGAAACATAAATCCAGAGTAGGTACAGTACCCAATACACTAGTGAATTTTTTTTTCAAGTAACAAATCAAAAGGCGTTTCCTTCTTTATCAAAATGGTAGTGAAAAGGTTATTGATGGAGTCGGGATACAGAGCCTCGCACATTCTTGGTACGGGTGGTTTGAGTGAGATGTCCTTTATAGTCTAGGGCATTTGACTACTTGGTCCCCAGTTAGTGGCGCTGTTTGGACAGTTTAGGAGGTGTGGCCTTGCTGAAGGATGTGAGTCACTGGAGGGTAGATTGTGAGATTTCAAAGCCCCAGCTCACATTAGTCTGCTTCATGCTTGTGGCTTAAGATGTAAGCCCTCAGCTTGCTGTTCCAGGCTACCACACTTCTCTGCTGAGATGGCGAAGGACCCTTATCGCTCTGAAACCATAAGGCCAAGTGAACACGTCTTCTACGAGTTGCTTTGGTCATGGTGTTTTCTCACAGCAATAGAAAAGTAACGGATACACTATCACTTAGCTACATACAGTGTCAGGACAGCATAGTCACTGCTAATTGTTTTCCCTTGTGGCAACCTGTGTGTATATGTGTAAACAAACAATAATGCTTTCAGATTTATTAAGCTACAGCTCTTCAGTGTAACTGTTACCACAATCCATCTTCAGAACCTTTCCTTGTTTGCACACTGAAACTCTGTGTCTGTTAAACACTAAGTCCTGAAGCCAAGCTCCTGGAAGCCACCACTCTACTCTCTGTCTTTGGATTTGACTACTTTAGTCACTTTATAAGTGGAATTACACAGCATTTGTTCTCTAGCGATGGCCTTATTTTAGTTAGCATAACGTCTTCGGTGTCCATTCATAGTGTAGCATGAATCAAAATGTCCTTCCTTTTTAGGTTAGTTGAACTGTTGACAGAGTTTCTCTGTGTCTCAGCAGCCACTTTCCAAATAACTACTCAGAGGCTTTGTATTTATTGTAAGTGCTCAACCAATAGCTCAGGCTTGTTATAGGTACTTCTTACATTTTAAATTAACCCATTTCCATTCCTTTACTTGCTGCCACATGACTCATGGCTTGTTACCTTATTTTTTACATGTCTTGCTTCCTCTGCATCTGGCTGGTGACTCCTCTGATTCTACTCTTCTTCCAAGAATTCTCCTAGTCTAGCTTTCCCGCCTAATCTTACCCTGTCTAGCTATTGGCCAGTCAGCTTCTTTATTAAACCAATCACAGCAACATATATTCACATAGTGTAAAAGAATATTCCATGTTTTTAACAGTATTCTATTTTGTATTTACTAGTTTATTATTCATTCACTTATTGATAGGCACTTGGATTATTTCCACCTTTAGGTCACTGTTAATAATACTGCTACAAACATGGATATACACATATCTATTCAACTCCTTGTTCAATTTCTTTCTGGATTTCTTTTCTTGATGACAGTCATTTTAATGTATATGAACTATTATCTCATTATAGCTTTGACTTGCATTTTCCTAGTGATTTATGAGTTTATGTTTGTGAAAGTTGTGCATTTCCAGTGCGCAATGCTACTGGGTTAACATTGCTATCCTGAAAGGGAGGCCCAGGATGCTGGAAGGGCAGACACCAGACATTGCAACTCCATGTCAGGCATCAGGGTTTGTTGTGACATCGTCTGGGCTCCAGTGGTTTGGGAAGTTACAGTTGCACATCTGTTTGCCTGAACCTCACATGGGCTGGCTACTGGGCTGGCCTCACTCAGTGCCTGCAGCATTCCCAGTAGGTACCTGACATTCCTTGCATTTGTACTTCCAGCATCCAGAGGTCTCCATTCCCAGCATCCTGAGGTCTCCATTACAATGCATGCTAAACGTTCTTAGTGTCATGTATGGTCCACTCAGGAGTGCTGTGCGGGAAGCGTGGCTCTGCTCCGTGTTGGCTCACCTTAGCAGATTTCTGTAGAGCCAGCGTTCTGTAGGTGGTGGCACTCAGTTGTACTGCTAGCTCAAAATGTGGACTGGCCTCCTTGGGCCACAGCTGCAATGTCCAGGTGCCCTGTGGCTGAGTTAGGGAAAACATTTCCCTAGGCGACAATTTGGGGGCAGGAAATCTCAGATAGAGCACTTGTTCAGACACTATTTTTTTCTAGGCATTACACTTTCAAGTGAATATGTACAACCCTGGAGCCTATTATGGGTGAGGTCTTGCCTTCCTGATACCATTTGTATTGTCCCAATGCAAACTGAACGGTTTCTCCTTCACTCTGTCGATCTCTTGCACAACCACACCTACTTTGGCCACACCTGCTATACTGCAGTGTGGGCTAAGTTCATGCTCTGTTCCTCAGAAGACAGTTCTAACTCTATCTGCTCCTTGTTTTGCTGTTCTTCCCTGTAAGTCTGGCTCAAGGCACTGAGTAATAACCATGCTGCATGCCGAATGTGATGCTGTCTTGAAATTTCCTCCATGAAACAAATTTGGTCAATTGCTCTTCTGCATCACTCAGATCCTCAGGACACAGGCAGAATACTGCCTGGTGCTAGTCCACCTCCCAGTTGAGTCCTGTTCTCCCAAACTCTGTGAGTTGGGCCTTCACTGTCCACATTTTTCTCCTGACATTATGGTCTTCTGCATTTCCACCAGAATTGCTCATTAAACTCTACTTACAGAATTCTAGAGCTTCACAATTCTGTAGCTCTGTACTCTTTCAAATTCCTCCAAAAATTAGTTTCGATGGCCTGTGAACCACATGGTCAGGTTTGTCACAACAGCCACTTCTTGGTACCCGATTTCCAGTGATATTTTTTTGTCACCATGATAAACTACTGCCAAGGTCCAGCCTCCACTCAGGTTCAGGTTCTGAGATGGGGAAAGGGTGTTGGCGCAAGAGAAACTTCTAACCTCCAAATGGATTGCACTAAAGTGGCCCCACACAGCTCGGGCCATCTTTATTTATACTTAAACAGAGTTTTTCTTACCAGGGTTACATGAACAGCTTCATTACTGGCTTCTATTTTTGACTTTAAGAAATACATCATAATTTAAGAAATACATCGTGATCATTGTGAAAGCCCCCATTGTTCCCCTTTATGCTTCCCCAAATGCACCTTCCCACACCCTGACTAACCTCATTCTAGACATAGCGTTCAGCATTTTTGCAGGCTGAACTAAATATTGAGCCAGACACATCCTGCTCTCATAGCACTTATGTCAGCTGGCAGCTACTTGTGGTTACTAAGTTAAAAAATAATAGACATGGGTCTAATGCTTTAAGGACAACAATATTCAAACCCAGACAATTCTTCCATGTCTGCAAGATATATGTTTATACAGTTCCCCTTTCTACAAGAGAGCCCCATGTCTCAATCTCTCTGTAAAAGGCAGACCTTGATAAAGCACTCTTTCCCATCTCACTGTACCATGTGTCCACCAATATAAGCTCCTGTGTATGGTAAAGATGGATCTATCCATCCCACATTTTGCATTGTATTTTTTCCTCTTGGAGCATACCAGATCCTACCAAGGACTCCATGCTTGGTGTCCAGGGAACTTTCTCTCAACAGTTAGCACTATATGGATCCCTGAGGCCTTTTCCCTATTCTGCTTATGCATGCCCTACTCTCCTTTCCAGAACTGTGAGACATGGTTAATGTTCCAAGTGTTGTTTTCTCATATGTGCCTAACTATCTCTATTGAGTCAGAAAAGTTCCCAGGATTAGGAGTTGAAGTTAGGAAATCCAGATAAGAGATTTGAGGAGCATTAGCCCCCTGTTGTATCTTAGAGGAAAAATATTTGAAAAAGAACAGAATTTTCAGGGAAAATTACAGCTGTTACATGTGTGACTAACAAAGTAAAACTAAAAGCCTCCCAAAGAATCAACACTATAATGAGAGAAAAAAGAGCCTGCAAGCTGCATGAATTTTGCAAATTCCTATGCTGTCCTGTGGACTACTGGTCCTTGCCAAGTGAGAGTTCATTTCTAAAGGTGCTTTGCCCTGAAAAAACCCATTGGACAGTCATATGTTGATTTGAGAGTTGGCTGCAGGGCTCCCGACAAACTACCTGAAAAGCAGCGTGTAGTATGCAGCGTTTATTTCTGCTGAGGGTCTGTTGTTGTAATGCAGGCATGGTGGATTTTACAGTACCTTAAGGCTGTGGGAGTCAGAGGATGCTTGTTTCCATGTCAGTGGGCCAGGAAACATAAGTAAAGCCAAAACCTGGGTCAGGATATTGCCCAAGGCCACCTCTCAGTGACCCCCTGCCTCCAGCTGGACTTTATCTCCCCATAGTGGTCCACAACTTCCCAGAACAGTGCCACAAGCTGTGAGCTAAATTTTCAGATGCATGAGCCTTTTGGGGGCAAATTTCACTTTTAACCCATAATAAGTAGCTCAAGGACAGAGAGAACACTGTAATTATAAGACAGAGATGGAATTGTCCACGAAAGGAGAAGACTGTTAGGTAATGGCTTTCCTTTTTTCTACAGTTATTTAAGCCAGCCTGAAAGCAATGCTTTATGGTTAACTCTACAAACTCTAATTCTCTGCTGCTCCATTTTATTTGTAAATAACAAAAAGAAAGGGCGTACAATTCTTATGACAGATGAACACGATTATGAACAGATTTTTGGGGAATCTAGTAAGATGGGTAATGATTTCAATGTTGGTTCTTGATCAGAAAGGATGTTCTTAACTGATTTTCAGAGGATACCAGTTCCTCCAGGTAGTTTTGCCCTCAGGTGGTTTTGGCTTATGTATTTCAGAGATTTCTTCCAGCCAAGAGGCACCTGGCCAAGGTGCAACTGAGAATTGATTACATTTATTTCAGTCTTTGGCTTTTGAAATTACACAACTATAAGATATTTTCAGCTTTTGATGGAGCAAGGAGGGTGTGAGCTGTAGGTGAGTAGGTGTTGAACTTCAAACCACAACAAGTCTTAAAGAATAATTCTTTTGGAATGATATGCAGACTTGTGCACACCTAAGATCTCAGCCAGACTCCCTTTATCCAGGATAAGATCTCAGCTTCTCTGATAGCTGTTGCTCTTTTACCACATCTGGTAACATCTGGAAACAGGTATATTTCAGAGCCAGACTGAGAATAATGGCGCCCTGTAGGATATCTCTTAGAAAAATGCTGTCTTCCTTCAGAGGGGTTGTGGTCTGATTGTGGATTCAGCAAGGTGAATACAAATGAAGAGCTACATGTGTGACCTGTTCCAAATGATGAAATTTGGCAATACTAGTGATGGTCTTTTTGCTCTTGATGTTATATATTTTTTTTTTCTTGTTAATCCTGTGCACATGTTACATTCACTACAGCTATCAGTACTGGAAAAAAAGAGCCAGGATGACAAAAGATTCTTGCATTCCTTTTAGGTCTTGGCATTTCCAGATCATACATAATAACCACAAATAACAATGGAAGGGATATAAGTAAAAATGTGGATTTTGACTTTCTGACTTTAAATGTATCAGCCATCTAAATCATTTGCAGAGATCACTTGAGTTTAAAAAAAGTATCCTTTATCATTTTTTAAAAAGACAGACAAGAGCCGGGCGGTGGTGGCACACACCTTTAATCCCAGCACTCGGGAGGCAGAGGCAGGCTGATCTCTGTGAGTTCGAGGCCAGCCTGGTCTCCAAAGCGAGTTCCAGGAAAGGCTCAAAGCTACACACAGAAACCCTGTCTCGAAAAAACCAAAAAATAAAAAAAAAAAAATAAAAAAATAAAAAAAATACAGACAAGAGACAGCGTCGTCCAGGGAAACTGGACACCTCATGCACATCTTCAAATGCAGTGCAAACTGGGTAATGAACTGGTGTGCACTTCCCTGCAGTGCCAGTAGGAGATGCTGTGAAGGTGTCTGTTCCTGACTCCAGGGAGAAGCTTTGGGAATTCTCTACCTTACCTTTCCTGCCTTTATCTCTAGTGATCTCTGCAGAATACCCCCTTTTCCTCAGAGAAGGAAGGAAGTGGGTAGGAACTGACTATAAAAAAATCCCACCAAGGACCCGTAGAGATGGCTCAGCAGTTAAGAGTACTGGCTGCTGTTCCTGAGGACCTGGGTTTGATTTCAAGCACCCAGTGGTAGCCTATAACAGCCATCCATAACTCCAATTCCAGGGGAATCTGACACCCTTTTCTGGCTTCCACGAGCACCAGGCACACACATGGTGCACAGACATACATGTAGGCAAAAGTCACATATATGTAAGTAAAAATTTAAAAAAAATCCCTTTTAACTTTTATCAAGCATTTCCTTTAAGATTTGCATTTATCAGGGCTGGGGATTTAGCTTGGTGGTAGAGTGCTTGCTAGAGGCCGTGGGTTTGGTTTTCAGCTCTGAAAAAAAAAAAAAAAAGATTTGCACTTATCAAATGTGCCTTATCAGTTGCAGTTTATTGAGGGAGTGATTTGATTTGTTAGCAGTACATGTTTAATGTTCTGAGGACCCAAACAACACCTGCTGAAAGAGCTCATTGCTCTCTAGGAAGATACCGGATGTGGCTGTAAGGCTTTCCTGTGTTATGTACTCCAGGCATGCTTCTGAATGCAAGTACATAATGTATACATTAAAAACCATTTTAATACACCCAGTATGCCAAACTCTTTCAGGTATAACTTCTAATCTGATGAAAATGTTGGGCTTAATAAAAAGCGTGTGCATATATATGCATAAATAAATAAATAAATATATATAATATACATATATTTATATAACAAAAATTATGCTGAATCCTTGTCGCATGTCACTTTGGCTGTTGGTTTCATGGCTTTAAGTACGGCTCTCTCATTTGGGACAGCCAATTTCCTCCTGGCGCTGAGTCAGATTTTGTTCCATTTGCTAAGAGATTAGGACATAGGCCCTTGGGGCCTCTCCTGTGGGTTCTTTCATCGGGTTCAGTGATGTCATCTTTTGGGAGGTCTAGATGGCATCATTGCTGTCTTCTTCCTTGCCAGATGTTCTCACTATAAGCTGAGAAGAGAGTTTTACATGAGAAAGACTGAGGTGTGTGCTTCCCAGTAAGAGCCCCTCCCTTGGTACGGCAGCTGCACAGGATGCCTCCATCGAGGGTCTCTCCCCAGCCACCCAGAGCAGGCTTGCAGCAGGTGGCAGTGTGCCTACTGTGACTGCTTTCAGTAACAGGGTTGACTCTAGGTGGCAGGTCTTGACCATGACAATTTAACAGGAGCCTAAATTTGCGTTTATATCCACTGAATTCTGTGTGGCCAAGATTCATCCTTGGAACAGAATGTAAGCAAATGTGTTACAGTAAGAAAAAGAGAGACAGATGGACAAACAGGCACAGATAGGTGGGGGTGGGATTTCTTTAACCCCATCACTCAGGAAGCAGAGGCAGGGGAATCTCCATGAGTCAAGGACAGCCTGGTCTCCATAGTGAGTTTCAGGCCAGCAAAGCTACACAGAGTGAGAACGGGTGGCGGAGGGCGTGGAGGGTGGGTGGAGAATATCATTTGAGCTTCGGTACCTTCAAACCGACCTTTCTGTTAAAGGTGGTCGAGCTTTGTATAGTTTCCGGTAAGGTGTTTGACAGCTATTCTAATGTGATAATCTCCCAGATTGCGTCGGAATGTTTCTTTGGCATAGCGCAACCACTCTGTCTTCAGTATGGAGTTCAGAATTGTACTTCAGAGAAACTGTGCCGGTCACTATGATAGGGACCTCATTATTTAAGATCTTTTGCACCCAGACAGACACAGAAATGGTACGTGGAGCTTTAAGATTCCTTGCAGCAAGAGCGATCTTACAGATCGTGGTCCAGGTGTGATGTGAGGTGTGAGGTTGCCGCTCTTTGATCTGATACTCTGTGCCTGTGGGGTGTAGCTCACTCTGTCTCCTTCTTTCTTGTATGCTGTGGAATGTTCTGTATGTCCTGTGGGAGCCGGTTCTTGGGTTCCTCTTGTATCCATCCAGGTCCTCCAAACCAGAACTTAGTAGAAATATAAATGCATTTTTGAGACAAATTCAACAAGACGTGTAGAAAAAAACAAAAGATAAAAGGAGAGAAAACAAGGGACAGCTCTAATGGTATGGGAGCCAATTTGTTAATATTGAGAAAGGGAATGCAATGATGACAGACATCATAAATTGCACTTGAATAAGTGTTTATTTGTATTACAGGCAGGAGATTCTATGACAATTATGTGAGAAGGAGGGGCGGCTGGACAGGAGCTTGTTGGATTCTTGAATGTCTTCAGAGCAGAGCTTGATTAGAAAACCCGCCATTTCTTTCTTTGTTGACCTGAGAGCCTGATTTTTCATATTTTAAAAACACGCTGTAGTTACCAGGTTCATCATGACATGCCAGCTGGCAGCGAAGACTGAGAATGGAGACCACAGGTGGGCGAGAGGGTCACTGGGCAGGCTGCAAGTGACCTTTTCAAATGAACGTCTTGAGGACGCTACCAGAGGAAAAGGAGGGTAGAAACCACAGTGTAGACTTTTCAAGGGCAGGTGTGTGCTTCCGTTATCCCAGCACCCGAGAGAGCTATGTCTCTGGAACAAAACCTGCCATGTGTCGTGTCGGAGGAGGGTCCGGAGGACAGCTTCACCTTTTAACTCTGGCATTGTCTGGATTACTTTGGGTTTATGACCTTGGCTTTCAGGAGCTGTTTGGACAGCTGACAATATAATGCTAGTTCTCACGTCCCTTATAAAATATGTGGTGTCAGGAGCAGGGCTGTCATCCGAGAAATACTGCTTGTGCTCTCACGGGCACCTTACGTCTTTAGAATGATGATCACCCTCATTTAAAAATGGGGAGCATCCCAATTGACAAGTTAACAGCAGCAGAACACTCATTTACGTGGTGATGCAATGCCACTTGACACTCGACTTTGTACCTCTCAAGATTAAAGGTCTCTAAAATAACCCCAGGTACTACCATGCTCTTTGCCTTTGTCTCTTCTGGGTCCAACCTTACTGTTAGAAGGCATTTGATGAGTGAACAGAGATCTTACTCTGAACTATAGAAGGCAGGTCTCCAGTATATATGTACGATGATCATATAACTGTCCTATCCCAAAGAATTAGGTCTAACTGACATAAAATGAGCTAATGTATATCAAATGAAAACATTATGTAAGTGTGCCTGTGCTGGGAGATTATTTTTGGTAAAATATGCATGTAACATCTGATCCAAAGGATACGTGTTGAGGTATTGCCTGATTTTGGCAGTGGGTGTGACAAGTATTAATTTATTAATATATTTCATTCTTTCCCACAGTGAACATTTACCTTTAAAAAATGCTCTTCAAAGACATGGGTGTGTGTGTGTGTGTGTGTGTGTGTGTGTGTGTGTGTGTGTGTGTGTGTGTGTTGGCACATGTCAAACAAGTAACAAGGGGCTGGAGAGATGGCTCAGTGGTTAAGAACACGGACTGCTCTTCCAGAGCACCCGGGTTCAATTACCAACATCCACATGGCAGCTCACAACTGTCTATAATTTCAGTTCCAGGGGACTGAACACCCATGTCAAAACACCAACTCATATAAAATTAAAAACAAAAACAAAACAAGTAACAAGCAAAATTTAAGATCCCCTAGTGAAAGGAGGCACATTACTCCCGACTTCCTGCACACAGAAGGTTCATGGTGCTTTGCATAGTGATCCTTCACAGCGGAAAAGGACAGCAGTGACCAATTGGCACTCCAGGCTGGAGGTATTAAAAAGCTGTTGGAGTTGGGGTAGAATATAGACTTTGGATCTGGAGTGTCAAAAGACATGGCTCCCATCTTCATGCTCCTGGGAGAAGGAAGAACATGAAGAAGTGGGCCCAGTGGGAAGTTTTAGATCAGTGGGAGTCAGGCTTCTGCCCATCTCTTCTCAGTCTCCTGGACACTATGAGGTAAGACACTTGCTCCTGTTCCCTCTCATGGTAGATCCAGGCCAATGAGACCGGTTACTCATAGACTAAAACCTCTGAAATTGTGGCCCACCAAATGTTTGGCCCCTTTGAAAGTCAAATGTCTCAGGTGTTTCATTACAGTAGGAGAAAGATGTCAATTATGTGTGTGAAGCATGCCAGTGCTATGAGGTAGCAAAGGATAGCGTCCTTGTAATTAGCAACTTCCAGCCTAGTGGGGAAACAGGGTAGATGTTGAAAGCAGTTAGGGATGGATAAAAATATTTGGTGTGTTGCTAAGTTGTACAGTACAAGTGGTGTGAAAGACTGATCATGATGTAATGAGGACGCAGCATGGGTGTGCAGAGTGGATAGGACGGGGAGGAGGGCTGCCTATAGGGACTGCTGCGGAAATGCCTTAGCATGGCTTGCTTAATTCTCTTCCCTGGAGAAAAGCTGGCGCCTGTCCTTGGAAAAGACCCTTGCATAAGGACTCTCAGGGTTTTCAGCTTCTTTCTCTTTTGACCTTGCTCATTGGTTTTACAAGAGTGATTGTGTGTGTGTGTGTGTGTGTGTGTGTGTGTGTGTGTGTGTGTGTGTGTACACATTCTGGTTAGGAATTCCTGTTCTGGCTTCCCACAGCGATGGGGTGTCACCTGGAAGTGTAAGGTGAAATAAACCCCTGCCCCCCACAGTGCTTTTGGCCATGGTGTTTTTCCCAGCAATAGAAACCTAACTAAGATGAGCATCTTTACTGTATTTATCTTAGTGCTGCATACTAAGCTAAATCTTACCAGGAAAATGCAAATAAACTCTTGCCCTTACAACCGTTACAATGAAATGCCGGGATCAGTATGTGCAAGAAAAATCAGAAGAATACAAACATAAGAAATAATAATTATATGTTAATTCGTAGCAGCTGTGCAGAGCTGGCATGTACATGCCGTGAAATGTTAGGATATTTTTGGGCATTGTGGGTTCAGGGCTGACTGAAAAATAGAAACGGGGTCAGACTTGTCAAGTTTTCGCTCCTTTCCCCAAAGCTGAGGAATCCAAGTGGAATAAGATATTTCCTTGAAAATAAGTTGCATATAGTCTGTTTTATGACTTGTGGTTCACATAATAGCCAGTGCCTAATTGTATCAATAAAGTCTTATTGGAACATGGCTGCACTAGTTTGTTTACATGTTGTTGTGTGGCTTCTCTGATACTGTCACGACAGGGTTGTGGAGTAAGACAGAGACTATGGAGCCGTGTATAAAGCTGTTAACCATCTGGCCCTCTGTAGACAGTTAGCTGACGGCTCCAATTGCCTTTTCCTGTAAACAGAAAGTAAACACATGTAGGCAGTAAATACTGACAACTGATTTTCTGGCTTGGGTCTCACAGACTAACAGATTCTAGAGGTTCTGGGTATAAGTATGTCTCTGCATTTATTCCTAATCATTTTTACTATTTTTAATGGAGCATTTGACAGCCAGCTCTTACCCCTTTGGCATATTCTACCTTAACTGTTTTAGTGCGTGCGTGTGTGTGTGTGTGTGTGTGTGTGTGTGTGTGTGTGTGTGTCTTTTAAGTAAATGCACAAATCCTTTGATTTAATTTCTTATCACAGCAGTTGCAGTACTCTGCTTTTTGAGAACCTACAGGTTCAAATGGATCTCAACATTTTTTCATGTCTTTAATGAAAAGTTGATGCATAGTATTTTATATACACATATACATATCTATAGGCATATTTTTTGTGCCAGTAGAATGAAAATGTCTATCACAGACTATGCCTGTGGATAGGGCTGTGTAAAAAGGCTTGACTATTTCTGATTGTGTACTAAATAATTGCCCCTTTTGCTCACTTAGAATGCTATTTTCCAGTAAGATTATGATACCCCATTCAGTAATCTATACTCTAAATCTTTGCTTGTATTTTAATTTAAGAGATTGATATGCTACACCTTTTGAATAAGATACAAAGTATATTTAATGAAACTAACCTGGTTTTGAATAATGCACAGACATATTACATGATTTTCAACTATTTGATGGCTCAGGTAGAATAAGCATTATCTTTTTATTAATCTGATACCCTTAGCTGAGAAAGGGACCCTTCTTGGTGCACTACTTTTCATTTTCTTTAGAATAGAGATTTTAAGGTTCTTTGAATTACTTACTTATAAAAATTCAACATTTGTTTTTATGTATGTGTATGTTTATGTCTGTGTTAATGCATGCCATGTCTAGGTGGGTGTCCATGGAGGTTAGAAGAGGGAACTGAACCCTGGGAGCTGGAGTTACAGGCAGTTGTAATTGACCCAGAGTGGGTGCTGGGAACCAAAACTGGGTTCTCTGTAAGTACTCACTGTGAACCACTGAGCCAGCTCTCCAGCCCTGATTGATTTTTAATAATAAATCCCAGAGTTTCCTTGATTCTTGTAAAGTGATGGAAAATCCCATTCTTCTTTGGCTATGTATTAATATTTCCAAACATTTGTTAGATATTTCACACAGTTTCCACCTCTAGTTTGATCCTCAATTATGTAGTTTGCTTTTATCTTTTGAGAAGTTTGAGGAATCAGATTTGGAGGAGATAAATCATGTTTATCTGATGACTGTTTTCGAAATTAAATTCCTCTTTCTCCCCCTTTTGTGAGATGGTCTCACTATGTAGCCTCAGCTTTCCTGGAGCTTACTGTATGGACCAGGAGGTCCTCCAACTCATGTAGATTCACTTGCTTCAGGCTCGAAAGTGCTGGAACTAAAGGTGTGCATGACCATGTCTGGCAATTTTTCCTTTTGTGAACATGTCTTTATGTTGGGTTTCATTATGGCAATTTTATAATGGATATCAACATGGCTTCCTCATGTGCACCCCCATAACTGTTTCTCATGTGCACCCCCATAACTCTTCCTCTTGTGCACCCCCATTACTCTTTCTCATCTTCTGTTCTCATCTCTCGAGTTGGTCCCTTCTACTTTCATACATAATATCTAAGTTCGCCATTTGGGAGAAACTATTTTTGTTTGTGAGTCTGCACTACTTAACACCATGATCTATACTGTCATCCGTTTTCTCCAGAATGGCATCATTTCCTTTTTGAGGCTGAACTGTGTGTATATATCAACTTTTATTTTCTTATCTATTGACAGCAAGACTGATTCTGTATCTTGACTGTTGTAAATACTGCCACAAAATGGCTGTGTAGGTATTTCTGTGATATGTTGACTCTTTAAGGTAAAATCTCAAGAGGGGTATAAATAGCTAGAACAAACAGTAATTGTATTTTTAGTGCTTTGAGCACTTTTGTACTGATTTCCATAGTGGCTATTCTAACTTACATTCTTATATGATTTAAAAAAAAAAATGTTCTGTTACCTTCTGATCTATCTAGTGATCTCTAGGGGGCAGTAATTAAGTAGGAGAGAGACTCTTAAAGGGGGAATAATAGGGAGCAGTAGTTGAGTTCCTCATCAGCTTCTGACACCAAGAGAGTCTACTTCAGAGGCATGAGCTGACAGACCTGGTGGAAGGAGCTGATAAGCTGCTCCTGTAGAAGAGACTACAGTCTCCACCTTTGGCTCGTGGAGAAGGTGCCAGGGCCAAACGCCCTGGATTCTAGGATCTCACTCAGACGTAGTTGAAAACTGAGTAGTGTTCAACACCCCCTGGGGGTTGTTTGGCAACTTAACATTTCAGGCCCTGTCTCAGATCTGCTGGACTTGACTCAGGTTCATCAAGATTCCCACAGAATTCACAAGCATATTAAATTTTGGGAAGCTCCAACTTAGGACATCAGTTTCCCAGGATCACCTTTGGAGCTATGAAACAGTACAGAGTTGGGGTGCCAACTCCCAGGGGCATCAGTTCATGAGGTCAGGGGGTGATTCTATTGTCCAGTTAGGTGTGGACCCACTGGTGTGGTGGGATGGCTTTGTGGTTGGCTGAAGGGATGTTGAGAAGGTGACTCACCTTCTCAGGATGTGTTAGGAAGTCACAGCTGGCTTTACTCACATAGTCCAGCCAGCCTCGGTCTCTCTGAGAGTCTGCTTCATTTCTACAGGGTCCATCAAGGCCGGCAGGCACAGCTTCTGGCATGACTGGATATTTGCAGGCAGTCTAGATACCCAACCTCCATTCTTTTCTCTTCCAGTTCCCATGGAAACAGATGGGGGAGGGTGTGGAGACTGGGCATGGTGCTATCTTTACCCCGTTTTTTGGTGATGGAAGGTCTGTTTCCATGGGAACTAGAAGGGAAAGGGATGGTAGTGCAGTAGCTAGACTGCTGTTAAATTTCAATGGTAGTCTCTGTCCTCTATAAAACCCACTTTGCCCAAGTTTAGAGATAGGCCAGGAGAGTCCTCGTATCTCTATAAATGTACCCACATTTATCTGTAGGGGAGGGAGGGGGAATAAGAGGAAGCTCTGAAAATATCCTTGCCAATATTTTCTTTTTCCTCCAGGAAACCATTTTTAGGTGTTGGTATAAGTTATTTAAAAACTGTCTTTAGCTATTATTTTTTTGTGTGGTTTTATTGAACATAATAACATGTTTTTATTCAAAGGAAGCGTGGAGATGAGTCATTTCAAGTAGGAGAGAGTGATTTCTCTGATGTAGGGAACCCCTTGTAGTTCGTTAGTCATTATGCATTGAATAGTGGCTGGCTCTCTAGGTTAGAATGGGAAGGAAAGCTAGGTAGGGCCTCAAGGGACATGTGAGGGGCCAGGTTACCAGAGTAGTCACATGACCTAGATGGAGAGGTTTGGGTCAGCAAGAAGAAAAAAGTAAACCACCAATACTGACATATGTAAGTAACTATTTGATGATAACACTGTTACATCCTAATAAAGGCAGGCCTTGGGTTTAACCTCGAGTACTTCTCATCTAATGAGAGCCCTCTTTAGCACATACCCCTTCATTCTCTTTTTATCATTTCCTCCAAACAACCAGCAACCCCTTATGCTTTGACATCAGTCTTAAACATTTACCTATTTGTTTTTTTCCTATTTCACTCATTTTCATTGCTATTTATTTTGTTTAAAAAATCGACATAAACAAATTAGAGTTTGGGTGATTACATAGGTACTTTGATATTTGGAAAGCCCTGGGGCGCGGGAGAGGGTTGTGGTGAAAAGTAGCCACAGGTAGCTTCCCTGTGAGCTATGAAAGCTGTTCTTTATGGGTGTCATTTGAGAGGCCGTGTTTACTTTTCTAAACCGCAGGAAGAAGGGAAATGGGAAGACGTGGCTGGACACTGTAATAAAGTCTCCTTCCATCCACATGGCTCCTGGTCTCTCCCTTACCTGCCTCTTCATTCTGGCTACCCGGGGCTTTGGATCTTCTGGTTTCTAGCTGTAGAAGTTCGCTGGGGAGTAAGAGTTAAGTCATTTCTTATGTGTTGACTTTGTGCATGTGGGAGGGTGGTGGGGGAGAGTAAAGGTTGGATTTTGGTAGGTTAAAAAGACAGAACGGAGGGTGGCATAGTTTTAAATTTTTAAAAAGTGTGTGTGTGTGTGTGTGTGTGTGTGTATAGTGTGTGTGTGTAGTGTGTATGTAGTTTGTATGTGTGTGTGTATGTGTGTGTGTGTGTGTGTGTGTGTGTGTGTGTGTGTGTGTGTGTGTGACTTGTGCACAGGCACCCACAGAAGAAGCAGATCCTCTGGAAGAGCAGCAAGTGCTCCTAACTTCTGAGCCATCTCTCCAGGCCCGAGTTTGAAATGTAGAGGAAGCTGGCTGTCAGACGAGGAAGGTCCGCGTTGGTGTGGCTAATGTGTGATTTCAAGCTTTAGATTTGGTGGTAGTTGTCTGTTGCTTCTGGAGCTCCTGTTGGCATCTGGGAATTGTGTTGCTCAGGTCCGGTTATAGATGCATTAAGGCAGACATCATTAAGTGTTGAGCATTGCATGTGTGTAGCAGCCTCTTGCTGGCTTGAGCACACTTAGAAATGCAATGGCCCCTTCTAGCTGCTTATTAGTGCTTCTGTAGCTTGGTAAGGTGCAGGTGCATGCCACTGGTGCATGAGAGGCTTCTCTGACCCTTCCAGGCCTTGTGTGGAAACACAGATGCTCTTCAAGATAGACAGACATTCACAGCTCCTCCACATCCAATCTTCTAGGAAAATAAGAGACCTATCAATATTTCCCTTTAGATATGTGGAGTCAGGGCACCTCATCAGATGGTTTGGTGTGAAAAGGCTTCTCACAAGTGTAGCTAGCATTCACTGGTGTAAGTCATGGCCAGTGAGAGCTCTTATGTGACATCTTGGGCCAGTTGCTGCTGGTATTAGCTCTGGAGCCAACCTTAGATGGTACCATTTTGTGGTGTAGCATTTAAACATCCACTTAATCGCTCATCTCTTTGGATTTCTGTGACCTGATTAAGTTGTTCCACCAGTGGAGGCTGTCCTGGTTTTAGAACTTGGTATGCCTCAAATGATGGCATGCAAGAGAGAGGGGGAGGAGAAGGGAGGAGGAGAGAGGGAAAGGGAGGGAGGGAGGGACAGAGGGAGGGGGAGGGAGGAAGGGAGATGGAGAGGGAGAGGGAGAGGGAGAGGGAGAGGGAGAGGGAGAGGGAGAGGGAGAGGGAGAGGGAGAGGGAGAGAGAGAGAGAGAGAGAGAGAGAGAGAGAGAGAGAGAGAGAGAGATATTAAGCAATGCCTCACAAGTATGGGGCACATATAGGTATGGGGCACACAAATACACACTACACATACACCCCCCACACACCTGCTGATCAAATTTTTTTTTTTGATCAAATTTTTTATACTCCATTTTTGGTTGCTTTGCTCTAACAATCCACCAGTGTGCAGAGAAACATTTACCATAGGCCAGGCTAGACCTTGTAAATGGTCAGAAGTCATCTATGCTGGATAACATGGATGTATGACTGGATGCCAGATGAGCAATGGGCAGTCTGGAGTTGACCCTGGTGAGGAGGGGGCAGCCTGGAGTTAACCTTGGTGAGGAGGGGCAGTCTGGAGTTGACCCTGGTGAGGAGGGGGCAGCCTAGAGTTGACCCTGGTGAGGAGAGGGCAGCCTGGAGTTGACCCTGGTGAGGAGGGGGCAGCCTGGAGTTGACCCTGGTGAGGAGGGGG
The DNA here is from genome assembly GCF_004664715.2 of Peromyscus leucopus. Lineage (NCBI taxonomy): Eukaryota > Metazoa > Chordata > Mammalia > Rodentia > Cricetidae > Peromyscus > Peromyscus leucopus. The sequence goes on from NC_051079.1 coordinate 55,565,452, forward strand.
CAGCCTGGAGTTGACCCTGGTGAGGAGAGGGCAGCCTGGAGTTGATCCTGGTGAGGAAGGGGCAGTCTGGAGTTGACCCTGGTGAGGATGAAGGCAGTCTGGAGTTGATCCTGGTGAGGAGGGGGCAGCCTGGAGTTGATCCTGGTGAGGAGGGGGCAGCCTGGAGTTGACCCTGGTGAGGAGGGAGGCAGTCTGGAGTTGACCCTGGTGAGGAGGGGGCAGCCTGGAGTTGACCCTGGTGAGGAGGGGGCAGTCTGGGGTTCACCCTGGACTTTGGGCTCTGGGACACTCCTTCCCTGTTTGAGAGGTTGGTAGAATGTCTTCTTTGTACCGTTCTGTCCTTGGGTACTTGGGAAAGCTTGAGGAATGCAGGCGAAGGCCTTAGAAGAGCTAGCACTTCACACAGACCCCGAGTTGATGAGGGAAGAAGAAGGAGAGAAGGCACATGAGTCTACAGTGACATTCCTGACAAGGAGATTAAAACCTCACTTAGATCCTCTTTCCAGTGGTGCTTTCACATTGTGATATTTTGGTATAAAAACATGAAAAATTGGGTATCAAGAAGCCTTTTCCTTTTAAAGGCAAAATTCTTCCTTCTCTTCCACACATTTCATTCCTAATCCTTCACCCACACATCTTCCCCGATTTCATACCCTGTCCTCTGCTTTTCGCCTGTTGTTAATTTTAGCCGACATAGGATGGTTTTGAGCTTTGATTCTTGTCTATTGAGAGCTTTAAAAAAATCAAGAGACATCAACTGACAAACCATGAAATGAAAAATGATTTTGCATCCGTTTGGGTTACATATGGACTGGAGGTGGACGTATCAGGTCACTTTCTCCAAACCCTGATTTGTAAGTCATTTGCTGAGGAAGTTCGTAGTCACCGGAGGACTGTGATTCCATAGAACTTTCTGGATATTAGTGCTTCATACTTACTCTCTGTTTAAATGTATAATAGTTCATAGGGCAGATGTCATTATTTGTGTTTTATAGCTGAAGTAATGGAGGCTACAAGTCAGGGTGGGCATTAATTAAGTGCAAAGTCTCACTCACACTTAGAATGAGACAAACACAGGTAATTCTCTTCTCTGGCTCATTGTGTGTGAAGCTTTTGTGTTTTTTTGTTTTTGTTTTTCAAAGATTTATTTTATATATACAGTGTAATGTGTGCATGTATCCCTGCAGGCCAGAAGAGGGCACCAGATCTCATTACGGATGGTTGTGAGCCACCATGTGGTTGCTGGGAATTGAACTCAGGACCTCTGGAAGAACAGCCAGTGCTCTTAACCGCTGAGCCATCTCTCCAGCCCAAGCTTTTGTGTTTTAAATGGTGAAGGGCCCAGAGCCCACCCAGGATCGCTCCAGGGTTTGAATCCTCATGGTGATTAGCCTTCTTCACTATGGTGCCCTTGGTATTTCTACAGTGGATGCTGGGCCGAGGCAGTAGAGAGAAAAGATGATTCAGGAGTTAAAGATAGGGTTCAGGGCAGTCCAGCTCGGATTTATGGGGCCCCTGCTATATTCTGGTCTCCATGGTCAGTGCCCGGGATAGTTAGAAGATGTCCAGGAGCACCTCCCCAGACAGATGAGGCAGAAAAACACAGGTGTCTTGTGTATAGAAGCCGGCTGTGTTTGCTCACTTCGGTCTTCCCAGCACCTAATGTAATTTCCGGTCAAAGTAATGGCCCCACAAATTGCTGATGAAATACTGTATGCACAGAGCCTTTGTGGTGGTCAGAGAGCAGGACCTATATCATGGGCCAGGGATAGTTGTCTGTCGGGGCCTGTTGTGAGCAGCTCGCTCGGCAGGGAGGGCAAACAGCTTACTGGTCCATATTCTCCCCGAGTCTTACAAGGAACGGGGCGCTCCCCCCCCCACTTCGCACTCAATGTTAACTGTTCTCTGACCTTTCATTTGCCTGCCATGCCCATCTTAAGTCAATTTTATCTGAAGAAAAATTTCGTCGGGGATAAGGACTGTCCTAGAGGCTGGAGGTAGGAGCAGAGCCTTGAGCGTGATGGAAGTGACAGTCTCACACAGCTCCGCTCTGCACCCACAGTCCAAGTGGTTGTGACAGGTCACGTGATCTTTAAAGGGCCCTTTAACCGAGGACTTCCTGACTCTTTGGTGAGCCCAGACCTTTCCCCTTGCTCATGTGAGCATTGTAGGCATGCCTACACGAACAGTAGGAAGTGGAGATCATGTCTGTATTCCGTTTCCTAGAGAGCAGGTCTGTACTGCTGTATAATCCTTACCTTTAGCCTCCCAGGCACCTTCCTCACTGGGCCAGCTTCTTCCTTGGGTCATCCTGTGCAGAATGTGTTGAAGTCTGGACCTGTATCTAAATCCCTGGCTCTGGTCCTGGCTTTGTATACATCAGCATGCTAACTTTTGATGTATTTCCTACATCCTGTGAACCTCTGGAGTATTCTCATTCATGAAGTGAAGGGATCAGGTGGATGGCTCCATATGGCTTCCTCTGCTCCTGGATCACGAGACAATAATTAGACCTATCTATTCATAAAGGACAGTTTTATTTTTTCATTTGTTGGCAGCCCCCCCCCATTTATTTTAAAATTGGAGTTGAGCATCAGACCGCACCTTACTTATGTTTTACCCAGCACTGTGTTTGCCGTAGCAACCTTTTAAGGAATATCATAATAATTGCTTTTGTTGCTTGCAGCTAATCCGTGTGTTTGAATCCAAGGCTATATATTTTGCACCTGCTTCCTGAATTGTTTGCCTAAAGGAGGTGCTACTTAATTCTGAAGATATACTCAGTGCTTGTTGAGCTACCCCAAGCTACGATAGCTTTGAGATTGTAATACAAAAGCTGATCGCTGTGTCATACCCCCAAGTCACAGAAACGAAAGTGCCACGAATCATTCCTGGCACTCCCCTAGTGGCAGGCACCTGCTTCTTTGACTAACTCAACACCTGTGCGGAGCCTCTGTGGTTCTACACCACATGCATTTCATGCATGTTTGTCTGTCTCCTTTGGCCAGGCATGTAGCCACAGGGGAATATTCAGACTGGAAAGGATCTTGAATTTCACCTCCCCAGTTTAGAAATGAGGAAATGGGAGTCTAGACAGGCCAAGTGACTTGACCAAGTCTGATAAATGGGACCGGAGTTCAGGAGTGGGTACTTGCTGTGTTTTTCTTAAATGAATATCACTCCTCTCTCTCCTCTCTCTCCTCCATCCTCTCACTTCCTCCCTTGTCTTTCTCCCTTCCCCTCTCCCTCCCCTTCTTCCTCCTTCTCTTTCTTCTCCTCCTCCCTCTGCCCTCTTTTTCTCTCCCTTCCCCCCTGATCTTTAGTTGGGTTGGCCCTTGTTCAAGTCTCCCCCATCTGCCCGTTGGGGAGAGGATCTAAGAGATTGTAGATGTGAACCCCTCAGCTTTCTTTTTCTCACATCTGCCTCAATCAGCATCCTTAGCCACACCGGATTTAAAGGAAACAGTATTGGAGATGTTCTGGTCCTGTCATGGTAGGATTCTCCAATAGTTTTCAGTCTGGCAACAGTGGCTCAGGTTGCTGAAGCTGAGAGGCACCTCATCAGTTTTTTGGTGTTATTTTTTTTCTTCCTGGAACTTCTCTGGTGGGAGCGAGAGGTCATTAGACACGGGCCAGCCAGGTCCTGGACTCTGAGGCTCTCGGTGGCCTGGAGCTCTCTGTTGCTTAGTCTAGCTGTCACCTAGGTAACTGACACTCTGCCAGTGAAACAGTCTGTCCACAGTGAAAGGAAATAAAAACACAACCCTGGCGTTGACTCTTTGTATGCTACAAATATTTTTTTTTTGAATGTTACTTGATTTCGAAAGAAAGGATTTACCACTTCTCTATTGGGCTTTGGCCCTGTGCCCACTGTATGACCTTCCTGCTTCCTGGATTGCAAGTCTGTTTTTATCATGGATATATATATATGTATTTATGAAAGCTAAAAGCAAAACGAAGTAAAGTTTTCATTCTTGAATGATTCCCAGGAGGACTGTATTTCACATAAGTTTTTATGAGCAGCTAGCAAGGCAGACTTATTCTACAACTTACTCAGTTCGTTTTTGGGGAGTGTTGATGTTTTTTAAGAATGTCCCTTCCTGTGGGGGTGTTTTTCCATTGGGTATGCTCTATTTCCGTAGTTACTGTTGCTTTGTTTTGGAGGTGCTTCGAGACGCTCAAGTTCGGTACGAAGTTATTTCCTGGTTAGTCCTCCCCATCTTTCCAGGATAAATAGAGCGTCTGAGCAAGCATGAATGTGTGTGTGTGTGTGTGTGTGTGTGTGTGTGTGTGTGTGTGTGTGTGTGTGTGTGTTGGCAATGGGCTTTCTATAAAGGGTGTGATCTTGTATGTGTGGCTCAGGCTGAGCCTGTGACCTTTTGTACTCGGTAAGTCCCCTCCCACCGGGATTATTTTTATCAGGCTTAAGGCATTTAGATAGAGAGAGCTACCCCAGGTTCAGAAGCTGGGGAGAACAGGACAAGAGACACGTGTAAGTCACAGTTGGGCTAGTTAGCCTCTGAAGGTAGTTTTTTTTGTCTTTCTCTATAGTCTTGATAAATGGGAGTAGACATTGGACTCCAGTCAGCGGCCTCTAAAGGTCTTTACTGGATAGGACACTCTGAATGTGACCACAGTAGCCCCACTGCTCAGACACCCCTTGCTGTGGATATCACTCTATGTAAATAAAACACTGATGGCCAATGACCAGGCAGGAGGTAGGTGGGACAAGGAGAGAGGAGAATTCTGGGAAGCGGAAGGCTGGGAGAGAGAGACTGCAGCCACCGTGAGGAGAAGAGCATGTAGAGACGCCGGTAAGCCACCAGCCACGTGGCAAGCTATAGATTTATAAAAATGGGTTAATTTAAGATAAAAGAACAGTTAGCGAGAAGCCTGCCATGGCCATACAGTTTATAAGTGATATAAGCGTCTGAATGATTATTTTATAAGTGGATTGTGGGGCTGCGGGGCTTGGGGAACCTGGAGAGAAGCCCTCCAGCTACAAATGGCGCCCAACGGCTCGAGTTTCCACCTTAAACCTGAGAATATTTAATAACCAATTCTAAACAGAGCCAAAACCAGGTTCCTGCTTCTTGTCTCATATGAGCAGCTAGACGCCGCAAAACGCAGGTTTGAACACTGGCGGGTTCCTGGCGGGTGTGTTTGACCGGCAGTATGGCGGAAATGAGGCATCTGCCAGCGTCAAATTAAGCTGTGTGGTAGATTTAGTCTTTACTAGTATTTAAAAAAAAAAAAAAAAGAGGTTTCTGGGCTACATGCTGCTTTGATAAAAGCTTAGACCCACTATTTCTGAGACTTGATGACTCCCAGAGCTGGCGGAAAACGTACCACTGCCATGTTGGGAAGCTGAAGTGGGCGGAGCCAGCAGCCACAGCGCCGTTTCAGGCTTACAATGGTACAGTTTAAAGCAATAGGCTCAAGGCTCAAGGTAATATAAAACATAAGCCACATAAAGATGGCTACCACACAGAGAATCTGGATTATGTTCTCTTTGATATTCATAACTAAAGAAAAACATTTGATTACAAAACCTGTTGAGTTATGCCAAAATGTATATTTTAAAGGTACCTTGACTTCAAAATTTGGATATAAGGATATGTTACTTTGGAAAAGAGGTTCTGCTTTTGTTTCCACAGAAAGCCAGAGGCTGTGGACTTGTTCCAGATTAAGATACATCAGGTTTCACCAGCCAAGACCCCCTGAAAGGTCTCCGATGACACCATGGCCCAGATGATCCAACATCCAGACCGGTTTCAAGGCAACTGGTTCACACAATACAGCCTCACGGACTACCCCATAGGTCTAAAATTTTCTTTGTATCCCCATAAGATACAGCGCCCCCTCCAGCAGGAAGTAGTAAGAGATGCTACGCCCAAATTCCCAAATATACCAAGCTGGCTTTAGAGGTGGAATTGGCTCACTCCCCCTCTAAACCCAGACATATTGCTTTAAAAAAAAATGGTTAAAAGATTCTTGTGTCCCAAATCAGAAGAGCCCTCTGGTGTGGGACAGAGAAAAACCAATATTTTTATTTAAAACAGGTTGATTATAAATGTGATCTCTTTCTAAAAAAAAGAAAAGGGGATATAATATAGATATATAGGAGGATATGGAGATGATAAGATAAAAGGGTAGATTAATGAACCTACTTTTAAAGAACAACTTGTTTAAAATGTTTTACATTGGTATAGATTTTAGTTTATGTTTAAAATGTTTTACATTGGTAAAAATTTTAGTTTATTAATACAAACTTGAAGTTAATTTTGTTATACTGTATATATATATTTCTATTCTTGTTTGAGGTATTATGTTTAACTCATTTAAAATTGTAATGGATGATTAAAAATAGATTAATAATCAGTCATCTATGATAATCATATTTGTAGCCATGTTAGTTAAGTCTTCTAGGTATACATAGATATATTTCAGATAGATAGGTAATCTTCAAACACTTCATAGACCTAGAGAATATGGCATTTAAATAACTTAGAATTCTGTTGACGTGAGACACAATTGCTCCTGGCTGCACCAATTGATCCCGAGAGAATGTTGGGCTTCTAAGACATTTCCATTTGGAAGTTTGTCTTTTTGGCACAAAATGGCCTACTGGGCAAAGAACTGCCCTTGCCTTGACGGCTGACAGTACAAATGCAATGCTGTCCTTTCTGGACAAGCGGGACACAAGGAAAGCGACCACTGTACTCTGCCAAGACAGGGTAAGATGGTCTCTCAGAATTCCTGCTTCTGAAAATGGTCTGTCAGATACTCTAGGCCTGTAGCCAATTTGAATGCACCAACAATGCTGAGAAACATCAGGTGACTGTCCAGGCTGCCAGCTGTCTTGGTCTACTCTTGCAAGATTCCCGAAGTTGCTTGCATCCGTCTACCATTTCTCAGGTACCATTATGTTCCTTCTCAGGTCTTTGATGTGGTTGAAGGCTAGATAGTCGTAATTTCCTCAGTTATGATAAAAGATAAGTTAGCTATAAAACCTTAAACTCACAAATATAAGATAGATAGGACATCTTCTTTAATATTGTAACTATAATTCTTGCTCGGTAATTGTTTTGTTATATGTAATTTTACCATGTTAAAGTTAAAACCTTCCTTTTTAAAAAAAGAAGAAAGGGGAAGTGCTGTGGATATCACTCTATGTAAATAAAACACTGATGGCCAATGACCAGGCAGGAGGTAGGTGGGACAAGGAGAGAGGAGAATTCTGGGAAGCGGAAGGCTGGGAGAGAGAGACTGCAGCCACCGCGAGGAGAAGAGCATGTAGAGACGCCGGTAAGCCACCAGCCACGTGGCAAGCTATAGATTTATAAAAATGGGTTAATTTAAGATAAAAGAACAGTTAGCGAGAAGCCTGCCATGGCCATACAGTTTATAAGTGATATAAGCGTCTGAATGATTATTTTATAAGTGGATTGTGGGGCTGCGGGGCTTGGGGAACCTGGAGAGAAGCCCTCCAGCTACAACCCCTCTTTAAATCAAGAGGGTAAGAGCTGAACACAGCATCTCCACCTACTGTGTAGCACTTGCAAGTTCAAGGCTTGGGTGGGGTTTATAACAAATATTTGCTGAACTCTTCTCTGTGCACCCAGTTACCTCGTGCGAGAACAGTATTTCGGAAGCATTGTGTGAGTCCATTACTTTCATTCAGTCACTCAAAATACTCATTCGGTGTTTCTCCACTGGGCAGGCAGTGCTGTGTGTGCTGAGGAGGTTTGGAGAGTGAAATAGTCACTGCCTTTGTCCTCATCAAACTTACAGTGCAGTAAGAGAAATGTGTCCTGGGATCAGGACACCTGTGTGGTGTAGACTGCGCAAGGTACTGGGAAGCCGGACGAAGGGCTGTAGGCTGTGTAGCCGGGCTCTGATCTCATCATAGGCATTTTTCTCATATGCTCTTGGCTGTTTGCAAATCATCTCTAAAGGACTTTCTATTCATGTCTTCAACCTCCTCTATGTATAATTTTTTCCTGACATGTATTCTGGATCTTTCTCCAGGGTCTGAGGAGCATGTGTTTCCTCTCATTGTGTAGGTTGTCTTTTTGCTCCTAGTGGCTGTCTCAATAATGGACAAGATGGGCTCGGTTTGATATTACATCCATTTGTCAATTTTGCCTTTTGTTTCCTATGCTTCCAGGGGCATATAAAACAAAATAAAACCAAACAACAGGCAATATTAACAAACACCAAGCATTTCACAGTTCTCCCTGCACTACATTTGGGATTGATTTTTCTCTGGGGTGAGAGATGGAGGTCTAGTTTCATTCTTCTGAATATGAAGCTCCAGTTTTCTCAGCACTAGAAGAGACTAGTTTTTTCTTTAATGTGTGTTTTGGTGCCTTTGTTAAAGACCAGTTGGCTGTAAAATGTGCACTTTGGGGTTCTCTCTTTTGATGCATAAGTCAGCGTGCTGGTTCATGCTGGTGCTAGACCACTTGGCAGCATGTTCAGAATTTAAGTATATGGATGTCTCACAGTCTTTTGTTCACAATTGCTCTGTAACTGAATTGAGGATCTTTTAAAGATTCTGTTTTGGTGTGTGTATGTTATGGGTTTGTGGATGTCCAAAGAAGTCAGAAGAGACAATTGGATACCTTGGTGTTGGGGTTACAGGGAGTTGTGAGCTGGGAACTGAACTTGGGTCTCTTGGAAGAGCAGCAAATATTCTCAATTGCTAAGCCACCTCTCCATACCTGGATTTAGGATCTTTTGTGGTTACATATGGATTTAGAATTATTTTACCTTCTTTAGAAATTATGATATTAGTATTTTCATGGGTATTATATTTAATCTGTAAGTCATGTTGAATAGTATGATCATTTGGACAATAGTAATGCTTCTAATCCATGAACATGGTCTATCTTTCCAGGTTTTTTTCGTGTGTGTGTGTGTGTGTGTGTGTGTGTGTGTGTGTGTGTGTGTGTGTGTTCACTTCAATATGCTTCATCAGAGTTTTGCGACTTTATATTGTAGAAATTCTTACTTTCTTTGTTAAATATATTGCTTCATATGAGGTCCAAGCTCTAATGCCAGGAACGGAGGAGGGTCATGAAGGCTGAGAATTTGAAGAGATACAAGAAGTTTCAGGCATATAAGGCATACTTAATTCACCAGCCTGGGGGCCCCTAGTCAGGTATGTAGCTAGAGTTTTTCTGGTCCTGCATGGCCCACAGTCAGGACAAATCTCTCTAACCTGCCAGTCCCGCAGCAGCTCAGACCCAACCAAGTAAGCACACAGAGACTTATATTGCTTACAGACTGTATGGCCATGGTAGGTTTCTTGCTAACTGTTCTTATATCTTATATTAATCAATTTCTATAAATCTATACCTTGCCACGTGGCTTGTGGCTTACCGGCGTCTTCACATGCTGCTTGTCATGGTGGCGACTGGCAGTCTCTCCCTGACTCAGCCTTCTGCTTCCCAGAATTCTCCTCTTTCCTTGTCCTGCCTACTCCCTGCCTGGCCACTGGCCAATCAGTGTTTTATTTATACAGAATGATATCCGCAGCACAGGTTGCTGATGGCTGTCACCCAGGCACATGGTGTCATGTATGGGCCACATACAGGCACAAATAAGCACACACATACACACACACAGATTGATACACAGGTCACATGGAAGTAGACAAACACATGTAGAAACAAACGCACAGGCAGGCTGGCAAAGCTTAGGCCTCTGGCTTCAAGGCCATATTTATACAGAACTCACACAAAATGGCATTCTGTGAGGAATAGTTATATAACAGAGTACATCAGTGTTTACTTTTGGGGTTCCCCAGACATCTGGTGTTAGTCATTTTGTGCTGACCAGATGTCTACATCAGAGTTCCATCTTATCTAAACATAAACTGGCCCTTGCTGACTTCTGTAGGCAGAGTTTTCCTGTCCCGACCACCTGCTCCCAAATAACTGAAAACCACTTCCCAAATAATTGACTCAGAGATGTAATAGAAATTATATTATAGACCGAGCTATGCTTGGTCGATAGCTCAGACTTGTTACTACCTAACTCTTACATTTAAATTAACCCATGTTTCTTACCTGTGCTTTGCCACGTGGCTTGTTATCTCATTTTCTACATGTCCTGCTTCCTTGGCAGTTGGCTGGTCTGGTGTCTCCTCTGCTCTGATTGTGCCCTTCTTCCCGGTATTCTCCGAGTTTGATTATCCTGGCTGGCTACTGGCCAATCAGCTTTTTATTAAGCCAACCTGAGTGATGACTCTTCACAGTGTACAAAAGGATTATTCCACAGCATTTCCCCCTTTTTGCTAATCAAAAAAAGGTTTTAATTTTAACATAGTAAAATTATATACAACAAAAACAGTTATTAAGTAAGAATTACAGTTATAATATACAGTCTATTTGTATTTGGAAAAATTAAAAAAAATACTCTATTATCTATATTATCTTTGTGAGTCCAAAGTTTTGTACTCAGTTTATCAGTTATCATAACTAAAGAAAACTATAACTATCTAGTCTTCAACTCCAAAGACCCTACAAGGGTGAAATGTTACCTAGTGACAGGGACCTCAGACTGCCTGGACAGTCAACTGAAGTTCCTCAGCAATGTTGGGGCATCCATCTCTGGCCTACAGGCCTAGCATAACTGACAGACTTTTCTGAGAACAGGGGATTGTGAAGGACTGTCCTACCTTGTTTTGGGAAAGTTTGGCAGTCACCTGTTTTGCATTAACACTAGCTTGGTCCCAGTTTGAACCAGATTTGTCGTCACAATCGTGAAAGGGGCAGAAGGGCGTCTTGCTACTACGGACTTTTTTTTCGCTGATAAGTAAGAAAGAGACATAACTTCATATAGGAGGTTTTCTGATGCCCCATTAACAATCTTTCCTTTGATGAGTAGGATTGGTGCTGCTAGGAACAGACTGTCATCACTAGTCCAAATAAAAAAATATCAATTGAGGATGAGTTAAAAGCATATTTAAAGTGAGATATCTTCTGTAGGTATTCGTGCATTGAAAGTAATTGTGAAAGATCGTATCATATGCCATAATTATGGTTTGTGAACCAGATATTGCGGGAAATAAAGACCTCGATAGTAAACACTTGACTGGTAAGATTGTTGAAATAACTGATTAACAGATGATTTGATGATATAAAGCATAATAGATATGATTTTAAGTTTTGAAGAGGGACATGCATTAGGAGAGTGGAGCATGTGTTTTTAGTTGTTAAATGTTTGTTAATGTGTGTTTTGTGTGAAGATGAGTTAGAGGATTGTAGGATGATGAGTTCGATGATTATGGTAGAGATAGAGTATTATGAGAGGGAAGGATATTAGTGATATGAGCTAGACTGAGGTAGTTGGAGTGAATGTATCTGATAGAGTGAGATGGGTAGTACAGAAATATAAGATGTGCGTTACGTTTAAGGTCTTGAGCTATGCCGTACAGCTGATATCCTAGAGTATTCATTCACCTGAGAAGAGCGCAGGATTGAACTATGGTAAAGAACTCCAGGCTGGCGCAGAAATGTATACTCTACAGAAGCATAGTCCACAACTGGAGCAGTGGTATAAGCTTACCACACAGTAGCTGGATTGAAAGAATGCTCGCACCATTTGGCGCCGCATATTATACAATTATATATTAAGTTCAGAGCTGAGTGAGATACGAGCACAACACTCCAGCAAGAGTAAGAAACGATGTATAAGAGTAAGAATAAAACTACGAATTCGACACTAATTAGAAATTGGTAGTCATGAATTAAACCATGATATGCAATACATAATCCAAATTAAGAATTTTGAAGAATAAATAGTTATGTAGTTTTTTTTTGAATATAAGTATGATTCTTAATACTATCTGTCATATTCTGTAGAATTATTCTATATATAATCTCTCGTCATTCTATTATGTCGTCTATTGAAGAGATTTTTATTAGAAAGTTTATAACTGACTTATTGGTAGTTTTTTTTAAATGTTTTTGATAAAGATTCTAGTTATTTTAGTGACCGAGTTCGGAATATATATGACTCTGTAAACCACACGTCGTTCTAAAAGCAAAGAGAATAACTTAAGCGATCAATAATTCAATTATTTTATATTAAATATGAGCATAGTTTCTAGATTACTTCCTGGATTATTTTGGACGAGACTGGACTCAACGATCAAGGACATGGTTCCGCTGCACTGAGCAAAAGAATATGATAGGGTTGGCAGATGTATTTAAGTCTAATGTAATGGATCTATACGTTTTAGTGTTAAGTGAACTGTAGGGATACAATGCCATGTCTGCCAGCAGCCTTTGAAAGTGTTCTAGAGAAGGTTTAGGCTTCACTGTGGTCATTATGTAGAGCGAGTCATTTCATAGCTATGGTCTGGCCGCCTCTTCGCTCGTGTAAAGATACATAAAGATGTTTGTACAGAAGGTACACACAACATATGTCTTATGATTGAGATGACAGAAGATATGCGCATGCTAAGACGATAATAGGAATAGTAGGCTGACTATAGAGAGTAATCAACAAGATATACAAGGTGATTCCAAAGATTATTTGGCATTTGTTTCTATTGTATTAATTAGGTGTTTGAACGACAAGACGAATAATGGTGATAGCAATATAAGGAGTGAGAATAGTCACTTGCTGTTTGGGTATGTCATTATCTTCAATTATTAATGAGCCATTAGTAAATTTCTTGTAATGACATATGTCGCAGACCTCGAGAATTTGTCCAGGGATCTTCCTCAATCAAACATTGAAAGTGATTTGTTTAAGCACAGAAGATGAAATTACTAGGAGAACAGCTATTTCTACAAATTTGCTCAGAGCGAATGTGAGAAATAAATAGGGCACATAAAGCATGCGTCGGGACTCACTAATGTGCACAACTCAGACAGCTTGTAAGCGTAACTTTGCGATATCCGATAAATAAATTATGAAAAATAAAGATAGAGGTTAAGCGTGATCTCAAGTTCGCGCTCAGTTCATTAATAACTAGCAGACCATCGGGTTGTTTCCTTTCTGCAGAGCCCAATGCGAGAACAGATATAGAAGATTGTGAGGACTGAGATTCGGACAGAGCAGAGACTGCGTAGGCTTAAGCTAAACACTGATTAGACTACTCATCTGCGTACTAACTCACGATCTCTTTATGTAGAGTGGGCATTAACTTCATGTCATATGAGATCATAAAGTAATATACGATATGATGCCATCCTAACAGTATAAGGTCAATTTATGATTATTGTGAATAATATACTATTTTAGGATACATATCTACTATCATGTCCTGATGTTTCGAATATAGCTATCTCGTCAAGGCACTTCTGGTTTTATTAATCTTTTTCAAAACCTGCACCGCTTAGTACGCCCTATGATAACAGGTAGTGTTGCTGAGCGTTCTCACAATTAGACTGGTTCATCTCTTAGCGTCAGATGTGTATACTAGTTAGATAATAGTTTTCTTTTTGTCAAAGATGCTAGTCACGAGACAAATCATTACTGATGTCAGTCGGAATTCTTGAACAGTAAGGGTTGACTATGGCTATGCGTGGCAAGTGTGCGTGATAGTGAAGCTGAGCGGAGATAGGGAGGAGTGGCTGCATCAGGAGTGTTCTACATTACTTATCTGTTAATCAGCAACCATGAGAATAGAACTAGTACGCTAGCAAACGAACCACAATGCAAGAGCTCATGGCCCAGTAGGAAGACAACTCAACGCGGAAAGAGACATTACACTAGAGTCAGGAAGCTCAAATGGCATATTGGACAGCTATCAGGAGGACGCATTCTGTATCTTCAAGCTTGGTCATGAATGACATGAGCTAGAAAGCTGTCTTCCTTTGAATCCGTTTCGTGTGTCTTTAGAACCCTCTTTATAAGCATTTAGGTCTTCATAAATATAGCTGGGAATTTACACGGGAGCTAGATGGGTGCACTAATAAATTTAGTCGTGAGGAATTATTATTCTAAAGTTCTCCCACCTGCTCTCCCTTACTATAAAAACGTAATCTCTTACGTCTGCTTCTATAAATTAAATGACTTCAAACTAAATGCTTTCATAATAAATTATAAAAATTTTATAAACAAAGACCTTTTTGTTATGCAAAACGGGGGAAACACCGGAGAGCTGTTGGTACATGACCCCTTGTTTAATTTGTACACTGAGCTGAGAGTCATATATCTTACATATTAAATAACTCAGGTTGATTATAAAACCCCATAATATGTCTTATCTCATGATTGCTTGCATTGTCAGCCACACGCAAGAAAGATAACACATGGCTCAAAGACATCAGACGATCGCTCAACATCCAGTCACATGTGAGGTGGCGCCGCAAGGATCAATAAGTAAAGTAGAGGTGGAAGTAACGATACATTGGATGCAGGGAAAGAACATAGAGAATAAAACATGAGAGCGAACTGTAGATTAATGAACAATGGTAACTTGTCGGGAAAGGCATATCTATAGTTCAGAGCTAGTACCCACACAGGAGAACACAGATCAACCAGAAACCTCAGAGTAGGGCGAGAAGAGACCACAGCCAACTGCCAAAGGACAGGAGTAGCGTGTAAGAAATTGAGAAAAGCCACGTTGCAAAATTGTCATAGGTAACGTAAAACATAGGGGCTTAATTTAATATGTATCCATTTGAGTTAGTAACAAAGTATCTGAGCTCATCCAACCCGAACTTGCGACCATAGCTTTGGTCTGAGTCTGGAATGGATTATATCCCTTTATTCTGACTTTAATTCTCCCTCAGTCAATCAATTATCTCCTATGTTGTGAATTTGGTTTTATCAGTATTGCAGTGTGGTCGGGACCGTGAAACTACGCTGTCGCTGAAACTGACACGTAGCACGTTTGTAATTAACACACTAATTAGCTGGAAGTGTTATTGCAATTGTGTCTACAGGATTGGATTAAGAAAATGAGGAGATTAATCTGCTTCTGCAAATCATTGAGCATATCTTCGGCTTTCCTTCACCCTTCCTGTCCCTTCCTTCCTCCCTTAACATAACCTTTCCTTCTACTCCCTTACCACCTTCCTTAGAACATCTGATCCTCCGATCCATAAAATCAGCCATACCTGGTCATTCGCTTCACTCCTCTCTGTTTTCTCAATCTTATACCTCACTCACCTTCTTCTCGCTTTAACAGACTTACGCGCTCCTATTTCTTCTTTTGATGCTGAGTTCTTCTGATCTAATATAACTATAGTAGGGGCATGTTTTCTTTTGTACTTTACGCTACCTGAGGCTTTCCTATTCCTATCAATGTTTTGTAGCCCTGCTCTCTTTGCGTTTTCCTTGTCCGTTCGTCTTCAGCTCTTCCATACTACTCTTCATTGCTTCTCTTCTCTTATCTGTGTCATTTCTTTCTGCTTTACTTCTTTTCCTCTCTTTTTATTTTTTGAGACAAGGTTTCTCTGTGTAGCCCTAGCTGAACTGGAACTTGCTTTGTAGACCAGGCTGGCCTTGAACTCACAGAGATCCACCTACCTCTGCCTCCCAAGTGATGGGATTAAAGGCATGCGCCACCACTACCCAGCTTCTTGTAGGCATTGTGAATTGGTATATTAAAAATATTATTTCTTTCTCAGTGAGTTTGCACTGATGTATAAAAATTGTTCTTATTTTTGCAATCTTTAGTAGAATATTTATGTTTTTTTTTGTTTTTGTTTTTGTTTTTGTTTTGCTTATAAAAACCCAGTTGTCTGCCAGCAAGGACAGTTTGGCTTCATTTCTGAATTGGATGCTTTCTGTTTCTTGTCTTTTTTCTGCAGCTAGGACTTCTGCTGCTGTGTTGAGTGTGAGTGGTGTTGGTAGATGTGCTTGCCCTGTTCCTGGTCTTAGAGGAAGACTTTTCAGCTTTTCCCATTGGAATGGTACTGGCTACAGCCCTGTGTCTCCTTTCTGTGCTGAGGTGTGTTCTTTCTGTACCTACTGCTGAGGGCTTTTCTCCTGGGGGGATGGTGAAGTTTATCAAATGCCTTTTTCTGCTTCTATGTAGGTGGTTGTTTGGATGTGTCCTCATTCTGTTGATGGAATGTGTCATGTGTTTTGAGATATGTTGAATCATCTTGTATCCCTTGGATAAACTCCACTTGGTCATCCTCTAAGAGTCACTGTTAAAAATTGCTTCTTCCAGATCTTAAGTCCCCATTCTTTGAGTACTGATGGCAGTTGACATGAACTAAAGACCACTTCTAAGACCTCGGGTTTCAACTTTGGGAAATCAGTTCCTTAAGAGTGTGTGTGAATTCTAAGCAGCCCAAGGAAAGGTGTTTGGAGATTGTGGGCTTAAATCTGTTATTAGAGTGGCTTGGAAAATGGATAATGTGGTATTTGAGGGTTGAAAGTGGGGGTCCCCCTTACCCCTGACCCCAGTTTTCACAGAAGGGTCATGGTCATGGCTGAGCTGCTTTTTAATTCCTAGTTTTGTAGGCTTATTGCTCTGCTGCTGTGTTGGTTTTGAGAGGCAAGATCTCTCGATGCAGAGTCTGGCTCCCACGAGTCTCAGTGACCTGCCTCAGCTTCCCAAGTGCTGGGATGATAAGTACATACACCAGGCTCAGCAGGTCTATTGATCTTACTGGTTACTAAGGTCCTTCAGAAAAGTGACTTCTTTCTTTGTAATTGCAGCAAGAACAGAAGCAAAGCACAGAGAGCAGCTGATGAGAGCAGCCTGAGAGTCCCTGGTGAGGCAGAGACGGCCCACTCTGTGGAAGATGCTGGGTGCTGCGAGGCCGAGAAGCCCTTCATTTTGAGGTGGGAGAGCAGGTTTCAGCAGGACAGCGCCTTCATTCCAGACCTCACCATGGCTTCAACTCTCTGGCTGGACGGCTGATGTGACTGTGTGTCCCACATGCTGTTGGACTGTGTGCCGTCCAGGTAGTTCCTGCTCACAGGGTGTGGGAGCACAGCCAGTGGGCATCAGATGCTCCCAAAGGTTGGACCAGCAGAGTGATGGACTTGGACAGGCTAAGATGGAAGTGACCTGAGGCCTCGCCCGGGCAGTTTCTTCACAACCGGACAAGTTAAGAATTGAAACACAGGCTTGTCTGGGGAGCAGTATGCCGGAAGCTGGTTTTCAGGCCACAAATGCGTTCACAGGTGAGAACACTCTCCACTTAATTGGGAGGCTTTGATTCCACTATTAGGTAGTGGGTAACAAAATACCAAGCAACTGTATACAACATGGAGGTGTGCTTAAATGTATAAGCCAAAGGCCATGCAGAGTCAAGGGTTCAGGCTGCCATGCTAACTAACTTTGACAAAATAATAGTATATTTCCCCCCTCCTTCTCTAAATAGGGTTATATCATTTGCAGAACAATGCATTAGTTTTTTTGTTGTTGTTGTTTTGTTTTGTTTTTTTAAGGGTTAGGAAAACTCTCCAAGGGGAAATATATTGCTGACCAGTAACCTTTCCTTTCCCATCTTTACTTTCCATCTTTGGGTTTATCAGACTAAAAGCCCATGCGGTGGTGGGGGCCACCGTGATCCAGATAACTTTGCAGTTAAGATCTTCTTCTCTCTCTCTTCTCTCTCTCTTGTAAATGAGCCTATAGAGAAGCTGGGATTAAATCAGGATTTAATGTCAGTTTTCTCCTACCCGCCACTGGTTTGTACATTTTACAAGGAACCATTTTGTCTGGCTAGTGCTAGAACTATGGCCGGAGATACGTTAACTTTTGATTTTGAGTTCTGGCTCTTTGATTGATTTAACATCTCAGGAAACCACTTCATCTTCTGCACCTATGGCTCTTTGTTTATTGGGAACAATGTGGGACCTAAGGAAAATGTTTTTATGTAAAAAGAACCTTTGGAATCTAGGAAAATTATTATTTTTTATGTAAAAAGAGCCATGTTTTGGTTTTGTGTGTTTTACTGAAAAGCGAAGATGGTAGAAATGGGGAAAGTAACTGTGTTGCTGTCCCTAGGAATCTTGAACTGCTGCTTTTCAGATTTTGTAGAGAGAGTGGGTCAGATTGTTGGGGTGCCTGGACAAAGGGGTCGAGGCTCAGAATTGAGAGCCACAGGGGCACTCACTCCTTACTGGCTGATCTCACTCCTTGACAAGATTTTCAGTTCCTTTTCATGTCTCTGTGAATGAAGGCGCTCTAGGTCTCAGCTGTACCACTCCAAGGAAGGCTAAGGACACTGGCCTGAGATGTTGAGCCGCAGAGTTCTATTATGGAGTTCGGTGGCCAGGCCTGGCCCTGTCTGCTTCTTATTTTCACAGAGGGATCATGGGTTAACTTGGTCTCAGCACTCTGGCTGTCACCTGGAGGCCTGAAGTGAAGTACTTCTGTCTGGAGCTGTGATAGGGAAGGTTATCCTCAAATGATCTTGACTAAAATGATGTTTAAACATACGCTCAGAAGACAGAGAACAAAACTAAGCTCTCTAGAATCGTCTCCAGATGTTTTGGGCTGGAATCTGCCTTCTAATTATTGCTTAAACCATGCACCTCTGGTTGTTTTTGTTTTAAAACCTGCTTACTCATGGATGTATGTCATATTCCCTTCTGTGCGGAGGGTAGTGACTTTGAAGCCTCTCAGTGAAATAGTCAAATGTCACTTAGCCTCTGTGACATCCACAAGGCAACTAAGGATGAGAGGCGTGTAGAGATGTATGTCGAGAGGCTCTTAACAGCAGTTCTGAGAAGAGGGGCCAAGAATAGAAGAGGGGGAGGATGTGGGACAAGACAAACCTGAGGAGGAGGAACCCGGGTTCATCACACCAGCCTAGTCCCTAGATAGGAACATTCCCAGGGATGTTAACCCTAACATCGCTGCTCCTGAGGATGTAAACAGTTCCTGTGCTTCTCTTCTTCCAGTCTCCTAGGCTGCTTCCCTGCTAGCCTTACCATCCTAAGCCAGGACTGGTTCCTTGTGGTCTATGGGTGGCCACACCCAGTCCTCACCACTCCTCTGCCTCAAGGGGAAAAGACCAAAAAAAAAAAAAGATAGGCAACCTGTGGCTTCCTATGAAGCAACAACCAGCAGCCCCACATTCTGCTTGGAGCATCCCTGCTGGGTAACCTAGGGCCCTTCAGACCTTAAAGCCCAAGTAAATGATAGCTGTTACTGTAATTACCAAGTACAGTGTCTGCTCCCGGCAGCTCCCTCCGCCCACCACACACTTGCTCAGGCCACGCTCCCGCACCTCCTCCCCAGCTCACATTTTCTTATCTCTTCCTTTTCTCCAGAACTCTGTCTACATCTTTTGTCCTTTTATTTCTTCTCTTGTTGTGTTAGCCTGCTTCAGTAACAGTCACAGGAGTATTAGCGGTAAACGGGTAACTATGGCGAATATGCCGGAGAGCTCAGTGTGCTGGGCGCTGTGTGGCTTACCTGTGGGATTTTCCCCCCTTCTGTCAATCTTCACAACACCTCAGGGGACAGTATTGTCATGCTGGTGATGCTGGGCCACGGAGAACAATTGGTGAGGCCTGGAGGTGAAAGTGCCAGTGACCTTTTTTATTTTTTCCTTCCAGTGTCTTCCTCGATTGCTTTCTGCCTTATTCTGAAACAATTACTACTTAGTGAAGTGTGTGTGTGTGTGTGTATGTGTGTGCTCGCATGCGCCTGGGCACACACAACACAATGCCGTGATGCACGTGTGGAGACCAGAGGACAACCTGTGGGGAGTCACTTCTTGCCTTTTCTCATGTGTGACTTGGGAACTCAGGTCATCAGACTTGGTGGCAGGTGCCTTCACTGACTCAGTTTGGCCAGCCTTCCGTGACCTTTTCACGTCTCGCTGTATATTGGATTTGCTGGGGAACCAGCCATACAGCTACCTGGGTTTTGCCCTCAGAGATCAGAATTGAGTTAGTCTCAGCATCACCTAAATCTGCTAAATCAGGACCTACCTTTATCCTAATGAGACCACGGATTTTGGTGTACATGAAAGTCTAGACGTGTAAAATGCCAGGATCATACAGAGAATAGTGAGTGTCTCAAGAGAGGCCAAGGATGGGTGGGGAGAGTTCATTTCAAACAAAGGTGTGGCATTTGTTTGTACCTCCCTTAACTAGTCATCTCATTATAAGATGCTATTAGGTGCCTGATACTATTTATCATAGCACATGTATGTGCTCAGGATGATGATTTTTAGCTTCCCCACACCTCTAGGAAGCGACTAGTGTTAGAAATAAAGGTTATACAAATACTTGGCTCTGGTGGTTAATCTCAGTTATCCACTGATGAGGTCTCAGGTCACCTGGGAGATGGGTGTCTGAAGATGCCTGTGGGAGGGTATGCTGATTGTGATGACTCACCTATGGTGGGCGGCGCCATTCCCTGGGCTAAGATCCAGGACTGTATATATAGAGGAGCTGAGCACAAGCGTTCAGCGCTCTCTGCTTCTTGACTGTGGGTGTCATGTGACTGGCTGTCTCAAGCCTCTGCTGTTGGGACTCCACTGTCACAGTGGATTGTGACTCTGATCTCTGAGCCAAAATAGACCCTTTTGCCCTTAGGTTGCTTTTTGTCAGGGTCTTTTATTGGATACCAGGAAAAGGAACTAAGAAACTGAGTGGGCCTGGAGGAGGTTCCCTGTAGCAGGAATCTTAGCAGGTCTTATTAATAAAATCAAACCTGAGGCCAGTTATTGGGGTGAACACTGGAAGATCAGAGAAGCAGAACAAGCCACAGCTACCTCACCTCGCCAGTTCCTCAGCTGATCCTGTTTCCTCAGACTGGAAGCCTTTGAATCCTCATCCGAATGGCTCTCAGCTGAGCTGTTACTCAAAAGCCTAAAAGCTTAACCAGCCAAATACTTAACCAGTCAAATGTTTCTAGTTTCTGGTCTTCATGCCTTGTATACCTTTCTGCTTTCTACCACCACTCCCTGGGATTAAAGGCTCGCTTTCTGGGATTAAAGGCGTGTGTCACTAAGCCCGGCTGTTTCCTATGTGGCCTTGAACTCACAGAGATCCAGAGGGATTTCTACCTCTGAAATGCTAGGATTAAAGGCGTGTGTGCCACCATTTTCTAGCCTCTGTATCTAGTGGCTGTTCTGTTCTCTGACCCCAGATAAGTGTTCCCATAGGCTCCACTCATTGTCTTAGCTCGCATCTGCGCTCCTCTTTGGTTGAGCCACTTTGTAACAGTTTCTGTGACCCAGGATGGAAGGGATAAGCTTTTCTTTCCTGTTGCCTGAGCAACAGAATGAAGATGTTAACTTTGAAGGTGAAAGACGGCTATGGCCAACCTTCTTAGTTGTTTTTGTTCTTTTTAGTTTTATCCCCCAGTTCGGTCCGCATGCTCTTGGAGTTGAGGATAGGAGCAAATTGGCTAATTGTCTGGGTTAATAGGAAAGAACGTTGCTTTATGTGTTCTAAACGGTGCCTTGCTCAAGAGATTCCTCCGTAACTTTCAATCGGGCGACAGGACAAGGAAAGAAAATCACTATGCCGTTAGCCATACCTCAGCCGAAAAGGAAGTTGTCCCATCATCACGTATGAAGCAATTTTGTTGGAGGTTGAAGCGCGGGAGGCTGATGGCTGGCTTTGGGAAGGGCGGGTGGCTCTGAAGCTGGGTTTGCATGGGAAGGCCACGGCTTGTTTGAAATGTGTGAGATTGAAGGTGGTGAAACCTCAGGAGCCCTTCCCCCACCATGTGGTTAGAAGTCAACTCTTCCTACTTTTGTTCTGTGTGAGTGAAGTTCATCTTCTCAACCGGTTTTTTCCTTGGGCTAATCTTTGTATATAGGAATTGATGCATTGTTTTTGGTGTTCTCAGAACATATTGAGAAATGATCTTAGTTGCCTAGGTGATAATTTGTAGCAAAAATAAACCCCCAAACCCTCACTTTGTAAGTAATATCGGCTCATTGTAAGAAAATTTGGAAAGCACAGACAAGCCAAAAGAAGCAAATGAGTTACAAATGCATGGCCGTGCTGTATAAAGTTTCTCTGTGTTAACATTCTGACTTAGAGCCTGTCAATCTTTCTGCCCTGTGCAAAATTCTTCATCCAGAGCTGTGTTCATAATGCATGTTCAATTTTATAAGTGGATCATTCACTTTTTGTATTACATTATGAGCGTTTCTTATAAATATGGCTTTAAATTACTGCATAATATCCTTTTATGTATTTGACTTTTAAAATCTTGTTCCTGTTGTTAAATATGCACCTTTTTACCTTGATAAATACCTTCACGCATAAAAGCCCTTCTGTAGACCCAGAACAGAATTAAGGGTCTAAAGTAGTGAAATTTATTAAAGCGTATGATTCAATTTCCCAACAGCGTTGGTTAATCCTTCCTTTGGAGGTTGTACTAACCTCAGTTTCTTTGAGTTACCAATTGCTTGTTCACAGCCAGTATGTGCTGAATTAGTGGTCTGCTCTCCAGCATTCAGCTGAGATGGAGAAGCCCTTGCCTGCCTCCCACATACAGACAAGAAACTCTAGAACATGCTGCTCTACAGACAGGCCAAGACTGCATGTTAGGTTGCTCGCCTCCATGTTTAGTTAGGTGGGCTAGGTAATCATACTGTCTTTATTCTTCGGGGAAGCCTTTGCTCCCAGCTGTGTCTTGCTGAGGCAATTGTGTAATGATGAAGATACATAGACCACTGGGATGAGATGCTGGGGCAAAAACACAGACCTGGTGTCTCCGGGCAGAGGGAAATGAGAATTTTAGACGGTCGGTCAGCCTCCATCTTAGACTTCCTGCTACTGTTAGAGAAGGCCTGAAGCTTATACTTAGAGTGACTTGGTAAACATCCTGCCAAGGTTGAGAATCTGTGTGCTCCCTGCCTCTGATACCACACTTAGACACCTCAAAGGTTTTGCACAATTTTTATAGACTTAAACAGACCATTGCAGTGATAGGAGCAAACCCATTTAACCTTGGAGAGCTATGCAAGAGGATCTAATTTCTGTAGAATTTGTAGCAAGCCTCTCTTAGGTTTATTTTACCCACAAGGAGGAGAGTCAATTGTCTTCAGCTCTCTGAAAGGAAGTTCTTTATGAGTACTGGTGGACATTTGTTCTTAGCTACTAATGACCAAAAGGGAAGAATCCATAAACTGAGTAGTTGGGATGCCTACTTTCCCCTATTGACTGAGTGAGTGGGTTTGGTCTTCCTGGAGGTGTGGCTAATGTTCCATGCACATGCAGGAAAGATGCTGTTTTGAAGGATCCGAACAGCCTTCTGCCCACCCCAGACCTTCAGCTTCTACGTCTTCAAGATCCTGCCTTTGGGTTGACCCACAGATGACTTCAGCCCACACTCTCCAAAGCTGCCTGGAGTGTTTCTTTTAAAAGATCCTAGAAATCCATTTTTAGAAGGAGTGAGAGAAGAATCATGGACAAAAATCTTCGATAAAAGATCTTTGAACCATACCCTAGTTGCCAAGTAGATAACAAGCCTTCTTACTGCCCTAATGGGGAAGGGAAGGTTGGTTACATTTTCCCTGGGAGTTCCTGGCCTTGCCAGTGTCTGCCAGTCCTAAGGGACAGACTTGCCTCCACGTCTGTTGTTCTGTCTAGCCTCTCAGAAACTCCCAGCAAGTGTGTGTCTTAACTTGGAAATACAGACTTTTACGTGTCTACTTTTAATCTTAACCTGGTTGCGCTTATTGCTATGGGTTTGGAGTGCTCCAGGCTTGAAACAAAAATGAACTGTGGTAATAATGATGGCTGCATAGCACTGTGAATGTAGCTAATGCCGTAGTTTACCTAAAAAAACGATTAAGATAGTTTATTTTGTGTGATTGATAGAGTACATTCTTATGTTACAGAGTAAGAGTAGTTTTGTAAACACCCATCCCCCCCCTCCCGTGCCCCAAATCAAACTAGTACTGTTGAACTTATTTTGATAGAGTTAAGATTTTAGCTTGGTTCTTTTGGAGTAAGGAAGAGGAAGAAAGGGGAGTGAGAAGGCAGAAATGACCATTGTGCCTGAAGAGCGAAGGTCTTCTTTAAACTTTGTGGTGTATTTGGAAGAAAGTGGGTAGTTCCCCCCATCAACTTGGGTCCCCGCTCTTGGTTTGGGGCATTTAGGAAGCTTGGTGTGTTGGTTGAGACCATGTTTGCTGGACATGGTAGAGCAGCCTACCAGCATAGTTGTGGTCAAATCCCATAGAGACAGATGGAGAATAGAAGGATAGACCAGCAGTGCTGAATCAATTTCGCCCTTGCGGACATGCCTTGATGTGGAAAGGATCACCGTAGGAATGACTGCACTTTAGGAGAAGGAGACATTTTTAACAGCATGATCAACATGAAGCAGTGGGGGCCTAGGGCTGGCTTTTTGTGTGGTAAATATTTATTTTTAATCTGCCCATGAGACTGGTTTTGTTCACTTACCTAAGACCATGATATAAAGCCAGTGATGGTTGCCATTATGGACTTGCACCCAGCAATGAGATTCTTGGCTCCTTTAGGAGAAGTTTGCCTTTCCCCATGGAATGAGGCCTTTTTCTCTTGCTCTCTCCACCACAACACAAACACCCCTTAGGAACTTTTTGCAAGAGCCATCTAAAACTTTGATATTTGAATTGGCCATGTTCTAAGAAATGAACATGTCCTAAGGTGTTCTGTATGTTTCTAGCGGGAGGGAGAAAGGACAGTGGTGTGTTTACACATATGTCGCGTCAGAGTCAGATTGCCTGGGTTCAAATCATGGCTCTGCCACATCAGTCTGTGTCATACTGGATGAGAAGCAACACTTCTCTGCACCTCATTTTCTTTATTAAGGGAAATTGATAACGTCATTTAAACGGCTGTGAAGGGGAGCATTGCATGAATGTAGATGGATAGAGCAGTTAGAACTATGTCAGAGACATGGTAAGCAGGCATCAGTTAGTCTTACTTCGGGGACATTGCTGCTGCTAAAAACATGGCTTTAAGGCTTCAAGAGACGGCTGGCTGTAGGTTCACATTATTGACAGCTGCACATTTGCTGCCCCCAAAAACCTCAGCAGTTCTGTACATGGCAGCACGTGTGCTGCTGAGACATTTCCCAGAGACCTGCCCCTGCTGATAGAGTGGCTTTCAGTGACAGCAGCATTGGAAGTCATGATATATGCTCACATGAGCATACGTTTTCTAGTTACTTTGTTAAATCGCTATATACAGAGTAAGTTTCCCATTCTTGTATACTTCTTTTAAGTCAGCTAATGTCTCTATGCAATGGATTGTTCTCAATGGAGTGATTTGATGATTTCACCCCACAGTCTTTACTTGGATACATACCATTTTGATACAATTTGTTTGGCTGCATTTAGTAGCGATGCCGAGATAGAATTCCCATTATGTATGTCCATAAACAATGTATATATTGTCTTTCTCTGTCCTTTTCCTTCTCTTCTCCACTCCTGTTGTCTTATATGGTTATAAGAAGTGTTCTTGAGCCTGGAGATCACTGATCTTGGTGCTCTTGTTGACTTTCATTGTCTTTTATACTAGACTAAGAGTGTCCAACCTTGTGAATGAGGAATTGTCTTTGGATACTTAAAAATGACTTGGTGAGGGGCTGGAAATGACTTTCAAAATAGGAAAACATGTCATTTACTAGTTTATTTTTATAATAAGCTTTCTTGGGGTCATATCATTATCATCTATATTTGTTTATTTTAGTGTATGGGGAAAGAGGGATTAGTTTTGTATATAAAAATGTCATGGAAGAATTTGATGTGCTTCTTGATGTAAGATCCCAAAGACCTGAAAGAATTTCTGTTTTTGGCAGGAATTAGGACTTGGGTTATATATATTTGTGAATTTATCAGGGTCAAGAACATGGTGTATATGATCTTTCTTTCTTTCTTTTTCTTTTTTTTTTGTTTTTTGTTTTTTGTTTTTTTGAGACAGGGTTTCTCTGTGTAGCTTTGCGCCTGTCCTGGAACTCACTTGGTAGACCAGGCTGGCCTCGAACTCAGAGAGATCTGCCTGCCTCTGCCTCCCGAGTGCTGGGGTTAAAGGTGTGCGCCACCACTGCCCGGCTGATTGATCTTTCTTTTCTTACACATTCTCTGAGAACACTTGAGGATAGGGTGAGGCCTTCTTTCTTTCTTTTTTTCCTGTAAGGATGAATGGACAGGGTTTATTTAGTGGTCCACAAGTCCACGCTTAGATTTATTTATTTGACACGTACGTATTGAACGCTTGCTGTATGTGAGGCACTGTAGTCAGTATTGTATTACATGAGGAATAAGAACCAGGTCTCGCTCACATTCGTGGAGTTTACATTGTGGCTGGGGAGATAGATAACAGAGGTGTTGACCCAAAGCTCATGGAATTTCCAGAAGCAGCCGCCACGTCTTACTGAAAATGAGGTGGAGATAAGTGGGGGGTGGGGTGGCTTTGCCATAGTGTAGTGATGATTGCTGCTAACAAAGGGTGTGGCAGGGTCTCTCCAAGGTCCAGTATGGAAGAGACAATGGGAAAGCTGGGCTTGGAGTAAGAACAGAGATGGGGTTTCAGAGACCACATGACCATCATCCAGATGGTCACATGCTCAGAGGCAGGCTGGGTACTTGGACAGTCACTTGTTCCCCCACCCCTGACACTGAGGGGGAGAGAATCTATAAATTTTAGTTAGCAATATAAATATATGTCAACACACACACACACACACACACACACACACACACACACACATCACATCACATCACATTGTATGTATCTTTTTCTTGAATCATTGCTTTGTAAAAATTGTTGACTTCTCAAACACCAGTTCCACTAGGAGACCTTATATATTCCAAGTCACCCCAGTGCCTGTATTTTCTGGCACTCTGTAAGTGCATTGCTCAAACATGTTGGTAGAAGTTACAGGAGGGACGGGCAGAGCCTGGCTCAGCGAATTCTCGTTGTTAATCATTGAGAACTGTGAGCCATTCCAGCAGAACTGCTCTTTGGGCCTGGGAGCGCCCGGGCTTCTTGGCAGCAGAGGTTGGCAGTTGAGAGACGTGGAAGAAACAACAGCTACCGTGATCACTCTTTACAGGTTGTGTTTGGGGGTCATCCTTGTGGAGAACGGCTCCTGCTTTCAGTCCTGGACCAGTCTCACCCATTCCAGGCCATTTCTCATTACGTCTCCCTTTCAGGTCCCTCCGGCAGGTAACACCACCACCAGTCCACATCAGAATTTATCCTCACATCTGCCTTCACGAACACACTTTCCGAGGGGGATTTGTCCCTGTCCAGGGACAACAGCTTAGTGATACCGCGGTGGCAATGAGCGGTGGCTCTTTGCCAAGGCAGTTTTCAGCCCTGACATACTTTGTCACTTCTCACTTAGAATGAGAACATCTGACACACTTTTCATCATATTTTCAGCAAGAAACACGGCTTTTCAAAAAGATATGAACGAAAAACGTGCCTTTCCCCTCCTCGTTTCCCTTCTTCTCTTGAGGCTCTTGACCATTGGAACGGTCCCTCTGCTTGTCCTTCATGGTGTTCTTGGTTCCTGTGGGAAGGGAGGCACCACCTCCTGCCTGTTGTTTTAAAAAGCCAAAGGAACCTGTTGTTCCAACCCAGATTTGTGCTTCCGTTAGGAGAACCCTAGTCCCAGAGTCTCACTTGTTTAGTGTTAGGACTGCTCAATAGCCAAAAACTCTTAGATCACAGGGGTTTTTGTTTCTTGGAACATGAGAAGTTTTTAATGGGAGGTGGTTGTGCACACTTTCATCCTAGCACTCAGGAGGCAGAGGCAGATGAAGCTCAGTGCTCGAGGCCAGCCTGGTCCAGGATGGCCAGGGCTACACAGAGAAACCCTGTCTTGAAAAACCAAAACCAAACAAACAAAGAAAAAAAAAATGTAATCTAGATAGATTACCAAAATGTATTTTGGGCACTATAGAGACTTATTTTTTTAATTAACAAGTTTATATTTCTTACATTTTTCAATTTTAGGGATTTTTTTTAAAAAAAACTACATAATATTTTTGTGAATAAAAGTCAGAAGTTCTCACACAAGTAACTTGTAAAATCTTGCAGATAGCTTTAAAATTCCCATTTATTTATTTATTTATTTATTTATTTATTTATTTGTTGTTGTGTGTGAGAGATATATATGGAGAGAGAGAGAGAGAGAGAGAGAGAGAGAGAGAGAGAGGGATTGCATGTATGCAGAGAATTTGGAGGTGTGTTCCGTCCTATGGTGAACTCTGAGACTTGAACTAAGGTCAAGCTAGCAAGGCAAATGCTTTTACTCACTGAGCCATCCTGTTGGCCGGACGGTTTCACAGGTAGCAGTTAGTAAACATGCATGGAATGAATGAGACAAACCAGCTACGTAGGATGACTTGGGAACTTTCCCTTAGTGTGAATTCTGATGTGGCAAACAGAATGTTGACAAATGGATGAATGTCAAGCAAGAATGACATGATTCTATCAAAAGGCTTTTTGTCAAGCCCTGGGGGGAAACGATGAGGGGAACGGGTTTATCACATTCAGAGGTGACGGATTAGAAGGGATTGCTCACACATTGGCTGACTCCATCAAAGCTTACAAAGATAGCGGTATTAAGATGTGGAAAAGCAGCTCACAGCCAACACATGGCTGATGATAATAGCTCGTCTTTATGATGAAATGCTGTGAAGCTGTTATTTAACAATATTTGGGAAGATTCCACTTGCCATTGAAAAGCTCTTCTAACTTTAAATTTTAAAAAGTTAGTCGAGTGTTGGGGGTGCACATTTGTGATCCTAGTACCTGGGAGTCTGAGATAGGAGGGTCTTGAGTTATAGACTGGTCTTGTCTGCACAGTCAGAATTTGTTTGAAGAATTAATAAGTAAATAAATACATGAAAGAGTATTTAAAAAGCTTGCTGTAAAACAGATGAAAAGGATTTTTTTTTTTTTTTTTGAGACAAGGTTTCTCTATGTAGCCTTGGCTGTCCTGGAACTCACTCTGTAGCCCAGGTTGGCCCCAAACTCACTGAGATCTGCCTGTCTTTGCCTCCTGAGTGTTGAGATGTCACCACCACCTGACAAAAAGGAATTTTTTTTTTAATACTCAGAGAATAAAGACTATAGATTGTAGCATGAATCTTTTTTTTTTTTTTTTTTTTTTTTTTTTGGTTTTTCGAGACAGGGTTTCTCTGTGTAGCTTTGCGCTTTCCTGGAACTCACTTGGTAGCCCAGGCTGGCCTCGAACTCACAGAGATCCGCCTGGCTCTGCCTCCCGAGTGCTGGGATTAAAGGCGTGCGCCACCACCGCCCAGCTGTAGCATGAATCTTAAAGGTACTTACTAATAAAAACAAACCTGGAACCAGGTATTGGGGTGAATGCTGGAAGATCAGAGAAGCAGAACAAGCCACAGCTACCTCACCTTGCCAATTCCTCAGCTAATTCTGTTTCCTCAGACTGGATGCCTCTGAGTCCTCATCCAGAATGGGTCTCAGCTGAATTGTTGCTCAAAAGCCTAAAAGCTTAACCAGCCAAAAGCTTCTAGTTTCTGGTCTTCATGCCTTATATATCTTTCTGCTTTCTGCCATCACTCCCTGGGATTAAAGGCTCACTTCTTGGGATTAATGGCGTGAGTCACCATGTCTGTCTGTTTCCAATGTGGTCTTGAACTCACAGAGATCCAGAGGGATTTCTGCCTCTGGAATGCTAGGATTAAAGGCGTGTGTGCCACCATTTTCTAGCCTTTGTATCTAGTGGCTGTCCTGTTCTTTGACCCCAGATAAATTTATTAGGGTGCACAATAATTTGGGGAACACAATACCACCACAATAGATGGATCAAGTAGCATCAGGAGCAGTAAGATTTACTTTCTTGCATTTCCTCATTTGTATTTTCCCATTTGTTCTTTACTAAAGAAAGAGGAGGCAGATGTTTGGATGAAAGAGAGAAAGAACATCTAGATGTGCCTGCTCTGGTGAGCAGGCAGACTCAGTAAATGGAGGTGATGTTTGAGTCACATAAGCTAGCCACCTAACAGATGAAGGCTAGAGGTGAGACCTCTGGTTCCTAGTCCTCTCCTCTTGGGCTGGTGTGTCCTAGAAAACAACCTTTACCTCTCTTTATGAGTATGGTTAGAGATCAACATTTCAAAGACTGTTGCTTCTAGGTTAATGCCCTATCAGGTTGATAGGCACCTAGGGATTAGAAACTTTCACAGAGCATCTTAGATGTGTAGTTTTTAAATCCCTTACTTGATGACCCCTCTGGCCAGTGTGTGTACTTGTGGCTGGATGTTTTCCTGTGTCCTGCCCGGTCCCTACATACACCATAGGCCATCTTGTCTTCCAGAAGTTTTGGTATTGGGTTTTTCTGTATTTGCTTCCTTTATTTACCTCCTAAAATGGGTATCCAGATGGGTACAGACTTAGAGTGTAATGATACTGTGACCACAGCTTGGGCCCTATGCTTGGATTGTATAACTCGAGATCCCATAAATCATCTAGATAACCCTCCCACATTGGCACAGCAAAGTTCCTGAGTGCCAAGAAATATGCTTAGCATACAATGAGCCAAAGAGGCATGGTCCACCTACATGGAGTGTGAGTCTACTTCCAGTTTACACAACCAGAATAAACAAAAAATGCGCAGGAGGGAGAGACAAGGGCAGAAGCCGACAGACCTCTGTGAGTTCAAGGCCAGCCTGGCCTACATAGTGAGTTCCATGCCAGCCAGAGCTACATAGTGAGATTTTGTAAAAAACAGAGAGAGAGAGAGAGAGAGAGAGAGAGAGAGAGAGAGAGAGAGAGAAGAAGAAGAAGAAGAAGAAGAAGAAGAAGAAGAAGAAGAAGAAGAAGAAAAAGGAAGAAGCATCTTCCTTATTCTTTTTATGTGATTCCTCAAGGTTTCTTTCCCACTTAGAAAGTATATTTTGTTGTTATTTTAAGTTTATGTTAAGATTCTTTAAAGACTCATGTGTATTCTGAGCCCATTTTCATATCCATTTGGTTGTCTTTGATAATTCAAAAACACATGCAAAAACTGAAATCAAGTAAAATAAAAGTCCAGTGTGTTAGATGTCTAATGAGGAGTTACTTTGATATAAAGGTAGATGTGGCTAAGAGAACTCTTGAGTTTTCTTTCTTTCATAGACATGTTACTCTTTGTCCCTGGTGCCCTGGGAACCCTTGGGAAATGTCATGGAATATGTGGTAATAATGTCAAACCAAGGTTTGGGTGGAGTTTCTCTGTGTCTTGGCAGTCACCTCCAAATAACCACACAGAGATTTATTATTAATTATAAATGCTCAGCCAATAGCCTAGGCTTGTTTTTAGCTAGCTCTTATAACTTAAATTGACCCATTTTCATTAATTTATGTGCTTCCCTGAGGCTTGTTTACCTCATGTACATACTTTCCACCCTGCTCATTCTGCATCTCATAGTGTCGCCTCTGACTCCACTCTTCTCCCCAGCATTCTCTCTGGCCCAGAAATCC
Organism: Peromyscus leucopus; assembly: GCF_004664715.2. Lineage (NCBI taxonomy): Eukaryota > Metazoa > Chordata > Mammalia > Rodentia > Cricetidae > Peromyscus > Peromyscus leucopus. Next base: position 55,596,814 of record NC_051079.1, read on the forward strand.
CACCTAGCCATCGGTCAATCAGCTTTTTACTAACAATGACAACTTCACAGTGTGTAGAAGGATTATTCCACAGCACCACGGCATTTTATCAGCTACCATTTACTTATATAACATGGGTCAGACACTGTACCAGGCAACTCATAGAAAGTATCTTGTAGCTGGATGTTTTCCTGTGTCCTGCCCGGTCCCACAGCCACTTACATTATTTTCAAAGTATATGGCTTCTCACTAGCTAGCTCTTACATCTTAAATGAACCCATTTCTATAAATCTATACTTTGCCACGTGGCTTGTGGCTTACCAGTACTTTACATCTTGCTTCTCCTGGTGGCGGCTGGCAGCATCTCCTCAGCTCTGCCTTTCTCCTTCCTCTCTCTCTAGTTGGAGTGTTCTGCCTAATCTTATTCTGCCTCACCCTTGGCCAGCTTTATTTATCAACCAACCAGAGCAACACATATTCCTAGCATACAGAACGACATTCCACAGCAGTATCTAGTTGTCACAAAACATCTTAAAGAAGTGGCTGTCAAACTCACTTTAGACATGGAAACCAAAGACTTCAGTGATGCTACCTGGTCATTCCTTTGTGGTATGTGGTATCATGCAGACCCACTGAAGGAAGACAAGTGTCCTCTTTGCCCCCGGGTTTCAATAGCACATGTTTTAGTAGCTGACTGGGGAAGGTAACTTCACTTTTATACTAAACCTGCTTGCTCTAGGATTCCCAGACATGCTTAATCATTCTGTCTGCCTCTGAAAGCAGAGACCAGTGAAGGGGGTAGGGCAGGGCTCTGGAGTCTTGACAGAGTGGAAGGTAGACCTAGTCCTGCAAGGCACAGTTTCTCATGATGCGGGTGGGGGCTGACTCACACCCGGATGCATCTCATTCCTGGTGTTGTGAGAGTTCAGCATTCTGGTTCCACTGGATACTGGGTGAGAAGGCTTGGAAGTAATTGCTGAGGTGATTCGCCACACTTACAGGATGAGGCATATGCCCTCCACATGGTGACTGTGAGGAGGAATACAGTTGTTAGGGTGCTAAGGTTGGGCATGTGGCAAAAGAAAGTGAATTGGAGTCCTTGACCTCTGAACACCAGACACTGATCCAGCAATAAAATAAAATGACTGTTTATAACAGCAATCTAAGGCCAGGGCTGTAGGCCTTGGCTCTTTGAAGATCTCTATAAATTTAACATGATAGTTTGATATGCTGTGCATGAATATAAGAAGTGAAGAACATGGCGACGTAGTGATGTTGATTTTAAGGTTTTCTTTTGATTGTTTTGTCTTTGGGCAATGTTTTGGATAACCCAAGAATTAGTGTTGAAGAGAACACAGGCCATATTTCCCTCAGTGTCTCCTGCTTAACTCGGAATGGATGATCTGAACAAAACCCCAGAGGATCTCTGGTTTCTGTTCTTATAAGAGTCACACAAATATAGAATCTCATGGGAAAATATAATCTCCTCCATTCATTGAGAGTGTGTGATTATCTGGGATAAATTTGACCCAGTGATACATTACACCTCCAGTGCTGAGATGTCACACGAACACTGTGGTTGGATTCAAAGATGAACAAGACAAGGTATTGGCTCCTGATTCATTGCTTACATTAATGACTCTGTAAATTTATCCCACAATTGTCTCAGCATACCAGCACCTACTAGAGCTATACCAACACAAGTTCTGACCTCCTTTGGAGTAGATGAGCATCTATAACTCAGAGCTACTGCCAAGAATACAAAGAACATAATTTAATCTCCCTCCTATATATCAATAATAAACATGCTGCCAAAAAAGTAGGAAACAACTCTGTTCACATTGCCTCTCTAAAAAAAGAAAAGAGGATTGACCTAGGAATAAATCTAATCAAGAAACCGAAAGAGGCTTATGGTGAAAACACTGAAGAAAGAAATTGAAGATTGCTCTTGTGCCATAAGAATTAATGTTGTGGAAATGGTTATATTATCAAAAGCAATCTAAGGATTCCATACAATTCTTGTTAAAGTTCCAATGTCATTTCATAGAAATAGAAAAAAAAAAATCTTAAACTTTATATGGAAGCTAAGAAGCATACAGATAGCCAAAACACTCCTGAGCAAAAAGAATATGCTCTGGGCATCATCATGTCTGATAAGTTGCTACAGAGCCATAGGGTAGGGTAGGGGGTGTGGGGGTGGGGGTGTGGGGGACACACATCACAGGGCTGGGGAGATGGCCGGTTGGAAAAAAGTGCTTACCTTGCAAGTATGAGGACATGAGTCCATCTGCCTAGCACCCATGTAAAAAGCTGGGTGTGGCACTGCATGCTGCCACTGCAGAGGCAGAGACAGGAAGATCACTGAGCCTTGTGGACCAGCTAGTCTGGCTGAATCCATGAGCTCCAGGTTCAGTGAGAGACCCTCCCTCAAAAACCAAGGTGGAGAGTAATTGAAGAAAACAGTTCTGGCCTCTCTATGTGTGCCTACATCCATGTACAACATACCGGTGCATGATACTAGCCCAAAGATGGACCTGTAGGTCAATGCTGTAGAACAGATGACATAAATAGAAACACATAGTTGCAGCCCCGTGATTGTTGACAAAGATGCCAAAATATACATCGGAGAAAAGACAGCCTTATTACAGCATTGAGAACTTGGATATCCACATATAAGAAGGAAGTGAAGATACCTATCTCTCACTGTACAAAGTCAATCCAAATAGATCAAAGACCTTAATGTAAGACTCGGAACTCTGAAACTGTCATAGGAAGAAACAGGGAAAACATTTGATGGAACAGGCGCAGGCAAGGACTTTCTTAATGGGACTCCAGTTGCTCGGGAAACCATGCCAACAGGGAACAGATGGGACCTCATGAAATTAAAATGTTCTCGCATAGCAAAAGAAATAGTTGATTGAATGAAGAGATGGCATGTAGAATGGTAGCTGTGCATCTGACAGAGGGCTAATATCTAGAATACACAAAGAGTTAAAAAATCTAAACAAGAAATTAAACAACCCAATCAATAAATTGCGATAAAAGTGAACAAGTGCCTCGTTAAAGGGGAGGGTACACCTGGTCAGCCTCCCATGCAAATAGTGTGCATGTTGAGAGGGTGGTGGACTTGCCTTGGTTGTACACCTATCTGTATATGCTTCACAGACTCTTTTATAGCCCTTGTGACTTCTAACCATGTAGTTGTAGACAGGGACCTCAATATCTCCTAGAAGATGGCGGCTCGATAAATATTGATTAAATAGTGAATGAATGCACTTTTAAGGGGTAATTTGGCAGTGTGTAAAAAATATAAAACTAGGGTCTGAGGGTATGACTCTGGTAGAATATTTTTCTAGTATATCGAAGCTCTAGGTTTGATCCCCAGTCCTACAATATATACAAATATACATATGTGTTTTTAACCATGGAGAGTGATCGAAAAGCATTTGTGTGTGTGTGTGTGTGTGTGTGTGTGTGTGTGTGTGTGTGTGTGTGTGTGGTAGGTCAAACCATCCTGAGGTCGAGGGTAGGGGGTGCTCAAAAGGTCCTTCTCTTCACTAGGGCAGGTCTTGCCAAACTCCTCCTTAAAAGTTGGTCAAGAATTCTTGTTAAGGTGGAGAGTTAAGGAAACCATAGCTAGTAAGTTTGAAACATTCCTTCTTGAGTTTCCACATCTACAGAACTGGCATATGACTTCCTGTTGCTTGAAGAATGGTGGATGTGAGCCTGTGAGTTGTGTCTTCCTTCCAGCTCAGGAGTGGAGAAGCCTGTTATTTCTTTCGATTTACTCTTTCTTCTGTTCCTTTCCCTTCCTTTCTTTGGCTTTTGCTTTGTCTTGGTTTGGTAAATTCTGCACTGAATGTGAATTAATGTTTTTAAGCATGGAAAATTAGGTTAATCACACATTACTAAAAGTGATTATTATTGTTGTTTAATTTTCATTAAACAAATTCAAGGATTTGTGTATGCTAGGCAGGTGCTTTATCTTCTTCTGTTGGGCTAACAGTCCCAGGCTGATAACTGCTTTTTAACCATTGTCGTTATGTGTGTCTGAACGCACAGAGAAGTCTGAGTTCCAACAGTAAGATTCTGCCCTGTAAGTTGCCTCTGATGAGCTGGATTCTACGTCTTTATGGTTTTGCCTCTTTCCTTCATGGCATCTTTGTGTAGACTTGTTTCGAACTATTGAGCCCTCTTTCTCAGCCTGCTGGGTGCTGGGAACAGACCTGCGCTACCATGCCTGGTCTGCTTTATTTGACTGAAGTGAAATACTCAAACTGTTTCTTTCACTAAGGAGGTAACCCGATTGCCTTCACAGTCCACGCGGGGCCATGCCTCATGCAGTAAGTGGGAAGCTCCTAGGTGGCTCGATGGTGGTGACAGGGCTACTTCTGCCTCTCCTCAGAGAATGGGAAGTCATGTGAGGTCATTGTAGGGAATGTGTGTAAATTCTTGATTGCCCTCTAGGGCTCTGCCCTTGAATATAGATGGTTATTTATCATGTCTTTTGTGGTCATCCTGCCTATAGATTATTAAATATCTGCCTCTTGTTTATTAATGCATGTGGGAAGAGTTTAGTTCTGCTAGAGCAAACTCCTAAGCCATTACATCTTAGGTGGAACCTTAAACACCTTTAAAAGTCTGTGTGCAACTAGAATTTTGCCTTTAGTTCTGGAACATTTGCAATTTTTGCTTAATATGTGTAATGTTCTCTGATGTGTCATTATGGTTTTTTTTTGGTAACAAGTTCTCCCTGTGTATGTAGCCCAGCTGTCTTGAGCATACTGTGATGTCCAAGATGACCCCTGCCTGAGCCTTTCTACTCCAGGCTCTCTGTTGCTCAACTCACAGGTGTGTGCTGTTGTGTCTGCTCTACACAAGTTCCCCCCTTTTCCTTGTTTTGACTAGAGGCAAAATGATTTTTAAGCAAAATATCTGGGTATACACAGAAATATCCTTAATGTAATGCTGTTGGATTAATTCACACATTTTCATAGCCAGCCCCCGAGACTGGGATCCGTGAAAATCGGATTGTGTTTGGCTAATGGGGAGTTTTTGATCAGGTTTGTGATTGAAGCTGCAACCTAGATGCATTTGGCTGCTGCGCTGGATAGTTTTATGTCAACTTGACACAAACTAAAAATCATTTGAGAGGAGGGAACCTCAAATAAGAAAATGCCTCTGTAAAATTGGGCTGCGGGCAAGCCTGTAGGGCATTTTCTTAGTGTTTGATTTGGGAGGGGACCCAGCCCATGGTGGGTGGTGCCATCCCTGGGTTCTATAAGAAAGCAGGATGAGGCAAGCTATGAGGAACAAGGCAGTAAGCAGCACCCCTCCATGGCCTCTGCATCAGCTCCTGCCTCCAGGTTCCATCTCTGTGTGTTTCTGCCCTCATTGCTTTTGATGATGAACTGACGTATGGAACTGTGAATGAAATGAACCTGTTCTTCCCCAGCTTGCTTTTGGTCATGGTGTTTCATCACAGCAATAGTAACCCTCACTAAGACAGCTACTCTTGATTAATTCAGATGGAAACTCCTCTCAGAAGGGAAGGTAGGTTTAGGAGGATGGAATCAAAACCTAAGCATTGGGCAGGTGCATAGGAAATGCCTTACATATTCTTAAATTGTGTGTGATAAAACCTTTACAACTAACAAGGCACTTGTTAATTGTGTCAAGGACTTGTCGGGAAATTCATGTATGGCACAGCAGTTATTTTCCAGGTGAAATCAAACATTTCTTTCTTTATTTTGGCATGGAGCTAGCATGGACCAGAGTCCAGCTTATGCCCACTGAGATTTCCTGGTTTTTGTGTTCCAGAAGAATGAATTGGACCAGGGTTATGTGGATAATGGTAAAGGGGAAGTTTCTAAACTTAGTCATTGAAAGTTAAGGAGAAGCAAGGTGTTTTAATAGAGTCAAATCATTTCAAATATGATTAATTACGAAAGTCAGATGCTAGGCCAGGTGGTGGTGGTGCACAACTTTAATCGAAGAGGCAGAGGCAGAGAGCTAGATCTCTGTGAGTTCGAGGCCAGCCTGGTCTATAGAGCGAGTTCCAGAACAGCCAAGGCTCCACAGAGAAACCCTGTCTCACCCCCTCCCCAAAGAAAAATGTAAAAATGTTGACCTCACAGTGAAAGAAACCAGTAGACACTAACTTCTGGTGGTTAACATCAGGTGCTTTCTAGAAGTGAAATCCAAATTCCACATCCTGCTGTTGAATATGCACTGGAATCTGAACCCTGTTTGTCCTCTGACTTCCAGAGATACTGACTGAACAAGTACAGAGCTATTCATGTTCTGGCCCATTTAACTCAGTGAGGTAGACACCTGATAACCTCATCTTATATGGAGGAGATAGACCCCAGGAAGTCATGTGACTTGCCCAAAGTAGTGACATCAACATAGCTCAGCTTTGTTACTGGAGCTGGTAAGAGAATGTTCCATTTGGCCCAGTTTGGAGGTTGGAGTTCATAATTAACTGGGGGAACCCATGTTGCAATCTTCTAAGTACATCACCAACTGGAGAACTCAGTGAGGTCCCCTCTGGATATATTTACTGGACCTATTTACTCGGCAGGAGGCAGGTTTACCCAAAAGGTCCCATTATCTCCTCTGGGTAGAGAGAATAAAGCAGGAGCCTGGAGGTCAGTTATCTGCCCTTGTCTACCCACCTCCAGCCCTTGGACAGTGCAGACCTGAGAGCTCTGCCACCACTCCCAGAAAATCAGACATCCCATTCTGCAAAGAGAAGCTCTGAAAATCCCAGGAAAGGTCCTCGGGGGCAGGTGGTCAGCTTTGCAGCTGTCTCCACTCAGACGCATGGGTGATTGAAATTTGCCTGTGGTGCAAAGTAGAGGTGAATTGCTAGGCAACACCCCTTCCATGGATGTCTATGCTACAGGACAACAGAAGGCCCTAAGTCCCCACCAGAGCGATCAGTCCTCTCCCAACATTGTTTCCTCTTTAGCTAAGGATTTGTTTCCTTTCTAACAAACCGCACAAGTCTTTCGCAACCGGAGAAGGATCTGCTCTCTGCATTTGCTCTTGCAGGTAGATGACAGCCGAGGAATGGCCTTTCTTTGGTTAGTTTTGAGTATGGCATTTGTTTGCACCCAGCCTCGTAGGATGCACACAAACAGTAGCTACAGCACCAGCGTGGGCCCTGAGCCCCACACTGCTTTGTAAAGGGTGGGACCTTCGTGCTTTGGGGACTGAGGAGCTGTGATGGGATGGGTGGGTGGATAATTGGGTCTCCTCCGCAGTCAGGGCTGTCTGAGGAGGCTACCTCATGTTCTCAGTGATTTGGGGGTGTGAAGTACTGAGGAGAGCTGACTCGGTTTTAAATTAGCACCAGAGATCAACAATCCAGTGTCGGAAGGATCAACTCCCACCAGAACAGGCCTTTGCTGTTGGCCGATCTAGTGACCATTGGCTACTCAGCGACTCATAGGGCATGCAATTAGGTTTACAGTAGAGTTGGGACTGATGGTGGCTTTGGTCCTCTGTGGTGTTGACGCTGCTGACGGAGGGAAAGATGGAGGATTTGCAGCAGGCAGCCTGGGAAACAGGGAGCACTGTGGTCAGCAGTACCCTACAACTGGGAAGCCATTATTGGGGTTAGAATGAAGTTAAGTCCCCTTCTGGAAAGATCTTCAAAGATCTTATAGTTTAGCGTCTTCATTTTCCCCCCACATGTGGAAACAGAAGTCTTGGGAGTTGCAAGCTCCGTGAGCAACTTTCAGCAGGGCCGGTGCTGGCCCCTCGTGTCCTAGCCCTCCAGGAGACTGCAGCCTGTGACCACACAGACTGTCCTGAGCTGTGGTCGGTCTGTCAGGTTCCGCGTGGTTTGGTGGCTCAGAACTCCATGGGATGAGGTCCACAAACCCGAGTTTCTGCCGGTGAACCTCAGGCTGGAGTGTCAGCAGAGAGGCACCCCGCCCGCTTCAGCTCCTGTCTCTCTGTTACACTGTATCACCTTCGGAGTCCTGGCTTTGTTTCCAATTTCCTTTGCTAACAACAACAGTCAGCTTGGTTTTCAGTGTCTGTGGCTCTGTCTGCCCTGATGGATCATTATCCTCTCCCTCAGGGGGGCTCATCACTTCCTGCTGTAAGGAGAACTCCTCCTCGGGGCAGAGCTGTTTAAACTGTGTGGCAGCTGACTCTGAAGAGCCACGCTTACTGCCAGGAAACCTTGTCTAGCAGTGCGACGTTCACTTCTCATACAGCCCGCGGCACCTCATTAGTCCTGCCTGAGAATATTCTTTACTCTAGCAAAAAGGAAGCCGTGTAAAGCATTAGAGGGGACATGAATGCTACGAGATCAATCCTTGAACACTTTAAAGAAGGCAGAAGGTGGCGCACGCCTTTAATCCTAGCACTCGGGAGGCAGAGACAGGTGGATCTCTGTGAGTTCGAGGCCAGCCTGGTCTACAAAGTGAATTCCAGGACAGGCACCAAAACTACATAGAGAAACCCTGTCTGAAAAACCAAACCAAACAAACAAACACATAAATAAATAAAAATAAAATAAAATGGTAGCAGGCAAACTTACATCCGAGGCTGCCATTAAGAACCGCAGCACCCATTACATACCCCCTCTGCCACCCTACTCTGAGTATTTCCTGTTTACATTAGATTTCAGCTAACCTTTATCACAACATTGTAAGTTAGGTATCGTTTCTGTCTTCATTTTTGTATCGAAGGGAAGAGAAGTTTCGAGAGGTTTAGTGATGTGCCTCAAGTGGCACAAGTAGCAAGTCATGGAGCCACGCTTTACAAATTCTAGCCATCTTGTAGCAACATCTTCTCTTAACCACCGTGTGCAACCCTCTTAAAACAAACAGTCACACTGGAAAAACTAGGGAGATGATTATGAAGGGAAAATGGCTTAGAACGTGAGGTCCACAGTTCACATCTCCCTCTAGAGAAGGTAGAGTAGGCTAAGATCTGAAAACTTAAAAAAAAAAAAAATACTGTGAGAAAAACTGTTTCTCAAGTTTACTGACCGCAATTCACAAGCTTCGTACAGAGGTTCGGTGCCAAAGAAAGATGTTAGGGAGGAAAAAAACCAATGTTCCACTTTGGTGGGATGGGCGAAGATTTGCAAATAGTAGTGATTTGGTGTTTGATCTGTTTTGAACTTTGTAACCATTCTCCTATGACTGTGGCTTGGAGATGGCTGTAACCCACTTTCCTCTTTAATTGATTGCCTGGTGTTTTCTCTTATCTACCTTCTTTGCTAGACCTTTTACAGTATGCCAGGTCCAGATAGGCACTGGGCTATGGCCCTGTACCACTAGTCAAATGCCCATCCCCTGAGGAAGGGACCATGTCCACAATTCTGTGGCCAATGTCTCATTTAAAGTGTGCCTGGTTTTGGAAGACTGGCCTCCCCACATGTTCTGGGGTGAGCCCAGACCTTGAGCACCTTTGCGTTTCAACCTGAGGCTGATTCCAGCCTGTCCAGCCCTAGCTGCGGAGGTCAGTCTTGGTGACTGTGACAGGCTTCTCTGTGTTTTCCACTACCTGAGCACCGAGTCTGTACAGGCAGACTGTCATCCCCATGGATGGCCATCCCGTGGGCGGCCATCTTCCCAGCCTCACCTCCGTGCATTTTATTGGGAATGTTATGTTCCGCAACAGTGTGTGGGCACATGGGCATGCACACGGGTTTTGGGGTAAGGCCTCTGATAGATCTAGACAGGGAAATGTTTGCTTGTGGGTGTTCAGTTGCGTCATTTTACAACAAATGGTGCAATATCAGTGGTGCCCCAAATAAGAAAGCAATTATCTTGGAAGTTATTAAGCCAAAAATTTAGCTTTTGTTTTGTTCCCAAAGGCATTTATTATCAATATATTACATATGCACTGATATGCACGAAGCTAAGAATGCAAACTTTTCTGTATGCACTGCAGAGGAAAAATAACTTTTGCCTCTGACTGTAAGCTACCACACTTAGACATTTATAACAGGAACACATAGCACCCTAATATGGAGGACCTTTATGAAAGTACTTTGTCTGAGTACTTTGAAGTGCTTTGTCTGAGTACTTTGGCTGAAGGAGTACTTTGTCTGAGTACTTTTGTCTGAAGCCTAGCAGAGATAGAGTGGGTTTTAGAATTTTTTTTCTTGACGTCTCAGTTCTTCACAGAAGATAAGCCTCATGAAAGAATATTTGAGGTTGGTGTCAGGTTCTGTGAAGGTGACGGAGGAGAGGTTGTTTTCTTCGTTAGAAATAAGCAATCAATAGACATGTAAATAGTTCATGGATTAAAACTGACTAATGCAGGACTGGAGAGATGGCTCAGTGGTTAAGAGCACTGGTTGCTCTCCAGGGGTCCTGAGTTCAAATCCCAGCAACCATGTGGTGGCTCACAACCATCTGCAATGGCATCTGGTGCCCTCTTCTGGTGTGGATGAAAACGAAGCACTCATAAAATAAACAAACATTAAAAAAAATGACTAATGCTACCTCGTATAAAATGTTACTGTTTCCAGGCTGGAGAGATGGCTCAGTGGTTAAGAGCACTGCCTGTTCTTGCAGAGGTCCAGGGTTCAATTCCAGCATCCATATGGCAAATCACAACTGTATCTGATTCCAGCCAGGGGATCTGAGTCATATGCATACATGCAGGCAAAACATATATACTAAAAACAGACATTCAAAAATGTTACCTTTTACATAGTTGTTACTGCTCCTGAGACCTCCACCTTATGTTAAGCAATAAGAGTGAGATTTATAGGAATTAAAGTATAATAATCAGAGAAAATACGATATGACCACCAATGACAAACAAGGACCCTAGTAAGGTCTTAGCTGAGGCCTTTTTTTGCCAGAGTACATTCCAGATGTTATATATCTTGTGTCTTTGTACTGTCCCCCTTTTTACACACGCACAAAAAAAAAATGTAGCTTAGATATATAACCAGGCTAACATTTATTCTGTGGTTGGAATCCTAGTTTAAGCTGTGGACCCCAACACTGAGCCTCAATGTTTGGCTAGAAATACCCAAGATAAAATGTTGCTCAGGGTTTAGAGCCCAGACATGGGGGTTCCTTGCAAAGTTATTTCCCCCACAGTAGTCCCTAGTCCGATCTACCATTCTTCCATCTCCACAGAGGGTGATGGATGGCTATGGAATAGTGTCCTCAGAATTGTCTAGGCCCATAGAAGACATCAGTTACATTTGTTGGTACCTTAGCTCCTGATGTCCCAGGTGTTTTAGGGATTCAGGACAGCCTGATGGGAGTGTATGTCAGTAAGATGTCTTTATCCAAGATGCCACCCAATTGTTGTGAGGGAGGAGATGGAGTTTCCTTAAGCATCCATTTTAATACTATCCAGAGAAAAGAATGCAGGGGTTATTGAATGGAATAAACATTGCCTATTAACGGGAACAGATGTATCTTTTTGTATTTAGTACCACAGATGTCAGTCTTAAGTCTGTGCAGAGGTGAGGGGATAACTCTGCACAAGAGAGTATTTAAGTTGCTTATTTAAACACCCCCACCCCCATGTGTATGTTTCTGAATCTAATGTGAATATTTCTATCTGATTCCTATTTCTGTATCCTTGGTGTCTTGGTGTGGGAGCCCACAAAGCTTTTCTATGAGAGCTGAGCTTGCTTTCCACAGCAGGGCTGAATTAGGGGATAGTCTGACCACATGCATGGTCACCAGGTGTTTGGGATGGACTACACTTGGCTGTGCTGGGGGAGGTCTTTTGCTCCACCCCTTGGCATTCCTTTAAAAGCCCTTTAGTAGAGACAGAAGGGGCTGGTGGGTTTAGACCCAGGCCCTTCCAAGGCTATCCTGTGTTTTCTGTCCGTCTCTCTTTTTATCCTTCTATCTACAAATTTCTCATTTCTTCCTGCTCAAGAGTACCCTGAGGGAATAAGAGGGAGCTGGTCTTCATCATCCTGGGACGTGGAAGAACCAGTGGGCAGGCAGGGAACACGCAGAACTTAGGAAGCCGGTCTTGGTCTTGACCGATCTCCTTTAGGCTGCAGATGTTGCAGCCTGGCCATGGTGGGAACACTCCCCTTCTGTCCTCTTCCTGCCCACGCACCAAGGCTGTTGGGGTCGTAGGCCTGGGAGAGGATGATGAGCGATGAGTTCCTAGCTCTCCTCCCTCAGGTGAGAAGGCTGCTCCCTTAAGCTTGCTTTCCCATCTGTACTTGTGCGTAGCATATAGTAGTTGATGACTGAATAGTAGATAATTGGAGAAGTCGCAGTGAGAGTGAAGAGAAGGGTGATCTGAAGCTTGGTGTGTAGAACTGGAGAGGTAACTGCTTTTTATTTTTATTTTATTCATTTTCATTGGTCTGATAAGGAAACTGAAGTGCAGGGAATCTGTAACACATCCACGGCTGTGGATGAACAAGTCTAGCCATTAGTGCCCAGAAGCAAGAGCTACTCATGTGTGCTGGCTGGTTCTTAGGTCAAAGATACGAGCTGGAGGCTGGGTGATTGTGGCTCACACCTTTAATCCCAGCACTCGGAAGGCAGAGGCAGGTAGATTTCTGAGTTTGAGCCCAGCCTGGTCTACAAAGCAAGTTCCAGAACAGCCAGGACTGTTACACAGAGAAACCCTGCCTCGAAAAACTAAGGGGGAAAAAAAAGCAAAAAGAAAAAAAAGTTGGGTTCATCTGAGAAGGACTCGTAGCTGAGAAAATATCTCCATAGGACTGGCCTGCAGGCAAGTCTGTAGGCATTTTCTTACTTGCTGATGTGGTAGGGCTCTGATCATTGTGGGTGGTGTCACTCTTGGACTAGTGGTCCTGGGTTCTATAAGAAACAGATTGAGCAAGCCAGTAAGCAGTGTGGTAGAATATTATTTGAAGGTGTGTTACTTTTGTTTGTGCTGCATCTGTTTAACTCCGTGGACCTATGTTACTGTGCCTGTCTAAAACATCTGATTGGTTTAATAAAGAACTGAACGGCCAATAGCAAGGCAGAAGAGAGAGATAGCCTGGGCTGGCAGGCAGAGTATAAATAGAAGGAGAACTCTGGGAAGGGAGAATTGAAAAGGAGGAACCAGATGAGGAGGAGGACTCCAGGGGCCAGCCACCCAGCTATACAACCAGCAAGCCACAGAGTAAAAGTAAGATTTACAGAAGTAAGAGAACCAGAAAAGACCAGAGGCAAAAGGTGGACGGGATCATTTAAAGTTAAGGAAAGCTGGCTAGAAACCAAGCCAAGCCAAGCTAAGGCTGGGCATTCATGATTAAGAATAAGCCTTCAGGGCTGGAGAGATGGCTCAGAGGTTAAGAGCACTGACTGCTCTTCCAGAGGTCCTGAGTTCAATTCCCAGCAACCACACAGTGGCTCACAACCACCTGTAATGAGATCTGATACCATTTCTGCTGCAGAATACATGCAGCAAACATGTATATGTGATAAATAAATAAATCTTAAAAAAAAAAAAAAAAAAAAAAAGAATAAGCCTTCGTGTGTCGCTTATTTGGGAGCAGGGTGGCAGGCCCCCACAAAAGAGTAAAAAACAACAAAGTAGCACCCCTCCATGGCCTCTGCATCCGCTCCTGCCTCCAGGATCCTGCCTTGCATCCCTGCCCTGCTGGACCACAGCCCTAAGCTGACGTAAACCCTTTGCTCTCCAAGTTGCTTTGGTTATAGTGTTTGTCCTAGCAATGGAAACCCAAACTGAGAGACCACGTGAGAAAATCCAAGTGTTCCTATTACCCTGTCCTAACCTCATTCCAGGCCAGCAGGATCTTGAGGTTTTTCTGAGCCTCTTTCTCCAGCTCACCAGACTCTGAGCATGGGAACTTCTGTCTTTCACTTAGAAGGCGCCATTGGCTGCTGTTCACCTCTGCCTTCCTTGCTTTCTCCTTTCAAGCGTCCTTCTGAGAGCCTCCCCTACCCCGCTGTTCCCTTCCTTGCTATTTGTACAAGTGAAAGTCCCTTTACTGATGCAAGGAAATCAGAAACGCAGATAATCGTCTGACCCAGCTCATGCAGGAAAAGCGTTTGCAGCAGACAGAACGACAGACCTGCCGGTACATGGGCGCTTGAGACAGACATGCCTTGCCTCAGCATGAGGGAGGCACATCTCCACTTGCACGGGTGTTATGACACATAAACATTTGGAAATATTTTTAGATACGGAGCCTTAGGCAATAAGGCAACCAATGTATTCCAACAGAATAGCTGACACATACCTTGGTACCCATTGTAGCCTGAATATATAACATGAATCTTAAAAGGTCTTATTAATAGAAAACCTGGGGCCAGATATTGGGGTGAAAGCTGAAAGATCAGAGGAACAAGCCAGACACTAGCTTATCTCTACGAAATCCTCAGCCTCAAGAGAGCGAGTTCCTGTTTCCTCACGCCTTATATACCTTTCTCTGCCCTGCCATATTACTTTCTGGAATTAAAGATGTGTGTCACCACAGCCTGGTTCTCTTTCTCTCATGTAGCCCAGTGTGGCCTTGAACTCACAGAGATCCAGAGGGATCTCTACCTCCCGAGTGATGGGATTAAGGGTGTGTGCCACCACTGCCTGACCTCTGTGTCTAATTTAGTGGCTGGTTCTGCCCTCTGATCCCCAGGTAAGTAAGCTTCATTGGGTTACACAGTATATCACCACATGAATACATAATTCCCTGGCTGGTAGAGGAACTCTTTTTCAACTATTACATTTTTTGCTCTGATTAAGAAATTACCTATATACCTCTTAAATTTTACTGAATCAATAGCAACTTTTGTGTGTGTGTGTGTTTGTGTGTGTATACACCTATACATATAATTTCTTTAAAATTTTAACTTTTATTTTTATCTTATGCATATGAGTGTTTGACTGCATGTATATCTGTGTACCATGTGTGTGTAGGGCTCTCCCATAGAGGCCAGAAGAAGGCATTAGATTCCCTGCAACTGGAGTTATAGATGATTGTGAGCCACCCTGTAGGTGCTGGGATCTGAACCTGGGTCCTCTGGAAGAGCAGCCCTTGTTCTTAACCACTGAGCTCTCTCTCCAGCCTATAATTTTTTGTTACCGTATTATCTCTTTAGTAATCAAGCATGTCATTTTGATAATAAAATGTGGTTTATTTGTAACTTTGATTATAGTAAATAGTATCTTGATTTTCAAAAGCTGTGTCATGTGGGGCTTCCTTGTTTTAGTGTTTAGGTTCAGCGGAGAAGACCTGACATCATTGGCAACAGAGCAGACAGTATGAACTTTAGCCCCTCAAGTCTCAAGAGCTAGAGCACTCTCCTCCCTCTTGGGCTGTATGGAGTCTTCTTGGTTGCTGTTTGCATATAGACACTGTCGTATGTTCCCTAAAGCATAGTCACGGAGCTTGAAAACCCATGCTCTGTGTGATCTGGGCGCATATATGTTTTCCCTTCTGTGTTTTCTCGGTGAGTAATGCACCAGCCCTTCCTTAATGGGAAGAGCACTTTAGTGTGTTGTTCGGCACAGTTGCCTAAACACAGAGCAGCTCCAAATGTCTAATTTGTTGCCTGTAACTACCCTGTAGTTTCTAGTAGCTCGACCTTGGTAACGTGCGCACTGGTGACAGGTGCGGACGGGGATACTCCTGCACTTTATGAGTGCTCTCCCTTGTTTTCTTTTCCCTCTCCTGTGCGTGTTTGTTTTGTTTTATATTAGTCTTTTGTGCAGATAGTCTACGCTTGGGCTTGGGGTGGCTGCTACTGTTTGAGCTGGTGGAAGTTAGGGGATCATGTTGTTTACCTCAGTCACATCCCTGCAAAGGTTTGGAAAGCAAAGAGGCGGGATACCGTTGTGATAAATGCAGTTCGAAGCTTTTTAAAGCGAGGGGTAATAATAAGTAAAAATTGGGGGGAAAGGAAAGAGGGAGTAGAGAGGACTGAGATGTGAGCTGGATGAGACATAGAGAACAGGTGCTAAGCCAGAGGGACAGCCCTGGGAGTCTATTCAAGCGAGTTAAACACTAAAACAAAAGAATTAAAATATAAAAGGGAGAAATTAAAATGCCAAATACATAGAATATCAGCTGCCATTTCTTCTTCACTGGGATGCGTATCTTTTCCCCTTAAGTTATCTTTTGCAGCTGAGTCTAAGGCGAGAAGAGAGCGGCTGCTCTTTGTGTAACTTAAATATTGATGTCTCTGATTGATTTCCTACATGACGATCAGCTCCTCAGGGGTCACCCTCCCATCCCAGAGCCTCCCTCAGGTCTGCTGCACAATGGTGTTGGTCACTTGTGCGTTTGAACACCCAAGGCTGGAGTAAGGGGACAGTGTGACGACCTTGCTTGTGTATCTTTGCCGCTGAGTGCTATTTTTGCATTTAATCCACACCCGGACTGATGGTCAGTCACCACTACTGTTTGAGGAGGTGAGCAGGCAGAAGCAACAGAATCCAGACAAATTCAAAGGAAGGGAAAGGGATTTATTTGCCTCAGTCACATTCCTACGAAAGCTTGGAGAGAGAGAGAGAGGAGGCGGGGTACTGTTGTGATAAATATAGTTTAAAGCCTTTTAAAGCCAGGGTAATAATAATTAAAAAGTGAAGAGGGAGCAGGTTTGGGAACAGAGCACCACCTCTCAGCAAGGGCACCCTCTTCCCTCCTAGTCTGGGAGATAGGGAGGTACAGCAAACCCGCCCCAGAGCGTCTGCTTCCAAGGCTCAAGTTTTGTTTTTGTAGAGTTCGCTTCTGCAGACCTCCTTGTCTTGTTCACAGTGGGGTGAGGTGGAGGAGCGGTTTCCTGCCACCCCGCTCTCACTCGCCAGTCTTTGGTAGGCTGTATCATAGATCTAATGCACTGTACCTCTGGACTTTTTTGGTCTGTTTTCCCACTCAGGCCCCCTCTTGTCCTTGGGTAGTTCTCACTCTGGGTTTCAGTAACAAGCCAGGTGTTCTCCACTGCTGTTCCTCAATGGCATCTTCTTCCTCATGGCACATCCCTTTGTTTAGTGCCGATGTCTGTGGGGACATCCATGGTAAAAGCACAGATAATAAGTACAGGCAAAACACACAAAGCTCACTCCCAACGTCCACAGATTTCTGTTTTCTCTAGTGCTTTTGGATTTGAGTTAATTCAAACCAATTAGTTACCTCCTTTGCTAGGCATGTGCTACAAAAATTATGATCCATGTTCTGGGCTCAAGAGACTTTACCAGTGGGCTAGACAGACAGACAGATGAAGAAAGCATGATGGTGAACATTGTATTGGGAGGGGGATGGAATAGGGTGTCATGGGAACATATGGCAATGATACTTAATTCTGGATAATAGTGGAGGTGCTGTGATGTAAAATTCCCAGCGTGGAGAACTTACACTCTAGTGAGCAGAGAGCTAATTTATGATTGAGTGAAAGGTGGTAAGTGTTACAGGAAAAATCAAAACAAAGGACATGGTCTGGGACACAGGGATGGGAAGAGGGCTGCACTTTAAAATTGAAAGCATCGCCTGGGGATCACTCCTGGAATCTCAGTACTTGGGAACTGGAAAATTGCTGCAGTGTGGGCTATGTTATGAGTTCCAAGCTACTTGGGCTACAGAGGGAGACTCTGTTTCAAAAACAGGGAAAGTTTTGGGCCTAGAGGGAGGGCTCAGAGGTTTGGAACCTGTGCTGCTCTTCCAAAGACCCAAGTTTGGTTGCCAGCACCTATATACCAAGCAGCTTACAACCACTTGTGACTACAGTTCCAGGGTCTCTCTCTCTCTCTCTCTCTCTCTCTCTCTCTCTCTCTCTCTCTCTCTCTCTCTCTCTCTCTCTCTCTCTCTCTCTCTCTCTCTCACACACACACACACACACATATGTATACACACTTAAAACCAATAAAATAAATTAAAAAAAAGAAAGTTTATTATGTTTGAATATAAAGAACTCTGATTCCATGACACATTTGTCTCGTTTGTATCACTTACACTGGCATTTTATAAATGTATTCACAAGAATAGTATTGAGAAAGCCTTCTAGATTCACTGTGGAATATCGGTACTCTGTCGATTCCTGTATTTCCTTCCTTCAGTGAGGTTTGAGATGAGAAAACTAAAGAGGAACCACAGAACCATATTCGAAGGTGTGAATGGTGATTTGAGGAAGACACACTCACTGGGAGTAGTTACATATGCTGTAATCCCAGAATGTGGGGGGTAGAGGCCGGAGAATGAAGCTCATCCTCGCCAACAAAGGGTGTTCAAAGACAACCAGAGATACACAAGACTCTAAGAAGTGGGGGAGGGGGCAGATATAATCAGTTACTTTTCTGTCTTCATTAAAGACAAATCAAGACAGAAGATAAATAAACATTAGTGAGCATTTGTGCTGGAGAGAGGTCAGATGAATGTTTCATGGGTTTCTTCAACATCCAATAAGTGATGCTGATGGGCTTCCAATCCAACTGCTCTGGGTGTGGCTGGCACACACAACCAGTCCTTGGTATGAGACATTATGGTAATATTTGAGGTTTATCTGTCAGAGTTTGGCATGGAGCGCAGAAGGAAAGGGCAGGTGAAGGTTTAGGTTGGTGTGGCCTATGATGGGAAGACCAAGATTCCGTGAAGGCCAGGGACCCAGTAGGAAAAAATGTAGGGAGAAGTGACCCAGAGCAACAGGATTCAGGGGTCCTGGGGGCTGTCAGTTCACGCCACACAGATCATCAGGCTCCTAATGGATTTGCCCTGGTAAGAACTGAGCAGAAAAATATTGGCTGTTAATTTTAGAAAGTAGTAATTTTGTCAGTGTTCTGATTAATAATCAGACTGCCTTGAAGTCTTTTAAGTCTATCAAAAACTTTTTGATCATTGGGGAAATAGACAGAGTGACTTAGGAAATCCTTAATTGGCTTGTGTTTGAAAGGGCATGTTCAGGACATTTTTGTTTTTGTGGATCTTGAGAGTCTAGCCTACAGTATGCTGTCAGTAGTAAGTAATTTATCCTAATAAAGTTGTATCTATGGATAAAACCAACAACTAGACAAGAGAATCCCATGCTGTGCTGGCTAGTTTTATGCCAACTTGATACAAACTGTAGTCATCTGAGAGGAGGGAATCTCAATTCATGAATTGCTTCATAAGATTGGGCTATAGGCATACATGTAGAAAAATTTCTTAATTAATGATTGATGTAGGAGGGCCTAGCCCATTGTGGGTGGTATCACACAGGGCTGGTGGTCCCGGGTTCTATAAGAAGCAGGCTGAGCAAGCCAGTAAGCAGCGCCTCTCCATAGTGCCTGCATCAGCTTCTGCCTCCAGGCTCCTGCCCTGTTTGAGTTCCTGCCTTGGTTTCTCTCAGTGGATTGTGATTCAGGATATGTAAGCCAAAGAAACACTTTCCTCCCCAACTTGCTTTTGGTCATGGTGTTCCATCACAGCAATAGTGACCCTAAGACACATAGTCCCTTCCCACCATCAGGGTTGGTTTGGATCACTGGGGACTCTGCCTTCTGCGAACACTGAGAAGGGAGGAGTTTCCTGCCTTCTCTTCCCCCGCTCCTGAAGTATGACATGTCATAGAGCATCCTGGTTGTGGCTTTTCCACTCATGGGATCCTTCTAATTTGGCTAGTTACAGACACCAGAGACTGTTCCTTGATGTTGACAGGAATCTTAATCTAGAGAAGCAGCTCATTTCAGCAAACTTTCCTTGTTTTGAGACAAACAGCATGTCTTCTCTCAGTAGGACACTGAAGTCCATTCATTTGAAAAGTGAAAGACACCATGTCAAAATCCCAGTGTGGGTTGGTCATAGGATGCTCTGGCATTTCTGTAGCTGGTACTTTGGCATGCTGAGGCCAGCCAGCTTTGGTGAAGTCTCAGAAGGCAGGGATTTTCAAGAGAGGAAATTTTAGAAAGGCTGTGTGACAGATGAAGGACATTAAGCAGACACTATGGGAGGCTCAAAGTAAATACAAAAAAAAAAAGCCATGGTAATTTTTAATCCAAAAAGATAAAAATAACGAACTAAAGTCAAGTGCAGCTCAGGAGCCCCATGGGCTGATGGAGTGCCATCTTACTCTCTGGCTCTGAGTCTGCCTAGTCCCAGGAGATCAGTCAGATTGTTTCTATTGAAATAGGAAATGAGACAGGTGGAGAATTTCAGTATCAACACCCAGTTCTTGGGGTGCTAGAAGCTGCCAGGAAAGGAGCTGCAGGCTGTTTCCTGAACAAATAGTCCAGCGCTTTAGCCAGACAATGGGCTTTCTCTGTGTGATACATGAGTGTCGCACTGAGAGGGAACATTGTGAGTTAGGAATTAAGCCAGGTTAACTGGGAAGGGACAGATGGGAAAAGACTAAATATTTATGACATTGTGGGCTAGAGAGGAAATGATTCTGTAAATAAAGAATACAGTTTAAAAAAACTAGTTGGCTATTTACCTTAACAATCTTTTGTCATTTGCTATTTTTTTTTTGTTTTATTTCCTTCTTTTGTCTTTCCCCCTACCCCTTTCCTCTCTTTCATGTAGAATATGTATTTTCTTACTGAAGATATTTGTTCAGCTAACAAAAAAATTTCTCCACTCAAAGGGACTACGGTAGTCAATGTGAGAGCCTTTCTATGGCTCTGACTTCGACACCGATTTAACAACTATTTACTGGATGTCTATTGTATATAGCAAATCGTCTTCTAGATTCTGGGAATTTACCAGTAAAACCAGGCAAACAAAAATCCCTGCCCCATGTTGTTTCCATTCTAATGGCAAGATAGAGAATAGTAGACAGACAGACAGACAGACAGAACATTATGCATGTGTTTAACTGTGAAGTTAGAAGAGCAAGCAATGGAGGGAAATGGCATGGAAAGAAAGCAGCTTGGGCGAGTCTGAGTTGTGTTCACGGTGGACATTTGTGTGAAGCCTGAGGGAAGAGAGGAAATGAGTAAGCAGTATGCTGGAAAGGTGTGCCCCAGGCAGAGGACAAGCGAGTGCGGGTGAGCCTGTGTCCTAGGACCAGTGTGCAGGTTGGTACCCGCACACAAAGGGAGAAGAGGAGGGAGGAAAGGAGGGGCAAGAGAAGTGATAACCAGGTCAAGTTGCGAGGAATGCGTGAGCAGTTGGAGTTTCATTCTGAGCAACATGAAAGCCACTGGAATGGTTCCCATTGTTCTGGTTTCTGTTTTGTGCTTAGGCTGTGGGAGGATTCTGGAGAAGGTGGGGTACTTGTATGGAGACCACTGAAATCAGCTTTGTAGATGAGAAGACCAGTAAGTCAAGGTGGGATGCGGTTTAGACAAGGGTGCCTGGCACAAGCCTCATTTCCAGATGTGTTTGGGAGGTATAATCAACACTGTTTTAATGGTTTGGAGTATAAGGGAAAGGACAGTTACAGATCAGTCCAATAACTTCTTTATCTAGGGTGGGGTTTCCATAGTAAAGAAGGTTCATAATGGAGCAATTTGGGTGGGAGAATATATGTTTTGGCTTTGGACATGGCAAACTGGATGTCATTTCTGCATGAAGATGTTGAAAGGCATAATGGGAGGATCTGGAATCTAGAGGCTGTATAGAGATCCTATATATGCGTAGGGGATGGAGACAATGAATTGTTGGAAACTATGAGAGATATCAGTGTCCAGAAAAGTCATGAACCCTGCCTCCCCTCCACAGTTCAGAGGTTAGGGGGTGAGAGCTAAAGCAGATGAGGTAGGCAGGGCTCATCACTGCTGTGGGATGTTCGTCTGGGCCAGCCGTGACCTGTAAAGGTCACTCTAGGTGACCCAATGGGGTCAAAGTGAAGGGCATTGGTCACCTGGACAAGCTGTTTAGGTGAGTGATGGCGGCCAGAAGCCTAAGTGGAATTTGTTTATGAGAGAATCAGAAATTTGAAACAGAAAGAAAAGATAACATGTAAGAATGTCCAGAATCCAGAGATAAGTTTTTTTTAAAGTAGCTGTCAGTTAGATAGTCTTTGGAATAAGTGCAGTCCACAGAAGCACCCATGGGATAAAGTAGGATTTCATTCTTTGAAGTTCTTTTCTTAACATTTTATAAACTAATGGATTGTAAGAACTTAAAGAGGTGAGGATATAGCTCAGCTGTATAATGTATACTTAGCATAAATGAACTCCTAGGTCAACCCACACACCACAAAAATAAAATGAATGTCTGAAAAGACTTGGAATGTAAAAGAACCAGGAACGGTAGTCCGTATTTATAATCCTGGCATTCTTTTTTTTATCTTTTAATTTATTTTATTTAATTAACATTTTTAAAATTTATTTTACGTATTGACTACGTTTCCCTTCCTTCCTTTCCTCCCATCCTTCCTGCCCCCTTCCTTCCCTCTGCCCCCCATGCCTCCCATCTACCCTCTCCCCATCCTCTCCTCCTCCCTCTCCATTCAGAAAAGGGTAGGCTTCCCATGGACTTGAACAAAACATGGCACATGAAGTTGAGGCAGGACCAAGCTCCTTCCCCTGTATCAAGGCTGGGCAAGGTAACCCAGCATGGGGAACAGGTGCCCCAAAGCCAGCTAAGCGCCATAATCCTGGCATTCTAACGATGGAGGTAAGAGGGTCACAAGTTTGAGGTCAGCTTGGGCTATATAACAAGACCCTATTTCAATCAATTAATTATTCAGCCAGTCAACCATTCAATACTTGGCTTTCAAACTGTTTGGTAGAAGGTGCCTATTTCAGGTAAAACCTCACAGTAAGCTCTAACTCATATCCCTTTCTGACCATATTCCACCTCTGCTGAGGATCGTGAGGCCCTCTGAGTTACAAGACCTAGGGTGTTCGAGGAATGTTAAAGACGGCTTGGATCAGTTACTTTTCTGTTGCTGTGATAAAATATCATAAGCAAAAGGCAACTTACAGAAGGGAGGGTTTTTTTTTTTTTTTGTCTTACAGTTCCAGAGGGAGATTTCATAATGGCCTGGAGGGGGATGCCACATAGTAGCAGTGGCAGGAACAGGAAGCTGATAGCTCACATCGCGCCTGCTTCTAGGAAGCAGAGTGAGTGAACTGCACATAGGGTGAGGCTATAAACTCTTAAAGTCCACCCCTGTGACATACGTCCTCCAGCAAGGCTCTGTGTCCTCAAAGATCTGTGACCTCTCCAAACAGCACCATCATAGGCGATGGCAGGCATTCCCTACTCGAAACACCAAACCTCTGACTTAATCCAGAAGCCCCATTTTCCCGACAGGAATGTGGAGATTAAAAGTCTCATTCGAGGATACACTAAATACTGAGTGGGGGAGCCGGAGGAAGGCCAGGTTCCCAAGTGTCAGGATAGCATTTGGTCCACTTCTCCTTTAGTGCCTGGAACGTACTCCTTGCACCAATCAGTGCTGAATGCTTACGTATCGGACTCATGGTGGCTGGCTGGAAGGTAAATGTCATACACTATATGGACTTCATTAGGAACCCAGACTTCTTCTGTAAATACCTGTGCGTCTATATATTGATTCTATTACTTGGGTGTAGTCCTCCTGGCTCACCTGTCAGTGGACAGCTCCAAGTTCTCATTGCACTTCGTGATGTACACTCTTTTCTTTGCAGAGCAACCACAGGAGAGGGTTTTGCAAGGTTAATCTCCATGAATGGGTGGTAAATGCTCCTAGTTCTCGTTACATTCAAATACATTTATTTATAACCCATGGATTGAAGGCTGTTAATGGCCCCCAGTAAGGCATTTCAGATTCCTCACACAGTGGTTGCCTGCCCCTCCCCCTGGAGGTCTGTTTCCCACATGGCAAACAGATCCTGTAAAAATACAAATGAGGGGAATCTGGGATCCCCACACTGTGATTTTTCTGTATATCGAGCATAATGCTGGCTATGTAATTTTTTCTTTGTACAAATCTGTAGATCTGAAGTTTCTGTAAATGTGTGCACTCGTGTGCGTGTCAGTGTGCACGGGTACACATGCTGCACACTGAAGGATAGATTAAGTGTCAGACTGTAGCCATCTTTGAACTCAACATCTTTTCATGCCTCTCATCTCAGGCAGAGTAAAAGCAAAACAGGGAATCTGAAAAGCTCCCTGTCTCTCTGGCCTCCCTCAGCTCCTTCCAGGTTCTACTCAACCAGTGTCCCTGCCCGCTAGGGTCCATGTAGTACTATTTCACCCATGGGAAAAGCTCCTGATCTTTTTCTTTTTGTAACTTAGGCAGCATTTCTCCTGCAGGAGTGTGGTGAGATGGAGTAGGGTTTCTGCTTGGATGATGCCAGAAGAAATAACACACTTTATTATTGCTTTTTTACATTATTATCTCTAGAAAAAATTATATAAATTGTATTATTTATTTGTATGTGTGTGGGTATTTTCATGTCATGGCATACATGTGAAGATCTAAGGACAAATAATTGGAGTTGATTCTCTCCTTCCACCAGGGGATCCAACTGAGGTCATCAGGCTTGACTGCAGGCACATTTATAACCACTGTGCCGTCTGGCCAGCCCCAAGTTACTGTCTTGATGGGTTTAGAAATTTTGAAAAATTCTCACTGATTCCCCATCCCCAAATGGTATTTTCATTTTTCCTAATTATAAGACCATAGGAATCACAAGAAACTGCAAAGCTGGCCTTGATGCAGCACGCAGAGATGGTGACAGCTCACACGTTGGCCACATACTTTTAAGTCATTTTCCCGTGGGCTCCATAGATACTGGTGTGCTTTCTTGTTACTAAAAGTGTAGAGCAAGTTGTGGTATTGTATTCCCCCAAATATTGTGCATGCTAATAAACTTATCTGGGGCCAGAGACAGAGCAGCCACAATATTAAACATAAAGCATAGGCAGTGGTAGCACATCCTTTAATCCTAGCATTCCAGAGGCAGAAATCCATGTGTTCAAGGATACAGACAGGCATGGTGACTCATCATGCCTTTAATCCCAGAAAGCAGCCTTTAATCCCAGGGAGTGGTGGTAGAAAGCAGAAAGGTATATAAGGCGTGAGGACCAGAAACTAGAGGCATTTGGCTGGCTAAGCATTTGGCCTGGTTAAGCATTCAGGCTTTTGAGCAGCAATTCAGCTGAGACCCATTCTGGATGAGGACTCAGAAGCCTCCAGTCTGAGGAAACAAGACCAGCTAAGGATCTGGTGAGGTAAGGTAGCTGTGGCTTGTTCTGGCTCTCTGATCTTTCAGTGTTCACCCTAATAACTGGCCTCAGGTTTGATTTTATTAATAAAAACTTTTAAGATTCCTGCTACAGCAGATGACTACATAGCAGATTAACTATTTGTTTTCGGAACTGTGCACTACTCGGCACAAGAACTCGGTAAGGGCACCTCCTAACATTGAAAACCACAGAAACAATTTTATTCATTCGGGAGTTTTAAATGTGGGAAGTGTCACGTGCTGTGTTGAGCCCTAACGGTGTTTGGTGGAAGGCCAGGTGCATTTTTCCTCTGAAGGGCAGTTGTAGGGCCAGGGGTCTAAATTCGGAGACTTTTACCTCTTAGGGACAGCACATGGTTCTTCTACCTACCTTCTCAGATATCTTTAGACACCTTCAAATAGTCTTTCCACATCATAATGGCAGCGATTGGCCATATTGTAAAGTAGTTTGAGATTCCCCCCCCCCCTTTTTCGGAGTGGATTTTCTCTTCTGTGAGACTTTTCTGTTGATCTTCTATGGGCAAACACTCTTTAGCATATTATAGTCATCTTTCTGAAGGGCGCTGTGACGTCAGCAGTGCTACTTAAGACAGGACTCTTATTAAATGTTTGTGGGGCGACTTATTACACAAGTAAAAGCCTTGGGATTCAGCTCTCCCCTTTGAAGCTCGTCTCTGGGTGAGACAGGATCTCCAGCGGAGTCTGTGTCTTTGTGTCGTCTGCTGGCAGAGTGTGTGGGTGGAGGCGTGTAGGGCTGCTGAGGTGTGAGGGATTTCTGTGTTATTTTATCTCATGTTGCCAGAGAGGTGAGTGTCGGTAGGCCACTGTAGATGAGGCCGCACTCACGTTTCTCAGCAAGCATACTTTGTATGAAAACATTTCACTACAGTGTGTGTGTGTGTGTGTGTGTGTGTGTGTGTGTGTGTGCCAGTGTGTGATCAGTCTTGCTGTTTACATGCTACAGAGAGCTGGCTGTTTAGAAGCATTGCTCTAGGGATGTAGACCTTCTCATTTCTCAAGATTCTCAAAGCTCTATCTTCCAGTTCATCACTGTGGGGTGATACTATTTTGGCTTCCTACATAGCAGCTCTTCCAACATTCCATCCTCACTGAAGGCTGTCATAGGAGGTAATAACATGGTGAGCCTTATTTGATAAATTAGTATTAAAGATCATCCCCATGTTCTTATACAGCACCCTTTAATAAAAATATGGCAGATCCATTGAAGTAGTAGAAGCAGAAAAAAATGCCTGTTTCTGATTAATTGGAGTACTTATTGCTGGGAGTGAGCGAGGGTTCATGGCCATGTCTTGGGGTGCCTTATGCTATAATGGTCTTTCTCTTCCTGTTCCCCCGTATTTCTTGGTTCGTTTGCTTTTTTACTTACTGTTGGCCTTATTTGTTGAACTTTATTTTTATTGTAGGAAATTTTCTACCCTGCAGGAGAAAAGGCAGTATAGATTTATATAAAAGTCAATATGATATTTGGATTTATGTAATAAGAGTTGTGTGTAACGGTAAAATTGTTTATTTTTAATTTTAGGAACTTATTAATTATTTTAAATTTTGTATTACATGTGGTGTGTGTATGCATTATAGAAAAGGGTAGATCATTGAATCTACTCTGAAAAAGGGCATATATACACATGATAAGATAAAAGGTAGATTTTTGGATTTACTAAAAAAAAGAGAATATGGATATGATAAGATAAAAAGGGAGATTATTGAATCTACTTTTAAAAAGGAACTGCTTGTTTTAAATAGGATAAGTAATGAAATTTTTTGTCTTAATTTGTCAAATGTTAATGGACTGGACATTGTTAATGTGCATAATGGAGTTTTTGTCTGAATCTGTCAAATGTTCATGGAGTAGACATTGTTAATGTGCTTCTTGACTGTATATAATGTATATACTTTTTCTTGTGTTAGTTATAAGTATTTTTTATTTTAGAAAAAAAGGGGAAATGTGGTGATATTGTGTTCCCCAATATATTGTGCACTCCAATAAACTTATCTGGGGTCAGAGAACAGAACAGCCACAATATTAAACATAGAGGTTAGGCAATGGTAGCACACACACCTTTAATCCTATCACTTAGGAGGCAGAGATCCATCTGAATCTCTGTTAGTTCAAAGCCACACTGGAAACAGCCAGGAATGGTGACTCACACCTTTAATCCCAGGAAGTGATGGCAGAAAGCAGAAAGGTATATAAGGTGTGAAAACTGGGAACTAGAGCCTGGTTAAGTTTTTAGACTTTTAGCATCAGTTCAGCTGAGATCCATTTGGATGTGGGCTCAAGAGGCTTCCAGGGTTCTCAGATGAGGAAACAGGATCATCTGAGGAATTGGCAAGGTGAGGTAGCTGCAGCTTGTTCTGATTCTCTGATCTTCCAGCATTCACCCCAATACCTGGCTTCAGGTTTGTTTTTATTAATAAGACCTTTTAAGATTCCTGCTACAGCGCGCGTGTGTGTGTGTGTGTGTGTGTGTGTGTGTGTGTGTGTGTGTGTGTGTGTGTGTGTGTGTTCCTTCTACCATATGGATACAGGGTCTTAAACTTATGTCATCAGGCATGGCAGCAAGTGCCTCAACCCACTGAGCCATCCTGCCAGCCCAGGACCCCATTAATGCTTACACAGCTGCTTGCCCTCCTTGTTCCTCACAACTTGAGGACACTGAGGAGAAGGTCCCCATCACAAGTTCCAGGCGCTGATGTCAGAGCGAAGGAGCCAGATTCACTGTTTGCAGGTTTGTGAATGGTAGATGTGTGAACCAAATGAGTCAGTGTTGCTGGATGAACGTTCACAGAAATAGCTTGCGATACCCAGCTCTGCCAGTTCACGGAAAAGGCTGATTTTTCCAGCAGAGAGCTAACGCTGTCTATAGGTCCTGATTTTGTGATTGAGATTCCATCTGTGAAAACCAAACTTTAGAAGAGTGTAGGAAAAACCAAGAGCAACTTTTTGTTGCCTTTTAACTACTAGAATGTTGACTCTACCAAATGGATTAAATTTAGTCCCCGTGAAGCAGATTTGTTCCATGGCTCTGCATTTGGGTTTAGAATACTCAGATTCCTGAGCTGCTGGGACTTAGGTCCTGCTGTTAAAATATAGCTATTTTTGCAGTACTTTGGAATTCACATGAAATACTAGGATATTCTGTTTCTGTTCTGGTATCAGGATCTAAAATTCCTTGTTTTCTCAAAGTTGATGAAATATTAGAAAAAGTTCTCTTAACTGTTCATTTCCTTTCTCTTCTCCTACATGGTATGGTCTAGCTGGCTAGTACTGGTTTGTGCATCATTAGAATGACATTCAGGATAGTAAAAAGGGTTTTCTCTCAATTTGCTTGAAAATTTGTTCTTCAACTTTGGGTAGCCCAGGGACTCTGAGGTGAAGACATGGGCCAGTGTGTGTCTAAGTTCTTGTCAATGTTAAACTGTGAGTTTCTAAGAGGTTCTAAGACCCTGAAAAGATTTGGTCAAAGTTTTGTATAGAGATTAGGAAAGACCTGAAATTTGGAGAGACTTCTATTACGACTATATTGACTGTAGCCATTTTAATTTGTTATCATTGTTGTTGTTAGTGTGTGTGTGCGTGCATGCAATGGCAGGTGTCTGAAGAGAGAAGATAACTCCAGGAGCTGGCACTCTTTCTCTCTGCCATGTGGGTTCTGAGGATTGAACTCAGGCTTGGCTTCAAAATCTTTTGTCCACTGAGCCATTTTGCCAGCCTTCATTCTAACGATTTTTCTAAGAAATCAAAGAGAATTATGGCATAAAGAAATGCTATTTTCTTCATTTGGAAAGCTTTTTTTTTTTTCTTTTCAAGAAGAGGAGTTATTTGAATATCGTAAGTGATTTTAACACTGGTTTCTGAGTTCTTCATTTTGCATTATACATATGAAATCAGTGAGGCTTTGTCATCAAATGTTTCTAATATTTAATAATCACTGGCTTCTCTAAACTTCTAAATTGGTAGGAATACTCAACAAGGTCCAGAAAGAATAGGCAAACAGTAAAGAAAAAGCACCTTGTCTGTCTTCTCTCTTTGGTTTGAGTTTCACTCCTTTGAAAACATATCCTAGTTCTGGGGTGTGAAAGTGTGGTCTAGGCATCAAAAAGCATCCGTTCTTATACTTCAGCAGCATAGATCTTAAAGTTCTGTGGTTCCTCATTTTCTGAAATATCCCACTGACAGAAAGAGCTGTAGGGACTGAGCACTGTATCCAAAAATTACCTAAGTACTTGTGTATTTAAATTTTTAAACTTTAATAAATTAAAAAAATATCAACGAAATATTTTCGTAAAATATTCTTAGCCAAAGAGAGGGCTTCATGTAAGTGAGTTGTCTACTTCTCAGGGGCAGTCTTGAATCACGATCAGAATCACTTCAAAATCACGATCACGATCTAGAAACACCTACTGTTTAGGCTACACCTCAAGCCATTGAGAGCAGTGGCCTGGGCTGGTACCCAGGTATCAATAGTTTCGAAAGATGCTTAGACAATTCCAATGTGCAGCTGGGGTAAGAGTTTTCAATTTATTGGAATATCACAGGTACTCTACTTGTTAGAAGACCAGAATATGTGAGGTTTGGGGTAGGAAAGTGTAGTGGAGATGGCCTTCATAAGAGAGCTTGAATCGTTTTGGAAGCCTGCCTTTATCAACACCAGACATGTTAATATCAACAGATACTTTAGCCTGGTCTGAAATTTCATTCCAGCTTTTCTATTAAAGTTTTTTCTATTAAAATTTTCTAATAGCTTTTCTACTTAATGCTTAGTTGCATCATAGTATTTTTGAGTATTTTCCTGCAACACATGAGAGTTAACAAATTCAGATATCTATTCTGTTCATTTTGATTCAGGCGGTCATGTGATAGACTTAGTTTGATGTTTGACTCAAGACTTGTCATTGAGAAGTTTGGGATTTTGTGAATTTGAAACTTAATGGGTTGATATCATTATCTTTTAAGGAAGAGCTCACTAAGCATATCATAACACAAGCCCTTCTAGGACGCTGTTAAGCCCACTTAAGAAAACCAGCTGTTTTGACAATTTACATGGATAGGCATGCTTATCATAGGCAAGTCCAAAAGCAGATCTTGAAACGGAGACAAGAGAAACATGAATAAATGGTGATTGTAGGAGTCTGTTGACAGTACTGGTGGGAGTCCTGGATCTCTTCCCGAGGCTCCTTCTGCCAGCAGCCTAACCAATAGGGTGTCCTGAATCAAGGGTTCTGATGAGGCTCAGATTAGATTATTCAGTTATCGAACAAGTCTGTGGTTCACTGAGTACAGACTGACTAGCGCAACGGATACAAAGGATGTAAGGAAGAAGATGTGTGCCCTGGGAGGAGTTAGAAGAATCAGTTGATATTTTCATTTTATTTGTATTGTGTGTGTGTGCCCGTGTGCATGTACATGTGCCTGTATGTGTGGAGGCCAGAGGTCAACACTGTATGTCTTCCTTGAACCTTCCACATTATATAATAATAATAATAATAATAATTGTTATTACTTGAGATAGACTCAGTGAATCTAGAGCTTGCTGGACTGGGTTGGCCTGGCTAGATTGTCTGGCCAACAAGCCCCAGGAGTCCTCTTCTCTCTACTTCTTCCTTGCTGGTGTTTCAGGTCCATGCTATCATTCCTAGTTTTTGTACATGGTTGCTGGGATCCAAACCCAGATCATCATACTTCACAGCATGCATAGCAAATACTACTCCACTGAGCCACCTCCCCACTCCCGACTCTTCACATTTTTGGAGAATCCGTGCTGTAAATTCTTTAATGGGGGCTAGTTTTTTTTCCCCTCTCCTTTTAATTTATTTTTGGAGACAGGTTCTAATTGTGTAGCCCAGACTAGTGTCAGACTCACAAGCCTTGTGCATCACTCGCCTGAGTGCTTAGATTACAGGCCTGCACCACCATGTCTGGCCCTGCCTGTATTATCAGCCCCACGTTTCCATGCCTCAGTGTATACAGCAGGCACAAAATATTGAGTATTGGGTATAGGAATGACTGAATCAACCTCATGTCATTATATTCTCTTGCTGCTTCGAGGTTCCGTATGAACCTGATTGTGGCCGTCTAACGTGAGAGCCTTTTAAACTATAGCAATGGCAGACTCTTCAGTTAGAGTCTGACCATTTCTGGGACCCCGAGACTACTTGTTTCGGGCTAATGTTCTTTTCATGCTTGGCATTCATCTGAAGTTCAATATTCCTTGTGGAAAGGAAGATAAATTCTTCCCTTTTTCCATTAAGTTAAAAATTGTCACTTCATAAATGAGATTCTGAACATCTGGATCTTGATCTTTCCACCATACGGGGTGATAGTTCAGTGCTGACCATATCTGTACCGTGCAACCTGATCACATTCAGCACACAGTTTCTAACTGAGGTGGTGCAGCCAACTTAGAGCTTGGGGAATGCACTTGGACCCCATTCTCCTGTGGTTTTACACACGGCCGGGGTCTGAATGGTTTTTTTTTTTTTTTTTCCTATATCCTCTCAGATTGTGAACCAATGGAAAAGTCATAATGCCCCTTTCATAAAGACTCACAAAAATTCTTTGACTTAACTGCTTTTCTTTGTGACAGGTAATATTTTCCTCTCAGATTGAGGCTGTCCTCTCGGATGGTCTCAACTAGCACAACCCTACTCAGGGTTAGCAGAGCTGGGAAGACATTGGTGGACTATGGACAGTGCCTTATTTGGAACTTTATTTTAATGGAAGGTTGGAGTTGAAATGACTTGACTCTTGGACCCATGGCTACTGCTCTTCTTTGAGCTAGAAATTGGGCTTGACAGCTGAGGAGGCTGTGATAGTCACCATCACTGGGAACCTATGCCTCTTCCTGAAGTTCCTTCTGTTAGCCATGTACCCTGTGTGAAGCCTCTTAGTTTCTATGGGTACTTAAGTGTCCAAGGTGATGTCATGGGTGTTTATATGACCCATTGTGTAATCTCTCACCCTTAATGGCTTAAAATTGTTTATAATGTGTTCAGTTGGAAACTCTATTTTAGAGTCCCATTTAGGTGAATTCCATTTTCAAGTATAGATTTGTACTGTTCAGGGATCCTGTGTTCAGTACAGCTGACAGGGAGTTGGGTGTGGGCTCCATACTATTTTATAATCCATCACACCCATGCTTCTTAGGTAGCAGAACACTGGGTTTTTCCTGTCTTACATTATAAAATATAATATATATATAATATATTTTATAACCTGTATATTATATTTTATAAAAAATATTATTAACTTTTTCTTAGGCATGAGAGGAATGAATGCTAGAAAATGGTTTGAATATTTTGCCACAAAACAGTAAGTTGGAAGTGAAATTTTGGAGCCTCCTGAGTCAAGTTGGATCTCCCAACTTCTACCTGAGCCTCTTGTTGGAATGTGGGTTGTGGGAGGCTGTCAAGTTTGTTTTGAAGCAGAGTAAGTCTTGTAGGGCAAGAAAGGAAGGGAGGAAGGGGGCATCCATGGACTCATTTGTGGGTAATGCAGGCAGGCCTCAGACTGTGGTGTGTTGAATGCAGGATCAGCCTCACCCAGAAGGCCCTTCTGAGTTCATTTCCTTGGGCTCTCTAGATAATCCCAGTTCCCACATCATCATGGCGTGCATACGGGAGGTGTGTGTTTGTGGGGGGACGATAACAGTGACTACTGAGCACCAAGCAAGCCGACTGCCTCATGCTTTGTTTTGTGCCTTTTCAGAGTGCAAATTCACCTGCACCAGCGGCAAATGCTTGTACCTTGGTTCACTGGTCTGTAACCAACAGAATGACTGTGGGGATAACAGTGACGAAGAGAACTGTCTCCTGGTGACCGAGCATCCACCTCCAGGCATCTTCAACTGTAAGTCCCTCTGACTCACCTCTGCGGCATTGTGTCTGATGGGTTTTGGAAGCAGATGTGAGGTGGGAAGGTTATGTTTCCTAGTTAAAGGAAAGACATGTGCATTTTCACCATGGTTTTCTTTGGGGATGGAAGGTGGCATGTGTAAGATGGAGAATATGAGGTGTCTTGTGGTGGTCACTGGTGCTGTGGTTTGTAATGGGGCTTTACTGTTGATCGGAGCAGCCCAGGTTGGTTCCAAGAACCAGATATTTGTGATTGTCACACAGCTTTAGAGACCTTTTTGAATGTATAACTTCATTAATTTTAAATAAGTGAAGACAGGTCCATAATTACCCACAAAAATAGAAATATTTACACGAGACTCTTACAGGTTCTAATTGTAGGTTTTGCTATTAAATACCCATTGGAAATAAGACATGTGTCAGGTCTTTATGCGTATGACTCCTGAGAGCCGAGGCTTGGAACACTGTCTTCACCTTGAAAAAGTGGGATCAGAATCTGAAATTCATTGGTTTTTGGATCTCATGATTGTCATGACAAGAAAGGAGAATAATACAGTTTTGAAAGACTATTGAATTCTGTTTTAAAAAGTAGTTTATTCTTTTCTGTTTTCCTTTGAGCCAAGTGAAGTGGTTTGAGGTTGAGCATCTTTCCGTATCAGCCTACCTGGGGAGAACGTTTTCCAAGCTGGTCCTTTTTGTGTTTGGATGGTTGCTTCCCCTAGACCTGGAGCTGATGGTAGAGGCTTGGTCTCCAGCCCATGGTACTGTCGTGAGGTGGTAAAACCTTACAGACTTGGAGCCTCCTTAGGGCTGCTCCGCCTTTCATACGGAGATGTTGGGACCCTGGCTCCTTTTTTCTTTTCTTGGCTTCTTTTCTTGTTGTTTTTCTGAGACAGGTTTCTGCTAGGTAGCCCAGGCGGGCCTCAAACTCACAGACAGCATGTCTCCTCCTTCAGGATCTTAAGTGTTGAGATTGCAGGTGTGAACTAGGATGCTTTCTCTTTTGGGCTTTCTTGCGGATATGAAGTGAACACGTTGGTTCTACAGCTTGCTTGACAATATGATGTGCTGCCTTGGCACAGGCCTGAAGGCAAATGGGGCCAGTTCCCAGTGGATTTAAACCTCTGAAAACTGAGACAAAATAAACCTTCCCTCTTCTAGGCTGGTTGTTCTGAAGTATTTGTTGTGGTGGTATGAAGCTGAGAGATCTGGTCCTCTTCATGGGGATCCTCTTACTGAGATCAATTATTTCAGGATGCATTCGGCCTCTCTTCATACCAACACCATTTTGAGGCATTATGCTTGGCAAAAATTAAATTTGGGGAGAGAAGGTTTAGAACACTCGCTGCTCTTGTAGAGGACCGGGTTTCAGTTCCCAGCACCCACATGGCAGCTCACAGCCATCTGTAACTCCAGTTTCAGGGCTTCTGATGCCCTCTCTGATCTCCGTGGGCAACAGGCATGTACATGATGTAACAGATAACACAGTCATGCACACAAAGTCAATCTTTTTTTAATTAAAATTTTGTGTGGAAATTAGACTACAAAAATGCAATTTCTGTAAATTTGGAGAGGGTTTAAGAAAAACAAAACAAAACAAAAACTCCACATTTTTCTGTACTCCTACTTTAGGGGAAAACCATGTATGGCCCTGATATAAAAATAACTATTCTCTGGTGAATTTTAAGCCTGCTATTTGTGCTTTCCAAATTCAGGAGTCTCAGTGTTTATTTTCTCAAGAATTTTTGTTTGTTTTATAATTTTGAACTTTATTTCAATGTTAAAAGATATTGGTTATTTGTTGTGTTTGGGGGCACCCATGTGTGAGTAGGTACCCTTATTCATGTAGGCACATGTGGAAGGCCAGAGGTTGATATTGAGTGTGTCCTGCAATTGCTTCTCCAACTCCTTTTTTTCACACGGTGGGGGTATTTCCCTGAACCTCGGGCTTGCCATTTTGGCTATCTTGGCTGGCCAGTGAGCCCCCAGGCTCTGCCTATCTCTACCCCCTCCCCAGTGGCACTGGGGTTACAGGTGTGTCCACAGTGACATGTGGCTTTATGAGGATGTCGGGAATCCCAAATCAGGTCCTCATGCTTGTACAGTAAGCCCTTGACCCCCTGAGCCACCCCTCTAGCCCCTGACTTTCTTTAGATTGACTGTTTTTCAAGTTCTGTCTTTATGCGCCGAGAAGACATCTCAAAGGTCAGGACTGGCTCTGTATTTCCTTAGCGTTGGCCCCCTGCTTTCCTTAGATTATGTTTGTGTGGTAGTATTTGTATAATGCTGCTGTCTGGCTGTGTGCTGTCCAGCCTGTGATCTTTCGCTTTCTGGATACGGACAGTCTGGAACATTTGTCGGCAGGCAAAGGGAAGAGGACAAGGGAGGAGGGTGGCAGAGTGGAAGAGGGGATTGGGAACTGGATGGAGACTACCTCCCTGAAGGCAAGCAGGCAGCGTGCCAGAAGACCAAGAACTCTGAGGGCCCCTCTGTCTACCTTTTCCGAGAACACTTGAAGTGTTTTTGAGCTCCACATCTAAACTATAATGCGTTCTTCATTTCTTCTTTTCTGTACTGCACTGGGATTGAACCTAGGACCTTACACATTTCAGGCAAGCACTCTATCACTGAGCTACATATCCAGTCCTCTTTTGTTTTGAGACAGTGTCTTGTTACTAAGCTTCCCATGCAGGCCTTTAACTCTGTAGTTCAGGTTGACATTGAACACTGTCTTGCAGCTTCAACCTCCCTAGCAGCTGGGATTACAGGCCTCTATCACTGGGCCTGTCTAAATGTGCTTTGACTAAGTGTCCTTGTTTCAAACTAAACTGCTGGAACGGGGCCCCAGGAATACAGCTTTCTTAGCAGTCAGCGGGCCAGCATCTGCACAATTAGCATACAAGAAATGGCTATTGTGCACACTACAGGGAAAACAGACAATCCAAGTAATCATTTAGAGCCTTGCAAGGCTTAAGTG
The DNA here is from genome assembly GCF_004664715.2 of Peromyscus leucopus. Classification (NCBI taxonomy): domain Eukaryota; kingdom Metazoa; phylum Chordata; class Mammalia; order Rodentia; family Cricetidae; genus Peromyscus; species Peromyscus leucopus. The sequence continues at coordinate 55,632,680 of NC_051079.1, forward strand.
CTTGGTGAATATGAACTTGTTCCAAGCTAGACTGATGGATTTGGATCCTGGTCCTAGGACTTAGCAGTTAGGCAGGTTACTTTTGCATAAGGAAGTGACTGAATCCTGTAAGACCTGGGTTCTGGTGACTATGAAATGGGCATAATTTCTGCCCTCTAAGATTCCACATGGGTTTAATGAAAGACCTGGAAAGTGTGAGCTACATAATTGTATTGCCAGCCTTCTCCTTCCCCTTCTCCTCTCTCTCCTCTCTCCCCCCTCTCCCCCTCCTCCCCTGCTCCTCCTCTTCCTCTTCACATATTGCTTGGGCATCCCTTGGGGAGCTGAATCACCATAGCTTTATAGGATTTGCCTTCAAAGTCATTCCACCTCATGTATAGTATGTTTCTAGGTGTCCAAGAATGAGTGCGCTCCCAGAAATCATTCTGTCCCCTCGGAAAGATTCCCTAGGGATGGTGCCAGCTGGAGGTGCCTGCGGCCTGTCTGGGAACTACCTGTCCACTGCCTCCACTGAAGTACCAGAGGGAAGGAGGCCCATCTGTCCTATAAGGAACACGCCTCCCCCAAGCCTGTTGCTGGTCTGTTCTTTGGTTTCTTTTCTTTTCAGTCAGCCTGAGAGGCTAATCTAATATGGAATGAATGAATGAATGAATGAATGATCACCCAGAGAGAAGTATGAAGAAACAAGAACTAGCTCCTGCTAGCTTCTGTGCACTGTGTCCTCGAGGCCGTGTGTGAGCTGCCGATGGGCGCCATGGACTTTTTATTGGCTCACCTATGGTACATTTCTATAGCAGATGGACAGTGTGCCTTTTGCAGAGTGCTAACTTCATACATAAATTTCACCTTCCCCCTCACCTTGAAGAAAGTAAAGTATTGCAGAAATTCTTGTGTATGAACTCTGTGTGTGTGACACATGCCCCCCCCCGGCCCCCAACAAACAAACAACAGCGAAACCCAAACCTCGTCGTAGCGCCTATTCTTGATCCTATTTGGAAACAGAGTTTACTTATTTGACCTGCTTTGTTTCCTTAAAAAAAAAAAATATTGAATATTCTGATATCTGACACTTAGAATGAAGCAAAGTGGAACCTTCTGGATCCAGATAACCCACATCAGTCTTTTGCCTCTGCCCTTGGCTTCAGGTATGCACCAGTGCTCAGATGTCTGTTAGCTCTCTCTCTCATCTGATAATGTTTAGCATGAATTAAGGTTAGGAAGAAAATCCCACTGGTGCTCATAGTTGTATCAACAGCCTTTATGCCACCTCGAAGTAGCTTTTCCCTTCAGAAAGTGTTTGGAACCTAGATCTAGGCGTATCTGGTTTCATCTGCCCCTTACTCAGCTGACTCTCGCCAGATACTCATTGATGGAGGCTAGTTTATTTTGCTCTGAAACCATAGAGTTTTTTTGTGGATGTTGAAGGCTGGACTAGCATTGATTATTTCACAGAGAGAGTTTCCAGATGTGTCTTTCAGTAGAAGAGAGAATTTGCCAGCAGACCAAACTCCCAGCTTCTCTCGTCTTTACTTTGGCCGTTCTGTTGTACTCCTGAGCACTAAATATGAAAATAAGGTTAGTTACTGAACGGCTTGTCTAGTCGTTGTACTCGCCATTATGTCAGAATGAAGAAAACAGATCCTGCCGTTACAGTCAGTGCTGAGAGATGAAGGAAAACACATAGAAAGGTAACAACAACCAGACATCAGAAGCAATGGGTGATTGGTCCTAACAGTGTGGGGTTCAGGAGTGAAGACAGAATCATTCTCCTTGTACTAGTAACTGCGGCTTCAGGAAGGAGACATTCAGAATGATGAGGGAAGGACCCTGGCGGGACTTCAGACAGCAGAATGAGGAATAGCAGAGAGGGTGCTGCAGTCCAGTGAGGGTGGTACGGTCCAGTGAGGGTGGTACAGTCCAGTGAGGGTTGTACGGTCCAGTGAGGATGTTGCAGTCCAGCGAGGGTGTTGCAGTCCGGCGAGGGTGATGTATCCCTGAACAGGAACGAGGCCACTTGACAGGGTGAGCCTACTATGGCTAGGCACAATGTGAGACAGACATGGAAACTGGGCTGGGGTCCGAGAGGATCTGGCACATGATGCTCTGTCTTCTGCATATGGTTTGCTCTGCTTCAGAGCCTGACGCTAGCTGGCGTCGGTGTGCTCATTCTTTACTCGGCAAGCCGGTCATGTGCTGCCTCAGTGCTCCTGTCCGGCTGGGAGTTTCCGGTTGCTTGTACCGTCACTGCAGCTCGGTGGGGTGGGGGTGAGGACCTGAGCTCCTATGGCCTCCTAGACGCTATCATCTGCACAGCTTGGAAAGGGCTGCACATGCCCAGTCTTAAGCAATCGCTACTGAGGGACTCTGTGCCACGCCCCTTCCGAGGAGGCCCAGAGTTGACAAGTGCCAGCTGTCGACAAGAATGACTTCTCACTTTCAGCTCCAGTGGAATTTCCAGTTAACCGGAAGGATCCGATTCAGAGAAAGTGGGGGGGGCACAGCAGCTCCTGTCCTCACCAAAGGCGGAAGCCGCTTCCTTCCCGATAGGTGGCCTCATAAAACTGACTCTCACAAGCCTGACAGAAGTGCCCGATTAAGCCAACATTTTAACTTCAAAACCTTTTCCAGAAATAACCACCATTCCCCCCCTCCCCCGGGCCCCCAGCCCAGGCCAGTTGGAGGAATGACAAAATAAGATATAATCTGAGCAAACTGCTTTCCTTCCCAAGCCAGCTTCTCCGCCTTCTTCAGTGTTGTCCCCAGTGTCTAGGCACCAAGTAGAAACTACCATCCGTTGTACCTTAAGCTTTCAGGTGTCTTTGTGCATGAGCACTTCGGACCCGATAGGAAACCTATCCACGACCAGGCTGACAGTTGCTAGATCTCTATTCTTTTCCTACAGTTATTGCAGTAAGCATTAAAAATAGCTCTCCATATCACCAACTGTCCTATAGATTGCGCACCTCGTTCTGCAAGTGCCTTATTTACATCTGGGTTTGGTTTTTGTTTTCTTACTGGTCTTGTTGGCATTATGAAGCAATGGCTTCCAGTGCGGCCACTTCATACACACACTGTTTGTTGATCCTTGTGACCTGCTCTGCTTCCCTGTCTCCCTGAGTCCCTTCTCGATGCTTCTCTTCCTCTTCCTACTGCCCCACCCCCACCTAGTACTATTACTTTCAAATTCTGTGTTTTAGTTTGTTCTGGGTACAGTTTGTCTGAATTAGGATCCAAAGCCAAAACGTGGTGGTGCTGGTGGTGCTGGTGGGGTGGGGATGCTCTATGAACTTACTCCGTAAATACCCCTTCCAAACCCTTTTCTCCTCTCATCCCCTCTCCAGTTGTGACTTTCCACGGTCTGGATTGTTCATTTTATAGCCTTCCCAAGCTGAATCTTTCTGTTTCTCTGTGACATCAGTGAATATATGACAATGCTTATCCGTTCCTTGCCATTCCTGTTTTCTATCTATCTATCTATCTATCTATCTATCTATCTATCTATCTATCTATCTATCTATCTATCTATCAATTTTGCTAGGTTGGTTGATATCTCTGTGATATCAGTGAATATATGGCAATGCTTATCCGTTCCTTGCCATTCCTGTTTCCTATCTATCTATCTATCTATCTATCTATCTATCTATCTATCAATTTTGCTAGGTTGGTTGAGCAATCTGGAGAGACTCAGTCGTGAATGTTGTATGCATTTGTAAAAGTACTTCATAGGGGTCCGCTCTCTCTCGTCAGTATGCCTGTTGTGTCTTTATGTGCTGTTACTAGCTGCAAAACAGTCCGAAACTAATGCTGTGCTCTCCACTGTTAATTTGTCTATAAGGAGATGCTCCCATCAACAACAGGACCATCACCCTGAGGTATATGTCACACAGGAAGAATTAATTTAAATACGAGCGATTTCTCTGTTGTTCTTCAGTTATAACGGTGATGTTTCTGTTGTTAGAGACTGGCCAGTTGAAATAGTTGGATGCGCACATCCAGCCCTTTCTTCTCTACTCCAGGAACCAATTCCCAGAACTCCTTGCATTCTCACCCCGTCTCCCACCACCAGCCACACAACCTCACATTTATAGGATTTGTGTTTTCTTATGGCCTGTTCACTCTGAGCTGGTGGCCTTCTGCTGAGTCTACCTGGCAGGCCTGGGACTCAACTGTCTGGATCGTCCCCAGAGGCCCTGGCTGCCCACTGGCACCTCATTGCGGGTGGGCTCTGCCCTGCCTCTGTCCTGCAGAGACTTTCAACACCATGGTGTGTCTTTCCAGTTTCCCAGTCAGACCTCTCCATTTCCATTGCCCACCTCAAGTCTCCCAGCTGCCAATCACTTCCTGGATGGCTCCCTGTGACCACAGCTCTCTCAGCTGCTGCTTCTGGAATCACCTGTTCATTGCCAAATCTAGTAGACAGTTTTTCCTATTTCTTCTTTCTTTTCTTTTCTTTCTTTCTTCCCCTTCCTTCTCTCCTTCCTTCCTTCCTTCCTTCCTTCCTTCCTTCCTTCTTCCTTCCTTTCCTTCCTTCCTTTCTTTCTCTCTTTCCTTCCTTCTTCCCTCCCTCCCTCCCTCCCTCCCTCTCCCTCTCCCTCCCTCCCTCTCTCTCTCTTTCTTCTCTCCACTGTTGATAGAATTGCTCAGTTCTGTTTTTAAGGCTCTCTGCTCCCTGGGACCACAGGCTCTGTCTTTTAGTTGCCAGTCTTGGCTGCCCACACTCTCCCTTGGCCTAGACGTCTCCAAACAATCACATGGTGTAGATGTAACCAACCGTCTTATTAAATAAGAAACACAGAACCAATGTAAAAGAGAAAGTCAAGAGGTCAGAGCATAGAGCTAAAATCTCGCCCTTCCTTCTGCGGTGGTCCTAGAAACAAGAAGAAAAGGGCCTGCTCCCTAACCCAGGGGCGGCTGGCTCTTGTGGGAAACCAGACCTGCCACCAAGCCAAGTGGTTTTTTAATGTATTCTTGTCACGTTGGGCGCCAGATGTTGCTGGAGGGCTTCTCTCCAGGTTCCACCAAGCCCCGCAGTCCCACAATCCACGTATAAAATAATCACTCAGACGCTTATATTACTTATAAACTGTATGGCCATGGCAGGCTTCTTGCTAACTGTTCTTATATCTTAAATTAACCCATTTCTATAAATCTATACCTTGCCACGTGGCTGGTGGCTTACCAGTGTCTTCACATGCTGCTTGTCCTGGCGGTGGCTGCAGTGTCTCTCTCCTTCTTCCTGTTTCCCCAATTCTCCTCTCTCCTCGTCCCGCCTATACTTCCTGTTTGGTCACTGGCCATCAGTGTTTTAATTATATAGAGTGATATCCACAGCAACGTGGAGTTGTGGCCATTCCCTTGTCCTTAGCTACAGCCAAGACTGATGTTTGCGATTGCTTGTAAAGACTCTTCTTCACAACACAGACTGTGCATGTGGTGCCCCGCTACTCATTTCTTCCTCACCTCTAGACCAGCCCTTGTGTTTATGTTGTCTGATTTAGTGATGTCTCCACCAGTTAGTCAAGTGGGCCACTCTTTTCTGACTCCGCTCCATAACCAGGAAGACATTATCCTACGTGGAGGCCCGTGGTATTATCCGTTAGCGCATGGACAGGGCTCATTCTCAAAGGATGCTAAGTTCTTAGAAGGCAGGAACCTTGCTTACCACCTTGTATGCTCGATGCTCCTCCCAGAGCATTGACTGTGCATAGTAGACCCCTGGAAAGCATCTTTCCTCTGCTACTACCCAACATACTATTGTGTGCCCTTCAGAGTACCAGACCTATAAGGTTTCTGCTGACAACTTAGCTTCACCTAGCATAATACATGCATTGTAGAGGGCATGGGCCTGTAAGTATTTGCTGAGTCAGCATGTGAATTATTTTAGAAAATTCAAGTCCGACCGGAGAAGGAAAAGGCTGTTGTTTGCATGACTTGTTATATGGCTAGTGGAACTGGGCTTCAAAAATATCCATACTGTCTTAGAAAACTACGTAATAACACAAAGCAAAGATGATATAAGGCCTGGCCTTGCCAACTTATCTGTCCTTAAATGTGTATTTGGTTACCATAGATACCAAACTAACCAAACTATAAGCTGCTCTAGTGCAGCTATTTTTCCTAGAACCCACAATATGGTAGAATTTGTGCTTTGTTAAGCATAAATTTGTAAAGACTTTTCAAGCAGGCAACCCTTGAGGGGTAAATCTTTGTTTTTTAATATGCAAATGCTCATATACACAGTATACACATGACTATTTCATGCCTAGAAAAAATTATGTGAAATGTTTCTCACTGGGTCATAAAGACATGTGTGTGTGTGTGTGTGTGTGTGTGTGTGTGTGTGTGTGTGTGGTATCTGCATGTGTAAGTCTCTATGTAGTATGTATATATACAACTGTGCCTATGGTGTGTGAATGTGGGAGTCTGTGTGTGTGTGTGTGTGTGTGTGTGTGTGCTTGAGTGGATGAATGTGTAATGGTGTCTGTGTGGAGTGTGTGTGTGTGTGTGTGTGTGTGTGTGTGTAACCCCAGTTTCCTGAAAGTCCTACCAAGTAGATCGTCTCTTCTTTTGGTATATTTCTTACACCATAGGTTTCTTGGTAGTGCTTAAAGAAAATTCTTTCTTACAGGCACTGTGGAATACTCATTTTAAACAATGACTTAGGGCCCAGGCTGTACTTCAACATAGGCTCTGAGTTTCAACTGTAGCGTCATCATTGACTGTGACTCCAGGACAGCTGATGAGTTTCTTGTACCTTGACTCCACTCTCTCTGGAGTGAGGGTTATCATATTGATATCTCACTCGGAAGGGAGTTTCCAGGATTTAATGAAATGGTGCAGAACAATCAATTACAGGAAAGCCTGGCACATGGCAAATACTCACCCAACACTCGCTCTCTGGAGGCCTGCGGCTTCCTGGGGGCGGGGTGAAGTGGCAGGGAAGCCTCCATTTGCTGAGGGCCAGCTGTTTGCACACATCATCTCATCTGTATCTCTTAAAACGATCCTAGAAGGCATTCACAGGAACGCCATGCTTGGAGAGATTAGCTAATTGCTTCAGTCCCATAACCAGAATCCGGTGCTGTGGCTGGGAGATTGAATTCAGCTGTGTTTGTGTGTGTGTGTGTGTGTGTGTGTGTGTGTGTGTGTGTGTTTTCCCTCTCAATGGTATTTTTTTTTTAAACTAAGATAGGGTTTTACTAATTAGTTCTTAAAAGATTTATAGGATTTACAGTGCAGAGATCAAACAGTCTACTATTCTGAAGGGTCACAGAAGCGAGTGCTCCAAGAGCAACTCTTTATGTAATGAGGTTTAATTAATACATAGATTTTGATTATCTTGGCTTCACACTGGCTTTTTAAATAAAAATATGAAAAATAAACTCAGTAGCCCCAGCATGTCAGGAATCACTGGAATACTGACCTGTCCTGGATCCTGGCCATCCATGTATTATGTGACCTAAGAGAGCCGGATCCACCTCTGTTTGACCTTCCTTATTCGAAGCTAAGCTCTGAAGATGAGACATCCTGTTGGGCCACCTCTAGTTTAACCATTGCTACCCCTAAAGCCAGCCTTACCAAGCAGGTGCTTTCACTGGTGGACCCTAATGTCTCTCTGGAACTTGCTTAGGGGCTATGGCCCTTTCCGTTCTTCAGTGTGCCAGTGGGGGAATGGAACCCAGCTGTGGAGAGCATGGGACAAGCGTCTTCCGGTTTGTTGTGTTATATCCAAGTATGGCGACAAGGAGACTATGAAGTGTCTGCATGCTTAATGCTTCACTGTGGATTACCTTGGTCAAGGCCAGTAGCAAAGGCTGCTCCGTGAGTCGGGCTGTTCTGTAAGAGCGGTGGGCAATTTATGGAAACACAATTAGCCATGTGACAATGGCCCAAGAAACATTTGGAGCAAGGCAAGGACCAGCATGTGTGGGTCTCTGGGCTGACCTAGGGATTCTGCTGGATCCAGTTGTAGTAAATTGTCAGTGAAAACAAACTTCTACCTGGGTGCTTGGTGTGGGGGGGACGAACCATGAGGGGTGAAGACACTGGCCTCTGAGGTCCCCGCCCCGCCCCCTTTTGTTAGCTGCCATTGTTTCTCCATAAACTTACAGGGTCTTAAGCCAAGTCCACACTGACTTCTCAAACAGACAAAGGTGAAGAACAGCAAATGGGAGGCAGAGAGCTTAATGCACTGGGCATCATTTTCTCCTGCTGTGCTGCTACGTTTACTCAGATAAAAACAACCTCTGAGATTTACATTTGACTCGGTTGCTGCTGCTTTCATGTGTACAGGGCTGTCCTACTTCAGATGAAATTTATCCACTTCTTTAAATATTTAGTAGTCTAGCGTGGATGTTAATGAAAGTCTGGTAGTGCTATTTTGAGAATTGCAACAATGATAGTAATTTTCAGCGTCAGATTCCTGCTTTGCAGGGGGAAAGAGGCATGGGAGGAGGAGGAGGAGGAGGAGGAGGAGGAGGAGGAGGAGGAGGAGGAGGAAAAATGGTTTCAGTTCTAATAGAGTTTGCCATCCGCTGGGCCGTGCCAGACAGATGGGTCATGAATACTGTCTAGACATTCTCTGCCTGAGCAAAGCCCTGGTCTCTAAGGACACACAGTGAGACGCCTGCCGGCTTAAGTAACTGGGGAAAGTCAGGGCAAACTCTCCTGCAGTAAGATAGAAATCAATTCGGATCCTGCTTCCTCGCGGGGGCCCAGAGGCTGGTGAGGGGGGGGGGGTGTTCAGAGGAGAGGCCCGCCCTCCTACTGATCAATTTTAGTGCGAACTTGACAGGTTTTAAGCAGTTGGGACATCGTGAAAGGACAGTTGTAGTGTAGTAACCTTATCAATTCAGACTGTGCTCTATCACAGAATGCTGAATGCTAGAATTCAGATCCAGGCCCCAAAGGGCCAAAAGAACTATGATTAAAAAAAAGGGAACACGGCCATCGAATGCGTATTGAAGAACCTGGTACACTCTAGTGGAAACTGTTGCTCCTGACTGTTCATTTTCTAGGGACTAGGCTCTTAATTTGGAGGGGTTTGGAGTCTCACTTGGCTTGCCCTGCCTTATGAATGAGAGTCTTCCAGAGCTCTACTGTGCTGTGGAAATAAGGTAAAAACCCCATAAGCCCCATGTTTGGCTGTGCTCGTACAGGGATTATTGCAATAGCTGTTTTACCCATTATTTCCTGTACCAGGAAGGATGTTTACATGATGCTGGCAGTGGGTATCTGTCCTGGAGACTGTTTATGTAAAAGTGGCGAATGGGGCAAGATCGCCGCAGTGAAGGTGACGTGCCACTAACCAGGTGGGCTGAGACTCCAGGTTCCTAGAGAACAGCTCACTCTTGGACTTGGTAGTGATTGGTCATGATTTTGCTTGCAAAGTTCTGCACGCTGATATATAGTGAAGTCTGCAAGGGATCGTTGTTGTGGGAGCTGACGTTCAGTGCTATCATGTGATTATGGATATAACGCAGAGATGGAAGTCATCCCCGAGGTACAGCCTCAGAGTTGGCCATTGGGGCTGACAGTTTTTAGTCATGCCTCATGGAGACACAGCGTAGGGCATTTAATAAGGGAAAATCCTAAATCTGGCAATGACCTTTTTTTCTCTCTCTCTCTATGCATTCCTGTTATGTGCCAAGAGCTAAGAGCAGAGGGAAACGGTGATGGTCTTTGCCCTTTTCCTTCACAGAAAGCAAGAGGAAATTGATAGCTCAAGAGTAGTCTTAGTGTAGACAATCACTGGAGAGGAAAGAAAGATCCTAAGTTTCAAGCGCTTGCAGGTCTCAGGAGTGAGCAAGCCTGTCCCTGGTCCAGATGGCTCTTGTCAGAAATATCACTGGAATTGTCCAGAACGTGCTACAGCCCCTCAGAAATGCTTCTTTCCCTAAGCTCTTGCCTGCTGTCTCCATCCTCTCACACTTGGGGCATAAACTCTCTCACCCATGAGATGACCTGTAAGAGCTAATATCTGTGGCACTGAGGTCCGATGTGTAGGTGTGATGTCATGCTTCCACTAACTGCCCTGGGTGGGGAGCCACACTTGGCAGGTCCCACAGCCTCTTGTTTCTATAACTTATGTCTGCCCATGCTGGGCTCTGATATGTGCCTTGGTCATAAGGCTATAGTGTTACCCCAACCCATTGAGAGAAAGAGTATGTTCTTACATGGACACATGTCTGCTCTAGCAGGGACATCGGATATGGCCATGGGTGGCTCTGTTATGGATGTTACCTCCTTGTCTTTAGTATGGATGCTTGGTGTCTGCTGCCTTATTCTAAAAATTGGGAGGGAAAAAAGCTGAATTAAATCTTTGCTTCTTTGATTCTGGGGGCCTGGATAGTTCCTGATGAGGGGGTAACAGGCGATGGGGTATGTGTGCTGCTGTCCTATCTGACCAGGTCATGTTTGCCTTGGGGTGGCAGGTTCAGTCCAGCTATGTTGAGAGGCAAAGGCTGAGTCTATCAGGAAAGTTATTTACCTGCTGACTCTTGATAGGAGCCTGTCTGTAGCTTGATATAATTTTCCATAGAGAGTCAAACAAAGAGAATGCACCATAGAGAGATGCTATTCTCTCTGGCACATCTGCTTAGGAGGGTGAAATACCAAGTGTTAGTTATTATTAAGAGAGAAGAGTCAGATGAAGCCATATCTTAAAATGCCAGTCTGCCCACTGTTTCCGGTCTACTTAGGACATTTTGCTGACCTTCCTACAAGGTCACCAGGATCCAGTAGGCACTGTACATTCATGCTCTGTAATTTCTGGTCTTACTCAAGTATTGGGTCATTTTAATAGGAAACAACAATAAAACTAGGCTGATTCACTTTGCAAAGTTGCTAAAACATAAGCAAGTGTTAAAAGTTAGTATCTGGATAGGGGCTGGGGAATAGCTGAGGAAAAAAACTCCACATGATTGAAGTAGTTACATTTAAAAAAAATGGAAAATTTTCTTTTTTTGAAGTGTATTTCATGGAGGACATTTCTGCAAGTAGTGAATGTATGAGGCACCAAGTTAGCCTTTGTGGGAAGTATGGAATGTTCAAGACCTTTCCCTACACCCCGGCTTTCTTCCATCTGGAGCTAAAATAGAGCACCTAAGAAGATCTCTGTGAGACACCATCAGGAACAGGGGGAGGTTACCTGGAGGACCCTCTCTCCGGGGCATCCTAGCAGTCATACAGATGGAGAGATGAATGAACAGAGGTTTGACACAGGACTTGTCAAGATAATCTAGTCGTTTGGAGATAAGGGTTGGCAGGAACATCATTAGAAAGGTGGGAGGCACCGTATTTTGGAAATGGGGATATGTCATGCCAGATAGTTTTTATTCCCTGACGTTGAAGAAAGAAGTCATGGAATGTTTTGAGCAAGGAGAGAAATGGATAAGACAGCTCTATGCTGGAAGGTCTTTAGAGATGACCTATCCCAGCATTCTGTAAACAAGGAAACGAAAACCCAGAGAGTTAAAATGTTTCAGCATCGTAACCCTGACATATATGTTTCATAGTTGGGGCCAATGAACTGTGGTACTGTGTGTCTGTGTGTACATCTATGTGAACATGTGCACACATGTATAGGTGTGGATGTGCATGCAAGTATGTGCTTGTGGAACCAGAGGACAGCCTCAGATGTTATTCCTTAGATGCTGTCCACCTTTCTTTTTAACATTAAAAAATTATGCTGTGTGTGTGTGTGTGTGTGTGTGTGTGTGTCCCATCATGTGTATGTGTTCCCATGTGCCTGCAGCTGGCAGATGAGTGTGTCTGATCTTCTGGAACCAGAGTTATAAGTAGTTGTAAGCCACCTGATGTGGGTGCATCTTCTGCAAGAGCAGCAAGTGCTCTGAACCGTGAGGTCATCTCTTCAGCCTCCACCTTGTGTTTTGAGACAGGGTCTCTCGCTGGCCTGGGTCTCTCTGAATAGGCTAGGCTGCTTGGTGACTCAGTCCTAGGGATCCCTCTCTCTCTCTGCCGTCTCAGCACCAAGGTTACAAAAGCCACCATTCTGGCTTTTAAAAACGTGGGTTCTAGGCTTGAACCCGGGTCCTCACACTTGCCAGGCAAGCACTTCTCTGACTGAGCTGTTGCTCCACCCCTGACTGTGAGGCTTTAAACAACAGAAATGTGTCCTGCAGATCTGGAAGCCAGAAGTCCAAAATCAGAGTGCTGTCAGATTTGCGCCTGAGGAGAACACATTTCCCGGTCTCACCTCCTTGTGTCCTTACATGGTACAAGGATCTCTGTCTCTGCCTCTGCCTCTGCCTCTCTGTCTTTCTCTTCTCCCTCCTCTCCTTCTCCTATTTCCACCCTCCATCTTCTCTCCTTCATCTTTCTCCTTCCCTCCCCCTCCATCCCTCCCCCCTTTCTCCTCCTCACTCTTCTTTTTCTCACTTTTTAAAAAAGTCCCGAGGATTGAACCCAGGGCTTTGCACACATTAGGTAAATACTGCACCAATGAACTATATCCCCAGCCCTTTTGCTTACATTTTTTTTTTAATTCTAAAAGAGAGATTTGCTGTGCTCCCAGGCTGGTCCTCCTGTCTCCGTCTCTAGGCTGGGATTAGAAGCACACGTGGGTCACCGTACCCAGTGGCGGTTCTGTTTTATTCTATTACACGGATGTATTTTATGTATGTCGTGTGCACACGTGAGGTTGGGAGGACAGCTCGAGGGAGCTGGTTCTCTTCCACTGTGGGCAGCATCTTTACCCATGGAGAAAATCATCTCTCTGACTCCGCAACCTCTTTTAGAAGAAATGCTGCTCCTATTCATGAGGGATCTTTCTTTCCTCATGCCTCATCACCTGCCAAAGGCTCACACTCCTAATACCACTATCTTGAGGGTTAGAATTTCAATATAAAATCTGACATGCACTTTGGGTGTATGTGTAAATATTCCGGCTGAAACAGTATGCTTCTCATTTCTTAGGCTTCCCATACTCAAGCTCAGTATTCTTCCCATCTCTTTATGCTGCAGATGAGCCTAAGAAGGAGAAGGAGGAGGAAATCCCCTGGAAAGACCCTTTACTGCAGGGTAGGGATGTCTAGGTAAGCTTGATGGCCTCTAGGTGTGAGCTCCATGAAAGGAGAGAGAAGGCTGTAAGGGTGAAGGTATCAGAGGGGGAACACCCCAGCACACTTAAGGAGAGTGTAATCTTTCCAGGAGAGTTTGAAGATAGTTCTGTGGCCAAGATGACATGAAAGCAGAGTTGGGAATAATCAAGGTAAAAGCCACATTAAGAGATGAGTAGGGAGTAAGTCAGCATGCAGAGGTCTCCCCCCATCTCCCAACTACTCTGGGGTCTGTTGTGACCTCCTAGGACACCTGTCACTGATGTCCTTGCCCTCAGGGCCCAAAGTGGTGTGGAGTGTGGGCAGCAAATTGGAAACTCTTGATAGGTGAACGGATGAATGAAAAAAAACTGAATCAGGAGTGGCTGAGACCGCCATTTGAGAGCAGAAGGATGTCTTGGGTGGTGGCTGACACTGTAGGAGGCAGATACCCCGAACTAGTCTCTTGAGGGGATGGGATCTGGCATGGTCAAGTGGACACTCTTCCTTGAACACGTGGGAAGAAATACTCGGGTGCACAGGGAGGCACTTGCTGAGGCATCCTCACCCCGTGGGGGCAGATCTGCACAGTGAGAGCTAGTTGAGAACTGCCATGAGCTGGCTGACTCCGAGTGACATGCCAGCATAGGAGAGAACCAGTTGGTTATAACTTTCAAAAGAACTCTCCACACATAGGAGCACCTCTCTTAACAATTGCTAAGTGCTAAGTACTTGATATATTACACTTAATTGTCAACCCATGCAGATGCTGTATGTATGAGTCCATAAGATCCCTTCCACGTAGTCAAGGAAATCATCAGCAATGGGTTTAGTCTGGACCTGTGGTCATGTATAGGGTACCGAGAGCCTCCAGGGAGACCAGAAACAAAGGAATTCCATGGGCTGGTAGGTGACTGTACCTGGACAAGCCTGTGAAGTGCCTGTTCCTAGATGTTAATGGCCAGGGGGCATGAAAGGGTACAGACACGGGCTTGTCTCCGGATGCCCACACTCTGGGCAGAGGGGAGTGCTGAGGAGCTCATGCATGTGAGTGGGCATGTAAATATTTATCACATGTGGAAAGAATGAGTCATTAGACGTGGGCCCTAGCTTTTGCCCTTTGAAAAGTCGTGATGACCAACTTGGCTTGCTTTGGTTCTGTTTATGGATAGATGAATACGTAGATACATTATGAAATCTGGAGATACTTGGATTGTCTTTATGCTATATTTAAGCTTGGAATGTAAAATTCAAAGGAAGAACCATTAATGATGTTTTCCTTGGAGAATCACACTGGATTTATGGGGTTTTGCTTTGTTTTTAATCACAAGAGTGACTTAAAATTAATAACCAGCCACTCTTCTCTCTGTGGTGACCTTGGTTCATTAACACCTTGGGCTGAGGTTTGCTTGCAAAGGGAGGCTCTTTGAATGCCTAGATTCCCCTGTGACTTCCAAAAAGCTTTCTGAGACAGGCCCTTTACTTCTGTGAAATTTAATAAGATAAATATTGGCTGGAACAGTTAGCCAAGAGGGATGCTTTTTGTAAATACTGTGGCTATTTTGAGGGTTTTTAAGAGACATCTTCATCGTCAGGGCACACAATATCTACCAGGGCCCGCTAAAACCAGAGCCTCCCCCACCCACCGGGATGGAGCATTTATTCTGGGTAGTATCCCAGGTGCTCCATTTGCCTTTCCCACTGTTAACCTTCTCATTACCTTTCAATCCTGTCCCCAGGATTGCTGTGTAGTCTGCTCACTGGGGACGGTAATGACGCAACGTGCGAATCCAGAGTCTGGCACCTTGTAGCACCTCGATAGAAATAGAAAACTGTGATCACAGCATTCAAATATGCTAACAGGAGGCAGGGACTAGTGGGCGAGGCCGCTATACTGCAGATGTTCATTCTGGTGCTGGTGGGGCGTGCAGCGAGAGAGAGCAGGATGCTGCCCTTGTCCAGAGTTTTAGGCTGGCTTTTTGGTTTCATTGCAAAGGAGCTTTCTGAAGTGCGCTGCCTCCGGGGGCTCTGATGATAGGGGAACTCTTTAAATCTGGTGGTGAGGGTGTGCAAAAGAATGCAATGCATGCTGGGGGGTGGGAGGCGGGCATTAGTGGTGATGCTGGAAGGTAGACATTAATTAATTAAAATAAATTAGATAGGGTTCATATTTATCATTCTCGGTGGAGTTGCTGCTAAAAAGAGGCCCTAACTATGTAAAAGACAATTCATTATACCAAATTCAAAAGGGTGGTTTTACTGACATGAAATGACAAAAAGGTGGACCTTGGAATCTCTCACCTGGGAGTTTTCTTGCTCACAGACTTCCTGGACATTGACCCGTGACTTCTTCTCTGAATATGCTTTGCTCACCTGCGTGGAGGCACGGGGCTCCCTCATTCCCTTGCTCTCACTATGTAGACATCAAAAGCATGAGGCACCTCCTCAGAGGAACAGCCAGCCAGGCGCTTTCTGCCCACATAGGGCGGGTGCCATTTGTCATTGTAGAAAGAGGACTGTACCTTCAGAGAGGGTGGCCGCATGACAAGCCTGACCCCGGCTGGAACTCACCAGTGACAGGTGTGTAGCCAGCATGGGTAAGGTGGGAAGGGGCCTAGCTTTGGCTACAAGGTGCTAGAGGGTTGGAGGCAGCCTCCCTGCAAGGCAGACTGGGGATACTAGCACATTTTTCATACCGTCTTTGGGCGTCCATGCACCCTGAGCTGACAGGAACGTCCCGCGATCACTTTTTCACTCTTCCCTTCATCAGAGTTCTCACCTGGATGGACGCCGAGGAGAAGGGCCCCTGGCGGGGAGGGTGTGCATGGTGTGCAGAAGTACTCAGTCTCTTCATTTGCTGAGTGGATGGATGCACTTCTCAACTGCTGTGGCTGCTCTGACCGGCAATTCAGTTGTACGCTTGCAAAGAAAGCTCAAGAGACCAGTGCTAGGATATCTATGCATGTGATGTGGGGAGAGAGGGGGTCAGGGTGGAGAGAGGAGAAGCTTGACAAAGGATCAGTGCCGGAGTGCACCAGGGCTGTGGGTTTCCCCCAGGATTGCTCGGCAGTGATGTCGTTTTACGAGAGGACACTTAGGTAGGAAGTGTTGGGGTCTCTAAAGTTTTTGGAGGCATACACAAATATTAATGATCTGGGAAAAAAACTTCCAATTTAGGAGAAGAAAACTACCAAATTAAAGTGGACATGTTTAAACAAATATTGACAAAATATGGTAACATATCAACTAGTCAACTGTAAATTGTGTTGTTAACTGGGAGGAGAATTCTTTTTTCTGGCTTTGACATGACTTTTGAAGAGCCAGGGAAGATCCTAGAAAGGTCTTGACAGCTGTGAAGAGCGGCTGGGGCTTACTATGGCTTCTGCTCCTGTTGGGGCGTGGTTGGCGGCCTGGATACTAGGAATATTGCACTATTGTTCCAAGCACTTGCTGCTGATCATGGTGGGGGATACTAAGAATCTCCCAACGCCACCCCACAGTCTAGATACCTGTCTGAGGTTGTGGCCTCCTCATTTGGTGTGAAAGCTTTAGGGCCCACTACTTTGTGACATGTTCTTAAGGTAAATAATACAAGTAGAGTTACTGTTGCCCTTCCAAACGTGGCCATGGCAGAGGTCACCACCCCCTCACCGTCCTGCCACTGTGGGGCCTCTAGGGAAGTTGTCCAAGAGCTTAGCTGCCCATCCCCCCTTATTTACATTTGGTCTTGAAACTCATGTCATTTTTGGTGGTTTAAAATGTGTAACTGTACAAATATTGGTGGTGCTAAGATGGATGACAAGTTACGATGATTTTTTTTTAAAACTATAATGAAAGTCAATGTATTTTTTAAAAGGCCTACTTCTCAGTCTGCTCTTAAAACCAGAGCCCCAGCCTTCCACATTCAAGGGCACACTGAGTATTTCTCCTACCACTTTCCGTGGGTCTCCACCTGTTCTCCTTGAGTAGCCTGGTGTGAAGGATGCCCACTAAGGAGACAGGTGAGGCAGCTGTCACGGCAGGAGGCCATTTTAGTTCTCAGCAGGTCAGTTTTATTTTTTCCTCTGTCCTTTGTGCTCTTACACCACTCTGTGGGTTCCTATAACCCACATCATGGTAGAGGTTAACTATTTGTTTAATTACTTCTTTCTTTCTTTTTTTTTTTTTTTTTTTTTTTTTTTTTGGTTTTTCGAGTGAGGGTTTTTCTCTGTAGCTTTGTGCCTTTCCTGGAACTTGCTTTGGAGACCAGGCTGGCCTCGAACTCACAGAGATCCGCCTGCCTCTGCCTCCCGAGTGCTGGGATTATAAGGTGTGTGCCGCCACCGCCCGGCTAATCACTTCTTTCTTGCTATTATGAGCTTGGTGCATTTTGGACTCCGATTTTCCATGGCAAAGCTATTACAATACTTTACTTCAAAGCATATTGATTTTGATATAACATTTGTAATGTGTATGTGTGTGTGGTGGTTTGAAAGAGAATGGCCCCCCAAAGGGAGTGGCACTATTAGGAGGTGTGGCCTTGTTGGAGGAAGTGTGCCACCGTAGGGGTGGGCTTTGAGGTCTCTTTTGCTCAGTCAACTTCTTGTGGCCTACAAGATATAGAACTCTCAGCTATTTCTCCAGCACCACACCTGCCTGCATGCCATGCTCTCTGTCATGATGATAATGGATGGAACCTCTGAAACTGTAAGCCACCCCAATTAAATATTTCCTTTATAAGGGTTGCCATGGTCAAGGTATTTCTTCACAGCAATAAAAATCCTAACTAAGGCAGTGTGTATATGCACAAACGTGCAGTTAATGTGTTTCTAAGTGATAGAATTACATTTTAAGAACTGTGTTGCTAGACATCTTTGCTTTTGTGTGACTGTCACAGAACAAACTTACACAAACAAATGATACAGCCTTTGTGTATTTAGGCTATGTAGCATATATCATTGACTTTGAGATTCAGTCTGTTGTTGACTTAAATGCTATTATACAGTGTGTGACCATACATACAAATCAATTATATGTATACACTATTTTACTTGAAAATTTAGGTTTACATACTTTATGTTTATAAATGTTTGCTTATATGTGTGTCTCTGCATCATATATGTTCTTAGTGCCCAAGGAAGCTGGAAGAAGTATCAGATTCCTTGGACCTGGAATTATGGATGGTTGTAAGCTACTGTGTGGAAGCTAGAAACTGGATCCAAGTCCTCTATAAGAGCACCAAGTGAGTCGGGCGGTGGTGGCGCACGCCTTTAATCCCAGCACTCGGGAGGCAGAGGCAGGCGGATCTCTGTGAGTTCGAGGCCAGCCTGGGCTACCAAGTGAGTTCCAGGAAAAGGCGCAAATCTATACAGAGAAACCCTGTCTTGAAAAAAAAAAAAAAAAAAAAGAGCATCAAGTGCTCTTAACCACTGACTGTCTATCTAGAATAATTTTACTTTTTAAAAGTAGTTGTTGTTTGAAAATGAAGTGTCCTTTGAAAGGCTGACATACTGATGTTGAAGGCTTGGCCCCAAGCTTATGGCATTCCTGCAAGGTCATTGGATCACTAGTGGCTTATTGATGAGCTCAAACTGTGTGAGCTCTTAGCAGAGAGGGTCTGGTTGGAGGGAGTAGGCCATGGTAGAGATGCCTTTGAAGGGCATGCCTGTCTTTTGATCTTTCCTGTCTCCGTCTCTCTGTCTTTCTGTCTGTCTCCGTTTTTGTCTCCTTCCTTCTTGGCCACCGTGAGTTCAGCAGCTTTCCTTTGCCATATTCATTTTGCTTTGCTGCAGACCTACAAACAGTGGAACCAATTGGCTATGGACTGGGACCACAAATCCAATTACTGCTTTAAATTGATTTTATCATGTGTTTTGCCACAGTAATGGAAGCTGATTAATGTAAAAGAATTCCATAATGGTAGGATGGCAGAATGGTCTAATGTGCCAGACTCAAGTAAGTATTCCATAGGAATGGGAATTCGAAGCTATATTGGGTCCAGATCTACATGACATCATTGTCTTAAGCCAAAAAATAGTAAACTGCAGGTTAGCAGAATTATGGCAATTTTTTTCCCTTGGAGACACTTTTAATTTTTCACACTTTAAAAATTATATTAAATTCCATTAAGTTCTTACAACTTCATGTCACTGTTAATAAATGGCCCAGCTTTAACCTGTCCCACAAAGCATCTATCCTTGGCACTCTCTTCTGTGAGACTCGCCTTTTTTATTCACACCGGAGGCCTCACCTTTTTCTTTGGCATTTACTTAATTCACTCTGTATTCCCCTCACCCTCCGTGGTCCCAAGGCCACCGGAGGCAGCATTCTAAACCCCAGAGGGCCTTCTATTGTCCACAGTGTCCGAGCTATGACCGACACTTAGTAAGTGACTGCTAGAGTGAACAGGTCAGAGCATTGCAGTCCTCGAGTGTTTGCTCTTCCCAAAGGGCGAGCATTGTTGATCTGTTTATTTTTATTGTTGTTGAAAAGTGTCGTCATGGTAATGTCTCGACTGAGCCGGGGCGAAAGCATATGGAACACAAAGGGCAGAGGTTTACAGGGTGTAAGGAAAGGTCCTGGGACACGAGCAGTGGAACGGAGCCACACAGTTGTGCTGGCTTCATACAGTGAGGACTTCCGGATGCCATTCATGTCAATGGAGCTTAGCAGGTAGGAAGGGAAGCTGTGCGTTATATAACAGTGCCATTTATTAATGTGTGAGGCTTATCTACTTCACTGGAGGAAGGAGAATGAATCTTTGTATACACAGACCAGAGAGAGAGAGAGAGAGAGAGAGAGAGAGAGAGAGAGAGAGAGAGAGAGAGAGAGAGAGTTGGAGGTGAGTGGGGAGGGAGAACATGTACATGTGAAGGGCATGTCTGGTATCTTCCTTGGCCGATCTCCACCTTGAGTCTTCTATATTCACATATTATTTATAGAAATAACTTGGGCTTCCCACTTGACCATTCATATGACTAGGGACAGGTTAGGGCCTGAGCCCCGGTGAAAATTAGACAGACATATATCCATGAGAACCATCCTACATGTGTGTATTCTAGAATGTTCACCCCACTGTTTACAGTTGCATGATTTGCCTTCTATAATCCAAAGATGTCCACATCTTAATCCTCAAAATCTATAAAAATGTTACCTTCCTTAGCAAAAGGGCATCTACAGATACAACTGAGGTTAAAGACCTTGACAAAAGTGACCCTGGTCTATTAAGACATCTATCTAAATACATCAGTTCCCCAAAGTGGAGAACCTTTCCAGTGTGTGACCAGCAGGATATGTGAAAACAGAAAGAGGGCCATCGAGATGAAACGTGAAAAGGACTTGACCCATTACTGCTGACTTGCAACATGGAGGAAGGTCCAGAACCCAGGGAATGCAGGTAGTTTCTGGAAGATGGAGAAACCAGAAGCAGCCGAGCTTCCTTTGGCTTGGTGCCAGAGAGCGCAGCAAGGCACCCCTGAGGACCTGCAAAGTTCTCAGAGTGTGGAACCATGGGAGATGTAGGAAATGAGTGGGGTGGGGTGGGGGCGGGGGAGCAGGGATGGGACATGACGACACTCTGAACAAAATCAAAGGGAAGCTTGGACGGACTGAAGGACAGCAGGACAGTGGCAGTAGCTCATCTGAAGGGGAGGGTTTACTGTTGGTGGGGAGGAAATGCGATTCTGGAGAAGCGCCTTGACTGAGCTTCATCCTGTAGAAACTGGAGAAGAGTTGTGAGCACTGGCTGACGTCACAGACCTCAGTATCCACACCGGCATTGGCGCGCTTACCAATACTGGTGGGAGTACTTTTCCATGGATGTAGATGACTCCACTGTTGAGTTAGGTGTGAGGTCAGCCTCCGTGTCATAGGAGCAGTTCTCCACACCAGAGCTTCTAGAATATTCAAGGCTGGGTGACTAGGGCACGGTGGAGCTCCAGGATTTGAGCATCAAGCCTGGTGACTCGCCAAAGCAGATAATCCTGGCAGGGGTTAGTTTTGTTGTTAAGATAACAACAAAATGTTGTTTAGTTAAATTAGATGTGGTTTAAATAAGGTGAATTAATTTAAATAAGGACTTTGAGATGGTGTCGGAAAAGCTATTATATCTCAGAACTGATTTTAATCATATATATGATTTTATATATATATATGTATGTATATATATGAGCTATGTAATTAGCTCATAGGTCTGTTTCACTTACCTGATGCAAAAGTTCTTTTCTGTTTCCAAAAGGCTTCCCAAGGTGGGAGTATATCAGTATAGCAGAGGGTCCCAAACTCCAGGGAAGGCCTAGCAATGAGGGCTGTAAGGGGCTGTCCACACCACCCAGGGACTGCTTAGATTGACATTAATTGATGCACATTCTCTCATCCTTCCTGGGCTCTCCTCTTTGTTTTCTTTCTCTCTCTCTCTCTCTCTCTCTCTCTCTCTCTCTCTCTCTCTCTCTCTCTCTCTCTCTCTCTCTTTTTGAAAGAAATTCGCTGTTTTCTAGACCCACTTCCCTGCTGTTTGTATCTCCCTGAGCCCAGCGTTTGGAAGGGGATAGCCCGTGAGTGTCACGTGGAAGTGTGACTAATGTTGGGAACAGGACTCATTCCCTTTGTTGCCTGTTAACATCGTTGCTCCGTTCTGTTCTTTTTATGCCCAAACAAGCTCAAGAACAGTTGTTAACGCATTTTCTCAGTTCTCACTTGTCATTTTTTTTTTTTTTTTTTGGAAGAAGGTGAAGAACACATCACACCTCTCAGTGGGCTCAGTTTCACATCATATAGTGTCCACCCTGCTCACACATTTCTGGTACTTACTACTAATTCTGAGTCATTAAGTGGAAGTCATGTTTCATCTGACGGGCACTTTTATGTTCAGGAGCAATGGTCCTGGCATGAACACGGAGTGCGTTTTGGACTGTACTGACAGCCGTCTTCCATCTTTGTGGGAAATAGTCCAGCCAAGAATCTGTACTGCAGAGTAAGATAAAAAAGACCCAAGATGTCTGTCTCAAAATGTGTTTCTTGTTCTCCCGCATAATTTCTGCCTTTATGGGTCATGCTTGTCATCAGCTTTTCATGAGAGCGTCCCCTCCCCCACTTAAATCAAGGGAAGCTTTAATCTGGCTGAGGAAACCAGGGGAGGGAAACAGACTCCTTGCTTTCAGCCCCCTTTTCCCTACTCATCCTAAATCTGACCATTTCTCCCAAATTTAAAGGCTTTCTTTGTAGAATATGAATGAGCTATTTACCGGTTAACAAAACAGACAAGCTTTGGAGATCTCTCAATTTGAAAGGCTGATCTCTGCAAAATACAACTGTTTCTCCATATTGCTGGGAACTCTCCATCTATCTGTTTGGCCACATCTTCTATTATGGTTTTTGTAGAAGGAAAGCGTGGCTAATAGCTCAGGAGAATTATTTGGGAATGCTGGTACTAGAGATGTGTTTATATTTTCCTAAACTGTTGACAAACAGAGAACAGTAATATTCTATAGGAATTGTTCTAGCATGGTAAATAAAAGTATTCGTTATATAATTTTTGTTCCCCTTCACTTATCTGAGCTTATATAAACCAATAATTTCATTTCAATAGTTTTTTTTTCTTGAATGTTTGGTTATACCTGTTGTCTTGTTTAAAAAAATCTCATGTCAAAACCCCTGCCCCCTTTTAATTTAAACAAATGGCATAACTTGAGCATTGTCTGCGACATGGAATGAGTTGAGAGGTCACTGTATCCAGCATCTTCTGCCAGGAAATATACCTGGGTATAGAATGTCATTGCTTTCAGGGATGCCCTTTGCCGGCTGACAGGGCCTAAATGTTTTGAATTTCACAGCTTTGTAGATGGAGCTTTTGAAGTCTTCTCTTCCTTCAACCCCCACTTGAACTCTTAAGGTTTGGGATAAAACAGGATTAGAGGATTCATAGCTTGACAGACTGAACACAAAAATGAGGGTCTATGTTCCATATTCATGTACATCTGCCCCTCATGCTAGCATGCTAATTGGCTGGCTGGAGCACAAGAGAAGGAAGTTCAGGCTTCCTGTTGCTCACACAGTGCTTCCTGTCTGCTGGGGCGGGAGAAAGGCAAATGAAGTGAACGGAGCTGAAAGAAATCCTGCTCAAGCCCAAGATGGCAGCCTCTTAGACGCCAATTCAAACTATGTTTTCTAGAAAGCTCTCTGTTAATAAATATATTGCTACTTCAAAGTTTTAAATTGGTCTTTTTAAATGTATGGAATATCTGAATATTTTAAGAAACTTGCATATATTTCCTTTGATTCCTGTTACTTGGTTGAACTACAGTGGTTGCTCGCTTGTTGAGGCCTGGTTATCAAATAATACACCCTCTTTCCAGTCTCTTGTTATACTTTTTACTCATCTTGTTGATCGGGTGGATGTGTTCAAGTTCTGTTTTCACTAAATGAACAACGCTTTGTGACTTCTGTGTGTGTGTGTGTGTGTGTGTGTGTGTGTGTGTGTGTGTGTGTTACCTGTCAGTGCCAATACCTATGGAGGCTGGAGGTTGAAAACCCGTGTCTTCTCAATTACTTTCCATCTTGTTTGTGAGAGAGCGTCTTGCTGACCTGAAACTCACTGATGTGGCTAGTCTGGCTTGAATTTCTGTTAAGCTCGGGGTTGCTTCTTTCTTGGTCTCCCAAGGGTCGAATCACACAGTGTATGTCTGTTTGGCATTTTGATTTTTACGTGAGGGTCAAACTCAAGTCTGCACACTTACATGGCAAAGTCTTTGCCAACAGAGCTCCCTCTGTCCTTATAATGTCTTATAGTCAGTCATGTGACAGTGCTCTGGAGCAGTGTTTCTTAACCGTGTTCCACTCGTGACCCCTTTTCACCCAAGAAACTTTTACAGAATCCCAGGCATACAGGCATATACACTAGGTACACAAACCACACACTTATTGATAATAAATCATAGAGGAATTTATTTTAAAACAACTCTGGCATACACAATTTTTATATTCATTAAAGATGAAAACAGGTTTGTATACTGATGAGATGGGTGTGCTTGTCTTTGTGTAACAATGAAATTTTGTCTGAGTGTCTGATACTGTGGGATATAGAGCATCACTGTTTTTCAGAGTTGATGGATATTTTGATGTTATCATCAATGCTATCAGCTTTGTGTAAATACAGAGTACAAAATAGCAGAATTGTATTAGGGCTATTTGAGAAATTGTTAAAAATTCTTTTTTAATCCCAAACTAAAACTCATTTAACAGTTTTGTTCTTATGAAATTCCAGTCAGTCAGTCAGTCACTCACTCAAAAGGCAATTTTAGAAATCAAACATTTTAGCACAATACAATCCAAAGACCCAAAGACATTACTCATTTGATACATGCTGAGGAATGTCAGTGAGAAAATATTAAAAGGCTTTGACGTCTATAGTCAAATCATTCTGATTCTATAAGAGCAGAAAACTTTGTGTAAAATCACTGAACTTTGTAGCCTACAGGGGTCTTGAATGGAGATGCTTTGGACAGCATTCATTGACATTGTGCAGCATGAGGCATGTTCATTATAGAGTGCTCACACTGTGTGTTCAGAACCAAGGCTGCAGAGAAGGCCCACAATGCAATGCGGGCAAGTGTTGCCACAAACACCTCAGGTTCGTTACACAGTCAATATTCATGGAAGTTTTGATCAGTGTACATCCGCAGTGTTCAATGTACATTGCATCTTCAGAGACCTTCAATTTTTGGCAGACTATTTGTGACTCCCACATTCAGTTACACAACCTATCGTTAAGAGGCTGAGATCTATCAGAGATGTGGACAGATACATAGTCCTGAATAGTCACTGCTATCAGAATGAGTGAAAATTACAAAGAGCGGGTACTTTGAAATACTGGTCTTGGAATACTACCTGATTATTGCTTGATGGAGTTGACAACTTTCCCTGCTCCAAGAGGCCATATTTGCACTGATTTATGCCATCCTTGGTTCGCAGCAGCAAACCCACACTGGATTTGGCATCAGGGCTATCTTTGTTGGTGGAAGACAGACAACCAAAAGAAATAGGATTTCCTGTGTAGGCTGTGGTTTGGCAGAGGGTTGTTTTGGCAATTGCTTCCTCTTTATTAAGAGCTTTTCTTATCTCTGAAGCAACGGTACATTATGTGTAAGTCATAGTGCCAGTCAGGATTCCTCTCTTTCAGAACGTCTTCTCCATGCCCTCTGCTCACTTTCTTGCTTACTTTCCCCGTTATTCTCATCAGTCATTCATCTTCCATATATTCCATTGTCTTGCTTATTTTCTACCCCCAGAGGGTAGAAATTGCTCATTATCTGTTTTGCTAGTGTGCTTTTAATTCTCTGATTAGTACCAATGAGCAAAATAGATACCCGCTGAATACAATAATCAACTAATCTTTCAAACGGTACCTAGAGAATACTTTTGAATGATACTATACTTTGCAATTATCTTTTTATAAGATACCTGTTGAAGGATTGTGACTCAACATAAAGTCAAACAAGACAATACATCACAATAATAGAATGCAGGGGAACTCCCCCAAGTCATCTCAATAGATATGTAAAACCCTTTTGTTGGAACCCAGCATCCTTTTATGATTAGAAGCATCAAAAAACCAAACATAGGAAGGAACTTTCTCAGTATGATAAAGGGAATATCTTAGTCCATTCAGGCTGCTATAACAAAGTACTATTATTGGATGCTTTATAAATAATAGTAATTTATTTGTCATA
The DNA here is from genome assembly GCF_004664715.2 of Peromyscus leucopus. Classification (NCBI taxonomy): domain Eukaryota; kingdom Metazoa; phylum Chordata; class Mammalia; order Rodentia; family Cricetidae; genus Peromyscus; species Peromyscus leucopus. Next base: position 55,658,442 of record NC_051079.1, read on the forward strand.
GCTTTAGAAGCTGGGAAATCCTTAATCAGGTTTCTGTTAGATTTACTGCCTGTGAAGGCTCATTATTGAGTCATAGACAGTGGCTTCTGGTATCATTCCATGGTAGAAATAGTGTCTCTGTAACCTTCCATGGTAGAAATAGCTCTACGGAGTCTCACATTTAAATATAAGAACACTGATCCCATTTGTGAGTTCTCGGCTGTAATGACCTAATCTTCACTCAGAGGCCTTTATCACCTAGGTCACTTGGCTGAAGGATTCATTTTCACCTCATGAGTGTGGGGGAAACCCAAACATTAACACCTGATAGAACATTTATGAAAGCTCTACACCTGATACCATATTCAATAGTGAAAGATCAGGAGAGACAAGGGTGAACTCTTCTACCATTGATCATCTGTTTTTCTGGATGTTCTAACTAGAGTAAGTAGAAAAGAAAAGGGAAAAAAGATATCTTTGCAAAGAAAGCAAGTTATGCCTATGTGTAGACGAAATGAACTTATGCATAGAAGATACCAAAGAATCTATAAAATAGCTACTAGAGTGATTAAGTAAATTCAGCAAGATCAAAATGTGAAAACCGAGCATGCCTCTCTACATGTGCAATTTGACCAGTCTGAAATGGAAATTAGGAATGTGCTTCCATTTAAAATCGCATCCGAGGGGCTGCTCTTCCAGAGGACCCAGGTTCAGGTTCCAGCACCCCCAAAGCAGCTCACAGCCATCTGTAACTCATGTTCCAGAGGATCTGATGCCCTCTCCTGGCCTCCACAGGCACCAGGCACACAACTGGTACACAGAGATATATGTAAGCAAGACACCCATAGACAAAAAATAGAAATTAAAAAAAGAATTTGAAAGAATGAAATACTTGATTAAAATTAACCAAGGAGGAAAGATTATACATTGAAAACTACAGAACATCCTAACAAGAATTAAACTGAAACACTTCTATGTGGTGATATTGTGTTCCCTGATATATTGTGCACCTTAATAAACTTATATGGGGTCAGAGGACAGAACAGCCACTAGATAGACATAGAGGCCAGAAAATGGTGGCACACACACCTTTAATCCTAGCATTCTGGAGGCAGAGATCCATCCAAATCTCTGTGAGTTCAAAGACACACTGAAAACAGCCAGGCATGGTGACACATGCCTTTAATCCCAGGAAGTGATGGCAGGAAGCAGAAAGGTATATAAAAGGTGAGGACCAGGAACTAGAGCTGGTTAAGCTTTTAGGCTTTTGAGCAGCACAGTTCAGCTGAGATCCATTCAAATGAGGACACAGAGGCTTCCAGTCTCAAGAAACAGGATCATGTGAAGAATTAGCAAGGTGAGGTGGCTGTGGCTTGTTCTGCTTCGCTGATCTTCCAGCATTCACCCCAATACCTGCCTCCAGGTTTGTTTTTATTAATAAGAACTTTTAAGATTCTTGCTATACTCCTATGCCTTAGCATTGCTAGGAAGGTAGTATTGCCTCAAGTGACCAATAGACTGAATTCAGACCTCATCAAAATTCTAAGAGGTGTTTTTGTCTGAACATGGTCCAAGAATGGAGTCATGTGAGGAGATCTAAAACTCCAAGAAACCAGGACAAGAGTCTTGTGACTCCAATTTCTTCAAAAACTCAAAATTATGCTTTTATGCCCCTCCCAGGAGTAGCAGCTAGGAGTGTGTTGACTTCAGATTATTCACTACAGCTGGCTATTGTTACTTATCTATATGCCTCCATGGAAAGTATGTTTCTGTCGCATGCAGCTTGCCTGCCATGTCTGGCTAGCCCTTGTGATTGGACACTTTATTCACATGACTCCTCTTAACCCTCAGAGTATAAATTATCTGATGCTCTGAGTAAAACTGGCTATTGCATGAGACTTTAGTCTAACTCACTTATCAGCTCCATTTCTCCAGGTTCCAAGGCCTCTAGAGTGGTAAACAGCAGGGGAAGGATATTCCAAATCCATATAAATAAATACAAAACCAAAAACCCTCAATACAAAAAAAAATTTTGAAAAAGAATCAAGCTGGAGGAGTCATACATCTCAATTTCAAATTTTACACTGTGATCTGAGTGTAAGGTAAGCTATATAGACCAGAATGAACTGTAAGTTCAGTAATATATACCATATATCTGTGGTCAGTTGACTCTGGAGAAGGATGCCAAGTCCACTCAACTGGGAGGTAAGTAGTCTTTTCAACAAATAATGGCAGCATAAATGAATTTTCATATCAAGAGAATGAAATTGGATGTTGGTTTCATGCTATATATAGATTAAACTCAAAATAAATCAATGACTTAAATATCAGAGTTACTCATAGGATAACTTTTTATGACCTTCTATAGGGCAGTGGATTCTTAATATGATGCTAAAATATGTGCAGCGAAATCAAAACAATAAATTGAATGTTGTCAAAATGAAAAGCTTTTGTGCAGGCAAAGATGTTCTTAAGAAAATGAAAAGATACTCCATAGAGTGAGGAAAGATATTACAAATTATGTACTTGATAAGAGTGTGTGAGAAAGATGAGTCGAGAGAGAGAGAGAGAACATGAAGTTGGGCAGGTAGGGAGGTAGTGAAGATCTGGGAGGAGTTGAGGGAGGGGAAAATTTGGCCAAAATATATTGTATGAAAAAGAAGTTTAAATTAAAAAATTAAAAAAAAACCTACAAAAATTCAATAGCAAAAAGAAAACCCAACTCAAAAAATGGACAGTGGAATTGAGCAGTCATTTCTCCGAAGAGAGTATGCAAATGGGTGATAAACATATGAAAAGATTCTTTGCGTCTTTAGTCATTTGGGAAATGCAAATCAAAAGCATAATGAATATCTTGTCACACCTAGAAGCACCATCGTCCCTGGGGGAACTATAATAAACTCTGAAAACCAGAAGCCTCCCTTCCCAGAGAATGGTGGTTGAAGTAGATTCATGGCTGCGTGAGGTACAGAGACAAAGTGACTTGACGAGCGCTCGGCCTGAAACAAATCGTTTTTAACAGCCTCTCTAAGCAGAAGAGGGGGCAGAAAGCATGTAAGAGTTGTGAAATAAGGACAATGACTGTGAAATAACATCTCCCGGACAAGATGCAGCCGTTCTGATCACAGACCCAGAGCAACTAGGGATGCCTGCACACTATCTTCACAAGAATGGGTCATCGACTCAAGTTGGCTGGAGGAAGGACTCAGAGACCCTTTCCGTCACCACTGAGCTGTCTGCTAAGAGCAGGGAGAATCATTGTCTTTTAGTTGTGTACCCACTGATCTCTTCAGGCTCCAGTAGATGGCCCTGGTTAAATTAAATGGGTCACAAAACAAGACCAAGAGTCATAAACTGGGAAGGGGACTGGTAGGGCTTCGTGATGGGAGGTGTCAACAGGGATGGAAGGGAGAAAGAGTAATCATGCATGAAGCTGTTAAATAAAAAAGTCATTAAAATGTGTTTTTTTTTTTTAAAGTCTGAAAATGAGCTTCAGCAGGAATGTAGAGAAGTTGGAACCTATGTCCAATGGTAGGAAGAGCAACAGGTACCGTACAGTTTCCTCAAAGTGATAAGCACAGAAAAGCCATAGCTCTTTGGAATCTGCTCCAGAGACTTGAAACAAATACGAGAAGGAGCATTTGAAAATGTTGGCCACAGCCTAAATGCCCAACAGACAACTGGATCAGCAGCACATCCATGCAGCCAGTGACCACTTGTGTGAAATATCTCAAATAGGCTAGTGTGTAGGCAAGAACTGATTCAGGTTGCTGAGATCTGAGATGGTGTCCTAGGACTTGATTTCTTGAGTTTCCTTTTGAGTGATAAAAGAGATTTGGAAACATGTAATGGTGGTGATGGTACAGCGGTGTAAATGTGATTAGTGCTGTTGAATCTCACACTTCAAATGGTTAAAATGACAAAACTCATTGTATTTTACCACAATAAAAATTTTTAAAAATTAGGAGAGGAATTCAAACTGTTGAGTTGGTGTGTTTCTCTTTTTCCAGTCAAATGTCCTAGAAGCCTGTGACTCTGAAGAGACTGTGTGGGAGGCTCCCCTTGCTAGGACTATGTAGCATGTGAAAATGGTGTTCTGTGAAACCCCTCACGCCCAAAGGGGAGCATCATCAGACCTTTACAGGTTTCCAGAAATGCGGCTGCCAGATGTTTGCAGTCTCCTGGCTTCGTCCATAAATACACTGTCATCAGGAAAGAAACATTGTCTGTGTATTTCCTCAGTTTCCATTGTAATCTCTTCCTATAGTTATGTTTCATGAAAAAATATCATACAGCACCTTTGCAGTTATATAAGGAGAGTCAGAAAAACCAAACCTCACTGGGTATGCACACCACACTTAAGGGCAGGCCTCTGCTCAGCAGGAGAGGCCAACTCAAGATGAACTCATGGTGTTTTCTCAGAACTTCTGTTGTTGTTGTTGTTGTTTCTCATATTGCTTTGTCTAGGCATTTTTTTTTTTTAACCTTACTGGTCTTTTGCTTTTGTGTTAGTTTCTGATTTTCTATCTTTATGTGTTTTGTCAGTATGTGTGTGTGTGTTGCCATGTGTTTCTCTGTGTGTGTGTGTGTGTGTGTATGTTCACATGTATCTCTTCATGTGTGTTCACTTGTGTCTCTGCATGTATGTGTATGTATGTTCATATGTATTTCTTCATGTGTGTGTTCACATGTGTCTCTGCATGTGCTTGTGCTTTCTTTGTTTTTCTTTCATTTTATCTCTTTCTCTGTTTTGTTCTGTTTTTTGTTTGTTTGTTTTTCTAAAGGGAAAGAAGGTGTGGAGCAGGATGATTGGGGAGATTTGCAAGGAGATGAGGGAGGGCAAACCATGATCAGAATATGTTGTATGGAAAAAAGAAATCTATTTGTAATAAAAAAAAGACTCTAGCAAACAAAAAAACTATTGGGTTGGCATGAAGATTGTTGTCCTGTAGCCAGCGGCTGCACCTGCCCGGCACCTGCCCAGGGTGCATGCATTCTCACTGTGCACAATTCAAATCACACTGCACACGCAGGTCCTGGGACACGATGCCATGAGATGTGTGACATCTCCTTGTACTTACCTGCCATTTGATAGGTGCCCTAGACGTATCTGATGCCTGAGTCAGTGAGTTGGTCCTCTCAGTTGAGACCACAATTTCCTCATAGTTGTGCTCTGTGGAGTTGACTTCTTTAACACGAGTGCTTGGGAAATGGAGGAGTCGGGGGAGTGGAACACTTGATTCCCGGTAGTGGCTTTCCTCTTTCTTTCTGCGGGTCCTCTCATCCTGAGCACAGATGAGAAGGTACCGTTGGTCTTCCTCACCCCTCAGTGCTCACCCTGCCCTTTGCTTCTGTTTCTCCCCAGTGTCCTGGGCAACCAGAGTTCCTCTAAGACCTCTCCTCTGGCCTTAACGCAAGGCCGTTTAATTGCCCCCCCCCTCTTTGGCAGCCACTGTTCACTGTTCAAACTACTTTCTAGGCTGAGGCTGATACGGCTAAATGAAGCGTGTTTCCAGAAAATGTGTTGTATGTTATTTTTATGAGTAAAATAGCAAACTTGGAGGCTTTTTTCTTTGAAAAGCCATGGAATACTGTTAATGATGTCATAATTAGTATGTGGTGCCTTCATTACATCCCAATGACTAGTTGAACTCATTGACCTTTCTGACGGGCTTGTTCTGATTGGACAACAAGCCTGCTTGGTCATTGTTTTCTAAGATTTCTTTTATGTGCAATTATGTGTATATGTGTGTGCCTGTGTATGAGTATGTGCACATGTGAATGCGAGGTACCCAGTCCAGAAGTGGCTGTTGCATCTCTCAGAACTGAAACTAATAGGAGATTGTGAGCCAGGACATATGTGTGCCGAGAATGGAACGTCTGTCCTATCCGAGAGAAGTACATGCTCTTGACCATGGAGCCATCTCTTTAGCCTGTTGGCCAGGGTATTTTTTTTTTAAAAACCACTGAATGTCTTTAGACTGAAGACAAGCCATTTGTAGCCTCAGTATGGTTTGTGGATGTCATCGAGGATCAAACTTTTATCTTTGGTTTAGTTGGGACTGTGTGTGGGTAATAGTCATGCACATTATGAAGCCTTTACCCTTCTGCAGTCTGCCTTCACACACATCTGTGAGGAATAGATGTGGGCACTCAACATGGCATTTCACAGGAAGCAGTATTAGAAAAAACAGCATCTTGTTTATGCCCAAAGGAGGGAAACAAAGGCTCAGAGAACGGCTCTCCAGTGTCTTGTACGTTAAAGCCCGATGTCTTGAGATTCAGAAGGTCTGGTGGTGGTGGGGGTGTCCTATGGATTTGTATTTCCTACGTGTTTGCAGAGGTGATGCTGATGCTGGTGTCGCTGCTTCCGAACACCAGTGTAAAGCACTAGGAAGCTGGGGGCCAGAGGCTACCATTCATTGGGTAGACCATGAGGGCAGCAAGGGAGGGGTAAAATTGAAGAGAATGTTCCAGGCAGAGTGCATACCTCCAAGTTGGGCTGGGCTCAGCCCCTGTCAGCTCAGGTAGGCTGGAATGACCTCAGTTCTGCAGGAATCACTCACTGATGAGACTGTGTTTTTCTTGGACAGTGCTCTTGTTTTTCTGTCTTTGGCACCAGAGAAAAACTTCACTGAATAATTAATGTCTTATTATTTCAAGAGAAGACATAAATCTCATAAGGGAGATTAGTGAGTGGAAGGAGGCTCAGATCATACAATAAGTTCTGATTTTTGACCTTCTGTTTGGAGAAACTGGAGTCTTGGTTTTGTGGAAGTCTTACTTTGGGTGAGTTTCTCTTAGCCACTGGAATTGAGATGCCCACCTCCCAGCGCCCTCTAGGCCAGAGGGGTAAAGACTCAACTGCTGATGGTGACTCTCGCTTTTCCCCAATCAGGACATGGCTGAGGCCTCTCTGCACCCAGCCTTCTGCACAGAGAGCTGCCGTTCTGAAGGCCAAAGGCCGGGTATGAAAATCAGCCCCTTGCCCTTTGAGATTCTGGTGCTGTGTAGTTCATTGAGACCTGGAAGTGTGACAGACAGCCCAGGCCTTCCTCATTTTCATTCAGGTATTTGAAGGGGATGGCTAGCAAGCCAGGCAGATAAAAGAAGTCATTTAGGCTTCAGTTTCAGATAAAAGACTTGAGGTTCATGAAATGTTCAGCATAACAGTGCAGCTTCTGTTCTGGGCTGCAAAACACATTAGAATAAGAACAAAGGAACGCCACTGTGGAGTCTGCCGGATCCGACCCTACCCAGGCAGTGAGCCAAGTCTGAGGATCTGGGCATCCTCTAAGCTAATGAAAAGCCCACCTGACAGGCTCCTTCATCCCATCATTATCCTGCCCTTGTCCTCTTTGGATTCTTACCTTCATTTGCAGTTTCCTGGCCTTACAGTTGGCAGGAAAGTTACAGAGAAACGATTTTAAGTCAAGTGCAATCAAATGGTCAATAAGACCATTCATAAATAATACGAATCATATAAGTCTCTGGCACTACAGAATTTTACATTATCTCATGAACAGTCTTGCCCTACAAACATACTACATCTTTCAACTATATGAAAGTGGGAAGCTTCATAGTTCACAGTGGGAATATATAAGCCAAATTATTTCACTATTAATATATGGTAAGAAGACTGTAGGCATGTATGTCTTTTTACAAACTTTCAAAGATACTGTCAATTTTTAATTTACTCATAATCTTTGTATGCCATTATCCTTTGAAAAGCACTTGTTTGTAGAAATCAACATTAGTTAAGCTTCTTAACTGGAATGAAAATACTTTGAGTGAATATAGTGAATTCCCTGCCCCTGCCAGGCATCAAAAGGGTTTAAATACTCAAAACTAAAAATAAAAAAAAAGCAAACCTAATTATAGCTTAAAGATTGAATATCAGGTAAAGATTGAAAGCCATATTGCCTTAAAGCGGGCATTCAAAACATGTCTTCATATTGCCCAGACAATAATCCTATGAGGGAAGGAAGAATGAACTGTAAGGGTTTCTCATGACCGCTCTAGATTCTCCAGGCTCTGGGGATTTCATCTTCTAGTTTACATGTTTCTGTCAGGTATTTCTGAATGAATAAGTCACAGTTGGACATATTGAAAACCCTACTGGGTCCATGATTCCTCAAGTGAGGGTGGATATGTCCGGATCACGTTTTCCTAGAGGCAGTTACACAGGCCTGAAGACGATCTTGGGAAATAGCTCAAACTCTAGGCAGGGCAGTTGGCGGAGGATTCTGTCATGTTTGGTGAGAGTGGTGTCCTATTTGGTTCTGGGTTCAAGATGCTCTGTAGGACAAACTGTGTTCTCTAAGAACTGTCCTTTAGGGCCCCAGGTGACTTGCCTAAAGTCTACTGTGGCTCCTTCTGCTTCTTGGGAAGTCCCCTTCCTAGGTAAGCTTTAGATCAGTGAAGTATTCATGTGATTACAAAGGGAAATGGGGCAGACCAACAAACTTGAGAATGTGAACACTGGCTGCTGTCTCCATCATTGTTACAATGTTCTTAGCAAATATAACTAGGCCTTTTTGTTCAGGCCAGGCTGCTCATTGTTATGCCGGTATAAGGAACGCCAGGTTACAGTGATAGTTCTTTCTTAAATGATGCAACTTACTGTGCCCTGTGGCTGATATCTCAGATGCTCTTGTATTTTCTAATAAGGATGGATTCTCATTACCATTAGAAAACAGGATCTGGAAGGCCTGTGTGTGTAGCAGCAGAAGGCCCCCACAAAGGCCTGGGTTGACCAACTCAGCTCCCAAGCGGGCCCAGATCCAGTGCTTTTTTGAGTCCGTCTGCCCCAACATCTACTCCATCTATGAGCTGCTGGAGCATGTGGAGGAGTCCTGCAGAACCAGATGTCATTACTGAATATGGCTGGTTCTATGCATGGAGCCACTGGGCCTACAGTGTATATACAAAAAGAATTGAGATAGACCTATATCTTATCCAGAAATAACTCAAAATTCATCACAATTGTACATATAAAGACATACAAAATTCTTAGAAAATAGGGGAAAACTTTAGATGGCCTTGAGTTTGTGGTGGCTTTTTAAATATAACACTAAAGAGAAATAATTGATGAATTAGACTTCATTACAGTTAAAATTTTCTGTTTTGTGAAATACATTGTCAAGTCAATGAAAGGACAAACCATACAGACTATGAGAGAATGTTTGCAAAGATTAACTGAATGGACCATTACTGAAAATGTGCAAAGAATTCTTAAAATTTTACTATAAGAACAAAAACTGATTAAAATGGCTAAACATCTGAACAAAGAAAAACACAGATGCAAACTAAAAAATTACCAAGGCCATACAATCACTAAAGAAAATAAGCACATGAAAACACGTTCTGTATCATATGTTTTCAGGGAAACGCAAATTAACACAAGCTATCACTCCAGCTTTTTTAGAATGGCCAAACTCAACAACACTGACCTTTTCACATCCTGGGAAGGATGAGGAGCAGCAGGACCCTCATCCATTGCTGGTGGAAATATAAAATGCAGCAGCTGGTTGGAAGATAGTTTGACAATTTCTTTAATAACAGAACTAACCAAAGACAAACCCCTAAAGAGTATGCATACAGCATATGACTTGCCAATTTTATGTTTTGGCGTTTTCTCTTTTCAAAGGAATGAAAAGGTAAATCTAGTCAAAAACCTCCATGCAGATGTTCATATCAGATTTCTAATAATTGTCAGAACTTGGAAGCAACCAAAATTGCCTTTGTAGGTAAAGGGATGAATACATCTAGACAATGGAATGCTACTTATCACTGAAAAGAAATGTAATATCAAACAATGAGAAGACAAAGAAAAAACCTTACATATCTATTATTAAGTGAACACAGATAACCTGAAAAGCTACATACTATGTGATTCCTAAGTACATGACATTCTGTAAAAGCCAAGATGGTGTAGACCATAAGACAGATGATTGCCAGGGTTTATTGAGTAAGGAGAAATGGATGCTAAGCAGAGCCAGAGGATTTTTGAGGGCAGACCTATTCTGGAGGTCTGTAATGCAGACACCTGTCACCATTCATCTGGACAATGCACAGATTGCTTCAGACTCCTTTTCTGTGTTACACCAACTTTGGTGGACTTTGTGTGATAAGTCAGGTGGTTTTGCTGATTGCAGTAACTAATCTACTAGGATCCAGGGTGTAATGAACAGCTGTGCATGTGCTGGGGCAAGGATTAATGAAGTCTACAAAGTTCCTCTCAGATTTTGCTGTAAATTTAAAATTTCCGTAAAAAAACTAAAAGTCTTAACCCTTAATAGATAGAGTTTCATAATGTGGATGGATGCTTTGCGAGTTGACCAGCAACAAGTAACTTGGAGGAAACATTAGTAAGACAAGCCAGCCACACCATGTCCCTCTGTGAAAAGCCACACTCGACTGTCAGTGATGTCAACAGTCTTGGTTAATGGGTGGGCATCTAAAAAGCATATAATGTTAAGAAAAAGTTCAGCCTTCTAGCCAAGCACCACCCACGTCCTAGGGAATATGATGTGGATGCTATTTAGTGACAGATGTGGCCAGAGGCAAGGGCAGGCATGCAGGCGTGAGTTGGGAAGCATTTTTGTCTGAACTGGAAGCCGAGACCATCTGGACAAGGTATGTATCTTATATCTTTCTTCTGTTCCTCTGTAGAGTGGTGCAATGAGGAGTAGCCGGGCTGTGGGAGCCTAAGAGAGGATGGTGTGGATGCAAACACTTCCCTCTTCTGAGCCTTGACTTTCACCTCGAGATCCTTAACTCTGTAGGCTGACTGCTTCCTCTGGATATACACAGTGACTTAGGTTCTGAACACAAGAAGGCAATATTTCTGCAGGTGTAAGCTGATGGCTTGCAGCTTGACTTTGCTACAGCAGTGGATGTGAGTCCCCAGACACAGCATGACGGGGTTGAGTCCCATCTGCCAGGGGGAATGCCAGTGGCCCCCAAGTCGTGACTGCTTCCCTAGATGTAATAACTCTTGTCCCAATTCCTGATCTCCAGTCTCTTCTGGCCACCTCTTTCAGAACATGTTCTAACCCTAGACACCATTTCTTTAGTAATAGTAAGTATTTTTCTAAATAGGATGAAGTAGTACTAGGTGCTAAGCGTAGGGGCCATAGAGGGATCAAGGAGGCAAAGTTTCCTTTTGCAGTCTTCTGGCAGTGGTAGATAACTAGATGGATGGCTTGTGGGAGAGTCCTGAGCTGGGAGCTCCAGCCGTGAGGGTCAGGAAAAGCGTCTTGGGAGCCGAGGTGTGAATAGAGAATAGAATATGCTAGTATCACAGAGAGTGGAATTCAGAAGGCATGGAGCAAGGGAGAAGAAGGAGGTCAGTGAGCAGAGCTGTATCTGATGAGAGGGGTGTGGCTAGAGAGTCAGAACAACCACAGCGATGTTGGTGGCACTATCGGATGTGGGGCTGTTAGAAACTCAGGTACAGAAGGACAGTGAGAGTCTCCCTGGTGGAGCTGGAGAAGGGATGGATGCACTGGTCAGACTGCACTTCGGGAGAGAGACAGAAGAGGCCTGTATCTTGCCAAGGGCTGGGTCCTGTGTAGAAGAACCAGGGTCTGCGGTCGCTCTTTAGGGGAAAACCAACACCAGGTTAACCCACCCACAGATGCCTGCTGCCCACTACAGGCTCCCCATCCCTGGTCTCATGACCCTTCTCTGCCTCTTTCCTCCAGCTGAGGCTTGGTGGATGAGCACAGGTACTGTGACTATGTTACATGGCCATTCTTTATAAACGCCCTTTCTAACCTTCCACTCTGCAGACTCCCATGAACAAAATGAATGTAAGTTCTGTTTAGCCAGATTCATCGAACAGTGAAGCAGGGACTATTAGTAAACATTTGAATATTTAATGATCCCTCTCCTTAAACACAAAAATAGAAATCGAATGCCAAGGTGTCTAAAGGGGAAGGAACATAGAGACATGGCGGGGGCAGGGGGGGGGGGGCAGCACCAGGTCAGGGGGGTCCTGCGGGAACCACAGCCAGTTCGTTTGAACAGCTTGAGATCCTGCAGGTGACCCCAGCGGGCTGTGTGGCCTCTGCTGGGCTTGCTGGGCAGCTCGAGCGGAGAAAGTGCTTGTTGCCATTTCCCAGGAGGTGAGTGATAATTAGTCTAGGCCAGGGCTCCCAGTGGAAATGCCCGTCTGTGCCCAGAAACTGCAGGAAGATGAGCGGCAGCACCCCATGTTTCAGTGGGGACAAGATCTGAGTCCTCAGGGGCTGTTAGGAGCCTAGTGAGTGGCCCAATGGGATGAAGCAACACTATGGACATGCAGCAAGAGAGGAGGCTAGAAGAGGTTGGAGCAGAAATGGAAAACATGTTGGCTGGAGCTTTCCAGGGTTTTAAAAGTTGGAGGCAGTTAGTAGGGATGGAATGGGGAGCAGAAAGTCTGCCCTAGGGAGGAGGGCCCTTGACATTGAAACACGTTAGAGGCAAATAACAAAATGATGGGAAATTGAGAGAAGGAAGACACATGATTTAGAGAAACACTGAAGAGAGCTGTCTATTTGTAAGAGGCCAAGTTATTGTCTTACAACCACTTAGAGCCCTTCAAGATAATTTGGACTGCTGTTTCTAATTTCAGATAAGTAAACACCCCTCAAGTAGTTCTTCTTCCTTTCAATTCATGCAGTGTAAACTCTTTACAAAAGCCTCAAGGCGTTCTAGATCTTTCCTAGGGATTAGAGTTTGTGTCTTTTTAAACCAAAAGAATCAGTAATTAATTTATCATTGCTCACAAGCAGGTGTAGGTGTGTGTGCACATGTGCGTGTGTGTTGACCAAATTCAGGCCTCTTTAAAGACACATGATTTAGAAATGAATACTTGCAAAGTGCTTTCTCAAAGCTCCTTGTTTTCTGAAACAGTGGTGGGTGTGCCAGGGAATCATGGAAACCAATATTTCCCATGAAAACACTGACTGGGAAAGCATCTTTGTTGAGATGGCAGGGAGTGACCAGACCAGAGAAGGGAGGACTGTGGATTTTTCTATTTAAAAAGACCTTTCAAGAGACTGGTCAAAAGAAGACCAATGATGCATTAGTTTGATAATGTTGAAGAATCTGGCCTTTAGATTCTTCCTTTGTTAGAGTTCAAGAAACAGCTGGAAATTGGAGATACAAGTGCAGGCAAATCCTTTATGGAGTTTTCAGGTGAAAATGTCACTCATTCATTCATGGAATAAATACCTGGCACATTACCAAGGGCCAGCACTAAACTCAAAATAGATAACCCTCCCCCATGACTTTATACTCCGCTGCCAGGAAAGAGCCAACAGATTGATGAAGTGTTGTGTGTTATGAATGCCTTGGGGAAAAAGCAGAAAAAGGAGGATAAGAAATCTTAGGGTGTTACAATTGTAAATAGATTGTCATGGAAGACCCCGTCGAGGGTGTGGCATTTGTCATAACTCAAAGCAATGAAGGAGTAGGTCAATGGACAGAAATATAAAGAAAAGATTCAGCCTGGAAGAAGACTCCAAGGCAGAGACTGCCTTCCATAGTTAGTTTTTCTGTTTTGTTTTGTTTTGTTTTGGTTTGGTTTTTTGTCAACTTGACACAAACCTAGACATACCTGATGAGAGGAGATCTCAACTAAGGAATTGACTCTATGAGTTTGGCCTGTGGATGTGTTTGTGGGGTATTTTCTTGACTTCTGATTGACGTGGGAGGACCCAGCTTACTGTAGGCAGCGCCATCCTTGGCAAGGTGGTCCTGGACCCTACAAGGAAGGCAGGTGAGTGAGCTAAGGGAAGTAAGATGGTAAGTAGCATTCACCCATGGTCTCTGCTTCGGTCTCTGCTTCGACTTCCTTCCCTGGATGATGAGCTGTAAACGGTAAGCTAAAATAAACCCTTCCTTCCCCAAGTTGCTTGTGGTCACTGTGTTTGGAAAGCTAGCCAGAACACTGCCTGATGTCACTGAGCGGCCTCATAGGAGCAGCTGCATCATAGGAAGATGTGGGGCTTAGGTCACACGAGGCTTCACAGACCACTGAAAGCAGTTTTCCTTTCTGATGAGACATCAGAAGTTTCAGAGCAGACACAATGGTGTGGCCTGATTAAAGGATTTGTCTGGCTGCTGTGATGAGCATCGATTGTCTGGGGGGCAAGGGTGGGAGCAGGGGAGTCTGTCTGTATGACTACAGACACCATGGAAGCATGGGGTAGTGGTCGTGGTATGGACCTCAGCTCAGTAGTGTGGAGAAGGTCCTTGGTGGTGCATTTTGAACATAAAGCCCGCAGGGCTTGCTGGGGATCACGTGTTCTATGAGAGAATGAAAGAGGGGACAAGAACTATCCTCAGGTAGTTGGCCTGAGCTCGTAGGAAGATGGAGTCACCAGTGACTGAGACTCAGGGGACTGTGGGGTGAGGGTGAGTACTCTGAGTTTGATCACACTGGATTTACAGTACAGTATGCAGTGAGCCCATGCTGGATCCTTTGTGGGAACCCTTTGTGCTACTCTCTGTCATAAAGGTGACTGAGGTACGGTGACAGGAAGAAGCCTGAGGTGGTGCTTGGGGGAAAGGACCTTCTTGTGTTAATTCTTACCCTTTCTACCCTAGTCAGAACAGCAGATGAGCAGGAATACTGAGCAGCCTGGGGATCCGTCCACACATGCCGGGACCCTTTGCCCCAGCAGTGATAGTTCTTGTGTAGGTCTTAGGCCTGTGAAAGGTAACAGTACCTGTGCAGGCCCTGGACAGCTCTAGACAGCAACCAATGCTATAGCTTTCAGCCGAAGTCTGAGACCCTTGGCTCGGATGATGAACTCTCTGGGCAGCTGGGGTCTGCAGGTTCTTCTCTCTAGTTTCTTCTTCCCTCAGCGAGCTCTCTCCTGCCTGGATTTTTCTTCTTCTCTTTCTGTTCCCTTTCTTATTTTTGCCCTGGCCACTCTTGAGCTGTTCAGCTGCTCCTGTGGCCATCAGACAGCTCGCTGCTCGACTTCTTGCACAACTCCGCGGCCGTGGGATGACTCCAAGTGCTGCCTCTTTGGGGACTGAATTTAGGAACTGGAGTACTCAGGACTGTGGGGCTGCTCGGGAACCAGTCTTTGGGTGCAGGAAAGGTGGTACGGGCATGGGTGTCCTTTGTGGGTGCCCAGGCAGCTCCAGGGGCCCACCATTGTTTCTTCAGCTGTTAGGTCATTCCCCAGATTGTCACTCCTTTTTTTTTTTTTTTTGGCTGTCAAGCCATCAGGAGAGACTGCTGTTTACCCAGCTGTCAAGCTGCTGCGGCCATCAACCTTGCTGCCACTGTGCTGTCCTGTCTGTACCTGCTCAGCCTGAAGCAGGACAGCAAAGGTCACTCCGGAGAGTGTTTATTTGGCCGGCTATTGCGTCATCAGGGAAGGTAGCTCGGAAGAGTGTTTCCCAGCCAGCTCAATAAGGGAGCCTAAGCAACCTGCAGAAGAGCCCCAAAAGGGGTGTTTGGGGCAATCACATTTGTTCCTTTGGGGCCAACGACCGGGGTTGTAGTTAGGGTTTCTATTGCTGTGAAAAGACACCAATACCACGGCAACTCTTATAAAGGAAAACATGTCATAGGGGTGGCTTCCATTTTCAGAGGATCAGTCCATTGCCATCATGGTGCTGGAGAAGTAGCCGGGTGATCTACATCTTGGCTTGCAGGCAACAGGAAGTGGTCTTAGACACTGAGTGTGGCTGGAGCATCTATGAAACCTCAAAGTCCACCTCCACGGTGACCCACTTCCTCCAACAAAGCCACACCTACTCCAACAAGACCCCATCTCCCAATAGGGCCACTCCCTTTCGGGGACCATCATTTTCTTTCAAGCCCCCACAACCTGTTACCACTCAGATGGAGCCTCCACCAGGGAAGTGTTCTCTGTCCGGACTCGGAAACAAGGTTCATGGAGACTTGCTTGTGAGAGCGGAAAGTGTGGCACAAACTGTTTCAAACAGCTCTCCGAGGAGCCAGCGAATCATCACCTGCAGGCTCTGCATAGTTGCCTGGAGGCGTGTGTGTTCTCAAGATGGCCCGTGCTGTCATCAGAGTCCAGATAACTGTTATGTGATAGTCTCTTTGCTGTAGACAGCCCAGGCTAGAGTTCTGTACCTTCTAATTAGGGAGTCAAATTACTCCACACCCAGTATTTTTGCTTATGTATATAGAAATGAGTATCAGAAGGTGTGCTTACAGTACAAACTTAAAGAACTTATCATTAACACAGTGATGATCAACACACATTACGTTTGCTCAGTGCCAATGAAAGGGGTCAGCAGCCTCATCTCTGCCTCAGTATCACATTGTTTTGTTGCTATGGCCCCATAGTAGAATTTAAAGACAGTTTGGGGTCTTTTGTGCTTGCCTATGGATTCTAGGATTGCTTTTTTTTTTTTTTCTAAGTTGGGTGAAAATGTCATTGGAGTTTTGATGGAGGAGATTGTTTTCAATGAGTAGATGGCACTTGGTAACAAACAAGGCTGCTTCACAATATTAATCTTGCTGACCCCACAGAGGTCTTTCTGACTTCTGTTGTCTTCTTTAACTTCCTTGTTCAGAACCCTGAAGTTTTCATTGTAGTGGTCTTCATCCCTTTGGGTATGTTTATTCTTAGATTGTTTGAATTTTAAGGTATAGTGAATTGGAGTCTTTCTTTCCTTCCTTCCTTCCTTCCTTCCTTCCTTCCTTCCTTCCTTCCTTCCTTCCTTCCTTCCTTCCTTCCTTCCTTCCTTCCTTCCTTTCTTTCAGATTCTTTCTTGGCAAATTTGTCATTGGTATTAGGAAAGCTACTGATTTGTATTGTATGTTGATTTTGTATCCCCTAACTATGATGAATGTGTTTATAATGATGAACATATTTATCAGATCTATGAATTTTCTAGTGAAGTCCATAGAGTATTTAAAATATAAGATAATGTCATCTGCAAATAGAGTTAATTTGAATTCTCCCTTTCCTATTTTTACTCTTCAAGAAATTCTCTTGTCTTGTCATGCTAGCTAAGACTGTGTACTATATCAAGTAAAAGTGGAAAAAGTAGGTGGGGAAAAAAGTGGAAAAACTTTTAGAAGAAATGCTTTCTTTTTCCCCACTAGTATAATGTTGTATGCAGGTTTGTTGTAGACTCTTCATCATGCTAAGGTATGCCTCTTGTGTTTCTAGTTTCTTTAGGGCTCTTAAGGGATGATGAATATTTCAAAGACCCTTTTGCCTATGTACTGAAATGTTTTCGTGACTTTGTATTAGACCACGTTTACACATGACTG
This sequence comes from Peromyscus leucopus, assembly GCF_004664715.2. Taxonomy (NCBI): domain Eukaryota; kingdom Metazoa; phylum Chordata; class Mammalia; order Rodentia; family Cricetidae; genus Peromyscus; species Peromyscus leucopus. Next base: position 55,675,684 of record NC_051079.1, read on the forward strand.
ACAGATACCGAACCATTTTTGCATTTCTCAAGTGAAATCTAATTGGTTAGGGTGTATGATTCTATTGACCAGTTGTTGCATTTGCTTTGCAAGTGTTTGATTGAGAATTTTGCATCTGGGAAATTGATCTTTTTTTTTTTTTTCTGTTGAATTGTTTTCTGGTTAATAGCTATTTCTTTGAGATAAATACCTCTGACTTTTAAAGCAAGCACTGGTAGCTGCCAACTCTTAGAATTGTCTTTCCTGTATTCCAAAGGTTTGGATAAATTAAACTTTTTCTTTTGATTCTAGAAAAATTTAAATTTCTTAAATAATTAACTGACTGCTCAGGAGTATATTGTCCTGTCTCTGTATTTCTATAGTTTTTGTGGTTTCTCTAGCTATTAATTTCCAGTTTTATGATCTAAAGAATAGAAGAAAAATTCCAGTTGTTTACATTTGTTAAGTCTGGTTTGGGGCCTATAATTTGATCCTTGTAAAGAAAGTTCCATGGGCTACTGAGAAAAAAAAAAACGTATATTATCAGCCGTTGGCTTGAATATTCTATAGAGGTCTTTTAGGGCCACATTTGAGCTATGATGCAATTTGTCTGAAGTGTTTCTGGTTTTTTTGTTGTTGTTGTTTTGTTTTTTTTTTTTTTTTTTTTTTTTTTTTTTTTTTTTTTTAGGAGCTCTAAATGGTCTACTTTACTGATGAAATTGTGTTATTGATGCCACCCATGGTTTTTGGGTCTGGACATGTCTTTTGTAGACACAAATAATATTTTTTTAAAATGAAATTGAGTCTTATCAGCATGAGGTACATTTATGTTTAATGTTGCTATAGTGCTGTTTTGTTTCATTTATTAATATGTAGTCATCTTCATTGTCTCTTGTTACTCATTTGGGGCTTGAAGTCTTCTCTATGAGATCTAAGTATAGCTACTCCTGATAGTTTTGGGCTTGTGTTTGCAGGGCATATTGTTTTTGACTGTTTTACTGTCAGGCTCTGTGTGTGTGTGTGTGTGTGTGTGTGTGTGTGTGTGTGTATGTATGTGTACGTGTGCTAGGGAGATATGTTTCTTGTAGAAAACAAATAGTCAGATCTTGTTTTTTAATTTGGTCAGCTGCTATGTGCTTTTTAGTTTTGTAATTTGATACTAATTACATTTTAGATTGTGACTAAGGGTAGTGTAGCTTGAGTTTTTCTGCCTTGGCCACAGTCAGGACAAATCTCTGTCACCGCCAGTCCCACAGCCGCTCAGACCAACCAAATAAACACAGAGACTTATATTGCTTTCAACTGTATGGCCGTGCAGGCTTCTTGCTAACTGTTCCTTTATCCTAAATTAATCCATTTCCATAAATCTATATCTTGCCATTCCATATATCTATACCTTGCCACGTGGCTTGTGCTTACGGCACTTCACATGCTTCTTGTCATGGCGGCTGCAGCGTCTCTGGTCATTGTGGCGGCTGCAGCGTCTCCTTCTGCCTTTCTGTCCTTTTATTTCTCCTCTCTGTTAGTCCCGCCTATCCTTCCTGCCTAGCCACAGCTGATCAGGTTTTATTTATTGATCAGTCAGAACAACTTGACATACAGACCATCCCCCAGCACAGCCAAGTGCAGACCATCTCAAACACCTGCACTCAAGTCCATGGTCCTAATCATCCTCTATATGGACCTGCTGGGTAACGCCACAAAGAACCCAAGAAGGGCTCCCACAGGACATACAAATCATCCCACAGCAGGGTAGTCTTGTGATGCCTGTGGTTTTTTGTTATTATTTATTTGTGCTCTTTTTTTTTTGTTATTGTTTCACCTCTATCGCTGTCAGGCGATCTGTAGATTATTGAGTTAGACGGGGTCCTTTCTTTCTTTGCTCTCCTTATTGAATTCATTCCTTTCATGAAACCTAGTATCTCTTAAGTGCTGCTCACTTCATTCCTCTGCCCTGAATCGCATCTTTCGTACTGTGGTGCTGGCATGGTGCTCATGGAATTTTGAAATGTTGTTCTCTGTTGAACTTACAAAATAAAAATTTCTGAATGTAGTAATTTTTTTGTTTGCGCCCATTTATTCTCAGGCCATAAAATGTATTTTCTCATGTTTTCCTGCCTCCCAGGTTTTCTGTTGAGAAGTCTGATGTTACTTTGAGTTGTCTTTATATTTGAATAAGCGTTTTTTCTCACAAACATTTTTTAACAATGATTTATGTTAGTAACTTGTGTGTTGACTATAATGTATTGTGGTGAGGTTCTTCTCTGGTCATGTTTGTTTAGGTTTCTAAATCTTCTTATGTTTGGATACCCATTTCTTTCCAAGTATTTGGGAATTTTTCTGCAGTAATTACTTAAATTGATTTTTTTCTTTTGCCTTTAGTTTTTATCTCAGGTCTTTTAATACATGGATTCTTGGGTGTTTTGGACATTTTTTTTAATCACTGTTATATGAATGTAGTATTTCTTCTGTGCTGGCTCCTATCCCCTATATTCTTTTGCTTGATTTAGTCTGCTTGTGATGTTTTCTACTGTTTTTATTGATTCATTGACTTTTTCATTTCCAACATTTTTGATGTTTTGTTCCTAGAGTTTTGATTTCCTTGAAGAATTTCTCATCTATGTTTTTGTTCCTGGAGTTTTGATTTCTTTGATGAATTTCTCATCCATGTTATTTTCTTAGCTATATCCTGATTCCCCACCAAAATTATTTATGTGTTTGTGTATTTCCTCTTTGAAGCTATCAGTTACTTTTAGAAGTAATCTTTTGAATTCTTTGTCTTGTGTTTCAGGCATTTCAATATCTTTGCATTAGGTATTTAGGAAGCTATCATCCCTTTAGGTATTGTGATGCTCTGGTTTTTTCAATTGTGTTTTTGTGTTACAACTTGTGCATAGATTGGTGTCTTAGGGTTTCTCTTGCTGTGAAGAGACACCAATACCATGGCAACTCTTATAAAGGAAAACATTTAATTGGAGTGGCTTACAGTTTCAGATATTTAGTCCATTATCATCATGACAGGGAGCATGGTGGTTTGTAGGCAGACATTGTGCTAGAGGGGTAGCTGAGAGTCCTATATCTTGCAGGCAATAGGAAGTGGACTGAGACACTGGGTGGTATACTGAGCATAGGAAACTTCAAAGCCCACCCACACAGTGACACACTTGCTCTAACAAAGCCATACCCACTCCAACAAAACTACACCCCTAATAGTGCCATTCCCTATGAGATTATGGGGGTCAGTTACATTCAAATTACCACAGTTGGTTTGGATTTGTCTCCAGATTTTATTTGGAAAATCTTTCTTAGTGAGAAGCCTACTTTTTTGGACTCAGTCCCTCTAAATACTACTCAGAGCGGGGAAAATAATGGCTGCTGTAACAGTCCCAAACTGAACAAGATATAACAACATACTTATAATGAAGTAAAACCAACTATACACTACCAATAATAATAGAATAGAAAAATATAAAAATTAATTAATGTAAAATGTGCTTTCAAGTTAAAAATTATTAAGATGCATGTAAAATAGGAAATGAATGAGTTAAAGGAGTGGCCAGGAAAGGGGGTAATTGGGGAGAAACAAGTAAAAGGAAATAAAAAGAGAAAAGGAGATAAATATTTGGAAAGGGTAGAGAAAAAAGTACAAGGTCATGTATATATACATGTAATATATACATACATAGAATCATATATATGCATATATGTATATGATTGCATATATATGTATATGATTGCTCAATAAAGAAAAAATGCATAAACAAAATTAGGTAAATGTAAGAAGAATAGTTCAAACATAAAACTTTAAAAATAATAAAGTCAGAATATTGAAACTCTGGTACAGTACAGCACAAGAAAGAAAAGGTAAGGAGCAAAGGGCAAAAGAATAAGTGTTAGAGCAACTTCTTCTGGGGTCTTGTAAAGATGGAGTCATCCAGGTGGAGGCAGAGGAATGGGTGGGGTTCAGTTGAAGTTGGAGACTCTTGTCTTTCCTACCTTTTAGGCTGGTACAGAGCCTGAACAGGACAGGAACATGCAAGCTGTCTTCATTTCAGTAGATTCTTTGTTTCTCTGGTGCTTCTGCTGGCTGACTTAGCCTTGCAGTCTGTGGCCTGAACAGCTTTTTCCATGCTCCTGAGGCATCCAGTTCTAGCCTCGGGGAGTCTCCTGAGGGGGTGTTGGGAGTGGAGGGAAGCTAACATAGCCATGAGGTCTGGACAGGCAACCACTTTTCATACCATCAGAATTCATCGGCTTTAAACGCTCTGCTGGCAGGATGAGGCTGTGGAATTCAAGAAGACCACTGGGGCTTGAGAGTTTTGAGTCCAAGTAGCAGTGAATCCAGCAGCAGATGGGAGACTCCGATGGTTGGTCTACCCACTGACACTAGTTTATGCCTGTAAGACTCAAACTTATCTCTAGAAGATGGGCTGTAGCCCACCAAATTCCTTATTACTCAACCAGTGCTTCTCCTTCCTGAAGTATTTGCTATTGCAGTATCCAGCCCTCTGCCTCACCTTGACTTCCTTGGCTGTCTACTATTCTAGGCCTGCGACAGAGTGACTCTAAGTTCTCTGAGTTGTGATTGCCCCTAAACACCAGCCCCTTAGAGTAGTTCAATCTTAAATAATGTTTTCTTTTTTCCCAAGATGATGCCTATTCACAGCCTTCCTAGACATGGAGAATGACAGAATGGATTTCCTTTCCTCTGAGGACCTATTATGCCAGAGGACTCACTATATAGTCAAGTAGATCTGAGGCTTGAAGAGCTAGGGGGTTTTACTTTAGGTAGGACTGCCAGTATCTTAGTGCCAAGGTCATCTGTCTTATCTTTGGGATGAGGCTTTTGGTTTCGTACCACAATATTTGAGGGGAGCAGAAATAAAAAGACTTTCAGTATCTAAACAAGGAAATACTATCTTTAGGTCTGAGATTCAAACATAGATACTTTGCTTGTCCTTTGTTGTATTTGAGAGAGAAGGGTGCATGGAAGAGGCAAAGGGAGATGGGGTAAGAGCCCAATATGCCTGCCTTCTTGGCTGTTGACCCCATGGTCTCTAGGAAGAAGGATGCATGCTATATTGGATCTCCTTCCTTCATCTGTGTGAGCAATCATTTAGGATCCTGTCCTCCTCTAGAGAAGGTGCTGGGGTACCCTGAAGTATGGAATGGTGTGGTCCCAGAGCTAGACTACATAACATTGGTGTGTGAAGGGCTTTATCTAGCACTGAGTGTCAAGAAGTTATCTTTCCTTCCACCAGAGAGCTCGCCTCTCTGTGTTTGGAGGACAGCTGACTGTAAACATTACCTAGCAACAAAAAGAGCTGGAGTCAGCTGGAGAGATGGTTGGTCATTATTAATCACGCTGATTATAGAAGGAAAAGGAAATACTGACTTTTTGAACAGGTCCATCTTTGACTTGTCTGACACTGAAGCATATAGTCTCTGAAAAAGAAATAAAATATGATACTTCTGCTTGAAGAGGCTTCAGTCTTGTTTTTTTCATTTTTTTCTGTTTTGTTTTGTTTTTTTTAAAAGTTAATAGGATTTGTTTCCAATGTGGTCTCAGTTGGAGAGATTAAGAACTGAAGCCTACAAGAATGTTTCTCTAATGAAGTCACATGCAGTGTGCTCACTGAAATTTTATCTTCTGACTTCTCGGACATCTACCTGTCTCATAAAACTCATAATATGTATCTTCTCTTACATATTACACACATGATTTTAACATATGTGCATTATAGAGAAACACATAAAATGAATGTCGTTTTATGGAACCTGAAGAAAGTATTTAAGTGTCAAGACGTTTGGTTGTTCCTCCATTGTTTCCTAGGCTTTATCATTGTTAAACTATTGTTAAATAAGGCTTTATTATGGAGTACATGTCTTCCAAAGGTACCTTTCCATATTTTACCATCGTGAGGGTGAACCTAATGAATTGATACTGAGTGTAAGGCCACGTGGATCCCAGGAACTCCACCCACTGTCCTAGAAGTTAGAAAGACGATTAGAGAGCGAAGATTTCTGGGTCACAAGTTTTCAGAGTGAAGAAATCGTTGTCTGAAAGCCTGGCCTCGGCAGAGAAACGTGCACAGGACTCCTTGCTTATATAATGGGGTACTGAGGAAAGACTATTAAAATCCCACCGACTATCCATAAAAATAGTTTCACGATAGGAGTGAAACCATCAGTCATTTGTTCTAACAGCCTCATTTCACAGGCTGGGGGAAACTTTCAGCTCTCTGTATGTTGAAGTGTGGTAAAAGTGGGGGAGGGTATGATGGCATTGAAAAACAGCTGAACCCGATTTTAATCTTAAATTGGAAGATCTTGAGGCTAAATTTCTACTGACAAATGAAGTTATGAACTTACCTTATTGATGCTTCTAGGCTTGCCTTCAGGCAATGTGTGTTCTATCGGTTGGCCTCTGAGACAACACTGGTACCATCACGTGCAGTGAGTCTGTCCTCTTAGGAAATTAAGAGCATGTGTTTTCCGTTTTCTGGCATATATGATGATGCTCTTGGGAGAGGGTGTTACTAAAAATGTTGCTTAGTTAAACAGGCAAGAACCATGTCAAGGATCCTTAAACTTTCCTTTAGCTGCTGCTTAGATCAAGCCTTATCTTTTAGAGTCTAAGATGAGTCAGGAACAAATTTATAAAAATCTAATTCCAGACCAAGAAAGGACCGCGGAGGTCACTGAGTCAAGCCCTCCTGTCTTTAGACAGTTGTTAACATTGTACAGACAGGATAGCTGACTCCCACAGGAAGTGTATGCCTCAATCAGATGTAAAAAATCACCAACACTTTGCTGTGCCACAAAAGTCAGCGAACCTGAAGGCCTGCAGTTATCTTCTAGCTCAGACTGCCTTTTTCGTCCTCTGCCCCCATCCTTGATTATTTCATAACAAACCTCCACGTTCTTGGCTCTTCTGCTGCCTCTCGGCTCTCTGCTCCTTGTCTAGAGGAGATCTCACTGAGTATGGAGGAAAAGGAAATGCGATTATACAGAGGATAGCTCCATCTGATTGCCATAGGAATCATGAGATGTCCAGAAGAGGTGAGCACTGTGGAGCTCTGTGGAGCACTGTTTAGATTTCTGTTGAGTCAGGGAGAGCAGGAAGTAGAGTAGATCGCTTAATAAGATGATGGACATGTTTGTCTGGAAACACATGAGCCACGCCTTAGCAGCAAGGCATCACCTGCAGTTTCTGAGGGTCTTACTTGAAGTTAGGAGGTAAGCCAGATAGCTCTGCCTTGCCCACTGCCTATATTTGAGTCTTTTCAGGGTATTTTGGAGATTTCTTCTCTCAGTACTATTAGTCTAATGCTTAGCAAATCTTTTGTTGAAGATTTTAATGCCATCTTTTCGGATGACCTAAGTCTTTCTGTTAAACTATATCTTTTGTAAAGAGGAAGAACAGTGGGAATCAAAGTTCACCTTTAAGATACCCAGTTACATTCTGCATGTCCAGACTTAGGGAAACTTAGGAATTGGCCCCAAACTGGGCCTTATCAGCGAGTGGTTTCAGAGGGAAGAATACTGTAGAAATCTGACTCTCTGTTTCGGTTAAAGTCCTCTATACCTGAGGTTAGCGAAGGGATTAGGACATGGGAGGCGAGGGTGTGATCTCATGGTTTGTGGCCATTGCACAAAAGCCACCACACTAAGGTAAATCGAATCAAAATGACGTAGCGTAAAATGATATGCTCATGTATTTGTTGCAACAGTTCTTTAAGTACCTGAGTGGATTGAAAGATAGGCAATAAAATAGCATAGGAGTTAGAATTCTTACACTAATATTTAAAGATACTATCTTTATTAGTTTAATGGAAACTTAAAACATGCATATATTCAGGAAATCCTGGAAGATGAACTAATGTGTTTTAAAGCTATAGCGTTCTGTTAATTAGTAATTTTCAGCCAGTTTGTAGCCTGACTCCTAATGGGCTTTCTCTAGTTTAAATAAAAAGAAAGTTGAAACAGCTTAGCATTGTGGAATCTTATTTATCTTTTTATTAAAACAAAAAGAGGTCATGGGACATTTTAAAGGGGTTGTCTACTGTATTTTCTGTTGAGTGGTTTGTATAGTCTGGCCTGGTCTTGAATTCTTGAGCCTCTGGTTTCAGCCTCCAGTGCTGAGATTACAGAATCCACACTGGCATGTCTGGAAGAACCGAATACTTTGATGACTTCTCATTGCTTTCACTGTGAGATGGTGCCAGTGTCTTCCGGGTCATGGTATCTGATTAGAACATTTGGAAGGACCTTCATTTTCTCCTCTGTGACACAAAGCCTCCCTTTTGTGAAGAAAAGAAATGGCTTCCTAAACCAAAAGCAACCATTTGTCACCTAGGAGTCAGAGGACAGCAGTCCCAGTGAGAGGAAGCCAGGGGAAGACTAACACTGAGGAAAACCCTGTGGCCACTCTTTGCCCAGCCCCTCCTCCTGTTTTTCTCTCGTCTCTCCTGTCCAGAATTATTCCTGGGACAGACAGCCATGTCTTTGCACTCTGATCACTGACACCTTCCCTTCATTCCTCTCTTCCAATTTCTAAGGCTTCCCAACTCAAGGCGTTTGGGTGTTGCCTGTTCAGAAATGCAGAGCTGGCATAGATATGTTGACCGAGATTTGAAATTGGAAATGTGGAAATAAGGTGACCTCTTTATTTGGAATGGTTATTTGACCTTAAAAAAAAAAAAAAAAAACCCTTGGCACTGGGATTGGCCTAGTGATAGAGCTCTTGTGTGTGTGTGGGGGGGGGCAGGGCCTCGGGCTCCATCCCTAGTCCCGCATATCATACATGAAATGCTTGGCTGACACCATCATAGCCAGCAAATAACTGGTGTGACCAGGTCCTAACTGTGGCACCGGGAGTAGAATCGATAGATTTTCATGTATTTGGCACATTGCCTCCAATTGTCTTTTGAGTTCCATCCTCCAGAGTGTCTCCATTCCCTTGAGACTGTGAGGATGGAGCCTCTCTGCTCCTCACTGTCTCTCTCTCCTCCCCTCCCTCGCTGCAGGGTGATGCTGGGTCTTAAATGGTCTTTCCTATTAGCAACAGGTAACTCTGCTCTTACAGTACTTTTTTTTTGTGAGATTTTTACCTTGACATTATGCTTTCACCCCCTTTCCCGGAGCAGTCAGTGCGGGGGGCGGGGGGGGGGGCCCGGGGAGGGTCTCAATCCCTGTGACCAAATTATTGACAGTTTGTGACTGTCCCTTGTGTTTGGTGAACACTTGTGAGTTCCTTATTCATCCTGATCCCCCTGCCCCACAAAAAAAGAAAGAAAAAGAAAAAGATGTTTTGTCTTTGAAAACAGAATAGAGGCTGAAGCCAGAGGTCTCCGTCACAGGGAGAGATCTAACGGAAGGAGAGAGGCCTGGAGCACTTCTGTAAGGGAATCTGCTGAGTGTGGACTGTTGACAGTAACCACAGCCACAAGATCAGCAAGGGAGTAAGAACTGGTAGGTGGCACGACCAGAGCACCTATAATTGTGAGGCCATGGAACAGAGGATCCAAGTGGGAGACATAGCAGGGACAGAGCTGTTTTTTTTTTTAGAAGGGAGAAGACACCAACCAGTGTATTCTGTGCTTCCAAATATTACCACTGACAAGGTAGCTGGAAGAAAGGCTTCAAACTCCTGCCTGCACCTACCTTCAGCCTACCCCTAACCTCCAGACTTACAGCCACCTAGAGAGTAAGTTGTGCGAGGCAGCCGTGGAGCCGAGGATATCTGAGGCGATTGCATAGTCCTGCAGCCCTCATTGTTAGGACAAAGTCAGGACTGGGGAGGGGAAGGAGTCTTAGCCTCCCCCCGCCTCTCTTGTTAACAGGATTTCAGCAAAAATCCCGCCTTTTCCATTTTCAATCTTAAACAGATACAATGGCTAAGAATGAATGTAAATTAGGAAAATAACAACAATAAAACTGGCAGTGGCATCAAATGAATGTGATCGCCTACAGTAGAAATATTTACCCGATGTGTCCTGCCAGTTAGAGAGATTTTGGCATTAAACCTAGACATTACCTCATCCTCCTGGGCAGACAGCCGATTGCAATGCTAAGCAAGTCTGCAGACATGAAGAGATGAATACCTGCCTGATGGGCGAGCAGCCCAGACTCAGGGTGGAAGCAGTCTCCTGAGCATTGTCTGTGTGAGCCTGGCTACATCTCACCCTCAGCCCCTTCCTTTCCTGTCCAGCCCTCCAGAGATGGTTTTTGTCCATTTTCAAGTTGCTTTGCTCTTTTTTTTATTTTTATTTTTTAACCTTCAAGGGCACATTGTTAAAAGGTCTCCTAGCTAAGTGGGTGGGTATTAATACACTGAAACCTGAATGTTAGAACTAAGAGGAAAGGAAAGCGCTTGAGTACACACACACACACACACACACACACACACACACACACACACACACACCAGTGCATGCATGCCTTTTTGTGAAAAGGTGAATGCAAAGGATTTCTTGGTTTTGTTTAATTCATAATGAATACAGAACTATTCTTTAAGGAAATTGTGTTTCAGCAAATGGTATAATATCTAAAACACCAAATATTCTCCACACATCTAACCCCCAGGAAACATAACACGTGACTTGTTGGTGTGACTGCACTGGCCTAAGCTCCAGGCCTGTACCATCAACAGAGTGGTCCATCACTGAGCTTCACCCCCATAAGGTTTAAAATCCTTTTATGTCATTGGTCTCCAACCTCTTTGAAATGAGCTCTTGAAGGCATAAAAAATCTGGGTTATTATGATTGACCCAGCTAGGTTAGATGGTGAAATCACTGGGAAATGGTCAAATATTCAGAAATCCTTGAATTAAAGCCCAAATATTAATTCTGTAAGTTTTCCAAATTGGTTGAAGAATACTACTTCTTAGCCATTGCTTCAAAACTTCTATAGTCAATTATGGTGCTGCCAGTACTGAGTGACTTAGTGTTATCAATTGGTGCCACATTAAAAAAATAAAAATCTGTCCTAGAATAAACAGGCTCTGTGTTGGCCTTGCTGATTGATTAGTCAGGACTAATCTGATACATTTCATGATGATTCTTTTTGAAAATTTCTGGTTTTAGTGAATAATTTAAAAAAATTTCTTATTCAAGTTGGGCCTGGTGGTACTCACTCATATTCCCAGCACTTTAGAGAGAGGCAGGAAGATCTCTTGAACCCGGGAGGTGGAAGCCAGCCTGGGCAACACAGTGGACCCCATTTTGAAGAGAAGGGTCTTACTTATATGTAAATCTTTAAAATTCCTTGACATTCCCCCAAATCAGAATATTAATTTTTGGCATGTGTATTACCAAATTTTTGTGTATGGCATTCATGCAAGTTACCAAGTCATTAGTAAGTTTTTAATGCCGGTAACTGCTGAGCACACAGGTATGTAGGAGGGCAACCTACTAAAGTTTTCATTATTTGTTGGTACCAGATAGAGGCTGCCACAGGATCCAAGACCATGAAAGTGGCCTTTTGATGCAGTGTTGTGGAGTCAAGAGCCACCTTCCCGTCAATTGTTCCATGGCATCTCTGCGAGGAGAGGTCCTCACAGATTGTGTGGTTGTCCAGGGCGGTCCTCGTGGATTGTGTGGTCGTCCACAGCAGCCGTAGCTTGCATCCGTGGCCTGTTTCACTAGACAGCTGACCACGGATTCATCTTTATTTCATAGGGACTTTATGTCCTGATGGCTGTTACAAGTCAGTAGATGCAATACATACCTGTTGATGGGAAGAATTTGGGGGAGGAAATGCCTGATAACGAAGGGCCAGAGAGAGCAGACTTGGTTGCACAAGTCAAAATTACACAGCATTGTTAATATCAACTTGAGGTGCTGGTCGTGGTTAGTGTGTGCTTTCTGTCTGTGGTTTGTTTATAACCACTGTCAAATCAAAGGTCTAAAAAATATATACTTGAAAATGTAGCTTAATGCTTTTCTTTATACAGTACCATGAGACCATAAATATGGCCCTGTGAATTAATAAATGTACCTTTTAAACGTATGTCCATCTTGTTACCTGGAAGATGGTCCTAAGTACTATTATAAATGGTATTATTGAAAAAAATGGGGAACTTTGTGTTTTGGGATTATCTCTATTCTACAGAGCCTTTGGAAAGTCCTTTTCTACAGATAGTTGGCAATCTGCCACCATTCCAACAGGCAACATGTTCCCCAGAAGGTTCAAGAACAAATGGTGATATATGGTTTTCTTCTAAGTAAAATCACACTAAAAACAGTACGTGTGGATTGAGACCTCAGATGATCTTACTTTTTTTGACTTTACATATCAGAAAAGGGAAAAGAGTGTGAAATGGAGTAATTAAAAAGATCAGAGGGGACTTCCTTGCTGAGAAAGAGGGCTATGGGTTGGATTTGAAGAAGGGCAATATAAAATGGAAGGCTGACAGGTATGGGAAATGTGAGCATGGGCACATTAGGCAGAAGGCAGACAGAAATGGGCTGTAGCTCAGTTGGCAGAGTATTGACCTGGCATGAGTGAAGCTCTGGGTTCGATTCCTAGAACTGAAGAGCATGGTAGTAGTGCAAGCCTGCAGTCCCAGCCCCCCAGAGGTTTAAGCATGAGGACTGAGAAGTTCAAGGTCATCCTTAGTTTTGTAGAGAGTTTGATTGAGGCCAGCTGTGGCTAGAGATGCTGTCTCAAGCAACAGAAACAAAATCCAGACTAGTGTGTATGTGCGTGCGTGCGTGCGTGTATGTAAGTCAGAGGTTGACATGGGCTGGACTTCTTCATCACTCTCCCTTTCTTCACTGAGGCAAGGTCTCTCATTAGATTTGGTACCCAGCATGCCCCAGGTATCTGTCACTTCCTGCTCACCCCTGGGATTCCAGGCAGGCTGTCCCTCTGGACAGCTTTTACATGGGTTCTAGGGATCTGATCTTGCATCTTCATGCTTGCGTAGAAGTTTTTTATGCACCAAGCCGTCTTGCTAACCTTCCTGAAGTGAGCTCGGTTTTACTCTGGGAGAGTATCACAAACTGTCCACTGGGTAGGTAGATAACGAGAAAGGAAGGCAGTGGCTTTAAATAGGGATGTCTATTGTTTTATCATGAACCCTGGAAAACTAAAAAAAAAAAAAAAAGAGAGAACTGATATTTCTAGAACACATTTTCTGTTTTATAAAATACACAAGTGTGGATATTAACCCGATGGGCCAGTTTGGGCCATTGGTGCCAATATTCTCTTAAAGATGCTCCCATCCCTTGCCATGGCTGCTTGTGATAAATTCTGGTTTGGGGATATTGTTAGTGAAAGGCACCATCCATCTCACTTGGACACTGGGAGACTATGATCCTCAGGTTGGAGAACTGGCTTTGGTTTTCAACTCTGGGTGTGGATTATGCCCAATGTCTCTCTAAGGTTGACAACTACCCTGTAGCCCAGGCCCTGGCATGCTGGCGACTCCAACAGATGGTAATTTTCTTTTGAATAAATTGAATAAATAAATGTAAAATAGTCTCTTAATTTCCCTGAGAGTAGGGGCAACCTAAGCTGAGTTTCTACCCGATGCTACTTGCAGTAGTAGAGAAGTTTTGCATTACCCCCGTGCAGACAGAACTACATGAAAGAACTCTGTACTATGATGCAGCATTACTGAATGGGTAGTGTTTTTCAGGGCTCTCTTTTCATGATATGGGGCCATAAAATAGACCCATGCCTTGAACCCATGTGAAGTGATCTTAGTAATCAGTGAGAAAATTATAATTCTCCAGATTTTTAAACATTTTTTTTGTCCAAACATCTTAAAACTTTTTTTTACTGAGGACTATAAATGCATAGAAAATGACAAAAAGTAAAGCTAATACTTATTTAGAATATTGTGATTGAAAGCATGAGACACCAAAACCTACTGAAAATACTTTGAGTAGTAGCTTATTGACCTGGCTTCAGTCCCTAACACCAAGCAAAAACTGAGAGGTTGGGGGGACATGGATGTATAATTCAGTAATAGAATGCTTATATAGTACACCAAGGCCCTGAGGTGATACCGTATGTTTAAAAATGTTATTTAAAAAGCAGTTTGAGCCATGTTGTAGTTGTCTACCTTCTGGCACGTGACTTGCTATGAAACAAATGTGTTTCCTGGTCCTGGTGAAAGGCTATACTCCTCCCTTGGTTTGGGTGGGCAACCAACCTTTTTTTTTTCTTTCTTTCTTTTGAGACATGTTCTTACTATATAGTCTTGGCTGGCCTGGAACTCAAAAAGGAGATCCACTTGCCTCTACTTCCTGAGTGCTGGGATTAAAGGTATGTACTGCCACACCGGGTCTACTGTAAACATTTTATGCCTTGCGCTTACACACACACACACACACACACCAGCCTCAGTTACTCGGGGTCATCTCTACCCCTTTGTCACTGGCACCTTCCTTCTGTTTGTGATTGGCTTGCAGCCACTGGCTACACTTCACTTCTAGAGTGTCTTAGAGAGCACAAGGTTACTGCCCTGGAGGCGGCTGTTTCCACAGCTACATTTATGTCAGAGTAGCTTGATGGACCATTTCCAGCGTCAGAACTTCACTGTGCTACACTTACATCTATGTTGGCCGGTTCCCTCTTTTGATGGCTCCTCTTGATGATGTGTCAGGGAGACGGGGAACAATAGAGCTATACTCTTTGCTGTCTGAAGATGAATCCCAGCCATACAGAGTCCAATTGCCAAGAGACTCTGAAAGAAATGACCTGATGCTCATCTGTTACTTATATAGTGGTCTGTGGGCTGAAGGGCAGCCTGCCAAGTATGCATTTTAGTTACTCACAGTCCATATACAGTGATAACTGGAATTTGAACCGTGTGGTTCAGGGGAGGCATTTGTTAATTAAATCATAGTAACCGAGCTGTGGTAGACGCTTGCTCAGGGTGTGCAAAACCCTGGGTTCCGTCTTCAGCAATCTGAAAGAGGGCAAGGGGGTATATCAGAGGATTTGGGGGGATGAGAGGAAAGGGGAAAATGATGTAATTATAGTATAATCTCAAAAACTAAATATTTCAAAAAGAAAAAAAGTGATGGAAGTCGAAATGTCTTCATAAAATCTCAACTGGCTACCACAAGGATAATGTGTGGTTAGAACTTAGGTCAAAGGTCAGATGTGTTCATGAACACTGGGATCTCTAGTTAAAATTCCACCATAATAAGGTGAGAGACTTTCTGCACATCACTCGGCCTCTTCAGGCCTTAGCTTCTTCTCATCTCTGAGAGGCCAGATAACCTTAACAAAGTTTCTTAACCACTCTCCATTTACCACTCTCCATATTTATATGGTACGGGGGTTCTTCAGAGAGCCGGTCCCGAAGAACATGGTAAGGATGACTAACACACTGACAACAGGAGGAAAGACTGAGGTTCCTGGGCTGCTCTCCTGGTGCAGACTGACCCTCTCAGGATCCTGTGAGGTGCCACCCACACCACAGTCCTGCCGATGGACTCAGCACCGCCACTCCAGAGAACAGGTGCAGTGAAGCACCTACAAGACAGCAGGGAAGTTGAGTCAGGAACGATTACTGAACTAACGTGGCTTGGATGGGGAAGGAGAGGGCGGCTTTGGAACAGACAACAGAAAACAGTGTCAAGGTGGTGTGAGCTGATCTTCCCGTTTGCTTAGGAGAAAAAGAAACTAAATTCAGGTTTTAACACAACGCGGTTCGGAAGGTGTAAATGATTGGAGGGAGCAAGACCATTGAGCTTGGATTAGGTTTCCCAGGAGACGCTCAGGTGTGTGTGTCCTCGCCATCAGGATCTGAGCTCAGCCTGTCGATGGCTGAGGAGGGAACAGCAAGCTCAGAGGCCTCTTTCCCATTACGCTTTTTAATCCTTCAAAATAGGCTCACCAATTCTTACAGGTTAGCGTTTTGCTACAAAATGGGAATGTTCTTTGGAAACTGTGAGTAAAGTGGATGTATGCTGTGAATTCTGTAATCTTTTTCTCATGGGGAAGAATTTCCCTACAGAATCGACTTGGGAATCTGGGGACAAGAGAGATGGTGGTTGGTTTTGACCCCTGATGTTTATCCGCTCTAGCAACAGCTCTTCTCTCATTGACCCCTCCGAAGAATAAACGTCTTTAGGCTTGAAGAGAAAAGGGTAATTGCCACTTTTTTTTCTTTTAGCTCAAATTAATTCTCCTAAAGCATCAAGAAATGCCCCTGCAAGAATTATGTCTTTTTAGTGTCATTGGTTCTAGCAAAACAAAACAACAAAAGAAGTTCTATGGGCTAGAGCTACAAAGAATTTGTAAAATATCTAAGATTGTACATGTGCCATGGCTTGCATATTCAAAGCTATTTGTTTGTGCATAGAAATTAAGCTTATAACATTGAGTGCTTGTATCGCTTAATTTGTCTGGCATTGGAGAAAGACTGGATTAGAAGTCAAGTCATAATTTTATTTTTAATAACATTTCTGTCCTAGCTCTCTTAGTGTTGTGTCTTGTACGGGACCAGTAAGATGTACGTAGAGGGATAACAAGCAAAGGTGACTGTAACTATACCATCGAAAAATGTTTTTATTAATGCATATTAATTATAAATAATAACGAGTGTCATTATGATAAATTCATACATATCTAAAATTATTCTTATCATCTCTACTCCTTGTTATCCCCTCTCCCTTCTCCCTCCCACTTACTCCCTTCCTCTTCCTAGTGAGCCCCCTTTCTGTTTTCATATCTACACCATTTATTGAATCTCTCCTGCACATCTTTACTGGCGAAAACTGCTTTATGAAAGTAAGAAATTCCATCAGAGTAATAGTGTAGGAATTATCTTTATAGACCCCCACATGGCTAACTGTCACTCATCCACAGCTTCGTTTCTTATAACTGTTACCTCTACCCCCAAAGAACATCCCGTGTGGGTTTTGTGGAGTCTGTCATGAGCATCTGGGCTGGGAAAGACTGGGGACTCGCAGAGCTGGGGTCTTCTTCAGGGTCTCTTATATTCCTAACAGCCTCACTGCATTTGTTCCTAGCATGCTGGATGAATACTTCTTTAGTTACGTCAACACATTTTATCTGTTCTGTAGTCCTGGGTTAAAGCAGTGTTATTAATTTTTCCTTGAATCACCTTAGAACACTAATGACTACTGCATTTCATTTGAGAAAATCGGAGATTTTTTTCCCATAGAATTTTGTCTCTTCCCACTTCTAGTTAACTGGAACTGTATTCAGTTTTTTGATTCACTTTGAGATTTTCCAGCTGTTCTAAGATTGTGAAATAATTAGGTTTAAATATCATCTTGGGTGTTATTAGTTACATCCCCATTTGTTTTTAATGTTTTGGGGTGTCATAATTACTTGAAAATAGATTTTCCAGCATAAATCACCACAAACACTAGTGAGTAAAAATTCTTTTGGCCTGCTTTTTACACTACACTGGGAAAACCCCCCTGCCCCTCCCATTGGTCTTTGAGTGATAGCCATGTCTTCTTTCTTGTTCCATTTTCTCTGCCTCTGGTTCAATTCTCCCTGCTTCACGATCTGCCATGATGTGAGGAGCTGGTACTTCACATTCCAGTGCCACAGGAAGCCAGCCACCCTGGCTGCCACACACCTCCCCACCATGGTGGACTCTGTCCCCTGACACCAGGAGCCAAGAATAAACCTTTATCTTTTAAGTTGTCTCTATCAGCTCACAGTGCTCAAAAAAAGTGGCTGATGCAAAAATTAATGCCGAGAAGTGGGGTCCTTGGTATGAAAACCCCGTCCATTTGATTAATGAGCTTTCAGAACTGGACTGCGGAGGAATATGGAGGTGTTTCTAACTTTAGGCTAAAGAAGCCCTGGTGTATTGTGAGCGGGATGTAGTAGACCATTCTGCTGAGAGTGTGGATCAAGATAGGTGGGGCAGTCAAGGGCCTCACCAGGTTTCTGATGGCGATGAGGACTATCAGGAATTGGGTGAGACGCCACTCATGCTACTGCATGGAAACTACTCTGGCTGTTATGGGTCTTTCCTGAATGCTTGAGGGTTGAAAGGATAATAGGTTAATATATTTGGTAAAAGAAATTCCATACAGCATTCAGGTTGGCCGGCTGCCTTTAGTTTGGTTGACAATGAGAATTCCAAGACAAACATGGAATGGAAAACTGTGAAGACCATGTAGTTGGGTGAGGAAAGGGGCATGAATGAGTTTGAAGCTGTGGGAAAAGCAAGTGAGGACAAAGGGGCAGTGATTGTTAAAGAGGTTGGCACGGTTAACAGAATTGGGTTCCGTGAGGTATGAATTAAAAAATAAAAAGGAGAGCAGGGGAGGGGTACATTAGATCCAGGAGTTAGGGTGACTGTAATCAAAATATATTGTGTGCATGTGTGAAATTCTCAATTCAAATATTATATTAAGAGAGAGATAGAAAAGGAGATCTTTTTTTTTTTTTTTTTTTTTGGTTTTTTGAGACAGGGTTTCTCTGTGTAGCTTTGCGCCTTTCCTGGAACTCTCTTTGGAGACCAGGCTGGCCTCGAACTAACAGAGATCCGCCTGGCTCTGCCTCCCGAGTGCTGGGATTAAAGGCGTGCGCCACCACCGCCCGGCTGAAAAGGAGATCTTTGTATTGGGACCTCAAGAATGTTGCCTTCTGGGCAGCACCTCACCCCCTCAAGGCTCCAGGCTAGAAAAGTGAAAGCTACTGAGAACTTTGTTGTTGTTGTTTTTAAGAGAGTACCTGAGAAGATGGAGCCTCCAGGGCGTCCTGGACCAAGACCACCTAGGGAAATAGTTATCCCATCTGGACCCTGTAGGTACTCAGAGCCCCTGCAGGCTGCCAGCTGAACCTGACATTGTTCATGTCTTGTTTTTATTGTTTGTTTTGTTTCTGTGCGTATACAGAATGCATAATTGGGGCCATGTGCCAAGGTTCCAGAAAAAAAAAAGCTGCTGAGGCCAGGGAATGTGTATCAAGATTAGATTTCTTTCCTGGAGCTCCTGAATGTGTTTGGAGCTTTGAAGGTGAACCTAGGCTAACTGTTCTTCAACATCTGCTGAGCAAAATTGCGGCCTTCAGCTGGAGATGGCCCAAGAGTTAGCTCATAAGTGGGGCAAGTAACAGGGCCAGTACTGCAGAGCTAGCCAAGCCCGTTGGCCTCCCCATGATGCCACCATATGAACCCCAGATGCTGGACATGGGGGTGCAGAGTTTAATTGATGCTAGTCTTACGACTTGTTAGATTTGGTCTTTCACTGGTCCAGTCTTTCCTTGCTGTTTCCCATTCCTTTCTTACGGAGTGGGTGTGTTTATTCTGTGTCATTGTATATGGGGAGTCTTGTTTGGATTGTTTTTTTCTTTTCCAGGGGTTAGTAGCTTAGAGTTTATTACCTTAAGTCTCAGTAGAGACTCCGGACTTCAAAACCATGTTAGTATTCTTAAGATCATGTGGACTTCTAAAGTTAGAGTGAACACCTTTTACAGTACGGGATGGCCAGAAACCTACTGGGGTCACTTGCCAAAACTTGTGTTTGAATAGGAACTGTTCCCCCATTGGCTTGTGTTTTTGAACATTTGCTTCCCAGCTAATGCTGACCTCTGTTAGGTTGTGAGGTCTGGTAGACCTGAGTCACTAGAAGCAGGCGTTTGGGGTAAGCAGC
This sequence comes from Peromyscus leucopus, assembly GCF_004664715.2. NCBI lineage: Eukaryota > Metazoa > Chordata > Mammalia > Rodentia > Cricetidae > Peromyscus > Peromyscus leucopus. The sequence goes on from NC_051079.1 coordinate 55,695,271, forward strand.
CTGGCTTTGCTCCCAGTTCTGTTTACTTTCTTCCTTCTCAAGATGTGAAGTGTGTGGGATGGAGTCTAGTCTCCCCAACCGTGCTGGTAGAAACCGAGGACCACTTCCATCACGTCCTTCCTGCCATGATGGGTTGTGTTCCTGGAAGCCATAAGCCCAAACAAGCCTCTGTTCCCCTAAGTTGCTTAAGTCAAGTATTGGTCAAAGTGATCAGAAAGGTAGACAAGACAGGAAAGGTCACAGGGCATGATCACAGATGGATGAGGAAGCTAGGGTGGTGGGAGAGTCCAGGAGCCCCCACCACACGGTCCTGACCCGCCTTCTAGTCGAGTCTGTATTTTCTAAGTGGGAAGTTGGAAAGATTGGAAGTGGTTATTGTCAAATTTCATTTGTAGTTTGCTGCCTCTGTCAACTCTTGTTTTAACTTCTGGCGAGCATAATTGTCTTTCAAAATACACATCCTGCCCATTTTCAGAGAATCCAGGGTCGTTATTGGGATGTTGAATTCTGACTTTTGCCCCTGTGAAATGGGTATATGAGTTTAGAAGAGGTAATTTACTTTCTCTGAAGCTCACTTTTTTCTTTACAACAAATTGTCATGATAATTTGATAAATACAAAGAAATCATTTAGTACAGTGTCTTCCATATAATAGACAACTCAATAGATAGTAAATCCTTTTCCTTCACTCCTTGTGTAGAGTTGAGAATTAAATAATCCATTTGTCTTAGTTAGGGTTTCTATTGCTTCAATGAAACACCACGACCAAAAGCAAGTTGGGGAGGAAAGGGTTTATTAGGCTTATACTTCAGGATTGCTGTTCATCACTGAAGGAAGTCAGGACAGGAACTCAAACAGGGCAGGATCCCGGGGGCAGGAGCTGATGTAGAGGCTGTGGAGGGGTGGCGTTTACTGTCTTACTTCACATGGTTTGCTTAGCCTGCTTTCTTATAGAACCCAGGACCACCAGCCCAGGGATGGTGCCACCCACCATGGGCTCAACCCTCCCCATTGATCACTGATTGAGAAAATGCCTTACAGCTGAATCTTATGGATGCAGTGCCTCAACTGAGGCTCCTTCCTCTCTGATGACTCTATAGCTTGTGTCAAGTTGACACACAAAACCAGCCAGTACACCATTCCTCTACAGTTAAACAGATATCTTAAGTTACATGGGCCTGGCAGACAGACAAGACAAGATTCTAGGTTCTCAAATAGAATCCAGGAAATAACAAGGTTTCATATTATATGGCCAAAGCATCCCTAACTGATTACTATTGGTTACACGGCCTTAAGGTTCTGTTCAAATTCAAAGTGTGTTTCTTCATATAATGTATTTGAAGAAATGGTGCATTCTATCTCAGCTCATCCCCAAATCACAGACTTGGGTGTTGCACATTGATATCCAACTCAAGAATGAGCCCCACGATGACCCCCAGGGCTGCACTGAACCACTGCTCCTGCTAATGTCTCCACTGAGGTCCATGTCAACATCTCACTTAGATGAGCACAATTTGCAGGCTCTTCCAAGCAGTCAATGGAACATTGTTTTATTCTTCGAATTACTTCAAGTTTTTTAGCCCATTTCTCTTAGGTTGTTTGTGTCAAGGACTGTGAAGTGTCTGAAATTTTACCCTCCTTGCAAGCTAAGAATTTAGCCTGCCACAGTTTTATGATGTTGGAAGAACATGTGAGACTCCTGGATTGGATTCAAATCTCCTTGCCTCAGAGTCCCACTGGAGTGCAGATGGGTCCAAATGAATGCTTGCGGATTGAATTCTAGGAGGGAACCCTATGTTTAGGGAACAGAAATCTATAAAAGTTTAGCTCATAAGTGTATCCTTTGTTCTTGAAGGTATATTGTCTTAATTATGATGAAGTAAACGAACTACACACTCGCTCCAGAGGGAGACAGTAATAATCCTGAACGAAGGACAGGAAGTACAGTCTCTTCTTGAGGATGTGCAGAGCCAGAGGTTATGACATACCTGTAATCCAAGCAGTCAGAAGGCTAAACTAGAAGTCTCGTCATTAGTGCATTGCTAGTCTGGGCTACATAGTGAACTTCAGGTCAGCCTGGGTTACAGACTCCAGAGAAAAGGGAACAGGGAACCGGCAGGATGGCTCAGCAGATAAAGCCACTCACTGCCAAAGCCCGGTGACCCGAGCTCGATTCTTGGCATTCACGTGGCCGAAGGAGAGGACTAGCTCCTGCAAGCTGTTCTCTGACCCCTAGACATGGGCTGTGGCACATGCGTGTGTGGCTGTACACATTTACACATATGCACACACACTCGTACATACACATGAAATAAACATTTAAAAAATTAAAATACAAAAGATGTGCAAAAATCAGATACCCATGGAGCATTGTTTCCCAACAATAGCTGCCTTTTGTTTCAGCATCGGTTTGGTGTCTGGAAAACGTCACCATTCTATTGCCCATGACAGACCGGAACCACATCCATCCAGCTTGTCTTATATGCCCTTAACAAAGGTGGATAACGGCAGAACTCCAACAACTAAGGCCAGCCTAGAGTATTGACCTCTGCCACACCTCCCACCAGACTCGGGGTCAGAACCTGATCTAGCTGAAGGAATCCCAAACGCCATCAAGATGTGTCTTAGAAAGTCAGACAGTGGGCCTGCAAGAATGCTCAGTGGATAAGGTGCCTGCCACCAAGCCCGGTGACCTGAGTTCAGTGGTCAGTGTTCACGTGGTGGAAAGAGGGCCCACGTGATGGAGGAAGACTGACCCCTGCAAGCTGTTCTTTCCCTCCCTCTCTCCCTCCTTCCTTCTCTCCCTCTTCTTTCTTTCTTTCTTTCTTTCTTTCTTTCTTTCTTTCTTTCTTTCTTTCTTTCTTCTTCCTTCCTTCCTTCCTTCCTTCCTTCCTTCCTTCCTTCCTTCCTTCCTCCTCTCTTTCTTTCTTCCTTTCTTATCTTTTTATCTGCATTTATTTTATGCTGAATTTATTCCCATGCCATAAGTTTTTGTTCTTGGGATATCTTTTTCCTCTGTGCAAGTCCTCTTCTGGCTTTGGAACCATTTGTTCCTGTTCAGTGAGGATCATCCCGATGTGGCAGGGGGAGCTCATGGACGGGCTAACCTGGCCATGAGCTCTGTACGTCCGTTACCACATCTTGGGTGCTTTGTCCCCCTGGATGTGTTCAGTGACTAGAGAATCCACATCCGAACCCTTCAGTTCCCCATCACTCCCTGTGATTTTAAGCACGTGCAGCAAAAATTCGGCACTCTTTTTTTTGGCCACCAACCCTGTGTCCAGCCCCAATGTTCGGCCTGGGTGCACCTACTGACTCCACCCTGGTGCTGCTGGGATGGAAAGGCACACATGGCTCCTTTAAAGTGACATCACTCTGGTACTTGGTGGCTTTCCTGATATACATACTGTTGATGGCCTGGGCAGTTTCAAGGCGTTCTTCAGGTAAACATGAAGGTTTGAACCTCTTGCTTTGCATGGTTTTATAGGGTCTTGGGCTCAAGAGAGTAGCAAACCTTCTTCACAGGTCACCTCAGGCCACTTACAGGAAGTAGAAGCTGGTCTTTTGTTCCCTGTGCACCTGCAGGGAAGAATTCCAGGGAAAGCCTGACTTCTACATGAACCTTGGCTGAGGTGTGGAGGCTGGCCTGAATGTTCTCCAGAGATGTGGTGGCATTCTTGAACACGAAGCACAGAAACTAGCTTTGCCAATTGGATAATTCTCTTATAGGGCATCTGCCTAATCACGCATGTAAAATAATGAATCCGTTCATTCCCTCCAAGGAGTCCCGTGAAGAACCAAGGGTAGCTTCACTTTGGAGAGTAGTCCCAAGAAGCTCGAGGGCTCCACAAACTCCTAGAGCCATTGTCTCAAACATTTCCATGTCTTCTAAGCCACCCTGGGTGTGAGTCCCTGTGTTGGGGCAGGGGGAGGGGCTCTAGTGAATGCCCGAATTCCACTGAGTGTAGTCCTGGAGGTAGTGGGACCCTGGGGAGTTGTGTGTTTCTCTCAGGTCTTTACGTCACTTAGTTCTCTCTGTATGTGCAGGCATAGATTTGCTCCTCGTCTTCCCTTCCTCTCTTGACTTCTTTTTGGTATTCTGTGATTCTTACTCTGTAAATTGGCATCTTTTACCAGTTCCAGAGACTTCTTAGCTGTTCCCTCTTTAAATATTATCTCTGCTGTGTCTCCTCTATTCTAGCTGTATGATAAGCTGTTCTTTATAGAAAAATTCCAGTCCTTTCTTTTCCTTTATTTAATTTTGCCACTTGCATCAGATATTGTCACATCTGAAGTGTTCTCAAATCTTATTTAACTTTCTATGATCCTCCTGGATCTTACTCATGATATCTGTTAATTTTTCTTTTAATTTTTAGTGAGAACTTACTTTCCATAGAAGTGCATTGTAGGAACACCTCCTCCAGTGGATATATGCATTCATCAGAAGAACTGGAGCATCTTCAGCTTTTGGCTGTTTTCTAGATTGGCTATACTGGCTTGGGTATATTCGACGACTGAAATATGATTTTAGGTTAAAAATCTGCGTAGGGACAGGCTTATGGTTGTACATTTCCAAGAGTGGAGGTGGCTTTCCCATTGCCTCAAGAATAGTGCTTTTCACTGCCGGCCACCAGGTAGTAGGGATTAGGCCCATGATTACTTCTATTTCCTAGTTGCATTGAAAAGAACTTTCTCGCAGACCCAGCCTTATCCAGGAGCGATGCTCCTTTCCCCCACAACAGAAATGCCTTGGGCTTCGCTCCTGTCTTAGAAACTGCAAGCATCCGTCACCACCGCCATTCAAGTTCATTGCGTTGGCAAATACTTTACAAGTGAAAACTCCGAGTGCCCACTTCTGAGTTTCTATTTTCATCTAGCCTTTGGTCTCTTGGTGTTTCTTGCTCTCTTAGTTTAAAGAGTGTTTATTTTACCTCGCCCTTGAGGTGCTTCCTGGAGAGGGCTGCTCTAGGGATGTTCTTCACTGTGGTGTCAGACATGGAGCGCATCCTCTCCCTGCTTTCAGAAGCAAGGGAAGTTAGTCTACTTGCTGCATGCTTCCTGGTGTCCTGGGGGAGGCAGGCGGGGCCGAGTTCTTTCCTCCTTTGCAATATATTTTCCTTCTTTTGATTAATTTTCACAAATGGTTTTATCTTTTCTTATAGGAAAAACAACATCTTCTAAACGTTAGCAGAAAGGAACCTTCCTACCATACTTCACCTCATCCTGGCACACATTGGAAACTACCACTTTGACAGCTCAGACATGCACATTTTTCAGGTTTTTTAGTTCCAAGTTATTCTAAGGATATTTTATAGCCCAGTACTTATTGTTTAAAATTGGTGCTGCTGTCTATGAAAGACTGACCCATTAAAACAGACTTGGGATTTACTAGGTAAAATCTGCACTGGCTACATTGCCTTTAAATAATTAATACACATGGGAAACACCAGGGAAGTGTGTGTCTGTGAGTTTGCAAAGAATAAATAGCTCACAGCCCGTAATATCCTCTATTGGCTGCAGAATTTACAGCTCTTTTCTGATAATGTAATCAGTAGAGACTTGGGTGTTGAGGTACATAATGGGTAATCATCCCTCAGAAGAATTTACAGGTGCAAGTCTACGTTATATACTCATTTGACTGGGAACAACTTGCTAAGCATGCTAGAAGCTTCCTTGCAGTATCCTCAGGAAGGGACCTAGTTGGTTTTCTGTCACCAAGAGAGACATGGGCCTCAAGTAGCAGTGGCCCATAAGAGAATCACCACATCCTCAAAACACTAGTCTGAGTTTTTCTAGGCTGCGTGCCATGCGTCTGCAGTGTTCATCCTGCTGAGATATTAGGAGGTGTTAGGCAAAGGAGATTCCAAACCCAGACAGAGTGGGAGGACATTGTGTGCATAACTTCAGCTGCTCTCTGTCCACACAGGAAGTCTGGGGTCAACTCCTCTTTAGGATGAATATCCTGTACCAACTCCAGCTATTCTTTCTTCAGCCAAAAGAAGGACTAAAAAAAAAATACACCTATATATAGCTTCTCTTGAGATTCAGATGCTGGAGAAGGTTTCTGCCAAAGAATATGATGGGGGTCTTGCTGATTGATAGAAGATGTTGACACGTCCCCAGGTGCTTCTTGGAGCTGCTCTTGGTGTTCATCTTCTTGAAGACTTATTAGTCACATTAGCTTATTGAATCAATGCCACAAGAAGTTGGAATACCTATTCGACTTTGGTTGACAGCAGTCCCTAGAGCGGTACAATTGTGGGATCTTTTTAGTAAAGGGCCTTATAAATAATAATGATATTCGGACCGAAAAACGTTCTGGTACATGAGTCTGCAAACTTGAGTATGAGGAGAAAGTTAATTGGAGTACCAATGCCTCACTCAGCCCCATCTGCATCTCACAAGTACTGTCATTTTGCCTGGACGTGGGGTAACTATTCTGTTACCGCACGTCCTCTGTCCTGCCTCCAACCGTCTTTTCTTTTCCCACTTAATCTACTCGTGTAGACAGGGCCTGCTCGACGTTTTAGACTCTAGGGTTTCTGTTGTTATTTAAACAACAGGAATATTCTAAATGATATTGTTCTTCGTCTTAGCTACGAGAATTGGTTATAAAAGTTGGTTGAAAAGATAATCTTATTGTTAAGTGTATTTATGTGATTAGACTTTTTTATTTGATTCAAGTGTAAAAACTGTCCTATTGTTGAAGATTTTCTGGATTCATTAGGAGCTTTGGGTGTTTGCTGCCATTACAGATGGTCTACAATAAAATGTACCAGGAGAGTTTTCAAATTGTGGCAGTTTGCCTCTATTTATAGCCTCGGTGAACACTTGTGCTGTGCAGTCTGTCGATGGGAGTGGTGTGAAAGCCACAAGAGTACAGTAACCCTTCATCACTATTCTTTTTTAAAAGTACATTGATGTTTGAGATGTGGGTGCGTGCGTGCGTGCGTGCGTGCGTGCGTGCGTGCGTGTGTGTGTGTGTGTGTGTGTGTGTGTGTGTGTGTGTGTGTATGTGTGTGTGTGTACATGAGCGTGCATTTGCAGGTCAGAGGACACCTTGCTGAGTTGATTCTCACCTTCTATCCAAGTGTCCCAGGGGTTGAACTGAGGTCATCAGGCTCGGCAGCAGTCACCTTGACCTACTGAGCCATCTCAGTTCATGTTTTATGGGACAGGTGGTTGGTTTTAGGAGGGAAGGAGAGAGCAGCCCCTGCTTTTGATTTGAAAACCATCACTGGCCTGGGATCCATTCAATGGACAGATGACGAGGAGCCATGTGAATTCTATCTCAGCTTTGTTCCTTACTTGCTCTGGGTTTTTAGCGTCTAAAAATGACCTTAAAATATGAGAAGTGCCTTAGATTGAGAACTATGGGAAAAATACATTTTAGGATGATAGTAGTGACAGTCATGAGTGGACATAATAAATCGGTGTCTTGTAGCCACCTGTGTTTTCTTTAAGGCTGCTGAGGAGTCAGCCCATGAGTGTTTGGGTTTCCATGGGCACGTAACTGAACTTGGAGTGCAGAGGTCCCATGTGCACCGGTGTGATAACAGCACTGCTTCCTGTGAGGGGTTAGGTCGGAGCACTTCACCCGAAGCTCCTGCCTGACGAGCATTCGTAGGATGTGCCTAACAAGGGCATGTGCTGGTTGGTTGTTTGCTCTGCTTATTTCTGTCTGCCTCTAGCAGCATACTGATTGACCCAGGGAAAACAGCCCAGTCTGCTTCCTGTTTAAAACCTGGTGAGCACGTGACTGTTCCCGTCTTCCGTTAGTGGTGGCTGCGCCGGGCTTCGGGCTTCGCTCTTGCTCCATGGGGGTGCTACATCGTCGTCTGGTCAGCTGGCTTGACGGCCTTGCTCTTACCGAGAACAAGAGGACCTCTCTCTCCCCACCGCCTCCGTAGCTCCTTGAAAATGGACGTTATCCTAAAAAAGTATAGAAAATGTGCAACTAGGCAACTTTTTATATTTGTATAACGTTACGGGTATCCCACTCATGAACATGTGTTTGACATGCCTTTACATGCCTTTCTACCTGATCCTTGGAGGTCCGGATGTCTACACTGAGTGGTCTTGAGGACTTTATTGCATTTAAAAGAGTACAGTATATAAATAAAAAAGTAGTACAGTATAAAAGAAATCTGTTTCAGAGACATGAGTGTAGTGGAGCATGGCACCTCTTGAGATGCTCAATGTCCTCATGTGTCATTGAAGTAGAATTTATTCCCAAAAGCTAACAAGGAGATCAACAGCTATATAGTGACTGCTTAGGTTTGTCTTATCCAGGCCAAATGAATTTTTATCCCTTTGAATGAGTGAAATATTTAAAATTCCAGTAGTGAATCCTAATCCCAGGGTGTTAGAGTGGAGTATGGGGGCTGCCCTTAGGAGAATTTTTAGAAAGTAATTCATTATCAACCTTTCTACAAGTATTTTGTAGTTTCATTCTAAGTCTTTATTGTATGTGCATATGTATTTAATACATTTGTCAGGTGTTTAAAGCTCATGTAGTCTACCTATCATTCTAACCTCATATTCTTATTTTAAACATTCAAGCCATTCAGCAAGCGAGAATGCTATGTCTGCTTAGCCATAGAGTGGATATGCTCCATATGAGTCTTTGTGGTGTGTGTGTGTGTGTGTGTGTGTGTGTGTGTGTGTTTAAATTAACATATGTGCTTCACATGTAGTAGTAGATTTCACATATATAGTTATTTTCTCTAACTCTACAGTGTACTTTGATCATTTCTCCTCCACACTCCCCCTACCCTTTCTTCCTGTTACCTCCTGCTAGACCCTTTTATTTTCCCAGATAGTGTTGATTCTACTTGCATGTTATATACATGCATGATTTTATATAGCTATATAAAATGAAGGGTCCACATATGAGACAAAACATGCAATATTTTTATTTCTGGGTCTGAGTAAACTTGCTTAAAATGATACTCCTAGGTTAATCCCATACCACAGCTATTGTGAACAGTATAATGATAAGCATTTGTCTTACTTAGGGTTTCTATTGCTGTGAAGAGACACTAAGACCACAACAACTCTTATAAAGGAAAACATTTAATTGGGGCTGGCTTACAGTTCAGATGTTTACTCCACTATTATCATGGCAGGGAGCATGGGTGTCACACAGGCAGACGTGGTGCTGGAGAGGCAGCTGAGAGTTCTACATCTGGATCCGCAGGCAGCAGGAAGAGAGAGCGACACTCGGCCTGGCTTGAGCTTTTGAAACCTCAAAGCCCAACCCCAGTGACACACTTCCTTCAACAAGGCCACCCCTCCTGACAGTGCAACTCACCATGGGCCTAGGGGGGGTTTTGTCATTCAAAGCACCGCAGCGTTCCTGTGTAGTTAACTTGGCGATGTGTTGAGTTGCAGGCCTCTAGGTAAATGTCAGCAGGACAGAGCTGGGTCCTATGGAAGAATCTAGTTTTGTGAGGAAGCTCCATCCTTATTTCTGTACACGCTGGACTAATTCACACACCCACTCTCTAGGCTTTTCTCCCTGTCTTTAGGTTCTCACATAATCCCTGATGGTTTTGTTTTCTGTGCAGACACTTTTTAATTCCATGTAATCCTTGCAGTTGTGGGCACTACTTCCTGAGTGATTAGAACCCTTTTCAGGAAGCTCTGGCCTGTGCCTTTATCTTTTTATAAAGTTTCCATTTATTAATTGAAAATCTCATAAATGTACATGTTGTATCTTGATCATATTCATTCCTCACCCCCACCCCAATTCCTGCTTGGATCCCAGCTCACCTCCCTCCCAACTTCATATCCTCTTTTTACATTTTTTTTTTTTTTTTGTGAATCCTTTTATTTTCTTAACACATTGACTCAAATTAGCACTGTCCATGAGTGTGACCATGGGGTCATCCACTGGGGCATGGGCCACCTACCAGTGGCCACACTCCTAAGGAAATGTGACTCTCTCTCCATCAGTTGCCAGTAGCCCCTTGGGGGTGAGGCCTTGGGATCTTCTTCCCACTCCATGCTGGATCTTTTAGCTTGTGTGATTTTGTGAAGGTATTGTGTAGGTGACTGTTGCTGTGAATTCATACGAGCAACAGCCAGGTCATGTCCAGAGAAAAACATGTACAGCTCTTCTTCCGTCCTTGAGCTCTTAGCTCTTACATTCTTTCTGTCCCCCCTACTTTATTGTTCTTTGAGTAGTGTTGGGATACAGGGTTAATATAGATGTCCCATTCATGGCTGAACACTCACAGTCACTTACCCTGAGCATTTTGAATGGTAATATGTCTCTGTAGTAACCACTACCCACTGCAATAAGAAACTTTTATGATCAAAGTTGGGAACAGCACAAACCTATGCATATAAATATAAATATTTAAAAGGCAGTTAGAGATGAACATTTAGAAAAACAACATCAATAGATTCTCATGGAGGGCCTCTAACTTCTGTAGCTATTTTTTTTTTTTTTAAACCATGTCTACGGTACCAGGGATGAAATTTCTCCTATGGAGCAGACCTCAAATCCAGTCAGGAGAGCAGTCTCCATCTGGTGTACAATCAGGCCACTTCTGTTGTTGGGGACTAGGTGGTTCTTGTACACCTGCAGCTGTGTTCACCAGGGGACTTCTGGGATCTGGCATTGCTGCTTGCCCAGGTCGTGATGTGGAGAATCAGAGCTTCAGGCTCCCATATCACACTCTCCAGCACATCTGGACAGCCTACGCTGGTATCCTATGTCTGTCTACCCATGGTGTGTTTAGTTCATGGTTAGGTCTCTACAGCCCCTGCCTATCCTTCTCTAGCTGCCTGTTCATGCAGCTCCAGTATTGCTGGACAGATCTTAACATAAGTCACATGATGTATGTGGGCACTGGCTTTGCGGCTGCCCTTGCCTGGTTCTCGGGGAAGCTTTCATCTGGCTTATCCTTATAGGAACAAGACCAGTTATTTATTATCCTGGTTATTATTTTTTTCTTCACTGTATCACAGTAAGGGGGACTCTAATCTTCCACCTTAACAGGAATTTCCTCCATGTTTTGTTGCTTACTCTTTCTGATGTCTTCATGAAGTTCTGGGCTCGCTTGGAAGATGGTTTCTACTGTCTTGTGTGTATGCCGTGGCCAGTCCTCTCTCCTTACAGTGAAAGGGATCTTGGAATACTGTATGCTAGGCCCTTCCATTATAGATTGCTTCAGGTGGTAAAGACGAAGGTATGTGTAGTTGTCCTGTAGGCTTCTTGTCTTTTAATCTGATGGGAGATTGTCTGGGTAGGTCTCAATCCGACATATCCTTAAGAGCCTGTAGACATTGTTGGCTCTGTTGGCCTTGAAGAAATGAACTACCATGCTGTGGTAAGGATGAGACACATAGCAAGAAAACTCTTAACAGCAAGGCCTCAGTGTGTATCCAAGAGACTGGATGGATATTGAAGAGAATCTCAAACCCAAGAGGAAAAAAAAAAAAAAAAAAAAACAAAACAAAACAAAACCTGGATTTCACCCATGTGGGACTCTGAGCTCTGAACCATGCTAATCTATGTTGTATTTTAACTTAGGAACCTGGAGATAGTTAGGGTGGTGGTGTGTAAGCTGCTGAGTTTGTGGCAATTTGTTACGGTGTAGCAAGACAAAGCCAGTTCTTCCGTCACTCCCTGGGAACAGACGCCCATAGGTTCCTCAGGCTACGTGGTACATTTTCTTTCACCGGCCACTTTGCCCCTTGCTGGAGTGACCATCTCCTCCACAGACCCCTTCTCTTTGCAGTGCGTCCACTTTTCCATTTCCTGGGGCTCCATTGGGTCCTCCCTGGTCACCTACATCCTCTGATTTGGCCCACTGTGGGATTTTCATCCCCACATCGGTGTCTTCACGCTGTTCTCTGGAGCAGGGACCTAGAGAGCCTGACCGTGTAGACACCAGACGGGTGTTACATCACAGGTGTTGATGCAGGGAGACCCTGACTCCCTTCTTTTTCTCCACGACTAGGAGTGAGCCTCAGAGCGCCCTGAGCCTTCAAGACATCATGGTGGCTTCTGTACTCAGCATGGAGAACTGAAGGATCTTTGGACCACTGATGCCTGCTTGTTTTATTTTATGTTTTTCTTTGACAATACACACTTGTGGACTACCTTTGCTTGGAAACGTCCCGTTTATTGCATTTGGATGCTTCTTTTGAAACTTAGTATTTTCTATTCTATGGTTTTTTTTTTTTCTCTAAATGAAAGGACTGAATTATTTTCTAACATCTTTAAAAAGTGAAACTAATTAAGTCAGGCGTGGATGTACATGCTTGTAATCTTAGCCCTTGAGAGACTAGGGCAGGAGGATTGTCACTGCCTTGAGGTCAGTCTAGGCTGCCTAGTGAGTACTGGGCTGGTGAGTACTAAATAGAAGACCCTTACACCCTGCTCAGAAAAAGCTAGTTTTCAGTAAAGTCAGATCTTTTCATCTGGGACTTTGGAAAAAGAAAGACATAAGCAGAGCAGTTAGTCTGTTACCTGTGAAAAGGGTCTAAGGAAGCCTTAATTCTCCCAGTCCAGTATGACTGTCATCTAGTGCCTCCGTAATACTGCGTAACAAACCTCACTGAAGCTCGGTGGCTTCCAACAATTCCTACTGATTCTTGCCGACTAAGCCCCACCCCACCACTCTCAGACCTGCTCATGCTACCGAACGCAGTGGCAAGTGGGCCATGTGGCCTATGCTGTAGCCCCACCACCACCAAAGGATCTGTGGCTTAAAGCATGGCCACGTTCCCCTCCAGATCAGAGCTAGGCCTGCAGTTTTAGTCTCAGCTTCTTCCATTTTATGTGACTTGATCTTAAAAAAAGAATTAAAGTGGCAATTAAGTTGGCTTGTGTCATGTCTATTTTGCCCCAGTTCTAAATTAAGCATGACCTAGTTAAAGCTGCTTATTCTCACAGTGCCTGACTGTTAGCTTATCCACAGTCCCTAGGATTGGTCAGGAGTGTGCGTCTTTGCATGGCTGTGAGTGCACGATGCACACACACACACACACACACACACACACACACACACACACACACACAAGCTCAGACACATGTGCACTCTGGTCTAGATTCACCAGACCTTGTTCCTGTGGAGAACGGCATTGTGCCAGGGAGTAAAAAGGCTTGGGAATTACCAGGTCTGCATTTTGAGTCCTGACTCTTCTTCCTGCTATTGTTTTGATCTTCAGCAAGTGATTTGATGTCAGGGAGCTTCAGTGTCCCCACAGTGAAATGGAGAGATGAATATCAAACACTCGCTGGAAGAATGGAGGACATTATACTGCCCTTGACATACAGAGAGCGTGTGGAAGCTGCCTGTGCCCTTTGAGTATATCTTTGACAACTTCCATTAAACATGTTCGAGTTAGTCTCTGGCATTCAGACCCCCAAGAACAACCTATTTACCCTGGTAATAGCTGGCTTACAGGACTATCACGACCCTTGATGGGCTGTACAAAAGTCTAACCAATGTCACTTCAAGGGTGACTGTGTCTGCTGACAAGGATTCCATTCCAGGTCTGTATTATGTCTGGAGGGGTCTTGATGTCTAGTGGGATAGTGTACAAAAAAAAAAAAAAAAAAAAAAAAAAAAAAAACCTTCTCAATTTGGCTGGAATTAGAAGCAGTGGGAACGCTGAGTACAGAGTAGAGACCAGAATTCCAGTTATCTGGGGCCGTGTTCCAGGGACGATGATGCCCTGATGGCCTGGCTGTCAAAGACTAAAGGTGTGTTTTCCCAAGCTGTGTTGGGCACTGCTGTGTGCTGTGTCCTACCCTAATGGAGGGTGACAAGGAAGGAAGCCAGTCTTCTCTCTCCCTGCACCGAGGAACGTTTAGGGTGTTGGCATTAAGCTTACAGGGTTCAAAATGCTACCCGGAAGTAGCAGAAATCCTTGAGCCGAATGGGAGGGGCACAAAGTGCTGTGTCAGCAGGAAGTGGCATGGAGACCGGAAGTTTCTGTTAGTGAGACTGTTTTAGTCCACTTACTGTTGAAATTAAATATTCTCAGATATTTTAGTGTACTTGTTGGGGCCGTTCCCCCCCCCCATGTGTTCACAAACAAGTTCATTCTGCACCCCCACAGCCATGACAGGTATTGGGGTTTCCTCCAGGTTCCCTAAGTTCTACAGCCGCTAGCACTGTCTTGCTACCTTGCCTAGCACTAGAGTCCATCTGGGGACCGTTCTGCCCCAGTGTCTCATGCTACTGTTTCCTACTGAGGGGAGGCCACAGCCCCGAGGCCACCCAGAGCAGGACAGCGTTGACCACAGAACCACTTACTGGGGTTGACAGCAACACACCCCGACACTGTTTGTCTGCAGTGCACTCTGCTCCACGCTAGAGCAGCCTCTCCATCCCAGAGCACTTCTGCAGGATTAAAGGTGCTGGAAATAGCATGGACTCAATCACATTTGCCGGGGGCGGGGGGGGGCGACTTTATGTTATTTTGAAGGAGGAGGGGCTTATTTCCTGTGGGATTTGAGGGGTGCTATTATAAGCAAACATTTTCATAGGAAGTATGTAAGATGCATTCTCTGCATGTCCGTTTCCTCCTCACTCTCTGGAGCCGCAGGGCTTCTACAGGAGCCTCTCAGGGTCCTTTCGTTAGCAAGCCTGTGGTAGTTTCTTGGCTGCCTGTGGCTAGAAAGGTGTGCTTGTGTCTGCCAGTGTGCTTCTAAGCCAAGGCTTCAGTTCAGCTGGCATTTCGCAAGCTTGTCCTTGGGATACAGGGCAGCTCCCACAATTGGCCATTCGCTGAGGGGGCCTGCTGCCCATGGAGCTTCTCAATAATGCCCCGTTGTTGGGCAAGGACAAGAGAACTTTTCCTGAGATACAGGCAATAAAAGATGGTCCGTACCGCATTAACATCATTATCAAAAGAAATGGGATTCTGAGTTCCTTAAAGACATTCAAATGACTAAACCTACTCTGTCTGTCTATCCATCTGTCCATCCACCCATCTATCCATCCATCTATCGCTACATAGCTTCTGACCAAATGAAGGAAAAACAACACAATCTCTGTCATGGTTTAAAAAATGTTTTAACAATTTTTTTTTTAAAGGAGGCATATTTCTCTTGCCTTTTCACAATTCCATACCAACCCCTACTTTCAGGTCTCCCACAGATGAGCCTTTCTCCAGCCTGCAGTATCTGTCTTGTCTGTCTGTCTTCTCAGCTTGGTCTAGGGGGGCTTCCCGATCCCGCAGAATTGGTGGCGACCCATCTTCATCCAGGACTACTGCGGAAGGAGTAGAAAGCAGGGAAAGGGACAGATCACAAGACAGAGCAGCAAAGGCGGACACAGAATAGTGTGAGCAATTCTGAAGTTTAGACCGGCAGGTAAAAGGAATAGCACATATACCCTTGACACCTGCCTGAGTCCCAGGAGTGTGCCTGGTGCCTGTGGTCTCTTCGGAGACCAGCAGGCTGGGTCAGCTGCCACCATCCCCGCCTTTCAGACTACTTCTCCTTATTTGGACCAGCTGCCTTGCCTTCTGCTTTTATTTTGGTTGATCTCTGGCTGTTCCTTCTAGGCTGGTGCAGCCCACCCCCCAGCTTCCTAATGACTGCCTACTCGCCTTTCTGCTTGAAGAGACAACTTCCACACCTGGTGTTTTACTTAATGGCTCATTGTGCTGCTCCTAACAACCTACTTAGGCTTTCTCTCATAGCAGATGTTTTGGTCTGGGTGCCATCCCCTCCCACTGTCTGAAAGCACACCAGGAAAAGTAAACTACCCATAGCCAACATCTGCAGAGGACTTTGCGTGTGCCAGGCACTCAGCTGGGTATCCTTTGCATATGTTATCCTCACACAACACTTTTTTTTTTTTAAAGATTTATTTATTTGTTATGTATACAGCATGTATGATTGCAAGCCAGAAGAGGGCACCAGATCTCATTACGGATGGTTGTGAGCCACCATGTGGGTGCTGGGAATTGAACTCAGGACCTCTGGAAGAGCAGTCAGTGCTCTTTTTTTTGTTTGTTTGTTTGTTTGTTTTTCAAGACAGGGTTTCTCTGCATAGCTTTGTGCCTTTCCTGGAGCTCACTTGGTAGCCCAGGCTGGCCTCGAACTCACAGAGATCCACCTGGCTCTGCCTCCCGATTGCTGGGATTAAAGGCGTGCGCCACCACTGCCTGGTGCAGTCAGTGCTCTTAATCTCTGAGCCATCTCTCCAGCCCCCTCACACAACACTTTTTAAGACCTTTTCTTCAAAAGGGTAATATAACTTACCCAAGGTCACACATAAGCAGCGGCTTTGGGCCACATTGAAAAGAATAGTTTGCTCAGACAAAGCGTTTGTTGTTGAGTTCAGTTCTGTGGTAAAACTCTTAGTTTCCATTGCTACCAGCTGTCTCTCCAGGTAACTGAACTTCATCTTTCATATGCACAAATTCCAAGAGATTTCCTGAAGATTCAGGCTCTGAATTTGAGATCAGGATGAAACCCAAGCATCTATCTAATAGGCTGTTAGCTAATGTTCCCCCTGCTGACCTGAGAGGACACTTTGAGTAGTGAGGATGAGATCCTTGGCCATTATTCTGGCTCTGCAGTACTCAGAATTATAGGCAGACAGAAAACATGAGACTCAACTGTGATTAGAATGATGGCCAATCAACATAGCGTCCATTAGAAGCTATGGAAACAAATGGTGAATGGGGAGGAAATGGTTAAAGAGCACATTGTTGGCCCCTGTCTCTTGAGTAGACAGCACTTGCTTCCACCTGCCTTCACCAGCCAGCCAGGTACCCAGCACAGCACTGGCCAGATGTCCATTGTGCCACAGTGGTGACCTTTCAGGGAAAAATAGCTGTTCAGGGAGCTGCAAGGCTCTCTCGATTTCCATCTCCCATGTTCCTAACACAAAGGCATTCTCAAGATGACCTTCACTGATAAACATGGTTGGTGATCAGTGCAAGCTACCTGAATACCAGTTCCTTTTAAAAGGAGGTAATCTACATACAAATTTGATAGAATGCATGTTGAGACTTTGGTGACTTCTGAGACAGATTGTAGCAACATGGGATTTTTAGAAATCCCTGTCACAGAGTTCAGAGCATGAGGTATAGATAATGCATACTCACATGATAAGCTCTATGGAGTTGTCCTATGAAGTATTTTTCTCATTCAGTGTGGACATGCACAAACCAGTAAATTTCTCGTTTTATCAAAAGTTCAAGTTTGGGGTACTGGAGAGATGACTCAGCAGTTAAGAGTGCATACTACTCTTGCAGAAGATATGAGTTCGGCTCCCAGCATGCACAGCAGGCAGCCTATGATTGTCTGCAGCTCCAGGTTGGCTCTTCCAATCAATTAAGTAGTGGATTTTGCCATAGAGAAAGGTTGTAGGACAGAGGGAAGTTTGTCAACTGAATGTGTCAGGCTGCTCTAACCAGGCCACCTCAGAGCTGGGAGGCAAGTTCCCAGAGAGTGGGGATTTGTGCTAGAGAAGATGGGGTGGAGGTGTAGTGAGAGGATGCCTCCCTCCCTGCAGCTTGGAACAGAACAGACTCATGGCCATAGGGAGATGGCCTTTGTGGTGGTTTGAATAAAAATGGCCCCTTTAGCCTCATAGCGAGTGGTACTCTTGGGAGGTGTGGCCTTGTTGGAGGAAGTGTGTCACAGGGGGTGGGGGGTAGGGGGGTGGGGCTTGGGCTTTAGGCCCAGTGTCACCCTGCCTCCCTAATGCCTGCGGATCCAGATATAGACTCTCAGTTATCTCTCCAGCACCGTGTCTGCCTGTGTACCGCCATGCTTCCCTCCATGATGATAATGAACTAGACTTCTGAAACTATAAACCAGCCCCAATTAAATGTTTTCCTTTAAAAGAGTTGACATGGTCATAGTGTCTCTCCACAGCGATAAAACCCTAGCCAAGACAGCCTTTGATTTTCCTTTGTAAAGTTTTATTATTTTCAGTGTGCATGTCACGCCCATCTTTCATTTATTCCTGGGGGATTTTATGCTCTTATAAATGCGAGTGTGAAGGCTGGAGGAGTCGCTCAGCACTTAAAAGCACATCCTGCTCTTGCAAAGGATCTGAGTTCAGTCACAGTACCTATTTCAGTTGGCTTGCAATTACCTGTATCTTCAGATCCAGGGGATGGGATGCGTCTGGTCTGTACTCATATCCACACACATACATACACATGTTTAAAAATAAATACATGGATCTTTAAATATAAGCATGAAAATGTTTTCATTCCCCTTATTGCTAATTTAAATAAATATTATACATTAGCCTTGTATCTTAAGATCTTTCTAATATGTCATAGAATGACTTTCACCACAAGCCTGAATAAAAGAAAAGAGATTCATAAGGCCAAGCATAGTGCCTCTAGTCCTGCAGTAGGAGGCAAAGGAAGATTACGAGTTCAAGACTATCCTTAGGTATATAGCAAGTTCAAGTCTAGCCTGGACAACAACAGCAGCAAAGAAGGATGTTCTTGTCTGGTCTTCATCTTAATTAAGCAGAAAGCAGGAGGCATTCATGGCTAATTTTAAAATTTTTAGCTGTTTCCTTTTTTGTAGTTATATTTAGGCAGATTGAGAAAAATTTTCTATTTTCCCACAAATTTTTTTAAACAAAGACTGAGCATTGAATTTTGAAGAATACTTTTTCTGTATCAATTGAAATGACAATATGATTTAAAAGAAATATTCTAGAGGTTAGAGGTTAACAGAAAGGTTAGTCAGTGGGTACCAGTTACAGCTGGCTAGAAGAATTGAATTCTGGTATTCTGTGTTCTCCACCGAGTCCCTATAGATGATGAAAATGTACTGTATATTGTACAGCTATAAAAGAAAGGATTTTGAATATTCCAACCTTAAAGCAAATTTGAGGAAACTGATATGTCTACCCTGATTTGAAGATTACGCAGTATATATATGTGTTGAAGCATCACATTTATTTTACATTTCTTCCTCCATACGTTCATATACCCACCCATGTCCATATATATTCTATAATAATGATGAGTCATATGATTTCTTTTTGGATATTAGACTAAACTTCCATCCTAGTGACCATGTTGTATTTATATACTGTTTTCTTCTGTTTGTTAAAGTTTTTTACCAAAGAGTTTTACATTTGATGTTTCTTCTATTGCAAGATGTTTATCATGTTTGGCTTTGGAGTGATTAATAACTGGCTTTAGGGAATTCCATCAGGGGTGGTCTCTCTTCCCCCCTTTCTGGAATAATTTGGATAAGGTTTTATTGTCTATTTTTTCTGGGCCTAAAATTTGTATACGCTTATAGAGGGAGGTGTAATTATCTATTAATATAGGTGTCTTCAACTTTCTGTCTTGCATTCATTAATATTGTGATTTATGTCTATCAATGACTTGTTCATTTTTCTCTAAGTTGTGTAATCTGTGCTCACAGAAGCATCCAGAAGAGTCACTATGTATCATCAGTAGGGTTTATTGTGGTATCTCCTCTTTAATCCCGACTTTGGTGATGTGTTCTTGGTCCCTCCTGTTCTTCTTTAGAGTCTGTCCAGAGCCTTCATAGTTTTACTGATCATTTGAAACCTTTTTCTTTGTTGATATTTGTGTTAGTCTTGTTCCACTTCTGTTGATCTGTGTTCTTTGTGATTTCCTTTCCTTAGCATTAGTTTGCTCTTCTTGGTCTCCTGTCTTGAGGAGTCAGGTCATGGCTGCTTTTGTCCTAATCTAACACAGAAGACATTACAGTCCTCTAGGCACTGCTGTAACTTTGTCCCACAAATTTTGTACTGTTTTATTTCTGTTATTCAATTCAAAATATTATCTAATTTCCTCATGACTTCTTGTTTGACACCTGCGTTACTTGGAAAAGACTGATTTACTTTCCAAGCATCTAGTAGTTTCTTAGCTATCTTGATATTGCCAATTTTAAATTTAACTCTGCTGTGGTCAGACAATACGCTGCACCTATGTCCTAGCCCTCCACATAAATGTTACAAGAATGCCTTTTATGTTATTCTTATGATATAGGACCTTTGCAAGTTATAGTTGGTTGGCAGTGTTTTTCATATCTATTAAAATAACTTTTCTAGTTAAAAAGCATTCTATTGCTATTGTTAGTGAAGCAGTCCTTATTTAGCTTGTAAACAAAGTCTACCCTGCTGCTAACTCTTATGAATAAATTTTACTAGAACGTAGCTCCTCCTTCACCTTTTAATGTGTCGTCTGTCACTGGGATTTTTGTTATTGTTGTTTTGTTTTGTTTTTGATACATTGTTAGTAACTGGACCCTTATAGAAAAAGTTATAGGTCTTTGTTCAAGTTCTTGAAGCTCCTCCTAAGAGGAGGATTAAAATCCTTCTGCAATAGTTGGAATTGTTATGTCTTCCTTTGGGTCTATCTAGCTTTGCTTTATATATTTTAATGTCCTGTTTGTAGACACACATGCCTTTATGACTGCTGCATTCTTGAGACATTGACTCTTTGATTATAGGTAACCATCCATTTTTTATCCCTAGTAGCACCTTTTCCCCATGAAATCCATTGCATTGGATATTAACATTGGCTACTCCCATCCACTTATGCCTACTACTTACACTTTGTATCTTTTCCACACAGGATTTTAGCCAAAAGGCCAAGCAACAATATATTGCATGTGTACTTCAATTTACTTTTAGCGTACATATTTATACTTAAACTCAGCCGACTATAAACATTTGGCCAGCTCGCCTGGCTGCCTTTCTTCCTTACTTCCTAGGTTTCTATGTTTTTTGGTTTTTTAACTTTTTACCTGTAAGCCTTTTAATTGGAATAGGAATTGTATAATTTATAAGATGATCTGAAACTTTCATTCTCAGCCTTCCCTGAAGAATTGATTAAAAAGTCGTTTTGAACCATTGCAGAGAGCATAATGTTCTCTCCATTGCTGACCTAATAATATATTCGCCTTTACGAAGCTATTTCTGAGATTTGGCAGAAGACTTGGATGGAGTCTAAAAAAGATAAAGAGTAGCTTCTGGAAATAGAGACAAGAATCTGCCTTGAACCTGAGGGGACTAAGGACCAGCAATGTGGTCAACATTCTGCATATCTAGTTCACCAATGGCATACTGCAGCAGGAAATGAGGTCTCCTAAGCAGTATATGCTAGGCCCATAGTTCTCAACCTGTCGGTCATGACTCCTTTCACAGGGGTTGAATATCAGATATTCTATGCAGCAAACATTTACATTACAATTCATAACAGTAGCAGAATTACAGTTATGAAATAGCAACACAAATAATTTTATAGCTAGGATCACCCCAGCGTGAGGAACTGTATTAAAGGGGGGTCCTCAGGAAGTCTGAGGACCACTGCTCAAGGCCCTGAGGAATACGTGTCTGTGGTAATTACACTTCTCATCATTGAGACAAAGTACCTGGTGAAGGCAGCTTGGAGAGGAAGGGGCGATTTTGGCTCCCAGTTTGAAGATGGGGAAGTCACTGCGGCAGGACCTTGCGGCTGCTGGTCACGTTGTGTCCACAAGCAGGAAGCAGAGAGCAACAAATACTAGAGCTCACCCTGTTTATTTGTTTTTGTTTGGTTGCTGGTTAGGATGCTGTCCTAGCTCAGTTAACCCAATGTAGAAACTCTCTCACAGATGCCTGGCCATGTCCAGGGATTTGTCTCTAAGCTGATTCTATAGCCTATCCAGTTGGTAGCCAATATAAACAATCAAAGTATGCTTAATCTTGATCAGAGTGTCAACTTCTGATTTCCTTATCTGTAAAATGCAGATACTAGTGCTTTTGTATCATAAATCAACACTAAAGAACCATTTTAAAGAATAGGGCATTGTAGTATAAATCCATAGACTTTTCTGTCACAGATTTTCTTGAGTTTATGGGGTGTCGTTGAATGTTTTAATTCCTATAAATTCTTTTGTTGTTGAGTGAAAAGCCTTCTCTGGGGAAGTTCAGTTCTGATTAGATTTGAGTCTTTAGAGTTGCTGTGCTTACTGAAGTCTTGAAGGGATGATGGGTAATCTTCCTGCTTGCTCTTAGAAGAGAAATTGGGGCCAATGTTTTGTACTTCTTTGTTTCTTCATGAGAAATGAAGTTTCTGTTAGTGTAATTTTTCATTTTGGCTTGAATTTTCCTCTCCCATTATTTAAAAAAACAAAACAAAACAAAACAAAAAGACAGTGGCTCCTGCCAAGAACTCCTTGGAGTGGAGGGATCGCTCATGTGCACTTGCTGGAGTCCTAACAGCTTGTTGGGAAATCATTTTATGTCTTCCCAAAACCACTTTATTCTGAGGCCTCTGAGGAGGCTTGAGGTCCAAGAACTGATTGAATGAGTACAATGACCCACACTGTGGGTTAGCTGTGTACGTGTTTGAAGATTGGCTGCCTGAAAGAATAACTTTTTAGGGTAATTTTCTTGTCATTAAATAAGTTCAGTTTCATTTTTAAGATGTGCACAAAAATTGATCTTTTCGAGAAAAAGTCTAGAACTTGGAGAAGTGAATATTTCTATTTTGCAAGGAGAAAAGCCAGATGCCAACTCCTTTTCATTTTGTTTCCTTCAAGAGAAATCCCCTAGGTATGTGTTGCAGATAAACAAACATTATTTTCTGCTACCCTTTTCACGATAATCTGTAATATTCCCTAGCCACATGTTATTCAGAATTTATCGCTGTTACATAATATCTGTGTTCTCTTCTCTGCCCAGATGAAGTTACAAATGACGAGGGCAACATGATAGTTGCACCTCAGAGGAAGGAAAGAAGTTTCACTGGAAGTTTGAGGGTTAATGTAAAGATTGACATTTGCATATTTGTCTAATTATAGCACAGAGTTTGTGTACATTCAATAGGTGAAGAATTCACTGCTTGATAATAATTCTTATATCAAAAAAGAAATCTCTAGTATATGAAAAGTAATTACAACTAGAACAACAAATAAATACCCTGACCTGGGGCCAAGTGGCTGGTTCCTGGACTAGCATTAGCATGGGCAACTGGAGCCTTGGGAATCACTGTCAAGTGCCCTGGATAGTTCTAGAAGCCCTGACTTCCTGAGGGTTGGGGAAGATTGGATGGTAGACAGCACAGACATGCTAAAGTTCCATCTGGCTCAAGAACAAAGACACCAGATATGTGGTTGAAATGCACACAATGGCCTGCAGCGGAGGCTGGGTAAAATGCTGTGTTTTGTTTGTTTTTGTAGTAAATCTCTTGGATTTATCTGTGCCTGTCTTTTGTTAAAACTACGAGTTTTCAAAATTTCGTATGAGGTAGGAGCCAAAGAACTCAGATCTCTGTAGCGCTTTGTTTAGTTTCCAAGATAAAGTCGATTTGTGTTTGAAGTCCAATGGACATGAAATAAGCTTGCGATTTGCTATCTGTGGGGTGCTAGTGTTTGCAGATGTCTGCAGGTGTTAGGACAGGGCCAAGGGAAACAGGCAGCAGAGCACAGAGTTTCCGAAGGAAATGCACACTCCAAATGGACCGTAGAGAAATACCTCTTCAGAGTTATTCCTTAGTAACAAATCCTGGTTGGGAACTAGAGATGTGTTTGTTCCTTGAAATTATGAAATATATTTAGAGTCTCTCTGGAGCATTCTCTGGGACCTGAGCATGGCTTATATTGATCCTGCATCAATAGTTACTGGGTCTGTTGATAAGAGTTAAGAAGGAAGACTCTGTGTGGCTCCACAGTGCTTTCTTCTCCTGCCTTTTGGGGGTGCTGGCGAGCTTGCCTGTTCACACCTCCCAGTGGGGACTAAGCAGGCTCGTGCCTGCCCCCTTTCTGAGTGTGTTCGATTGTACATGAATGGAGGTGAGCATCAAGGGTTTAGACTTACAGGCATTCCCCTCTGCACGATAGAACCTCTAATTCTGCAGCAGGGTCCCACCAGAAAGCATGTATCGGGTGCCTGTCGCACACTCCTGAAACAAGTCAGACTTCCACAGGCATCCCTGCCAGATTATGAAGGTGGTGTTACCATTTTAGAAGTGTTGGGGAGCATGTTAACATGTACATGTCATTCCACTAAGCAATGTAGACCAGCTCACAGAGATAAACACTTAAGAAAGCTCACTAGCACAGGTAGACAAGCACACCAATGAGCAATCAGCTTTTCCTCCCTTTAATACCTGCCTGGGTCAAGCACAAGACCTAAAAATGGTTTGTTCTTGCAATACAGAAAACTTGGGTTTAGGTGAATTTCAGCAATGAGAGTTGGGCATGCATATCATACATTTAGTGAAAGTTATATATCATATACATTTAGCATGCTGGCTAGTTTTATGTCAACTTGACACAAGCTAGAGTCATCTGAGAGGAGGGAGCCTAAATTGAGAAAATACCCCCATAAGATCAGGCTATAGGCAAGCTTACAGGGCATTTTCTTAATTCGTGATTGATAGGGGAGAGCCCAACCCATTGTGGGTGAGACATCCCTGGACTGGTGGTCCTGGCTTCTATAAGAAAGCAGGCTGAGCAAACCAGTAAGCAGCACCCCTCCATGGCCTCTGCATCAGCTCCTGCCTCCAGGTTCCAGCCCTGCTTGAGTTCCTGTCCTGACTTCCTTAATGACAGACGACATGTGGAAGGGTAAGCCAAATAAACCCTTTTCTCCCCAACTTGTTTTTGGTCGTGGGGTTTGATCACAGCAATAGAAACCCTAACTAAGACACATGACTATTTCTGAGGCACTATCCTGCCTTGGGCCTGTTTTCCTGGCGTGTTCTTTTTCCCAGCAAGGGTGGTGCAGTGGGCTGCAGACATTTTTAGTGTGCCATGGAGTCCAGTTGTTGATTTTGTTAATAGGGTAAACAGAACTCCTTTGACACCATAAATAGCAGAAGCTGTGTTCTACCCCGCCTCCTAAGCAAGGAAGATATTTAGAAGCAGGACTCGAGCCTTGCGCTTAATACAGTTACAGACCTGAAAAGAAAACAAAGACATGTTTTCAGGAGACAGAAAGTTGTGAAATCAGCTCAGCAGTAGGCAGAGAGGTTGGATTTTTTTTTTTTTTTATCTTGAGTGGCACTTGTAAGGAATTGGTTGTTGATGGAGGCAGTGATGTTCATGTGCAGTTACAAAGCACCTACAGGAAAAAAAAACACGAAGACAAAACACTGTTTTCTCTTGAGTGGACTGGAAGGGGGAGGGTGGTCAGAGCTTAAGGGACAAGCTGACCCTTAAGCTAATGTCTGAGCAGACCACTAAGCATCTAGGAGACAGAGAATAGTGTATGGCCGTGACAATCTCCACAGAAAGGGGTTGGTCCAGTAGCTTCAGAGGCTGCCTGAGACCCAGTTTGTACCCCCTCAAGGCATTTCAGAATGTGGACGGTCTGTGTATCTTTATGAGCTTCTGAATGACTGAGTGTCCATTGCTTTTAGAGTGGAAGGTATCAGGAGCCAAAACCTTAATCCAAATTTCTTAGAATATAGACTTTCTTTGTAGCTTGAATCCTAAAATGGTCTTTTGATAAAAACAACAACAAAACCCAGAGCCAGATACTAGGGTAAATGCTGAAAGATCAGAGAGATAAAGGAACAAGCCACTGCCACATCTCCCCTCACCAACTCCTCAGTCTGAAAAGGCTCCAGTTCCTATCTCCTCATGCCTTATATACCTTTCTCCACCCAGCTATCACTTCCTTTTTAATTGGGATTAACGGTGTGTGTGCTTCCCAAGCAAAGGCATGAGATCTAAAGTGCTGGGATTAAAGGCATATGATTCCCAAGTATTGGGATTAAAGGTGTATGCCACCACTGCCTGGCTCTGTTTTTCTCCTAAACTGAGTCAACCTCATGTAGTCCAGGGTGGCTTTGAACTCAGAGAGATCCAGACGGATCCCCGCCTCCCGAATGCTAGGATTAAAGGTGTGTGCCACCACTGCCTGGCCTCTGTGTTTAATCTAGTGGCTTGTTCCGGTCTCTGATCTTCAGGCAAATTTTATTAGAGTATACTATATATCACCACATTTCTTAGCTCTGAGGTTTTAATGGCCAGACAATTGAGGTTTATCCAAAGAGAAGAGAGTGGTGTTAATGTCTCACCGATGGCCTCCATGTGTCCATTCTGGGCACTGCTCACAGAGTGCAAGGAAGGTGGTCATAGGTGTGGAAAGGTCTCTTGTTTCTCAGCTTGCTCAGTGTCTCTATGCATCAGTTTGGATCCCAGAGAACAAGGATTTCACTTCATATACAAAGAAGAAAAGGAACTCTTTGGAGCCCTTGTCCTTCGTCCTTCAATGTAAACTTCCACATGAACAAATCACTTTGGCAGAACTAAACTGTGAATCTAAGTGAAGATTACACACTGAATTTGTGTATCAGGAACTACTCAATGACCCTATATAGCCTAGTGAGTGAATTCTGCTATACAATCCTGTCTGATTTCTGTTGGAATTTAATGGCTTTCTTTCTTTGGCGGGGGTAAGGTGGGGGGTGGTGGTGATGTGATTTGTACCAGAAGCCACATTGGTCACTCTTTTCCATGACTTCAGAGTAATGCAGTTTGTGGACCACTAAATGAGTTGTAGGGGTGGAGGAGTGTGGGAAGAATGGTGGAGCTGGAAAGAGACAGTATGACATCGTGTCTACCAAGTGCCTGTTGTGCTTAGGTCATAGTGCCAGTGAAACATGGAGAGGCACTTGGAATGCAAAGACAGCTCCTCCTGAGAGGTAGAGACAGTCATACAAGTAAGACTGAGCATATGAGGACCCAGTAAGGAAGAGGGAGTTGGTTCATTTGGAAAGCCATAGTAGCAAAGTTATTCTAAACTCAGTGTTGTGCCTACTGCCAAGGTATCATACAGAGCTGGGATGGAAGTTAGTAGCCATTGGGAAGGACAGCATTCTGGAATTATTTAATAGCAGTGTTATCTCAGAGCAGAGGTGAAATCACTAAGTACTATTGTTGTTTATTTGGTGATTTCTTTTTCTTAGTACTGCAAGCCCCACAGCTGTTTGACGTAATTGAGCAGTACTGGTTGGTGGGTTTACTTGGCATCCTGGCACAAGTGATCCTTTTGGCCATTCTCATTAGTTTGCACCATCAGTGAGGCAAACACTTGGTATGATCAAATTAGACCCAGTGTGGGGGGCACGTGGGTCCCTTCGTGCACAGCTGTTGACTTGACTTAGCAAAGGGTCATGGTGCTTTCCCCCCAACTCAGCGATGGAATTGCTGAAGGGACTATGGACTATCACAAAGTTAGTTTTGCTGTGGGTCCATGCAGTAGCTGCCTACGCAGTCAGTTAAGCTGGGGATGCAGGGGTTGGCTTGATTTCCCTTGGGGAAGTCCTCTGAAGAATAAACATTGGGAATTCTGGTTGGTGAGGTACAGCTGTGTACCACTGTAGTTTGGTTGGTCTTGTTTTGTTTGTTTGTTTTGTTGTCTTGAAATTTTTTGATGTTAGATTCCGGCAGATGTTGGGATTGATAGTTCTCATTCCTTAAAACATGGTGCTTCTTTTTTGCTGAACCAGTTTCTTTTACATGCTTCTTTTTTTTTTAATTTAAGTCATTCTCTGAAGCAAAAGGGGAGAAATGTGGTGCTTGAAATTAGGATTGGAACTTCTGAGTTAGTAACATGAATTGCTGAACAGTTTTATTAATATAAACCCAGATATTGGGGTAAAAGCTGAAAGATCAGAAAGGAGGAGAATAAGCCAGCTAGTTCGTCCCTCTACGAAGTCCTCAGGCTCAAGAACAAGACTTCTTGTTTACTCACGTCTTATAAACCTTTCTGTGTCCTGCCATATTACTTCCTGGGATTAAAGGTGTGTGACACCATTGCCTGGCTCTGTTTCCAGTGTGGCCTTGAACTCACAGAGATCCAGATGGATCTCTGTCTTCCATGTGATAGGATTAAGGGTGTGTGCCACCACTGCCTGGCCTCTATGTCTAATCTAATGGCTGGCTCTGTCCTCTGATCCCCAGATAAGTTTATTAGGGTATACAATATATTGGGGTACACAATATATCACCACACGAGTTTTTGTTTGTTTTTTGAAAGCTAAAACTGTTTGAAAACTTTTGCACAAGACACTTGAGAATGAGTACAATGTCTTCAGTTTATTGGGAAGTCCACTAATGTCCACCAGAGGGTCTACCTTATTAGTACCTAATACATATTAGCACAGCGCAAGAAATACCGGCATCTTAAAGAGGGACTCTCTCCATTACCACATGAGTCCTAAAGCAAATGCTTACATTCCCATCTTCCCAAAGCAACCCTCCTCTTCCCTTGGCGGATGCTGGTGTGAGCCTTACAGTGATGTCATCTTCTGTGGGGTTGCGGTGGGGGCTGATTGGGATGATAGTCTGGGGTTTCAGAAAAACTATGACGATGAGAAATGTTTGCACGGAGGCACAGAGGGAGGCACGGTGGCGGCATCTAATTGACTCTGCTCCCTGCTGACAGTTTTTAACACCCTGTTGATTCTATTAAATATTTTTAATAAGAAGTTGGAGTCTTATTTAGGCTAAAACCATAATGAAAACATCTCTCTTTGTTTCTCACGAACAGCCAAAGTATGCACAGTTGGCGAATTAGCGTAGGGTGGCAGAGCGGGTCCTTGTTAAAGGCTGGAGCTCAGAGTTGGGAAGATGCTGAGAGGCACCCAGACAGGGTGCTAAGTACTTCTAAGGAAGGAGCTGCATGTGAGGTACCCAAAAAGACCACTTTATTGTACTTACTAAACATTTAAATGTAATAATTCATAATTCTGTTTTAAATACCCCCAAGAAAGGGAACTAAACCTAGGCTGCTGAGCTGTAGCAGTGAAACATTTAAGAGGCTGAGATGGTGGCCACTGACAGATGCACCACAAGAGAGACCAGAAGAAGAAACTTAGATAATCAAGCCAGAACTAATAGTATCCCTGCACGTAAGTTATTCATGCCAACAGCAACTTGTGTTGGCTCCAAGGGTCCTATTAAGTCTGTGGACTTCACAAGCTTCTGACTTTTCCTCCTCTTGCTGTAGAAACCAGTAATGGAATTTTCAAGAAGACGGTTTTTGCCCTTAAACTTAACTAGGTTCCATTCAGACACTGCCACGTTGAAGCTGGAGAACTTGTACAGTTTCTTGACTTCTCTGGTCCAGGTTCATGCTATAAAATCAAGATGGAAACCCTTCCTCGCTTATCATTCTGAGTCTGTACCTCAGATTGTGTATTTTTTTTATTCAGAAAACTTAAAAAAAAAATATCATTGATTTTGAGGTGAGGAACAAAACGTTATATCAGGGAGAACGATGAATAGTTTCACAGTGAGTTTATGAAACATATAATCCCGCAGAACGATGCTTCAGATTCAGTAAGAAAAGGGTTTCATTCATAGAATCTGTTCGTTCCTATAATGAGGAGAAAAATAGAAATGAGAATCTTCAACTGATGGGTGTTATATAATTGTGATGGATAAAAAAGCAACCCAGAATTCTTGAGCTTGTTTTGAATCTGTGAAAACACTTAGCCCTGGGAGCTACTAAGTACTTGGAATAAATCAAAGCTTGAGAATATGAAGGCTGAGCTGAATGTTATAAATGTGCTATGGGGAACAAAAAGACAGTGTTCCAGATAACAGAGATCTGGAAACTGGGCTTGGTTTCCATTTGGGCATGTTCCATTCTTTGTCATCTTCCAGTCTCCTGTGATGTACACAGATGTTGTCACCCAGAGCCAAGACCACTGTCCACACTGCCCTTCCATCAAGCCTCCCTTTGGTGGTACCTAATGTGGCTACTGGTTTTTATCCATCCCAGCCCAGGGGCTGGCCTTTGGATTGGAGGTAGCAAAGCACTTAACACTTCTTCTTTTCTTTGTGGATTTCACATCATGCATTCCGATCCCACTTTTCTCCCAGTCCCCTTGCATCTACCCTCTGCCCTTACAACCTTCTCCCCAAAACAAAACCGAATTTAGAAGAAAAACCCAAACCAAACAAAACAAAGAAGAAAACAGAGAGAGAGAGACAGAGACAGAGACACAGAGAGAGACAGAGAGAGAGAGAGAGAGAGAGAGAGAGAGAGAGAGAGAGAGAGAGAGAGGGAGAGAGAGAGAGAGAGAGAGAGGGAGGGAGAGAGAGAGAGAGAGAGAGAGAGAGAGAGAGAGAGAGAGAGAGAGAGAGAGAGAGAGAAGAATCTTGTTGTGGCAGATGTAGTGTGGATTGTTGAGTCACACAGTTTTACTCTTTAGTCCATTCATCTTTACTTGCAAGTTTTCATTGTCAAGAGTCATTGACTGAGCTCAGGGCCTCTCACTTCTGCCACCACCACCAATATTGGGCTCTCACTGGGCTCCTCTTGGATATCCTGTTGTTGTCCTGTGTCAAGGAGACCCTGCAGTTTGGGATCTGTAGGTTTGTCCCCTTCACATGTTCCAACAGTTCATTGATGAGGTGGACGTTGGGGTACACAAAGTCATAGCCCTGGTTCTGGGCCTGGGTGGGGTAGCTGGATTGGTCAGCCCACCAGCTTTCCCTTGTCATCGCTACCTGGGTGAGCTCTCTAGCACTGCCTTGGCCAGGTCACAAAATGCAGCCTGCAGCATGGAGTGGGGCCAGTTCTCCTGCTCTCACGTCCTCAGATCTGGGCCACTTATACTCACACCACCAGAGCCAGCTGCTGGGGATGTCTCTCTGTATGCCGTGAATGTGTTGCTCTGATTTGGTTCATAAATAAAATGCTAATTGGCCAGTAGCCAGGCAGAAAGTATAGTATAGGCAGGATAAGCAGAGAGAAGAATTCTGGGAAGTGAAAGGCTGAGTCAGGAGACACTGCCAGCTGCTGCCACCATGAGAAGTAAGATGTAAAGTTCTGGTAAGCCACAAGCCACGTGGCAACTTAGAGATTAATAGAAATGGGTTAATTTAAGATATAAGAACTGGATAGCAAGAAGTCTGCCATAGCCATGCAGTTTATAAGTAATAAAGTCTCTGTGTGTTTACTTGGGTCTGAGCGGCTGCAGGCCTGAGCAGGACTGGAGAAAACACCAACTACAGCCAGCTCTGCTGTTTTGCCCAAGTAAGGTGCAGGGCCCTCTCTCCACTTGACAATTCTTATCTCCCATGTACATCACCATAAATATTTTGTGTGTCTCTAACAAAGGCCCATGGTTTAAGATGATGTATTTCCTACTCCAAAGATCTGCTTTATGTCTACACTGTGCATAGTTCATTTTTATATGCTCCTGGACAAGAACTGTTTATGGGTGAAGAAGGGTGAATGCTAGAAGGTGGCCCAATCCCTAGCTGTCATGGAATATGTATGACAGAGCTGGGAACTGGAAGGTAGTCTGGTTTTATAAATAGGCATAATTATGTAGAATTTCAGAAAATGAATAATGCTGGATGAGTAAACAGGAGGAAGCATCACAGTATCCTTGATGATGGAACATGGGGGACAAGCATGGGACAGATAGGAGTTTTCTGCCAAAGGAGACAAATGGGGAAATGGGATGAACCTACTTTCAACGATGATACTCTTCAGACAGACTAAGAAGCCCCTGACTATGAGGCTTCTGGACTTGTAAAGTTGGTGGGGTAATGAATGAGACAGATTGCTAAAGTAATGGGCAGGTCCACAGTGCCTACTGGCCAGCAGAGGTGACTCCCAGGTCCTTTTCTATAATACTTCCTACAGCTACTGATAAACTAGAGATCCAGAGGTGTTGGAGGACATGTCACTTTTTCCCTTCTTGAACCTGTTTATGTCTTATTCCTTCTAGTCTTGGATGGATAGGGAAGAACTGAGCATCATCTTTTGACTTGGATTTATGCATCTGTGAAAAAAAGCTTTTAAGAAAATTTCTGTAGCTCCCGAGGAGCCTTGATTCTACAGTTCATCTCCGTTTCCCTCTATCTTCTCTGTAGGTCTTTGTAGTTTGGTTTCTGTCTTTGGAGGCCAGGTGCTCATGTCTCTCCCACCATCTCATCATGATTGACAGCTGCCCAGGTGGCACCTGCAGGTCCTTTGAGTTCTTTCCTCCTCTTACCCATTCACCCTGTCTTAGTTAGGGTTTCTGATGCTGTGAAGAGACACCATGACCATGGCAACTCTATAAAGGAAAACATTTAATTGAGGTGGCGGCTGACATTTTTAGAGGTTTAGTCCATTATCATCATGGCCGGGAGTATGGCAGCATGCAGGCAGACATGGTGCTGGCTACATCTTGATCAGAAGGCCACAGGAAGGTAGAGTGAGACCCTGGGAGGTAGATTGAGCATAGGAAAGCTCTAAGCCTGCCCCTGCAGTGACACACTTCCTCCAACAAGGCCACACCCACTCCAACAAAGCCACACCTCCTAATAGTGCCACTCCCTATGAGCTTATGGGGGACCAGTTACACTTCACTCAAACTACCACACACCTCAATTTCAAATTTTAGAAGGAGACAGAACCTAAAATTAGTTGCTTTTACTCCACATGGCACTTCAATGAGAAGTGTCTACGTGTGGCAGCTTACTAAGTTCACTTTGGGATCTTTTGGATTTTATTTGCTTAACTTTATTTCTCCTTTGCTGAGACAAACTCAGAGTTGTTATGCAAAAAAAAAAGATAGCTAATAATCATTTTATTTTGTTCATTTACTCTATGATATTGCTTACTTAAGACTTCACTCACCCTCTGTTTAGATTTTAGGAAGGGTCTTAAAATGTTAGCAGATTAGTCTTTTGATATTATGAATGTGTAGTAAATTTGATATTTTAGTTGAGGCAAAATATGGGCAGACCTGGAACAGTGTTAAAATTGTTTATGAGCGAGAAATAGATGGGGGAAAAAATAAAAAAGACAGCTTGTGATTTGTTCGGTATCACTTAGCAACATCAATATTTTTGTCTGCAAATAACAGTCTCCTGTTGAGTGCATGATGGAAATATTTGTACACTTGCATGTTTGTGACCTTGTCACACATCATCTAGAGCAGAAGGAAGGGCCATTTTGGTTGTTGCTGGGTTTACAGTACTTACTTTGGGTGTCTAGACACTGGTTATACTGACACAAAATGTCTGAAGATGTGAGACGAGACTTTTTAAAAATGGCATAAAAAATGTCTGCAGGCTCCTCACTTAGAATTCAATGAAGTTGCAAAGCTAGAGAAGCTCCACATGAAAAGAATGTGTTTCTTCTAAAATAATCGTTTGCACGACTTGAACATCAGCTTTTCCTCATCAGAAGCTGAAACATTATGTTCCCTGAGCTGTGCCAAGAACAGGGGAGGATGCTCATTAATAGTGGTGGGGCTTAATTAATCTCTAGTACTTTGATACCTTTATTATCTAGATCCTGTTGATAATAGTGTCTGCCTGCCCTGCCGCCATTCATAGGAAAATGAGAGCGTTGGCCCACCACCAGCATGTTGTGGTTTGTGATTAATGTGAATGTTCTGCTTTGGTGTTAACACACGAGGCAACGAGGATTGGTCTTTTAAGTGTCTTCTTTGACCTTAAAGCAGTGGTTCTCAACCTGGGGGGTCATGACCCCTCCAGGGTCAAATGACCCTTTCACAGGGGTCACCTAAGACCATCAGAAAATGCAGATATTCACGTTATTATTCATAACAATAGCAAAATGACAGTTAAGAAATAGCAATTAAATAATTTTATGGTTGGGAGGGTCACCACACATAAAAAGCTGTATTAAAGAATCACGGCTGAAGGACTCCTTTTACAAAGTATAGTTAATATTTCTTTCCTGAAGTTGTCATTTGTACAGAGAATTAGTGAGCCTGCGATTGAGGGCCCAGTTTTTCCCTCAGTTGTTTTATTTCTTATGAATATTCTAGTCACAGAGCTAGAGTATAATGCCTTATCTCACTTGCTTTCTGCTCCATGCCTGAACAGATAAAATAATATTGTGTTCTCTTCTTCTTTGATGTCTGACACATAGTAGGCACTCTGCAAATGCTTATTAATGGACCAACAAGTAATACAGGCACCACAAAACATCTCAAAGGTTTTACATTCTACCTATTCATTCAAGGTCAATTATTTTGTTATAAATTATGATCAAAGCCCAAGATTAGCTTATAGTAGTATATGCAACTGATTTGTTTTGTTAATTTTTGTTAAATAAAAAGAGTACAGAAATGTGAAATAAAGCAGTTATATATTTCAGTAGTGTTGTGTTAATTATTTAATTTGAAGTGTGACTTGAAGCAGGATGTTTTCTCTCATTAAGTCTTCATGTGGCCAGGTCTAATCTTAAAGGGCTCATGTCAGGTCTAATCTTAAAGGGCTCATGTCAGGTCTAATCTTAAAGGGCTCATGCGTAGAATGTGTAGACATCATTTATGTATGAGTCTATGTAAGATAAATTACAGCCCAGAGTCCAAAAAACGTTTTCAAAATGATCTATGTAATCTTGGGCTACCATGACTATTGCCACTTAATAGTACTTCTTTTAGCACAAGCCAATATAGTAAGGACTATGAAAGTAGAATTTAAAATTCAGTAACTCTATCATTAAGAGTGGAATTTGGGTGGATAATTTCTACAGTTGTGCAGTTTCAGATGGTGATCCATGATGTATGTAGCTATTCCAGTGGGTGCTGTGAAGAGTACGACTCAGCCTTAGGAGTGGACTGTACAGAGAGACTTTCTTCCATGTATAAAGAATCAGAAGAGGTGAGGAGCAGGGATGATAAGCTTGACAGTAGGGGATCCTGACATATTCTATCATGAGTAGGTACGATCGGAGAACACATCACAATGTTGAACGATGCGAATAGCTACACATATGTTATGGTGATAAGATAGGACCTAGCACTGTGCCTTTGTAACATACTCTCATATACCCAATACCCTGAGGGTTGAGTAGTTTTGTAGAATTCTCTTGTGTTGAGATTTGCCTGTGTCTGTCCCTTCATGATGAACTGAAGTTATGGAAGTCAAGCCTGTCCTATTAGACAAGCCAAACCTGTCTCAAATGAGTTCACTGTAGACAGACAAAGGCACAGATGAAAAGAATTTCAAAGTGTACAAATTGAATGACATGCGATTACGTCAACATATATGTCTCTCTAACAATGTGAAATTCATAGGTGAGAATAAAAGTCTATGTACTGGGAGAATAAGGCTTGGCATGCCTGAGTCCAGGGACTTTTTATTAAAAAATCAAAGGAACTCTGTGAGCCAAGACCAAATAACCATGTTGGCTGAAGAAAGAGAATGACTTTTTATTTAGAGAACAAAGATGCTGCTTGAGTCAGGTTGCAATGAAGCCCTCCTTCTAAGCCCAACTGTGTCTTCAGAAGTAGAGGATACATTTACGGGGAAAGGGCTGTCTAGCTGAAAAGGGAAGAAGGTGTTGAAATTTTTTAGAATAGTCCACGACGGGGAATTGGTTGCTGTTGATTATATCGGGGCATTTATGTATCATGTCATATTGAGGGCACACCCTATCAACTTGATTTATTACTGTTGTAAGACTGGCCTCGCAATGCTACAGCATTCGTTGCTGTATCTTACCTTTTATTAAAAACAAAAACAACAGACACCAAACCAAAACAAAAAAAAACCTCCCCTATTAAAGTACTGTTCATGCCGGGCGGTGGTGGCACACGCCTTTAATCCCAGCACTCGGGAGGCAGAGCCAGGCGGATTTCTGTGAGTTCGAGGCCAGCCTGGTCTACCAAGTGAGTTCCAGGAAAGGCGCAAAACTACACAGAGAAACCCTGTCTCGAAAAACCAAAAAAATAAATAAATAAATAAATAAATAAAGTACTGTTCATATATACTATCAAGGCACTGTGTTGAAAACCAACCATAGACAATACTAAATTTTGTGTCAGGCTTAAGAAAATGATAACATACTAGACTTTGTCTATGGCTGTGAAAGACATCCTTAATCTAACCCTGATCTCAAAAACTAGCGCCTAAGGTATTTTCCCAGCTGGGTATGGTGGTATACGCCCATAACTCTAGACCTGGAGAGACCAAGGCTAGCGGGATTTGAGTTGCAGGCCAGCCCATGCTATGTAGGGACCAGAAATGACAGAGAAGTGAGCTTAAAAAGTGAGCTACTCAGCAGCTGCCGTGTGGCAATGGCTGTACAGTCTAGGTGCCATAGTACTGTCTCCAGCATTCCACTTGGACTTGACCAGCTAAAGTACCCAGGTACCAGCCACCCAAAGTCTTGATGGTCGGTCTTATTATTTTCACTTTGAACTAGAAAAAAAAAAATCGAAAACAGAAATAAATGTGATCTCTTTTTAATTATATACGGGTGTGTCACATATTGGAATATTTCGCATATTGGAATGATTTTTTTTGCAAACTTAGGTTGATACCTTAAAGGTGTTGGAGGAGGACCCTCTGGGGGGGCGGTGTCTATTGGTGATGCTGTCAGTCCCTAGACAGCCAGTGCCAGTTTATCTTCTTGTCGCCTGACTTGTGTGTTTCTCCAAGCTGCTTGAAAGCCTTCGACTTATGGACCGGGGTGGCTGTGGCAGGATCCTAGCGTAGTAATGGGCCGTGTTCACACATACTTCCCAGTAGGTGTCGCTGTGCCAGAGGGAAACGTTAGATGATGGGGTTTGCTCAGAAGGAAGACACAATCTTTGAGAAATCCCCTCCCCACACACCCCCACCCACCACCTTCTTCTCATTTGGCTTCTCTGACAAGCAGGAGCAAGCTGTCAAAGTAATGTGGAAGGAAACACCTCTGAAGGCTAGTGTGAGACCTAACACCTCAGCCACAGTTACCCCAGCTGACTCACAGGGCGTTGCCACGGTAACAGAAAAGCAAGGGGTAGCTATATAGCGAAAACTAATCAACTGACGGGACTTGCTGGCATGACAGCAAATGTTTATCTCTAGTAGGGTAGGAACACAAATGACTTCAGTAAACAATGCTTTTTTGGCTAGCTGAAAGGCCCCCCATAAGGTCTTCCTATCTTTCTGGGTAATATTCTACATCAACACTGTTGGCTTTAAAGATGCAAAATAAATTTTACATTAAACATACAAGAGCTAAGAAAAACATATAACAGTGTGATGCATGACTGAGAACTTACCCCATTGAAGCTTTCTCTTCCTACATTAACAAGTATAATCAAGAATAAACAGCATAATCTCCTTTTCTCCCCCAGAGGCACAAGAGAGTTGTAAGTGGACCAGTTAAGTTATCAATTACCCAGTTAAGACTTCTCAGACATTTCCTGCTGGGTCAGGAACAAAGTACGCATCTGTCTCTAGGTGTATGACTGTTGCCATGGAAGAGTTCAGTGGTACTCACTGTCAGTAAGCTGACTAGCAAAGCGAACTACCTAACAATTTAGATAAAAATGAATCATACAAACAGCTTAGTAGTCACTGATTGCTAGTGACTATAAAGGAGTCACTGGCATTTTAAGGAAAGAGGAGAGCTCTCCTTTCATTTTTGCCTCGAGAAATAACAGTGGAATAATGAATAGCAAAGGGGTACCCCACTAGGTGACTGGAGCAATAGCTACATGGCCACTGGATCAGAGGGGTCCCTGAAAGGTTGCTAGCTGTTTGGGAAATGGCATAATAACATTCATGGAAAAATCAATACATAAGCCAAAGCTATTTTTATAATTTATTAATTACATATAATAGCTAATCTTTAAAAGGCATAACAATATTTGTCTCTATTTTTCTAGAATTGAAATACAGATATTTCATAAATGTGCATATACGTGTATATCTGATATTATATATAGTGTGCTTGTATATTTGTGTACATGTGTACAAATGTATACATACATGTATGTACACACACACACACACACACACAAGCACTTTCATACTGCTTCCTATTTTCTCAAACTCAAACCACTTGAACCATGAAAATGGCGTTTTTTAGTGACCTCGATGTGTCAGCCCCTCCCCTGACCTCGTCTTCCATAGTACAGCTGTTGGCTTAAAATATGTGATGCCTCAGGGTTGGAGAGATGCCTCAGCATTTAAGGGCACTGACTGCTGCTCCTCCAGAGGAGCCAGGTTCAATTCCCAGCGCTCACATGGCTGCTCACAGCTGCCTGTAACTCCAAGATCTGACACCCTCACACAAGCATACATGCAGGCAAAACAACAGTGCACCCAAGATATAAATAAATAAATTATTTAAAAATATGTGATGCCTCTCCCAGCAAGAGTATGTAATTTGGGAAGACTCTGTGTTCCCTGGGCAGTGTCTTACTGCCTTCTAACAGGGACGTACAGCCTTGGGTCTGAGGCATCCCTGCTTGCTATTTCATAATCTGAAACCTAGCAAGAAGACTCCTTTGTCCAGGTCCTTTGTGCTGATCGTTTTGTAGTAATGAGATTTGTTGGGTGTGTACTGGTTTTTTTTTTTTTTTTTTTTTTTTTTTTTTTTTTTTTTTTTTTTTGCTTTCTGCAGTCCATCTAAAATTGAAGAAAATGTGCAATCCTCAGTTTGGTCTCTGCTTTCATTCTTCTTAAATATATGCTGTTCAAAAGAAATAAAGGAACCAGGCAATTTTACCTCAGTGGGTAAAACGGTGACAAAGTGTCCCTCTGCTTTGGGGACTAGTTGTGTGAGTCAGTTTCCAAATACTATGGGTGAGATTACCGAAAGGACATCTATAACACCACACCACTGTGAGTCAGGCTGGCTGGGACTTGACTTTTCCTCTACGGCTTCTGAGCAGGTGTCTGGGCATGACTTACAGCCTGGTAGAAAGACTCAGACCTGAAGATTGATAAATTCTCACCCTGTAGATTCTAAATGCTGCTGGGTGTGGTTCCTCTCATCACAAGATGGAAGTCTCAGTGCTAATGGGAAGACGTAAGAACGGCATCTCTTGCAGTCAGCTCCTCTGGACTTGCACTTGAGATGCCTCAGTGAGAGATTTCAAGAGTTTTACAGCAGCAAAGTGACAAGAATTTAAAGTTTTTTTTTTTCATTAAAAAGTTTTAAAAATATGTGAACTTTCAATTTAAAAAAAAATGTTTAAAGTTTAGGACTTGTGAATATGATCTTTCACCAAGAGGCCAGACATCAGGGTTCACCTGGATCCACCGAGGAAGGGTGTGTGAGCTTGGCTGTTCAGGTGAAAGATGATAATGCAAAGAACTCTGGTTTTTTTTTCTCATCATCAAGCATTCAAGAAGCAACGGTGCTTGTTCGCTTGTTAATGTGGTCGCTGAGAGTTTAGGAAGACAGTGCAGTGTGGTGGTTAGAGCTGCCTACGGGAGAGTCAGCAAGTTAGGGGCTAGTCAGTGGTTCTCTCAAAGGAAAGACCTCGTGTGTGTGTGTGTGTGTGTGTGTGTGTGTGTGTGTGTCTGTATGTGTGTGTGTCTCCGTGTGTGTGTGTGTGTGTGTGTGTGTGTGTGTGTGTTTGTGTGTGTGTGTCTGTGTGTGTGTGTGTCTGTATGTGTGTGTCTCTGTGTGTGTGTGTGTCTGTATGTGTGTGTCTCTGTATGTGTGTGTGTGTGTCTGTATGTGTGTGTGTGTCTGTATGTGTGTGTGTGTGTGTGTCTGTATGTGTGTGTCTGTGTGTGTGTGTGTGTGTGTGTGTGTGTGTGTGTGAAGTAAAGGTGAACAGTGACCACAGTCCTGCGTTTCCTACATCCAACCTGTGTGATCTCCGCAGCCGCCCAAGAGCTGCGGCTCTCAGTTTCCTCATGAGTGAAAAAGCTACACTTGTGTCACGTGACCTTAATGGCGTGAGAAGCTCTCAGATTCTGCCTCTCACTTTCACAGGGAACATCCTAGGCCAGTGGTTCTCAACCTTCCTAACACTGCGACCCTTAAATACAGTTCCTTGTGTTGTGGTGACTCCAACCATAAGATTATTCCACTGCTACTTCATAACTGTGATTTTGCTACTGTTATGAATCATAATGTAAATGTCTGACATGCAGGATATCTGATATGTGACCCCCAGAATGACAACCACTGTTCTGGGTAGAGATGAAGGATTATGCCCTAGTTATTCTTCAGGCCTTTTTTGTTGTTGTTGTTGTTGTTAAAGTTAGAAAGATTTAAAAGAATATATATATATATATATAATATATATATATATATATTGGTTTTTCGAGACAGGGTTTCTCTGTGTAGCTTTACGCCTTTCCTGGAACTTGCTTTGGAGACCAGGTTGGCCTTGAACTCACAGAGATCCACCTGCCTCTGCCTCCCGAGTGCTGGAATTAAAGGCGTGGGCCACCACTGCCCAGCTAAAAGAATATTTTAAAAATTTATTTGTATGTGTGTGTGCCTGCCTGTGTGTATGCACATGTGTATGTGTATGTGCCTGTGTGTATGCACATGTGTAAGTGTGTGTGCCTGCCTGTGTGTATGCACATGTGTATATGTGTGCCTGCTTGTGTGTATGCATATGTGTATGTGTGTGTGTGTGCCTGCCTGTGTATATGCACATGTGTATATGTGTGCCTGCTTGTGTGTATGCATATGTGTATGTGTGTGTGCCTGCCTGTGTGTATGCACATGTGTATGTGTGTGTGCCTGTGTGTATGCACATGTGTATGTGCCTGTGTGTATGCACATGTGTAGTGTGTGTGCCTGCCTGTGTGTATGCACATGTGTATATGTGTGCCTGCTTGTGTGTATGCATATGTGTATGTGTGTGTGTGCCTGCCTGTGTATATGCACATGTGTATATGTGTGCCTGCTTGTGTGTATGCATATGTGTATGTGTGTGTGCCTGCCTGTGTGTATGCATATGTGTATGTGTGTGTGCCTGTCTGTGTGTATGCACATGTGTATGTGTGTGTGTGCCTGCCTGTGTGTATGCACATGTGTGTGTGTGCCTGCCTGTGTGTATGCACATGTGTATATGTGTGCCTGCTTGTGTGTATGCATATGTGTATGTGTGTGTGTGCCTGCCTGTGTGTATGCACACACGCATTCGTGTGCTGTCAGAAGCCAGAAGAGGGCGTTGAATCCTCTAGAGCTGCAGTTACAAGTGGGTGTGAGCTGCCCAATGATGGAACCACACTCGAGTCTCTAGAAGAGCAGTGAACACACTGCTGAGCCCTCTCTTCAGCTTGGAGAGATTTTTTAAGACTGAAGTAGACACATGAAATTACTTTGATGGCGGCAGTAGATAATCAGTTTTATTTGCCCCCTTTTCACAATGGGCTTCCTTGATATCGTATTATCCGTTCCCACAATACTTTTCCCTACATCATAGAAATTTGAACTTTGGGAAATTCTCAATGAGACATAGACGCACACTTTAAAACTCCTTAAGATCTTCCACTCAATTGAGATTTGAGCACACTTTTTATACGGGAGTAAGTGAGATAATTAAGAGATTACTAGAAAGAGACGTGCATGAGAAAATGAATGGTTCCTCCTGTGTGATTAAATGCCGCAGCTGACACCCTTGATGAGCAGCCATTTGCTGGAAGTGTACTTCATCACCGAGAGTGGTGTCTCGATTGTAGTTGGTGAGCATGTTCCAACAAAGGAGAATGCAATGACACCCATCGCAGACAAGCACAGAATATTCGCTTGTGTCTGATGCAGGATTTATACTGATGGCTCCTGAAGTTTATGAGGCGACACATTTGCTTTAGTGATGCCCTGAGTGTGGAACATTCAGTGAGAATCTGAACCCAATCTCGGAGAAGCCGAACCTAAAAGTTTTTTCTGATTGCCGACTGGTCCAGTAATTACAACTATTGTTTTATTTACATTGGAGAAAATATTTTTTAAAACATGTCGAACAATGACTAATATCAAATAGACAGTCTGCCACGTCCAATAAAGATCATATAGTTTTCTGATTTGCACAGCCACCCAGACCTCTCGTATCTCTGGGACGGCAGAGTTAATGAGACCCCTGTGGTCAAGTAGTTTCAGACATCCCTCCGTGTCTCTAAGCTCCCATGTCTTGTCTCTGTACATTGTGTTTGTTGTGAGAGTCAGTGTTTTGTTTGGTGGAGGGAATACCATAGAAATTGATGGCCTTGACCCCCGGTGCCCAGGTCCCTCAGCCAGCCCTGCTGACCTACGCTAAACTTCAGTCTCTTTTAGCCTACAGCCCCCCAATGAGGCTTTTACTTTCAATTTTGTTATCAATGAATATATTTTCAAAAACACTTAAAAGTTTATTTGATTTTCCAAATAAAGACTGTACACATCTGGGGTATACAGCAAGATGATTTGATATTCATGTGTATTGTATAGAGATGATCACGGTCCAATTAATTAACACATTCATTGTCAACCCGGACTGCGCATCCATTTGCTAGAACGTGTTCAACTCACTTCCTTCTTAATGTACCAGCTCCTGGCACCAGCTTTGTACTCTGTATACTTGACTTCTTGGGATTCCATATATAAATGAGATTTAAAAGAAAAACAAACAAGTCTTCATAAAGGCACCTTAAATAGGGAGCTGGTGAATTTTTGAGACATAGGAGTTTTGAGATGGTGCCTGCCCTCCTTCCTCCCAGGAATCCCCGGGCTTCCCAGACTGTGCCTCACATGAGATCTGGAGTAGGGGAGATGACATACTAACTTGGAAACACTCAGCTGCCAAGTGCCTCTGCTGTAGCCTTAAAATAGCTCAGACTGGGAAAGGAAGGTGGAGCTGGAAGCAACTGTGCCCTCTACACAGCCTGCTGGGAGAGGGAGGAAATCTAACTCCCTCACCCTCTGACTGCTGGGGGGCCAGACCCGAGGGTTGGCCACGGATACACCTGAAGGTTACTGTTTCTTCTCTCTCTCTACTTTTTAGTAAAATCCTATTTTTTTTTTTATCTGTAGGAATGGCAGACGTTTTTGTTTGGGGGGTGGTGGATAACGATGTGTTTTGGAGACTGGATGTGGTCACAATACCTGATTAACCTTTAAAACAAAAATCCATAGGTCTTCCTGAAAGGCAGATAGCTAGATCCAGCTGAGTTTTAGCAATGCCTCCCAAGCACCTCAGAGAAAGCTCTTTCAAGCTGTGCCTGCAGGTGCCAGTAAAGGGAGCTGGGTCATAGGCCAGCTGAGAGCAAATACTGAGCGTCCTGAGTCTTTCTTCGGGTCCTTTCACACAAAGGACAAGACAGTGATGTGGGCAATGGAGTGAAAGGAAGATATTCCTCAGTGGGGGGAGGTAGCTCAATAGCAAAAAAAAAAAAAAGAACTTTTTTTCCCCTGTGTGTTTTCCACAGGGTTTCTTTCAATTCCTTAGAAGAAATGTAGGGCACACAACTTCCTTACAGAATGCCTCCTGATCCTGACATTCAACATCTCCAGGGGGATACTAACGTTGTTGCTGATGCTGATACACAAAATGTCCCCTCATTCTGTATCAGTGAATACCTAAGTCCTTAGTAGTTGCCTGGCCCCAAGGGAGACACCAAAGCCAGAGGACCCATCCATGTTGTCAGGGACCTTTAAACAACAGATGGACGCTAAAAGACCGCTCCAACCACCCCCAAGGCTAGGTCATAGCTGAGCCATTTTCAGACTGCCATGTTCCTCCCATGTCATGACGTTTGCTGATAATTAGGGACATGGTGTTTTCCCTTCTCCCTCCCTTAAGGGGGTCAGTATCTTGGAGAATGACTGCCAGAATGCACACTTGGCCGTATCCATCCCCCATGGCTACCTGCGGGCTTAGGGCCGGGCTCACCGGGAAGCTTCTCCTGCACTGGTTCTGGTTTGTTTTTGTTTTTGAGAATGCACGAACAGTTCTACAACTAACTAAATA
The DNA here is from genome assembly GCF_004664715.2 of Peromyscus leucopus. NCBI lineage: Eukaryota > Metazoa > Chordata > Mammalia > Rodentia > Cricetidae > Peromyscus > Peromyscus leucopus. The sequence goes on from NC_051079.1 coordinate 55,738,887, forward strand.
CAAATTTAGAAAGAAAGAAAGAAAAAAAAAAAAAGAAAGAAAGAAAGAAAGAAAGAAAGAAAGAAAAAAAAAAAGCCCGTGTGTGAGCTGGTCAGCCAAGGCAGATAAAGGAGGGCGAAGCCCAGGCAGCCTTTCCCCAGCTCCTGCTCCCCAGTGTCACCCCTTCCTCCTGATTTGGGGGGAAGTGTTTTTCCCTTCATTTCAGTGACAGCCATCCAGCCACCCGCCTTGTCAACGTTCTTCTGGATTGTAGGGGCCATTGAAGTTGGGTGCGTTTTATTCCTTGGGTTAGATGTAACTTGGGCTTTATCTTTCCTGCCTCTTGCATATACTGCCCTTCCAAAGGAAACCAAACAGAAACAGAAGAAGACCCGTTAAAAGCGAGACTCTGAGCTGAGTGTGGTGACTCACCGCTGTAATTCCAGCGCTCGGGATCACCATGAGTTCAAGGCCAGCCCGAGTGCTACAGAGTGAGTGAGACCCTTTCTCAATAAAAAGGAAACACCCCCCCGCAATCCCACCATAACACCCCTAAAAGGGAAGCATAGGTGACAGGAACTTGTGAAAGTTGCCCATGCGTGTCAATGATACTTCCATTATGATTTGGGGATGTAGAATGCTTTTCCCAGCATGTCATGGCCTAAACAATAAAGCACTCACATCTCAGAGCAACAATGTAACGTGAAGCCATACCATCAAAGAAATAGATTAGGACTCCTCATATGACATAAACTGTTTCCCAGGTGGTTATATCTCTAAGGGGATTTGTAAAATAATAACGCATCGCGCACCTCATTGTCTGTAATAGAGAGGTCAAGGGACGTCTTAAGAATGGGGCTGAAGCCACAGCTGGGGAAACTGTCTTCCAGACAGCTCCGGGGACAGGCTTTTGTACTGTGAAGGGCCAAGCAGCAGAAAGGAACAGAGGCGTCCCCAAGCAAGCTGGGTCGGAGCCTGGCGGTACTGGTCTCAGAGGAGCCTGGGCAGACATCCAGGGTGCTGGGCAAAAGAGACGGCAGATTCTCAGCCAAGGGCTGCCACTCACCAGGGTGATGGGAAATAACAGCCTCTTAGAGGCAGGGTTGTGACATTGGCGTGAGCAGCAGCGCACAGCTGGACCGTGCTGGCGCCTGGTTGGGCCTGTGGAAGGGAGCCAGCCCAGCTGTACTGAAATGCTCATTCTTTATCCCTGTCCTCAAATCCTGCATCTCGACATGCAGATACACAAAAGGGATGGTACTATGGTTCGCGCGCGCGGTGAGCAGAACCTTTCCCAGCTGAGAGAGGGACAGTTTGCCTGTTTGTAGCCGAGTTCCGTGCCTACGGGTGATTTGTATTAGGAAGGAACTTGGATTGTTTTAGACTTGTGTTGCCCTTGAGACAGAGCTCCTGCTGAGTGAGCAGAGTCATGCATTCGCAATGGAGCTCTGATGGGTGTGAGTTTGTGTTAGAGGGAAGCATTCTATCAGAGTAGATTGAACACACGGCACTGAGCAGCATGGTGATGTTTCCTGCAGCCTTTAAGCCAAGCACTAAAAGCTACCCTCTGACGTGTTCCGTTGGTTGGATCATTTAGCACATCTGGGTTATGCTTTTTTTTTTTCTTTCTGGGACCTCCATAATTTTATTGTGGGGATACAGAAACACACTTTTGTGGCATCTCCCTCCACAAGTGTGGTACCTGACCCGAAGGGACACGTGTCTAAGACAGTGGCCGTTATATCCATTTGGTGAAGAATGTTGGCAGGGCTGAAGTGCTTCAGCCGGAGAGCTGCACTCAGAATCAAAGATGGCGGACGGAGAGAGCGCCAGGCGAGGTTCTTCACCTTCTTCCCTAGATACACTAGAGCAAAAATCAACCCTTATCTTCCTCCAGGAAACGAGCTTTTCCTATTTTCAGTAGAGTAAGTTGTGTGCCTTCCTTGCTTACCAGATATTAAATGAGTACAGGCACAATGAGAACCGCGCACGCCATGGTTTTATGACTTTGTACTGCTCTTGCCACGAGTCTCCTGTAGAAAGGAGAGGACCTAACGAATACTCAGTCAGAAACCGAGCTGGATGGAGCCTGACCCACACTCCACAGCCGAGGCAGGCCTCGCTCCCTTCATTGTTTTGGTCCGTCTTGGCTGGGAATGATCATTTCCAGATCACTATTTTTGGTGTAATGAGAACGTTGGAGGGACAGGGAGTCATTCTGCATGCTGCTAAGACGAAGGTATGGAAGAGGGCAGAGGGCGCATCTCGCGTGTTCTGAATCTGAAGGTGCCTTGATGGCCCGCCGACTCTGGTCAGACATGCTGGGAATAGAAGTGATGCTATCGTGGGGACTTACCGGCCTGAGAGCTGGTATCCGACATTGCTTAGCTCTAGGTTTGTGTACCCAGCTGCCAACACAATACAAGTGCCCAGAAACACTTTCAGCATCCATCATGCTAATAGTTCTAAGGAATTTGGATTTTTTTTCTCCCTGAAGACCTAACTGTTAAAATAAAAGCTCCTCAAACTGTTGACAGCTTTAAAACTCACATTCTCAGTGCTAAACTCTGAAGATTTGAGTCTGCCATACCAAGCAGAGTTTGCTTTGGCAACTTTTCTCTTTCTCCTTATTGTAGATGAACTTGTCCTGTTGGTAGCTATTCATTATAATTATTATGTAAAAACGAAGTTCTCGCTTTGAAATGTGTCTTAGGGTTTCTATTGCGGTGACCATGGCAACACTCTTATAAAGGAAAACATTTAACTGGAGCTGGCTTACGGTTCAGAGGTTTAGTCCATGATCATCATGATGGGAAACATGGCGGCACACAGGCAGATATGGTGCTGGAGAGGCAGCTGAGAGTTCCACTTCTTGATCTGCAGGCAGCAGAAGCAACTATGTCCCACACTGCATATCCTGAGCATATCAGACCTCAAAGCCCGCCCCCACAGTGACCTACTTCCTCCAACAAGGCCACACCTCCTACCAGTGCCACTTCCTGTGGGCCAAGCATTCAAACCCACGAGTTTCAGGGACCATATCTCTTCAAACCACCACAAAGTGGAAATGTCATTTTACAAAAAATATTGGAATTTTTTTCATTTTTAAAAAACTAGAACAAAACAATGATAAATTCTGCTTTCTTATGCTCTAGCTTGAAAATATCTTGGCTTGTTAAAAATAATGGGGTTATCTAGCCCTGTGGAGTTGCTGTTGGGTTGGGTACAGCTGTTAGCAATTGTGAGTCACAAACATCTGAGCCTAGTTCCTTCAAGCCAGGAGCATCCTCTCACATCAAAGGCTGGGGAAGGCAGTGTGGACTGGCAGAGTAACTCTACTCAGTTCTTAGAGACACAGGATCTTATTCTTTGTCTCAATCCACCTAGCACTAGGCATCCAAACTTGAAGTTCCTTCACGGTCCAGAATGACTCACTGGCAGTCTACCCATAACACATCTACATTGTAAGCTGGACCCTAGAGGAAGAAGAGAAGTCTGAAATGACAGACCTTTACTTTTTTAAAGGACTTTTATTAGAAGTCTAATAAAACATGTCTGTTACTATCTCAAGGCCAGAGCCTAGCCATATTGCCATGGCTACCTACAAGAGAGGCCATACAATGTTCATTCTTGATAAGGTGGGATGGAGGTTGCAGTTAAAACCAATGATGTTTCTACCACATCAAAACATGTCTTCTTAAGTATGATTTTAGGTCCATGTTTTCTAATAGCATCTATTTGGAGAGAACTGGGTCTAGGCTTGGTATCTAATGCCTTTTACCTTAGTCAACTTGTTTAAATTTACATCTTACTTCACCTCATCCATCCAGTAAGTGTAGCCAGACTGGTCCGCATCACTGTCCTGAGGACATATGGAGAGGCTGCTGTGCCCTGCACATGTCTAATGCTGTCCAACAGTTGATTCACTGTACATTCCCCTCAGTGCGGTTCTGGTTGTGGGCACTTAGTGATACAAACATTATATGAATTAGCTGATTTCAGAGCACCGATGGGAGCAGATAAAGAATTTGAAATAAAGATTTTAATAAGGTAAGAAGAGTTGTAGCAGCAATCTAATACTCTCTTAGATGCTCATCTTAGATGATGTCTTAATTTCTAGAAGTCTGACCCCCCACGTGACCGCCACCCTTGCCCTGCTCCTGTCCTTGGATCTTTGATTCACGCTGCTACTCAGTCATAACTCTGTGCTCCCCTAATTATCCTGTCTCCTTATAGGCCTAGGAGGTCAGACTCAGAGCTGAAGGAGTGGCTCAGTATCCAAGGGATATACCACTATCTGGACCCTTGTTTTTGTAAAAAAACAAAAAACAAAAAACAAAACAAAACAAAAAAAAAAACAAAAAAACTTTTTAGTTGCAAGATAGATTACTTATGAATGAACCAAACTAATTCATAAATGGAGATTGCTTATCTTCACCTGTTTGAAAAGGAATTTCTTCTGTGGGTTTTTGGTGGAAGAAAATAGTCTTTAAACAAAGTAGTACTAATGATTAGCATACTTTGGGTTCATTTACCTTTTGATATAAATGGATAATTACAGCAGCAACTCTGTGTGTGTGTGTGTGTGTGTGTGTGTGTGTGTGTGTGTGTGTGTGTGTGTATTTTGTATAAGGAAAGTAAGATGGTTTGTTTCTGTCTAGGCTTCTGAACTTAGGGAGTGCCCTGGGTAGAGAGTTAGGATCTTACTTTATGTGGTTTTCTTTTTATACTTTTGGAAGACTGATAGAAGATGACATTTTCATTTATTCAGCAAACTGAGCCTCATATCTTATATTGGACAACAATGACTTTCAGACATGAACACTGTGGCCCAGTCCTGCTGTGGGGCCCATCTCCTTAAAAATGCTTCTGTGTGCCTTTGTATGTCACGTTCTTGTCCCTGCCCTTGTTACATGGACTCCTGCCATGTGAGAGTTCTGACATCCTGGTCCATGCAGTCTGTGAGATCCAGGAAAGAGGTAGACTCCGTTGAGAAGAGGGTGGGCCATGCACCACCCAGGCTTACCAGGCACATTGGTTTCTTCACAAAAAGGCAGGCATGTGCTGCTCAGAAAGACCATGGTCTCAGGTCAAGTGCATCCTTAGTTACTTATAGGGTAGGCATGACAGTCACAGCGTAGACAGTTAAAGGGCATGTTATTGATTTTGTCGATAGACAATGAGCTCTTGGATAGAGCGATTTAACAAGCATCTCAGCCAGCATCTAGCAAGTTGCTGTGCCCAGGACTACCAGGGTGAACTGTTCCTGGGTACCACAGAGACCTACTGTGCAGGAGGTGGTGAATATGCCTTCCCTTCCACATCTTCTCCTAACGATGTACATCCCCATCCAAAGAAATGCAACATTTCTGTTTGCAAGCATGTAAGTGTGGTGCTTATGATCCCGGGAGCACAAAATTAGCCCTTTGCGATAAAAACATAAATAAAAACCAGTTCAAATGGGCAAGCTCCGTATAAAACATGGAAAGTTGGGCTTGTCTCATTCCTGTTTCTGCTGTCCCCGTCTGGGGCCCCTAGATAGAGGGGTAACTGGTCGGTCGCCGTTATCACAGATACCATTATCACTGGCCACCGAAGAAGACTTCTGAAAGCTGCTTAGAGGATTTTTTTGGGGGGAAGGGGATGCTAAAATTATTAATAAGCAATTAACCATTGCTAATGCTGACTATTAGATATTTGAGGTTGACTATCCAGACTAGGCCAGCAGTGGTGGGAAGGGCTAAAGGCTACATTACTTTCTGATGGCTTCCAGAGCAGAAGCCAGGCTATCTCTGTGGGAGCTTCTCAGCTGGCTGTGGTTAAGTGGTTGAATTTTCCCAGCACCCTTCCTTCTTGGTGGTGATCTGAACTGCAGACGACAGTCTTTGTAGCCTGGGCTTGGACTAGAACGAGACTCTGATTTAGTATAGAAGAAGACATTTGGGACTTCTTACTCATTTCTGTATTTGTATTAGAGTTAGAGGTCCTTCAGTCCCCATCTAGAGAACCCACAGATGTGTGATTGTGCTTCAACGCACACTGAATGAAAAACCCCTAAAGGGAAGCAGAAGTGAGAAGGAAGTCAGTGTGCTGAGAATGGTCTTATGATTCCAAACTCAAGCCTCTTGACAGCATTTCCAAATGCCTGAAGCTCACAATGGTTTAGTGATGCCAGGAGACCTCTACCAGTAGGAAGGTTGCTGGGTTGCTGGGCTCCCCTTTGACATAGATCCCTCACAGAGCGGGCAGCTTTCACCAAGGTCAGTGGTTGGAGCTGAGCTGAAAGACCCGCATCATCTTAATTCTAATAGCACGGGCATGAAGGGTGTCAAATACCCCAGACCAGACGTGCAGACCCCTATGAAGTTAGGGGTGTGAGTGGTCTCGGTGTGACTGCAGTTGCTACCTTGTGCACATTAGGAACTAGTAGACAGTGTGGTGTTCACCCAGGAGTGAATTGGTGCTCTGAAGGGTTTGCTCCACATTAATTCTCCTGCAAAGTTATTCTCAAACATTTTTAAAAAATAAATATTGGGAGTATTGGGAGCTAAAGTTAGACAAATACAGCAGGCAAAGCAAATACAATGTGCGAGCTAAGCTACCTCCCACATCCGTCATTAATGGAGACAATACCCCATAGACTTGCTTACAGGCCAATATTATGGCGGCATTTTCTCAATTGTGATTCCCTCTTCCTAGATACGTCTAGGTGTGTGTCACCCTGACAAAACAACAACAACAACAACAACAACAACCAGCAAAGGCTGGTATCTGCCAACAGTGTGGACTTGTGGGCTGATGGATGCCATGGGGTGTTTGCTTTGGAGTATTGGGGGATTTCATGAAGACACTGGAAGAAGCTGAATTTGTTGGCAACATCATAGAGGTTCAAACCTTGCACTCCTTCCAAATGCTCTGACCTCTTCTTTGAGCAGAGAGAAAACTGTAGAACAACCAGATCTGCAAAAGCATATCCCTTATCAAATTTAACAATGACTCTCCTACCATCCACTATTTTTGTCTGTCATTTGAGTTCTTTACATGCGTGGGGGGGGGGTGGAGGTCAAGTCTGGTTTTAAAAGAACGAGCTGGCTTGGCTACGGCCCTTTGAAAGTGCCGCCAGGGTGTCCTTTCTGCCCTGCTCCCACGTCTAACATGGGCACGTGGCATGCTGTGTACTGCATTGCTCTGTCACAGACTCCTAGGATTGGCTACCTGACGCTCTGGAGCCCTGGTAGGCAATGTGAGCTCGTCACACATCACTTCTCTCAGCCCCCAGAAGTGCCACAGCTTAGAGGGGAGGTCCCACTGTACACGGCATCCTCAGGACGGTCTTACAGATGACTATAAAGGCGTTGGTTTGTTTTGGTTGGTTTATTATAGATTTTTTTAGAGACAAAGAGCTTGCTTGTCTTGACTCAGGTTCTATAAGGCTTAGCCAGTAGCCACGAGGGAAATAAAGGAGAGCTTGAAACAGCATTTCTGATGGGAATATTTGTGTTGGAGACTCCTCCTTTTTGTTATCGCACAAAAGTATTTTAGAAGAACGCGGGGATCGGTCAGCCTTCTTCCCCTTCCTCCAGCCAAGTCATTGGTGATATTTACAAATGAAAAAGGGTAGAGGAACCCCTAGAAATATCAGGGAGAAATGGAAAGAGAGCATTATTATAAAGCAACTTTCTGGGAAGAATATTTTGTCTTCTAAAAGTTATCAAAAAGTGGGTCTCCCCCACACCCACCAGCTTGTCTAATTCACAGACCTTTGTTTAATGTTTGCCCATTTATGGTCTGCATTTTTGGATTTAAAACCTTTTGATTAGGATTTTAAACCGTTTTCAACCAGCTTCTGATGAGGACAGGTCAGTTCCATCAGGTCTTTACCCTCTTCTTAGCAGGATGTGGACTCTGCTTGCCTTTACCATCCTGCTGGCCTGGGGCACAGAACATCCTGACTGGTGGAGTGAGACGAGGGACCTGTGATGAGTTAAGTCACTCACGGGAGCAGAGGGGGGGTGTTGGTGACAGTGTGAGGCGTGTGGCGAACAGGAAGTGACATCAAGCACAGTGCTGTCACTAGGAAAGGTAGCCCCTTGGACGCAGTCAGCTTCAGGGAGCCGCTGGCTCAAAGCTGGAAAACTGAGCTGTGAAGGAAGACGGTACAATGGGAAACCGTTCCGTGCCTGTAAGACGGCCGCGCACGAGTCTCTGCATGTCCTTAACGTCGCATTTAAGTCTTAACGGGCTTGTAGACAAATGTCAAAAGGTGGATCTGTAACTTTAAAGGGCGTTTTGAACAGTGCCATAACTATGAAGTAATTACTTATTTGAGCCCTGGATAATATACTTTTTATGCATCTCTCTGTAATTCTTTGTTATTGGGTTGTAAGCCTGATCAAAGGGAGTTTAGATGTAATGCAAAGTCTAATCTTTGCGTAGTACTTAAAAGTTGCTTTTTGAACTGTTACTCAAGTGAGGTTAGTCTTAACAAAACCAAACCAAAAACAATACAGCGAGGGCTCTAGTATAGCTCAGTGGTGGAGAGCTTGCCTGGTATACACAAGGCCCTGGGTTCAGCCCGAGGGCCACAAAAACAAACAAACAAACAGACAAAAATCCCAGCCAAGTACATTGATTTTCATGGAAAGGAATTCTTAGCAATTTAAAAAAGTATTATTGAGTCTCTTGCCCAGACCCATAACAAGCGAAGTTCTCAATGCTAAACTTATCCATATCATTGTTGTTTTTTTTGTTTTTTTTTGCTCTGTGGTATATTTTAAAAATGTTTACATGATATTAATTTTGTATTTCTCCAAATGGCAGATCATGCAGTTTAAAGCAGCTATGATTGTAAATGCAGTTTACAATGGGGAAGTAAACTCTTGAGCATGCTGTCCATGTGAACTGAATGGAAAGAAATTTGATTCCTTTGGGAAATGAGACTAACACCTCAATCGTGGTATAATGGGCAAGGAAGCGGGGGAAGAATGTGTTTCCGCTGGTGGTTGAGGTCTGAGATAACTGAGTCTAGATTCTTAGTGTTACAGTCCAGAGACTCAGAAGGTCTGTGTTAGAATAAGTTTAAGGGTCCCAAGAAACACCTGAAATGCTGTTTTGACAAGAACTGGCATAATGGAGGCCAGTGTTTTTTAATGTGCTGATGTCACAGAGGCAGGCAAGGTGGCTTATGACTCATGTGATTATAGTTAGGATTGTTCTTCAAGGCTACTCCATTTCCTAAGTGCGAGCAAAGTAAATGGAGATGTTTTTATTCGCCAAAACCTAAAGCATGGATTCCTTCTTGGTGATCATAAGGAGGAAAACCAAAGTAAAGAAGCAGGGAACTTTGATGTGCCTCATTTCAGCACAATGCGACTCCTCTCTAATGAATAAATGGAACCTTAATAAGGAAAATTACTCACCACTTTTTCAGTTGCAGATTGATTTGCGGCAGGCTAATTTAATACCATTTGCCTATTTGAGGCATGCCTCTCAGGAAAACAAAGTGGGTTTACCTGAGAAGACACCCTGAGTTTCTAGGTGGAAAAGCAGCAACAATGTACCACATTTTTTAATCATGAAATGGTATCTTGCTCTGGCCCCCCACACGGGCTGTTCTAGTGTTACCTCTAGGAGTGAGCTGTGGTGACTGGCTTTTTAAACCTGACTTCATATTTCCCACACCCAAATCAGGATTGGCATGGGGGTAAAGGAAGGGCAGTATATGCCTTCCTCCTTCTTTTTGGTGGGCTGAGAGGAAAGTGGGGGAAACTGATCACTGATTACCAGTGGTTCTTAACCTTTGAGAATCTAACGCAAGCCTAAGACTAACTTTGAAATGTGCAAGCATCCAAATCTTGGTTCAGAAGCCCATGCATGGCATCTCAGTTAAAAGCATCGGGGGTAGACTCACCAGGTGCCTTTGTTTCCCCTCAACAGCTGGTTGTATCATCTTTCTGAGATCACATACTTGAACACTTGGTTCCCAGTTGGTGGCACTGTCCGGGGACGTGCAGGGGAGGTGGCAGGGAAGTGTGGCCCTACTAGAGGACACGTGTCACTAGGAGCAGGTTTTAGAGTTTATAGCCTCATCCCTCTTGCAGTTCACTCTCTCTGCTTCCTGCTTGCATTTGAAGATGTGATCTGTCAGCTTCCTGCTCTGACTGTCTGCTGCCATGCTTTGACTCTCCCCCAGATAAACTCTTTTCTTCCTTAAAATGTCTTTGGTCGTGGTGTTTGACCACAGCAAGAGAAAAGTAACTAATGTATTCATGTATTAGACGATTCTCCAATTATCTTTGTTTGTTTGTTTGTTTTTCAAGATAGGGTTTCTCTTTGTGTTCTTGGCTGTTCTGGAACTTGATCTGTAGACTAGACTGGCCTAGAACTCACAGAGATCTGTCATATGACTTTTCATAGTCCTTCTTTTTGGGTCTCCTTCCCCCTAACCCCTGATTTCCTTCATACTCCTGCTTCCCTCCCTGCCTGAGCCTTCCCATGCCTCATATTCCCATTCTCTACTTTTACTTTGTCTATAATCTAGTGTCCCCTTCCTTTAAATGTGTCCCTCTTGCCCCAGAGGTCCCCCTTTGACGTCCATTTGGATCCAGCTAATCCCACAAAAGATCTGAAGTTCAGATCTGCATATGGAAGGGAACACGTGATGGTTGTTTTTCTGGGACTGAATTACCTAATTCAGTGTAGTTTTTTTTTTTTTCCAGTTCTGTCCATTTACTTGAATTTTTCGTTATTTCATTTGTCTTTACAGTTAAGTAGTACTCCATTGTGTGTATGTACCACACTCTGAGTATTTACTCAGCTGTGGATGGGCATCTAGGTTGGTATAATAGGGTATATAGTCCTTTGGGTGTATGTCCAGGAGTGGTATCGCTGTTGTCATACATCAGTTTCGTTTCCATGTTTTAAGAAACTTCTAGGCTGATTTCCAGAGTGGCTGCACTAGTTTACGCCCCAGAGTATAGGGCTTCCCTTCTGTCACATCCGCAGCAGCCTTTGTTGACATTTGTATTCTTGATGGTGGCCGTTCCAACCAGGGTGAGATGGAATCTTAATGTAGTTTATATCTGTGGTTCCCTCCTCTGCAGGTAATTGTATTTGCATTTCTTCTTCTGAAATAATTCTGTGCAGTTCCACAGGCAGTTTGTAAATTGGGTTGTTTATTTTTTTTAATGTTTGTTGGGGGAGCTTGGTGTATAGTCTACACACCGATACACATCCAGATGGAGAGTTGGCAGAGGTCTCCTTCCGTTCTGTGTGCTGCCTCATCCCCTCACAGTGTCCCGTGCTGCACAGGAGCATCTTAGTCCATGAGACCCCACCTGTCACCCATTCTTATTTAGAATTGTATTTAGGGTGTCCTCACCTGGGCCTATAAGCTGAAGCGCACTCTCTACTTTGTTCTCTAGCAATTTCAGGGTATTGGGTCATATGTTGAGGTCCACGATCCTTTCAGAGTGGAGTTTTGTGCAAGGTGAGAAAGAGGGAACAAGTTCTATTTTCTGAATGCTGAAATCTGCTTTCCTCAACACTGTTTAAAATGATATCTTTTCCTCCAATGTGTATTTTTAGAAACATTGTAACTATTTTTAGACATAGGTAACTTCAGTTGTGTAGGCATATATTTGAATCTCTCTCTCTCTCTCTCTCTCTCTCTCCCTCTCTCCTCTCTCTCTCTCTCCCTCTCTCCCTCCCCCCCCCTCTCTCTCTCTCTCTCTCTCTCTCTCTCTCTCTCTCCACAGTTTCTCTGTGTAACAGTCCTGGCTGTCCTGGAACTCACTTTGTAGATTAAGCTGACCTCAGACTCACAGAGATCCACTTGCCTGTGCCTTCCAAGTGCTGGGATTAAAGGCAGGCACCACCACTGGCCAGCTTGAATCACCTCTATTATAATCATCTATTGTTCTGTTCTTGTGCCTGGACCATGCTGTTTTTATTACTGTAGCTCTGTAGTATAATTTGAAATCAGATATGATGATACTTCCTGCATTATTCTTTTTGTTCTGGACTGCTTTGGCTATTGTTGGGTTTTTGTGCCCTGTATAAGATTGTGGATTGTTTTCTCCCCTGAAGAATGGTGTTGGGGTTTCATTGAAGCTGTATGTTGTTTGGCGTAGGATGGCCATTTTCATAGGATTAATTCCTCCAACCCATGAATGTAAGATATCTTTCTGTCTTCTAAAGTCCTCTGCAATTTCTTTCTTCAATGTCTTAAATATTCATTGTACAGGACTTACTTTTCTTGGTAAGGTTTATTCACAAGTCTATTTTGTGTCAAATGGCTATTGTGAGTGAGATTGTTTCCCTGATTGTTTTTAGCATATTAGTCATTAGTATATAGAAGGCTACTGATCTTTGTGTGTTAATTTTACATCCTGACACTTTGCTGAATGCACTTATCAGCTCTAAGAGTTTTGGGTTTAATCTTTAGGGTCTTATGTATAGAATCACCATTTGTAAAAAAGGGATATGTTACTTATTTTTCTATTTGTATTCCCTTATTTCCTCTATTGCTTGCCACATTATTATTGCCTTGTGATGGGGTCTTTCACTGAACTGGAAACTCATTGTTTGGGAGAAGCTGTGTGGCCAGTGAGTGCTCTACATCCAACTATCCCCGTCCCCTAATCCTGAGGTTACAAGCATGCACAGCCATGCTTGGCTATTTACATGGGTGCTGGGGATTCAAACTTGAGTCTTCTCGCTTGCAAAATCAGCACCTGTACCCACTGAACCAGCTCTCCAACTCTGCACTGCATTTTGAATACTGAGAATCTAGTTAATAATACTAGAAAGCATCAAACTGGAAGCCCAAAGTTTTGTTTATTTTTTTAATTCCAAAGACAAAGAAAATAATTTGGTCCCCAGTGCTTTTGGAAGAACACACTACTACCACCACTTTCAACTGAGAAACTGACTAGTTTTGTTTTGTTTGTTTGTTTGCTTTTGAGACAGATACATATGTCTATGTAGCTGAGGCTGGCCTGAAACTGGTTGTGTAGCTGAGGCTATCCTTGAGCTCGTGGTCATCTTCCTAAGTACTGGGGTTACAGGCATGCGCCATTATAACTCAATGTGAAGTTAACATTTCAGATAATTTTTATTTGCACCAAGATAAGTCCTTACAGAGTTAGAAGCTAGGTCCTCTGACTGTGTGGTTTGTATTAGTTCCTTCGCCTCACAATCGGTTGTTGGGTACTTCATACCTGCTCGGCACTGCATGAGATGCTGGGAATGCAACACTGACCACAGAAGCTCTTGAGAAAACATCCTGTGAGGCAGGCACAGTATCATGGTTGTCTGGCTTTGCCTTTAGCCTTTGCAACTGCTCAGTTCTACAGCTCTGGTATGTGGCAGGATCAGGGAACACCATGTGCTCACAGCTCAGTTCTTGCTCCCTCCAACTGTGATATTTGAACTGTGGCCCTTTCCGATTAGTAGGTAAATATCAGTTTGTGTCTCAAGTCCTTTGTCTCCAGCAGTCGCAGGAACTCATCTGTCCTGATCCCCTCAGCCACTCTCTGTGCAGTGGTTAGGTGGAGGTGTGCCTTCAGAATTCATCTTTCTTCTTCACACCCATTCCTCACTAATGCCAGACAAATAATTATACCCTACAACTTCTTTTAATTGTGTTTAAACATAGGGTAAATTTAAAGTCAGAGTATGTCATGGTGAAGAAAGTTAAGTTGTGCGGAAATAACCCTGCGGTGAGTCCTTTAGGATCTGTCTGTCGATTCACTCTGGGTCCAGAATAAATCCTAAATATTTGTCTTGACCCCTCAGAGCTTCCTGCCCCAATGCAGTGATTAACTTCTGTTGTGAACTGTGTTTTGTCCAGGCTTTAGGCTCTGTGCTGGGCCGAGCAGGACAAAAAGAGGCTGTCCTTATCCGTTGTTTCCACTGCTTGGTAAAATACCAGATAATGAGGAGAGAGCTCGTTTCCTATCAGAACTGACAAATACGGCAACCTTGCGGCTAAAAGCAAATGCAGATGAGGCCTCTTCCCTGCCTGGGATACGACTGAGCCTCATGCTTGTCTGACCCCGTTACCCATGGTCAAATGCACCCGATATGGTTTCCATAGCATCCAGACAGCCTGAGTACCTAGTGTCTACCTGTCTAGTCAACACATCAGCTTTGCTGGAGGGAGAGAGCAGGAGTTTGTCACTGGAGTTCATTTCGTTTCAGGAAGAAATCTGTGGCCAGCTCTCTCTAGTCCGATGTGAATACTGGAAACCCCTAAGCTATTTTTGGTGGTAACAGCTTGTTCTGAATTTTTTGTTGTGTTGTTCTGAGTTGATTTCATGAGCCTTGTTGTTGTTGTTTTTTTTTTAAGAGGTCTTTTAAGAGCCTTTAATATTGAGGACCACGAAGAAGATTATGCCCTACCAGGAGGATTACTAGCCTGCCCCAGGTGAAGGATGTCCACACTCACTAATGCACCAATGGGAAAGAGTTATTTGATGATTAGTGATTTGGGCAATGTAACTTCTGCCCCAGATTTGATTAAGCCTCCATCCAGACTTCCTCTTCCAGGAGATTATCTTTTAGCACACATTTGGTTCCCCTCCCCCTTTAAAGCCCATTAGGAAAATTAAAGCGTTTAATTATAGTGATGACTTTTACTGATGCAGACAACTGCTTTCCCAGATTTTCTCCAAATGTAAGCACACTTGCTCCGTCAAGCAAAATATCTGTTACTTAACACAGACTGGTGTGGAGTTATATGGAAATCATGTTATACACAGACACATTGTAGAATATTAAGCCTGTTTTAGCAGAGGAAAAAAAAAATCTCATCCATCAAGTCGGGGAAACAAATCAAATAGGAAAACTGAAACATTGTTAATTATGAACTTTTTCTTAAGTGGTCCTGGCTGTTAAACAAGCAGGTCTCCCCAACTTCTTTCCTTAAAGAAAAAGACCAGACATATTTCTTAATGCATAAGTTACGTAATGCCAAACAGCGGTTGGGCTGATTGAATTAAAGCTGTGTGCGGTAAGCTCCTCAAGGTTCTAATTTCTTCCATTTAGAAGGTGAACCTATACCTAGGGAAACTTAGACGCTGAGAAGGACTCCGAGTCTGAGCTATGATAGTTGACCTTTCTTCTTCTAATCAACTAAGTTATAGTATGATAGGGACTGTCTTATTTTAAGGAAAGCCTCAGAATTTTGAGACTTGTGCACACACATCTATATGCACAAAGAATGGAATATTCAAGTATCTGACTTTTAGACATTCATATCAAAATGATCTGGATGCCTTAAAAATTATGTTAGATCTAGAACTGGGTGTGTTGATACATACCTTTAATACTATTACTCAAGAGGCAGAGACAGACACCTCTTTGAGTTGGAGGACAGCCTGGTCTACATACTGAGCTCTAGGCCAGCCAGGGCTACGTAGCAAGATGCTATCTGAAAAAAAACAAAAAAAAAAATTATGGTAGATCTACAAGTGTATATGTCCTTGTATCATTATAGTGTATCTCCAGATAAATAAAATACAAAGAAATTTCAACACCAGAGCCATGCAAAATCTGGAAGAAAGCAAATAGTTTAGGGAGCTGGCAAAATAAAACCTTTAGGTATGTGTGTATTCGTTTTCTTTTGGAATATTTCCACTATTGAAACACTACTACTCCTTAGGTCAACAGTGGTCAAATTCTTTAAAAATTACACACACACACACACACACACACACACACACACACACACACAGGTTTTTCAAGACAGAGTTTCTCCATGTAGTTTTGGTACCTGTCCTGGAACTCATTCTGTAGACCAGGCTGGCCTCGAACTCACAGAGATCAGCCTGGCTCTGCCTCCTGAGTGCTGGGATTAAAGGCGCATGCCACCACTACCACCACCACCCAGCTTGTATTTTGATCAGATGCATCCCCATTCCTCTCTCCTTCCCATTACTCCCCCTTCCTTTGATGTCTTTGATTTTCAATAACTCAGTGCATTTAGTTAGGGTCACATGCATGGGTGGCTGTGGGATTATTTACTGAATCACGGGCAACTACTCCCATGGCTAAACCACTGCAGAAAAATAACTCCCCGCTCACAGAGCAGCCAGTGACAAGCAAGAACTGCTCGGCTGTGGTGGGGCATCAGGTACCCCTCCCCAGTGCATGTCAGGATATGACAGCTCAGTTTTGTGCAGGTCTTACGCCGGTAACCACAGCTACTGTGAGCTCATGAGTGCATCGGCCATGCTATGTCCAGAGGACAGCACTTCACAGTGCTCCTTTATTGGTGAAATTATTAAGGCCGCTCCACATAGTTAAAAGGGAGGTTTATTTTGTGGGGTAACTCACAAGTGAAGGGATAGGCAACAGGGTCTGGGAAAGGTGTGGTGCAGTCTGGCGGTGTTCTCTGGAGAACTCTGCTTGGTCTACCTCCAGCGTCCAGGGTCCAGGAACCAAGAGAGCAGCCCATCCAGATCTCGGGTCTTCAGGGTCCTCTCTTGGCCCCATCTTGTAGGCGTGACAGTTACAGAAGCCTCGATGGGGGTTGGAACTTCCAGGTCAAAGCTGGAATGGCTACCCACTACACTCCTTCTCATCACCCAGCTTGTCTCTCCTTCTGTCCCCTCTTCTACGGTGTCCCCTGAATGCTGGTGGGGAGAGGTATAGATGGCCCTTTTAGAGCTGAGCACTCCACGGTCACTTAGTCTTGACCCTTTAACCAGTAATAAGTGTCTGCATTAACTGCTTCCTGTGGCAAAAGGAAATTCATCAAGGCTGAGAGTTGCACTCTGTTTATGGATATAAACATAGACATTTCTAAGGCAGTTAGACATCATGCCCACTTAGCATAACAGCAGTCATGGGTTCCTTCCTGTAGCCAGTGGGCCTCCTCAGCCAGTGCTTTTGACCAGCTTCATAGAACCAGCTGTGAATTCCTTCCTGTGGAATGGGCCTCAAATCCGATCAGAAAGTAGCTGGCTACCCCCATAACAGGCCACCACTGTTAGCAGTGGGCACATCTCACTTGACAAGTCAACATTATACCATACAGGGTTCCCAGCTGAGTGAGATCTTGATGACGCTTCGGCTCCAGTGGCCACTGTGCTGCTCAAATCCTAGTGTCAATCAGAGTGTCCCCAGACTCTTAAATGCTGGGCACCCTGGCCCATTGCTAGAGTTTCTGTCACCTGAAAATTGTCGTCGTCATCGTTAGCAGGTAATTTTTCTGAGTGAAAAAACATCCTTTGAGAACTCCTAACCATGGCATCATGTTCTAGAATTCTGTTGGGTATTAGTCGGTCTTTCTCTTGCTTTGCAAATGCTCACTGAACTTGTACCAGTGTTAGGAACTTTGCTATATTGAAGCCATGTGCTGGCCTTTACTGAGAGTCACCTGTGTGGTATCCTTTCCAGAAAGAGGCACATATACCTTCAGCCCGCCCATGGGTCAGTGAGCCAAGGACCTGCTAATCCCCAGGCCTGTGTCTGGTTTCAGGGGGTGATATGGCTGCAGGTTCTGAGGGTTCAATAGTTCCAGTTACATCTTTTTCTTAAAGACCCCTGTCACCTCTTCAGAAGTTGTTTGATGGTAGGCTTTGCATGTAACTTCTCAGCTAGATCTATGGCTCTTTGAGCTACTGGTGGGACCAATGCCCAGGTGAGCTAAACTGATAGATAGATAGATAGATAGATAGATAGATAGATAGATAGATAGAATAAATAAAGATAATAAAAAAATAAAATAAAAAGATACATAATAAATAGATAGATAGATAGATAGATGAAAACATAAATAACAGATACATATATAAATGATAGATAAACATAAATAACAGATACATAGATAGATGATAGATAGATAGATAGATAGATAGATAGATAGATAGATAGATAGGCAGCAGACAGATAGATACTAAAGAAAGACAGAGTCAGTCCTGCTTGAGATAAAATCCCAAACATTTACACTAGAGTGGTAGCCTTTTGTGTGGGAGAAAGTGCCCTGGCTTCTCTCATCCCTAGAAAGAACTTCCTTCTCTTCTTTCTGAACAATTTAATTTTGAACTTCTTTGCTTTGAATGAATCAGTTAGAGTAGTATATTTTACACAAGGATTTCATAAGTAAAATAATTTTAGAGGCAGAAATGAATCTATTAATTTCAGTGTCTGTAACTGAGTTTTATCCTCTCTTTTAGTAAATATTAAAAATAAATATGTGGGTGGGCTTCAGTAAGGAATATATTTTCAAATATATCATCAAAGTGATGCATTATGTTTCATTTTTCAGTTTTCTGCCTTTCCCTTCCTTGCCTTTTAAATGTGCAACTATCTGATCTCTTATACCCACCCCATCTCTGTTTCTTAAAAATCTTCATTTTTAAAATCCACAGCCTCTGTTAGAAGTGACTTACCTAGTAATAGTTCTCCACGACACAGTGCTTTTTCTCTCAATCTGTTGGCTGTTTTCCCTCTCCCGTTTCACAGAGCCAGGGGACCAGCCTGACCCTGGACTTGGAGTTTTAGAAGGGAAAAGAGAGAACTTCCTCACGTCCAGAGTTCACTTTCCATAAGCTGAAACAGCACATGATAATTGATCAATATAATGTATGTTATACCATCATGTTTCGTCGCTGTAATTATCATTTCCTTTAGTTCTTTGAGCATAATGATGATGGGTACTATCAAGTCTTTCTGTTCAAGCCCCGCATTTAGAAAGCATCAATTGTTTCCATTGTCTGCTTTATTTCTTGTTTATAGGTCGTACTTGCTTCTCTCTTTCTTTGCCTCTGCCTCCCATCCTGTTTCTGAGACATGAAGTTCTGGCTAGTTTCGAACTCATGAGCCTCTTCCCTCAGCCTTCCAAATGCTGTGATTATTGGCATGTGCCTCTCTGCCAAGTGTTGTTTCACTTATTTTGTTGAGAACTAGCTATGGACATTTTTTGATGATAGACTCTATTAACTGTCAACTCCAACCTCCAGCCCTGAACCTGTTGTTGTCTTGTTTACTTAATGACTTGGCTGGGCTGCTTTATTCAACTCTACCTTGTGGTCTAACACCTCTCATGTTCCTCTCCAGAGGGCATAGTCTTGGGCAAGACAGTCACAAGAGACCACAGCAGTTTTAGCAAGACTGTCGTCTTCCATATTTCTTTACCCCATTTTCCTATTACACTGTCTGCCTTGGTTGGTATTATTCTCAACTGATAATTTCCCACTAATTGTTAGCTGATGGCTTTGTTTTTCAGTCTGCGTGCCCATAAATTGTCCAGTCTGCTCCAGTTAAATTCAAGCCCCTTTTGCAGAGGCAATTTTGTGATAGCCTTTGAGGTGTGGTCTGACTTCTGAAGAACTTTCCTTAATTCTTGTTTTCATTCTGGGTAAAATCTGCTAGGTACAGGGCAGCTCATGCCAGCTACGGTTCTTCTTCTCAGTCACTTCACTTACTACTGAAGTTTCTATTTTTTAAATCCTCTTCATGCTTGAGTTTCTCCTTAGTCTCTTCTAAATAATTGTTTCTTAGAGAGGCCATGCAGCCCTCTCTCATGTGGTCTGACTACACTCCAGACTAGATCTTTCCAGTCACACTGCTCCAGAGGTGCGACAGGAATATTGGATCGCTCCTCTAAGAGTAGACCCCCCACCCTGGCCCTGCTTCAGGAGGTAGAGACCAGCCAGAGACAGTAGCTTCTGTTGTTTGAGTTTGTTCTTCCTAACATGGGACTTCCGCCAGATGGGCGCACTTGGGGCTCTGGTGTTCTCAGCCTGCTCTGCTTGGTGAAGACCTTCCTAAGAGTGGGAAGAGGAAGAAGAGGGCACAGAGGAAGGACTCTTGACAACTCACTGGCTACTTAACCTCTGTGTCAAAGGCCAGCTGATGCCTGGCCTCACATGGAGGTATCAACCTCAACAACCTGGGGGCGTGAGGGCAGTGCAGGACCGGTTTGTGTCCATAGTCATCGGGAGTGACTCGATCCTGCTGCCATTGGGAACAGGCACGGCTCGTGTGCCATGGGGTCCCACCAGCCTTGTGAAAATGTAGTAGATTTATTTATTTAGTGAGTATTTATTAATCTGCTGAATCACTTAGACAAATTTCAGAGACTTTAAAAGGTTTCTTTCTTAAAATTTTTACCAAGTGTCCTTGTTTTCCTGGGGAGTAGGTCCATGGAGCTCTTCAGGCTTTTCTTCTGTAAGTGAATTTGCCGATTTTTTATGTTCAGTTTTCAACACTGTATAATATATTTGGACAAATTATATTTTCCTTACAAAGTTGAAGTAAATATCTCTAAATTGGCAAAATAAATTTTTAGTATTTTATAAATAATATTAGAGGTTGCACTGAAATATAATTTTTAACAATGTACTTACCCAAAGAAATGGCTTTCTTTGAAAACTTTAGCATACCAAGGCTCTGACTCCATGGATGTTGTAAAAAACTTAAAAAACAAGCCCAAACTGCAGGTTCATAGAAGGGCCTGACACACTGCAAGCACCCAGAAGGCCTTTGTCAGGTGGTGGGGCCCTGAAAGGGGAGAACAGGCCTTCACGTCCAAAGAGGAGCTTCACCGGGAGAGATAGACTCAGTTTCTAGAACATTGGGACAGATCTATATCGTATCGTAGATAGCGGTAATGGAGTTTTGATGGGGGAGGGGGCATCCTTTCTGATGTAGACAACAGAGGGGGTTTCTGACTCTTAGGTTTTCAGGAGGGAATGAACAAGCTTCATGTCAGGCGGCCTAGCTTATATGCCAGGAGTCTGATCATGGAAGCAGGCACTAGGTGGGGACCGTAGTTCCGAACTACCTTAGTTCTGGGTAGGGGCAGGGGACTGGGCTTGCTTTTCCTCAAGGAGACCTGAGTCAAAGCAGGCACCTGTCTGTCAGTTCCTTGTCCTAGTCCGCAGACTGCAGGGACCGTGGCCTGATTTCTAAGAGGCAGAGAAGTGGTCTATCAATGGATATGTTTATTTAGAGAATAAATATTTTTAAAACGAGTTACATTCCATTAAAGAATTCTGTGTTGGGTCATTCTGACATCTGGACATTTAAAACATCTGGAGGGTGTGATCTGAGGGACCCAAGTGTTTAGAACACTGATTTTGTTCCAGCATTTAAATGAGAGGACATGTGAGCAGTCCCAAAGCTTGACTATCACTGGTAGTAAACAAGGCCCTAAAACCTGATTTCCTCAGTGTGGCCAGCAGAACAGCCACAAGGAGAAGCTGTAACTCTGACTTGTAAGTCATTTATCCGGAATCTGAAAGGTTCACCGTTTGCTTTTTTATCTGTTTGAGTAAGAATCGCCAAGAAAAGTATGTGTGACTGAACTACCCCTCCACAGCCACCTGTGACCAGGATTTCTGTCTCTAAGAACAGTCATGGAGAAACTAATTAGGAAGTTTCTCTATGAAGTATATTATAGAAAAAAAAAATTGTCAAAGCATTTCCATGTTTGCCCTTCTAAATTTTGTTGTTGTTGTTGTTGTTTTTAAAGAGTCTTATTTTATTTGTCAACCAAGATTAGGTGTATTTCTGGGAGAAACCCCCTTATGAAAATTCTGAACATTTTTATTATTGCTGCTCTGCTTGGCAGCATGTCATTTATTTCTTAATGTGAGTGTGGTTGAGAATAGCACCTTAAGGTCACTTGTAACTAACACAAGACCATACCCCGCCCTTTGCCACATAAGAGACACACATAGGTCTCCAATACGCATGAGTGCCTGCTCTGCCAGACAGCTTGGCTTGTGTTTACTTTTTATGACTGGATGTCATCATGAGGCCATGAAGGGGAGTAGTGTTTACACCCAGACTTTTCCTGTTTTTACATGCTGATCCATCAGCCATGGAGAAATATTAGACAAAGACGTCTGACATCATAGCGGTTTAAAAATTATCTTTGGTTTCAGTACTTCCCACTTCACTAAATGGGTGGACTTAAACGGTCGCTTAGGTACGTTGTTATTTTTGGTGTTGGAAGAGGTTCCAGTGAGCCCAAACTTAGAGTCAGAAAGAAAGGGAGGGATGGGTCGCAGATATAGTAAGTTATGAATGATGCCAAAGAAAGAGGGAGATTTTATTCTGGAAATTGATTCTTAATATTTTAACTTATTTTTATTTATTAATTTATTTACTATCAAGAGCATCTTCTGTGAAAGATGAAGACCATTGTTGTGGTTGGAATATGAAATATCCCCAGTAGGCTCCAGGGTTTGAACACTGGATCCCTGGCTGGTGGCACAACTTGGGAAGGTTTTGGAACCTTTAAGAGATAGTGCCTTACTAGGGGAAGTACATCACTGGAGGCGGGCTTTGAGGCTTCATAGCCTGGCCACACTTCTGTTTTCTCCTCTGCTTCCTTTGTGGGGGCTGAAATAGGATCCCTTGGCCCCTGACTGCCAGGCCAGCCTCATGCCCCTGCAGCCATACCTTCCCCGCCACAATGGACTGGATCTGCGCCGGAACCAGAAGCCAAAATCAAACCTTCCTCCCCTGAGTTCCTATTGGTCAGGGTCTTCCATCACAACAGAAAAGGAACTAAAATAACTATTTTTCTAAATAGTGGAGTTGATGACCCCTGCCCTTTCCAAGAGCCCTTGTCCTAGAGAAATAATTCATTCTGTGGTCCTTTTAAAAGATACTTCTAGATCAAAGCCCTTCTAGAAACTGGGTTTGGCTCAGGGGTCCTACTGGGACCCTCCATATTTATAATTATCTGATCCAGTGTTTAGTAACAGATGGTAGGGCCAGAGTCATGGCCACTCACAAGCTGTGTGACTTCAGCCAAGCTGCTTCACCTTTCTGTGACTTAGTTTGTTCATATTTAAGATTACTATATCTGGTATTCATTCAGTAGTACTTATAAGAATTAAATGGGCTAGTTACATGAGCTCAAGTAGTTCTGAGATGTTGGCTGGCCCTTTCTAAGTACTGTCTGGGTGTTAGCCGTGACTGATGTTATTTGGGCTACATGCCCCTCCTTTGTGCTTCTGCATGGCATGTCTGTTGCACATATTGACTCACAGTGCCTGTGGTTACAAGACCAAGCCAGACAAAATTCCAGCACGAATGAGGGAGGAGCCTTGTGACCCCACTCTCGGTGGTGAACATATTGGCAGTTGATAGTTGTTTGTGGAAGGAAAAGTCACTCTCCGTTCGGGGTGTGGCTACTGGTAGGTTGTCCATGCTCCAGTGAATGGCCCTAATGGTCCCAAGCCCATGTGCATATGGGCAGCACTAATTGGACTCAGAGGGATGAGTACGATGGGATGGACTGGCCCAGGGGCATTAGAAGGAGGTAATGGTGGCTGGATATTATCAAAATACAAGGTATAAATGTATGAAAAATTCCAGTAACAAATACAAACTGTTATTAATAAAGAAGAAGGAGGAGGAGGAGAAGAAGAAAAACCACAGAGGTCTGAAGAGATGGCTCAACAGTTAAGAGCAAGTGCTACTCCTCCAGAGGACCACAGTTCAATCCAGTCCAGTTCCCAGCACTCTTGTCTGGTAACTCAAAGCCATCTATAACTCCATTCCCAGGGGATCTAGTACCCCTTTGGGCCCCCATGGGTACATGTGCACATAACACACACACACACACACACACACACACACACACACACACACCATAGATGATAAAATTTTTTCTAAATCTGTGTATTAAAAGGAAAAATAAAGATATCACGTTTCAATGTGAGATTCTTCATTTGCAGTTCTCATTGACCCTGTAACACTGTCCACCCATGCTGGTTATCCCCAAACAGCATCAGCTGGTGGGAGAGCAGCCAGCACCTACCCTTAGCCCAGGAAGGCAGCCTTGTTGTTTACACCCATGTGCGCACAAACATTTGCACACTGGCTGCCGTTCTTTAAAATCATCGTGGAACAGTCAGCATAAAAAATGAGAGACTGGCCCAGTGGCAGCGGTGGCGCCTGCCTTTAATCCCAGCACTCAGGAGGCAGAGGTGGGCGGATCTCTGTGAGTTAGAGGCCAGCCTGGGCTACAGAGTGAGTTCCAGGACAGGCTCCAAAGCTACACAGAGAAACCCTGTCTCGAAAAAACAAAAAACAAAACAAACAAAAAGATGAGATACTGGGATTGTGTTCTCATTTCCTCTCTGTGCACAATTTCCCACCTGAGGGAACAGACAGATGTGTACAAATGACTCAACCTGTGATTAGAGTCGTTTTCTTAAAAAAAATTTAGTTGTTTAAACTCTGTGTGTGTGTGTGTGTCCCTCCATGCATGTGTAAGTGCAGAAGTCAGAGGAAAACTCTCCATACATGCCACTGTGTAGGATCCAGGAGTTAACTCAGGTTGTCAGGCCTGCATGTAAGCACCTCTACCCCCTGGGCCATCTCTTGGACCCCAGCCTAAGACCTTGTCAAAATGCAGGCTGAGATTCTAGATTTCGGATGGGTTTTAAGAGATGCTATTGATTCTTGGCCACACCCCGATTAGTGAATGCATTTCAGTCTCCCAAGCACCATTTGCGGGAAGTATTCTCAGTCTTATTTTACAGAGGAGAAAAACGGACCCAGCTCAAGCTCCCAAGGTTAGGCAAGCACTTACATTGTAGTGACACCTGAATTTAGCCATTCTTAAGTTTTTACTGTCTCTGTTTTCCACTGGGATTTGGAGAAGTAATTGCAGTTTTCAAGGGTGTATATCCCACTTACTTGGGGATGGCTTGGGTGTTATACAAATCTGGACAACCATAAACATAGAATAATTTTTTTCCCTTAGGAGAAAAATAATGCTGTGGTTGCACAGATGATACATAAGGTAAACTTTAGAATCTGTAATCTGTTATTACATGGAGTTCACTTCATATTAAGAGGTATCTTTTTTTTTTGGTTTTTTCGAGACAGGGTTTCTCTGTGTAGCTTTGCACCTTTCCTGGAACTCGCTTTGTAGACCAGGCTGGCCTTGAACTCACAGAGATCCACCTGCCTCTGCCTCCCAAGTGCTAGAATTAAAGTGGTATCTTAAAGCTATTTTCTTTCTTTTTTGTTTTGTTTTTTGTTTTTTGAGACAGGGTTTCTCTGTGTAGTTTTGGTGCCTGCCCTGGATCTCAGGCTCTGTAGACCAGGCTGGCCTTGAACTCACAGAGATCCGTCTGGCTCTGCCTCCAGAGTGCTGGGATTAAAGGTGCGTACCACCACCACCCAGCTTCTTAAAGCTATTTAATGTTGACTACTTAACAATCTTCTAGTCTGTCTTGTTGGCCCGCTGGCTTCATAGTCACACACATTTGCATTTATCACCATTTGTACCAACATAGAGCTAGTCAGACATAGATTCAGTCTCCAGATTTCTATATAAAGACATCTCTGTATTGCTTTTTTTTTTTTTTTGAGCACTAAGGATACATTAGTAAATTTTTCCATGCTACAGGCTAATACTCACAAATATCAAACTATTGCTGTGTTTTGAGTCTTTAGGGACATAGTATTTATATCCCCTTAAAGGCTTTATTCTGAACTTTTGAGCATAACAAACTCTTGCATTGTTTCAGTTTGTAAAGACCGAATTCCAAGGCATAACTTTTCTGTGGAAAAACCTATCTCAGAGCAAAATTTTACAGCATAGTTAAAAAAAAAAACAACAAAACCCAAAGAATAGGAATGGATGATGGACAGAGTCATTGATTCTTAATGGGACTGCAAGCGTTTGAAACACAAAATGGTCCTAAGAGCCTCATGGAAATGGATTTGTGAGTTGATATATTCCTTAATGTCCAAAATGGGCAATCAGGCCGAAAAAAAATCAAAGCAAATGCTCATCAATCTGCTGGTACTCTTCAGTTAGCTTCGGAAAGTTGTCCATTTGTGGGTGGACAATATTTGGTTTGCTGCTCACCAAGCAAAACGATGGGTCAATGCGAGGTTCCAAATCCACAGTCCATCTCCTACCCACCTCCACCAGCCATTTAATTTTGGACTAAGTAGTCACACCCTCTGAGTCTTGGATCCCTCATCAACCAACTGGGAAAAAGAAAACATGCTTTTCAGGGTTGGTGTAAAGATAAAAATTACTCTAGAACTTTCTAGAATGCGGCAGTAAAGTGTTACAGATTTTTATAAATGCTGGCTTTCCTTTGCATAGGTGTGAAAGGGTGTTTGTATCTCTTCAAATGATCTTTAACTGTGAGCATTTCTGTTTGGAGTAGAAGGAGAGGGCAGCTGTGGTAAAGGAGCCCATGGTGGAAAAATCTGAAGTTGGGCCAGGCTGCTTGCAAAAGGGGATTTTATAAACCAATCTTCCTGCATGGCAGAGTACCCTTTCCTGCCCTGGTCCAGCACTGAACAGTTCGGTTGTAGTGCTTTGACTACTAACACGCTGCCTCTTTTGGCCATCAGGGGACTCCCCCCGCCCCCCCCAGGCTTCCAGTTCCCTTAGTTTGTCTTATACAGATCACAGCTGAAAGCCAGTCCTCTGAAGAGGGTCAGTTCTTTAAGACACAGTGACCTATAGCTGGAACCTGAGACAAGTTCAGTGCCTCAGCCATGTAATAATTAATATAATAATTAATACTTAATATCTGCAGGATTATAGTCAGGGCCTCCTCCTGAGGGCTGCAAATGCTTTGCAAATGTTTGACAGCTGAATTAATTCACTGAAGACTTTTCTAGAGGAAGTTCTGGTGGTGTGGCTAGTGCTGCCTTGCCATGTCTACATGGATTGCTACCAAAAAGCCTTTTTGTAATGCCAGTGTGAGGTGACTCCACCTGGCATCATGTTCCAGGCCTCTGCTGTACCTAGGGAAGGCTCATAGATCTTTGAGACTTCTCTCTAAGTGTATTAGAAAACTGACATTTGTTTGTAAAGCCTTCCAGAGCACTTATTTTAGAGATGCCACTTTGTAGCTAGCGTTTTCCTGGTTCTGCCCTGGCCCACAGTCAGGACAAATCTCTCTCACCTGCCAGTCCCGCAGCTGCTCAGACCCAACCAAGTAAACACATAGAGACTTACATTACTTATAAACTGTATGGTCGTGTTAGGTTTCTTGCTAACTGTTCTTATATCTTAAATCAACCCATTTCTATTAATCTATAAGTTGCCACGTGGCTCGTGGCTTACCGGTATCTTAACATCTTCTCATGGCGGCGGCTGGCAGTGTCTCTCTGCCTCAGCCTTCCACTTCCCAGAATTCTCTTCTCTGCTTGTCCCGCCTATACTTCCTGCCTGGCTACTGGCCAATCAGCATTTTATTTATACAGAGCGATATCCACAGTACCACTTCAAGACCCAGCAGCAGGGCATGTGATTCCAATTGTTTTTTGCACTCCCACACTTTCGTCCTTTTTTGCCCGGCACACTAGTCTTTCCCGTGCCCCTCAACTTTGTGTACTGCCATTTGCTCTGAATTAAGGGAAAAGAAACATTGGCACTTCTCAGTTAAACAGCACCCATACAGTCTCACCAACCTGAGCTGAATGAGGGCAGTACCAACAGACCTGTCAAGTGGATAGGGGAAAGGTCAGGAGGCCTTGCCCCTACACAAAGGCCCCCAGGCAGCTATGGAATGCTGGGAGAGGAAGAACACTCCTCCCCAGGGAAGAGCACACCAGCTAGTTATCCAAATGGTCGGCCTGAAATCATACATACAAGCAGCGTTATATGGACTGAGCAAGTTGTATTTATGTATTTGGGAATAAATATGTATATACCTATGCTTATAAGTATGTAACATGAAAAAAGAGGGCATGATTTTGAAAGAAAGTGAGGAAGGGTAGATGGGAAGGTTTGGAGGGAGGAAAGAGAAGGGAGAAATGATGTAATCATATTATCATCATCTCAAAAATAAAATAAGTAATTAAAATTAAAAAGCAAATCTTTTTTTTAAAAAAAGGCTAGTGTTTACATATTATAGCCAGAATGAGATGTTTATCCTGGGCTAAAGCCCTGCGTGATGGTTTGTATGATTTGGCTTCTGAACTCTCTTCCAGGAGCAACCTCCTTAGATGTGTTTAAGGCAGTAAGAACAGCAGACAAGGGCCTTACCTGTGGAACCAACCCAGGTAGCCCCTCAGCAAATGCTGGGTGTGGGGGTCTGGGCAACATGAACTAGGCTGTGTGCTATGCACCCTGGGGACACAGCCTGTTTCCATAGACACGCTGCCCTGTGGTCTATAGTGACTATCCCGTGGGAATACAAGGTAGCAGTGTGTGTGTGTGTGTGTGTGTGTGTGTGTGTGTGTGTGTGTGTGTGTGTGTGTTAGCAAGCTTAAAATAAACTTTCATCTATAAGGTCAAAAGTTTTTAACATTTTTTTTGAGACAGGGTTTCTCTATATATCCCTGTCTGTCCTGGAACTTGCTCTGCAGACCAGGCTGGTCTTGAACTCAGAGGTTCACCTGCCTCTGCCTCCCGATTGCTGGGATTAAAGGTGTGCGCCACCACTACTTAGCTTTGAACTTCATTTTTAAACAGAACGAGCCGAGCTTAATTCAAATGGTTTCCATGACCAAAATGCCCAGTGACAAGAAGCCGATTAACCAACATAAATGTGTGGCCATGAAAAGATCAACTATGTTGATTCTTCTTCAGTTTATTTTTGTTTTGTTTGAGACAGGGTCTTGCTGTGTAGCCCTGGCTAGCCTGGAGCTTGCTATGTAGACCAGGGTGGCCTCAAACTCAGAGATCCACCTGCCGTGTGCCCCTATGCCCAGCAGATTTTTAGGTACATGAGGTATCTCTAACATTCTAAAAAATGTAAACTTCAAAGTTGGTTATTCATGACTATTTCAAGATGTAAATGTGTCCAGTAGCAACGAACAGGAGGGGGTGTCAGAGCCCATGAAACTGGCCAAATCGTCAATATTACAAGAGACTTAGAGGACAATCTTATTCTCTCCTGTGGAGAGTGGTGTCACAGGGCGTCATCAGGTTAGCCACCTTTGACAGGAAGCTGCTGTCCCTGGTCTACTAGGATCCCCAGGCTCCCGGAACAATTGATAGCTGAAGGCCAGGGAAGCTGACTTGAAGCAGAAGCTAATTCTTCTCGAAGAGGGTTCTTCTAGAGCATTCTGTGAGCTGGAGACTCTGGAAATCTTCTTGAAAACCCGCCCCATATTCACTCAGCAGTCTAACCCTGGAAAAAGTCAAGACAAGTATCACCAAGGGGAGGGGGAGATACACATTTTTAATTTAGAAATGACTGAAGAACAGTCACGTTGCCCTGATTTGACCATTATGATCAAATGTAAATTTTTTGTGCGGAACTTGTGCTTCTTCGAGCTATGTCAAACTTCCTAAAAATCTTAGTGGTTCTCTCGTTCCTTTTCTGCTTTCAGTAATTAGAAATGGAGACAGTGATGTCCTCAGTGCCTGGACCCTGCTCTCATGTCCCAGGTGACATTCCTGGGCTCTCAGTGGGGACTGACTGCTGACGTGGACTGCCCTTATTTCTGACTCTGGTGGTAACCAACAGTTTAGTTTTGCTTTGACAACTCTTCCTACAGCCAACACTGTTGTCGTGGCCCACATGTCATTCCTATTTACCCTAAATGAGGAAAAACAAAAGCTATTCTCGGCAGAGCGCAGTGCTTGTGGTCGGGGTTATTTGCAGTGTGACCCTGGCACTCTGCCCTTCCCACTGTGGCTGCCAGGTGATTTTTTTTTTTTTTTTTTTTCTGAAAACTGTAACAGACATGCAGCCTTCCACGAAGCCTCTCCACACAGCCTCGGGCCATCAGAATGCATAGAGAGGTTTTATGAACATTTGAGAAACACTGTCTAGACCTCCAGAGAGAAGGGCTGCTTGTACAAAAGGAACCGGGGACGTGTCCTCCTGAGAGAGGTCTCTGCCTTTCCGTTTGAATGGTCCCTTTGTATCACCTGGGGCTGTTTTTCTGTAATTTCAGAACTGTTTGAACTAAAACTGCATAGTGAGGTCGAGAGTTCTGGTTTTAAAGGATTCTCCCCGTGCCGTATTTGGGCTGTTGTGTCAGGAGAGCGAGATAAGAGAGAATATGAATATGAGCACGTCTTGCTGTGTGTGGCAAGGCGTTGCCAGCTGTCAGAGCTGGGAGAGCTGGTGTAAGCGGTCAGGGAGGAGGATCGAGAAAGCTAGCCCGTAGCCTGGCATCCAGAAGGAGGGATGTGGTGGGTGCTGGCAGCTGGATACACAAAGCTGGCATTCCTGCTTGCCATGTTATCACGGTAAGCACATGTTCTGTTTCCTTAACTCTGAAAGCTTCCAGCAAAGAGGAAAGGAAAAATACTATGTTGAGATTTTTCAGAGCCGTTCTTTCTGCCGCGTCTGATTTGCTGTTTGCCCGTTATAAAAACGATTATTGAATGTAATAGGATAAGATGCACTGTCTAGCTGCATTCTGCTTGCCTGTGTGTGTGACACGCCGGGGTTGTGACATGTCTGGATGTGCACTGTCTGGGTGTGAGGCCAACCCCAGAGAAATGCAGACTAACCATTGATATATGTTGTCGTCAACAACACTGAGTGCTCTTGGGATTGGAGACCGGCTTACTCTCTATGACACTGCCAGCTTCCTGCCACAGACCTCCTGATTTCTGTTGATGGCAGTTGATAATTGGTAGTCACAGTCTGTGGTCGGAGCCACAGTGTTTGAGTCTCGCACCTGGGCCGGGCCCCTGCTGATAGAGTAGAAAGAGGCATAAGAACACCCCCCCCCCACACACACACACACATTCTCTCTCTCCCACACCGGCTATCACCACAGCTCACAGCTGCCCGGAGAGAACAGTGCCTGAAGTTGAAGGATGGTTTGAACTGGGTGGTCTGTGTGTGCCACACACGGTTGGATTCCCCCTTGCGAAGGACTTGATTATGTCCATCGACCAGCTGGATAACAGCACACTGAAGGAAGTTCAATTTAAAGACCTGTTCTTTAAAAAAGGTACATTGGCAGAGGGCAGCTGCGGGGGATGCATGGTCTTTGGGGCTTGTTGTGGTTTTTATTTTTTCTTCTGTTTTTTTTTTTTTTTTGTCCCTTGGAGTTTGGTCTGAGCAGAGCAGTTCAGTCCTTCTCTGGAAGTCTGTTCTTAAACCTGGCAGTGTTGAGAGGTGGAGGCAGGAGGATCAGAAGTTCAAGGTTTTCCTCAGCTACATAGTAAGTCGAGTGAGTTGGAGGCCAGCCTGGGTGGGATACAGGTCTGAAGAAAACAAAAAGGGATTTTTTGCCTGTCAGTTCTCTCAGGTGGAGATCTTAAGGGAGCATTTTCTATCTTCTTTGATTTGCAATTAGCTTGTTCCGCTCAGAGATTCTATGTATAAACATAGTCCCCCCCCTTCAAATGCCCTAAAAAGTCTTCAACTGATAGTGTTTTTTTCCTTTTTTTTTTTTTTAAAAACCCTGAGTTGTTGAAAACAACATTTGAAAAAAAAAAAAGTATTTCTCTCAATGGGATTGGATCATTGACTAGTTTTTCAGGTTATTAAAGTAATAGATGTTGGAAAACAAATTGGTTCCAGGAGAGATGCAGAGCTAGGGAAAGTGAGAGGCACACAGACTGCCAGCTAGTAAGCACTCTGAAGCCACCTCTTGGGATTGGGACTGGGACAGTTCCATGTGCAGCTCTATTTCTTCTGACACCTTCTTAATAACGTGGAGGTGAGGCGAGGGTGGATTTGAAATGTCTCCTCAGAGGGGATGATGATCTTAGACACTTTGAGTTCACATTCATAGCATGGCGGGGGATGGACTTTTTAAAGGTTTGTAAGGATTCTGCTACTCCTCCATTGGTTTTTGGTTTTGTTTTTGTTGTTGTTCTGTTTTGTTTTAAAGACAATTCTGTCAGTCATCTTCGATTGGAACACGTTTAGGTTGATTTTATTTTTCTAAAGAGATCAGGAAACTCTAGATTGTGAAGTAGGTAGAGAAAAGTCGTACTGGACAGGTGCTTCGTCTTTGATGTTACCTGGGCTGGAGAGAATTGGAGAGTCTGTACTCTGGGGATTCCCTTGTCAGTCTTGCTGACTGCTACTGCCTACCAGTGCTGGCTTGGGACTGAAGTTGGGGAGATGTGCCTTCACGTTATCCCCTTCACCTATGGATCATAAGATACTGCTTCCAATCTTGTTATTATGCAAACTGCCTTATTCGAATATAGGAATGTAATAGGAATATAGAAGCAACCACAAGCTGCCTTTTCTGGTGACAATTTGCACTCCCTTTAAATATGAAAACCTTTGACAAAATGTTAGCGTTATTAAAGTTGTTGGTGAGTGTTTGCCAGAATATGGTTCCATTGCTAGACAGTGTACAAACACATTAGGAAACAGAATTTGGAGGACCTGATCAGCTAATATGTAATACACACCAATTTCATATCAGGAAACCGTGGATATTCAAGACCTGACTCAGGGCTCAGTCTAGGAGAGAAGGTCAGAAGACAGACGTTAAAAAGGAGTGTCAGTATGGAATGAAGTCTCTGAGTAGAGGAAGCAGTGTGTCAGGAGCCTGTTCTCAAGGAGCCAGAGAAGAATTTATAAAGGAAGATAGAGTTGCAAAAATCTCAGCTTTTATAGTTCTATTTTTTTCTTTCTCCATTTTGTTTTTCTACTCATTAACAAATAAATTGGAGTAACCAACTGACCACAAGGGGAAATGCAATTTTAAAAAATTTAATACAACCATAAGCTATAACCCTTATTGTTTTGCCTTCTGAACTTTTAGCTGTGAAGTCATTTTTTTTTTTTTGTAGCAGAGGCTGAATGTCGCCCTCAACTATGGTGTTTAATGAGTGTGAATTTTCATTCAACCATTAAAATCTCCAAGAGTATTTTTATACTAATAGATCTCGAGCTCAAGGCAATTACAGGCTAAGTATACTCCGAATCCTGCCTCCCGGGCACCTTTCCTGTTACCGCTGCTGCTCGGCTCTGGGATTTTGGAAGGAATTTACCAGACTATAGGAACATCCAGCAACTTAAAAGTGTCACAGACCCATAAATAAAAAGTCACCCACCCCCACGGCTGTCATCTTATCACGACACCTGTTTCTGCTGAGCAGGACTGAGACAGGAAGGAAATGCAGACACAAGTTCATTGTGTAGAAGCCAAACAAAACCGACCCTCTCTGCCTCAGCAGCGGTAGGGAATAGGAAGGGTTTCCTGGGGAGGGGGCTGTCTGGGGGGAGGGGAGGGGTTCTGTGGCAGTTCTTCCAGTCTCTGTGTCCCAGACTGTGGCACGAAGGGGGATGAGGTAGAGGGACTTCTGTTGTTAAGACTGGGAGATGAATCACTCATGAGTCTGTGAGCAGTGGCTGGTTCTGGCAATGACCTAAGTGTTTTACATGACAGCTTTCCCCATGCGGCCAGAGTGTCCGCTTTGCCAGTGAAAGGAAAGGCTGCCCGTGGGGCCCACGCTCTGCTCCTCCGTTATAGGGCTTCAGTAAGGGGACACATCACACATCTGGAACTTAGAACTCATTAAACATGTAGAAACCTCAGCTTCTGCAGATGAGGGAAGGCTGGATGGAGGACGGTGCTAGTCATCCCACAAATAGAAGTGAGTGGTCTGTGAGGAACCCAGGAGTGGTACAAACACATCTCCCCAGAGCTCATTAAAAATAGTCCAGACGTTCACGCCTCCAGTGTGATTCGGTTTGGGGCCTCGTCTGGACCAAGGATGGACAGCGTACCCCACACGGTTCTGTTCCCACAATTCCCCGCTATACAGCTCGGAATTTCCTGGAGATGGTTCTGTGACGATAGAGAGGCCCTTGTCACTGTTTTACAGTAATAAAGTGAGGCACTGTGACCCCTTCCTGCAAGCTTTACATTTATTATAAAATTTCTGGGGCTTGGAGGGCAATGACTCACCCACTGCACCTGGGATCTCTGTCTCATCAAAGGCACAGGAGCTCGGAAATTCGGTTTAGCCTCGAATCCTTTCCTTGCGTGGCTGCTTTTTGCCTTACTTCTGTTGCTATCTGTAACTGTTGAAATCAAGGAAACCTGACCAGTGGGCTGTGTTCAGAGTCCATAGGGAGTTACACGAAAATTTCGGGAACCTCAAAGCATCCAATTACCCTTCTAAAATGCTGCTATTCCTGTGGGCTTAAAAAGTATTCCCATCTTAATATTTCTTTCAAAATTCATTCTCTTCTTCACATCCCTTTCCTAACCTACCCCTCAAAAGCAAAACTAAACCATTTCCCTCCACGTGTCCCCCAGGCTCCCTGTACCATCACACACTCTCCATCCCCCACCATGTGAAAACAAGCCGTGCAGATTTGGGGCAGAGTCTCCTGATTAAAATAAATGAGCAGACAGATTTGTGGGAGAGGGAGGGGCCTTCCACAGAGCAGGACCCTGAGATCTGCTCCTCCCTGGGGACCACCCTCTGTTTAATGTTTTTTGTTTTTGCTTTTGTTTTTTTACTTTGAGAATCCCCTAGAGCTGGATATTTTTATTCTTCATATTTTCCCATTGTTGCTTTTCTATCTCTTGTAACTTAAATGAGAAAATGATCTGTTCTCATTGACTGTGTTACCCCAAGTTCAAAGAGTAAGTAGACTTTAAAATATTTTAAATGGATGTGTTCTGTGTGCAGGCACATGTGTGATGTGGGTGTCTCAGCCAGCGTGTATGTGCCACGACACACACACATGGAGTGTGTCAGAAGACAACTTTGGGGGGTCCTTTCTCCTCCAGGGATCAAACTCAGAGAGTCAGGCTTTGGTTGAGGTATCTCTCCTGCCGCAGCCCTGCAGGCTGTGGTTCTCTGCTCTGGGTTCTACACCTAGAGGCCCTGATGTGGAGGCCCACAGGGTGGGGCTTCAAGGAGAGACACAGGGATCCCAATATGTCCTGCTGCTAGCTACAACTTGTCAAGATTCTGGCCTTAGGGATCGGACACCCTGGGTTTCATTCTTGTCTGCTCAAAGAGCTGTCTCTCATGCCTGGGCTTAGTGACTCAGGCTCTCAGTCAGTCTCCTGCTGCCCCAGGGTGCCACTGGGTATTATTGTAAGGTCGATTTCCTTGGTCAAAGCCCTTGAGTAAACCTGTTACCTCACCCTGCCCCATGTGTCTCAGCTTCCTGATACTCTGGTACCTGTGAACCCCTAATGTTACTGGGAAGCTTTGAGCCTTCAATGTCCCAGCCAGGGCTCTGTACTTATGCTTGAAACTTCAGGGCAGTTGTACAGCTGCAGAGAGCTCAGTGAGCGCAGGGTGTGCCAGTGAGGACAGATGGCCGCTTTCCAGGAGATCTTGGGATGGAGAGTCAGAAGCACCAGTCCTCATGAAAAGGAGGAGGGTGGGGAATCTCTTTTAAAGGGAGTAATGCTATGTGCTGTTTATGCAATGGGGATCTTGCTCACCCTTGCTTGGAGTTTCAGGTAATGCGTTAGATCACTTCATTCAGAATGCCCTGTGCTGTCTTGGACCCAAAATGTAAAATACAATGCAAATAAAGATCTAAACATGTAGGAACAAAGTAAAAGTTCTTAGAAGAAAAAAATGTTTTTGGAATATTAGCTTAGCCACAAAGAAAGAAACGAGAGACTCATTGATGCCATGGGAAATATCGTCTGTAGAGAAACTCACAGAAGAATTTACAGAAAGGAGAGACAAGGGGAAAATATTTGCAACACATGGAACAAAAACTTGTAGCCATAATATGTAAATATTTCTCATAAATATATAAGGAGTTAATAAGAGAACTACAAATAGACTAATAGAAATTAATTATGAGAAAGGTAAGCATAACTTACTATAACTCTAGGAAAAGATAAAAAAATTGGGGAGATACAATACAAAAATGAAAATCCGTAACTAATAAAAAATAAGGCACATATTTTTAATGCTTGTTTTATATGGGGCCTCACCTTAGCAGAAGAGTGTGGTCTCAACTCGCCACCTTCCTGCCTTGTCCTCTCCGGTTTGTACCTGGTTTGGTCATCTTGTCTGGCCAGATGCACAACTTTGCCTGTCCACTTGAACTGGTTGTAAGTGGCATGGGGCTGGAGGGATGGCTCAGCCATTAAGAGCACATGCTTTTGTAGAGGACCAAAGTTCAGTTCTCAGCGCTCAAGTTGAACAGCTCACGGCTACCTGTAATTCTAGAGCCAGAGTGTCTGATACACCCATCTGATGGCCACAGGCACCTGTCCTCACAGGCACATAGCCAGACACACATCCACGAAATTAAAAAATATTAGAACAAGGGTAAGTCTCCAGGAATAATGAGCGTAAAGGGTGTAGATGAGATTCCTTCTTCTGCAAGATAGCTTAGGGTAGCCTTTCATAAGGTGGTTCTTAAACCACACCAGCTAAAAATGGTTGTGCTTTTGAAATAACATCTTACTTTTAAGAAATATTTCTTTATAGTCTGCTGACAAATTTGTGCCAGCACCCATATATACACATATACTCAGTTTCTCTCTTTCTCTCTCTCTCTCCATCCATCCATCCATCCATCCATCCATCCATCCATCCATCCATTACTCTATCCCTCTCTTCTTCTCTCTCTTTGCTCTCCCCAATGTTTTGGTCATAATTCAAAGAAGGAAGAGGTATTTTTTTTTACAGGCATGTGCACCAGTGACTTGACTTCCTGCCAGAATGGCATGGATACAGTTGGGGGAGGGGAGCTCCAGCGGAATTGGACTGTTTTCTTCTATAGTGTTTAATTTTTTTTTTTAATTTATACGATAAAATCCTTTTCAGATGAAATTCTCTTATACAGGAAGGCCTATGGGATTATGAAAATATAGCTTAGTGTTCTTTGCTGCATCTCCACAGCTTTCCACATTCAGGAAAAGTTAATTTAGAAAGAGCTGTCAAGCGAAGGGTTATCCAAAGGTCTGGGCGGCTGTCATATTGTTGTCCTCTGTGTCTGTGGAGCAGTGTGATCTCCTGGCCAAAGGAGACTCCAGTAAATGCTAGGGCATGCTTTAACCTGGAGAGCAGTTTGTGGCGACACTGTCGTTTTTTTATACAATAGAAAGTTGGGCAAACAGGGCCTTATTGAACATGCAGCCTTCATTTCTAAGCTCAGCTTCCTTTGGCCTGAGTAGAACTGGCTCCCTGCCTCCTTCACGTTCTGTATAGAGGTATCTGCCCTTGGATTTGTGACTGGACACGTGGCATAGATCCCCAGGGCTCTGCGGATGTTCCCATGGTCCTCTGCAGCCTGTGGAGGCCTGTCTTGCCAGCAATTGCTGTCCTCAGGAAGGCCCAGTTGGGGCTGTGTGTATGAGCTCTGTCTTTGGGCCTGAGTGTGTTCCTGAGTCCCTCTTTGCTCTTCCTCTTACTGTTGAAGCCACTGAACTTCCTGCCAGGCACCACCATGTGCTAGACACTGAGAAGGCGATGTAAGCCACAACAGACTTGTGTTCATAGTTTCATGAAAAACACTGGATGTATACTCAGTTCAATATCAGGCCAGAAATGCTGAATCAGGCAGGGGAGGGACTCCAGACGTGTGTGTGCATGGCATATTAATGACTGTGAGAAGTCATTTGTAATGTTAGTGTTAGAAACTTGCCTTAACCTTACCACTCAGACGCTGAGCCTGCAGGGTGGGGATATGCTAAGTCACTTTACAAAGGCAAATCTTCCCAGGGCCAGAAGCTTGGAGCTAGTCTCTTAATAGTTATTTTCCCTTTAATGCATAGCTCCTGTGAGTTGGCTCTGAGAAATTGTACTCAACCAGAGAGATGGGTGGGTTCATTTTCTAGAGGGATTTTATAGGAGCAACTTCCTCAGCTCTGCTGGAGTAGAGAGATAGATGGTAGATGTCGCCTCACAGGAAGGGAGTTGAGGAGATGGTTTGAGCTGTCCTGAGGCTGGCGGAACATGAATAGGTGCCCATTTAGCAGCTGCCTGTGGTGAGCTCACTGGGCTGGGTTTGGACTCCATTGTGTCAGTGAGGAAAGTTGTAGCCAAAATCTGGGGGCTAGTAGGGCCAGCAAAAGATTTTCTTTTTCTTTCCTTTTTCTTTCTTTCTTTCTTTCTTTCTTTCTTTCTTTCTTTCTTTCTTTCTTTCTTTCTTTCTTTCTTTCTTTCTTTCTTTCTTTTCTTTCTTTCTTTCTTTCTTTCTTTCTCTTTCTTCCTTCCTTCCTTCCTTCCTTCCTTTCTTTTTTTTTCTTTCTTTCTCTCTGAGACAGGATTTCTCTGTGTAGCTTTGGAGCCTGTCCTGGAACTCGCTCTATAGACCAGGCTGGCCTTGAACTCACAGAGATCCTCCTGCCTCTGCCTCCCGAGTGCTGGGATTAAAGGCGTGCACCACCACCACCGCCTGGCAAAAAGATGTTCTTAAGGCTTTAAGTTTGAAGACCCGGTCTTAGAACTTCGTCAAGATGAGCAGCAGAGATCTATGGGACAGAGCATTCCCAGAATCTCCATGTGTCCAAACAGTTACAATACCAAAGTCCTGCAAGTGACTGACCCACAGCATCTGCAGGCAGAGTTCAGGTGTCACCCCTGGCCCAGCCACATATCAGCTTTATGACTGCATTTTCTTCTTCTTCAAAGTATAGTCATAGTTTCTGTGTCCCCTATGGGACTGGATCTGAGGGGTCAGGTCTGCCTGTAGCTGCAGGAACTGTAGAGCCACGAAAAAATGCAGGTGCTGGGGTTGGGGACTTAGCTCAGTGGTAGAGCGCTTGCCTAGCAAGCACAAGGCCCCGGGGTTCGGGCGTCAGCTCCAGGAAAAAAAAAAAAGGATCAGGGAGTCAAGGCCAGAGTAATCAATATAACAAGTTCAAGGCCAGCCTAAGCGCCAACAGATCCTTTGTCAAAAAACAAAATACAAACAGAAGAATAAATTAATCTGTCAGAGGAGGCTAAAAAAAAAAAAAAAGAAGAATGCAGGTATCGGGACCATTGCTCATTAAGCCTTCCTCTTCCTTGCAGCGGAGCTGGAGTTCGCACAGGTCCTCATCATCGTCGTGGTGGTCACAGTGATGGTGGTGGTGGTCGTATGCCTACTGAACCACTACAAAGTCTCCACGCGTTCCTTCATCAACCGCCCCAACCAGAGCCGGAGACAAGAGGACGGGTTGCAGCCGGTAAGTGTGAGCCTGGGCCATCTGGAGTGCTCCTGGGCCCCATTCTGGAGTTGCAGGACCCAGACAGGGTATGGCCAGAGCCAGAAGCCAGGGGAGCCCCCCTGTCGTCTCACCCCAGTACAGAGGTGTCAAGGACTTGGGGTTGATGGCGGACACAGAAAAGTGTGTACATTGTATGCATAGAGCTCCGTGGATTCTCACTTATAGCCAGTACCCAGTCAGGAAAGTGGCATAAAGCCCTTCCAAAGCTTGCCCAAGTCCTCCATCTGTGAAAGTCTCCATTTGTTTATTGATCATTAGCCCTGATTAGTTTTGCTAGCTGTGGCCCTCACACTCATGAGGTCTCTTTCATGTCTGGCTTCATCCACACAATACTAGGTTATGTATAGATTTTTACTTGACTTTAGTCCTGGAGTTGGTCTAGGGATAGGTAATGTCCTCATACGTCTCCAAGCATGTCTGCAGTTCTTGGATGTGAGTCAGCTGAAGGAGACAATGGGATAGGCAAGCAATGTTTGCCTTTTTAGGTAGAGGGAATGGGGTGGACTAGAAATATAAGATGCTACAAGCCATCACGTGAGGCTCCTCAGTTTGGGCTTTTAAAGTTTTTATTTCTTGCCCCACACTTCTTTCTCCCTTACTAAACCAGTGTGATGTGTGGCTAAGCTGACCCATAACCAAACTTGGGAGGCCTGGGGCTGCTGGGCATGCTCTCAGCCTGTTTCATAATCTGTAATTCTGCTGACTTTTAGCTGGAGACTTGGAAATAGTGCATTTAAGTGACTTTAAGTTCTTAATGTCAGTGTAAGACATAGGAGGCGTCTAGTATTCATCTTTCATTCTTGTCTTAGTAGCAGGAGAGAGATACTCTATGGAGTTTCCTTTTTAGGACCAGAGATGCCCAGCCACTGCCTAAGGGGGGCCTGACTTACGAGAGGCTGGTGTTGGTATGGGGTGTAACCGTTGTAATGGGTAGTGTGTGGGGTGGCTGCTGTGCATGAGGCCCCTCTCATCAGGGCAGGGTCTTGCTTCATTGGAACCACAGAGTTGCCCAGGGAGCCTAATAGCTTGATGGCCCTTGTACACAAAAGTGAGTGCAATAGGGAGCAGGAAGGGTATGCGTTTCTG
The DNA here is from genome assembly GCF_004664715.2 of Peromyscus leucopus. Classification (NCBI taxonomy): domain Eukaryota; kingdom Metazoa; phylum Chordata; class Mammalia; order Rodentia; family Cricetidae; genus Peromyscus; species Peromyscus leucopus. The sequence continues at coordinate 55,778,994 of NC_051079.1, forward strand.
TATCCTGTGTACACCTCACACCTGAAGTCCAGGCAGGGGCAGTGATGGCGGACGTGATTTGGCCTAACAGTCCCTTTTCCTTTGGGCTTCCTGCATCTTCTCTTGCTGCCTTCTCCAGGCTCTCCTGGTCCCTAGTTTTGCTTACCAGCTCCCCTGGGCCTCCTTGATTGACCTCTTTATATACTGCAATGGCTTTCTGTCGCTCGTCACCTGGTATCCACGCGTCCACCCCTGACGTCACACGTCACTGTACAAAGACAGCTCAGATTTTGAAAGAGAGAACAGATTCTTCCAAAGTCCGGAGCTTGAAGAGGACAAGGAGCATCTTGTTATAGCGGCCATTTTAGAGCCCCGCGGGGTCTTTGCTTTGCCTTATAACAAGGGTTGTGGGTGCCGGCCGCTCCTTGGCAGACGTGGTACAACTCTCTCATGTTACCATCAGCAACAGGCAACAGCACTCGGGTTTGCACAGATAGCCAGGAGTGCTTGGTCCCGGACGCAAGCTCTACTCCCTAAGTAGGACCCAGCAGAGTTTCTTTTTCTAAAATCTACCCACCTGTATTTCCTGTCCTGCCCTTTGTACTCCAAGAGTCCTCAAATACTCAGGGTTCCTGTCTGGGTGACACAGGTTTCTCCAGTCCCTTGTCTAGGCCCCTCCTTTCATCGTTGCCTTCTTCTTGGACTTGCCTAGATGAGAGTATTGTCAGCTTCCAAGTGTCCGTGTCCCCACAGTGCAGACCCAGCCCCATGCTCTCTCGCCATCACTGCCCTTAGGTGTTGTGTCCTGGCCATAGGCTCCATGGTCAGGTATTTCCCAACCAAGAGGCCTAGCAGGAAGATAACTCAAGAGGGCCAAGAAGCAAAGTTCTCCTGTGGTTCTACTTAGAAAGTTGCTTCTCCTTTACCTGGTGGTCCACCCTGTGCTGGCCTCTCTGGGAGCATGGAGACCACGGGCCAGGAAGTGTCGGCGTGCTGACTGGCGGGACTCTCCTTTCTGAAAAGTGGGAAGGTGACTTGGAGCAGTCCTGCCAGGATGCATATTGAGTAGCAACAAAGACAGAAGTAGTTCGTGAATTTTCTCTACCGAAAGGGTAGTTCTGTTGGTAGATGCTGGTAAGCTGTGTACAGAGAGCAGGGTTCTGCTGCAGAACTGGAGCCTGTAGAGAGGCATGCCTTCCGTACCTGTGTTTATGAAGTGGGTGTGAGAACAGTGTGGTCTTTCATTCCTGAGCTACTGTGTAGCCCTTTTTTTACTTTCCTTCTGAGTGATCCAGAGCTGAGTTCCATCCCTCCCTGGGACTGATGCATTCTTTCTCTGTTCATCACAACTGTAGCTATTGCCTGACTTAGGAAGGGGGTCCAGTCCAGGCTTCATAAAATTCAAGGTGTATTTCAATACTGTGATTGGGGGTGCCCCGATCTTAGACTGTGGCTTGAAGTCCTGGGTAGGACTATTAGCATAGCTTATGGTTCTAAAAAACGGGAGAGAGTGGAGGACAAACCTTCCTTCTCGCCTGTACATACCTGAGTTTCCATCCTTTCTACCTCTTAACTCCTTCCATGGAATGTTCTCTCTTGCTAGGGCTAGAAACGCACGTCATTCCTTTGTAAGTCTGACTCTCAGCGAGGGGATATTCTGTAGAGGCTGGGAGGGTGGGACAGTTAAGGATGTAATACTTCAAGAGATAGCCTGATCATCTCAGAGTGCACAGGAGACCCCAGAGAAACTGTCCCCTTAGTGCTCAGTGCCACCTGCCCAAGTGCACCGTTGACAAGGAAGGCCACCGTCATTGCAAGCAAGTTCCTCTGGCTGCTTCGATGTGTCCACAAAGAGAAGAGTACACTTCTCCCGTATCGCAGGAGATGCAGCTGTTCTGAGACTCTGCATGGTAGACACTTTGCCTAGCCATTTTTATCTGCCTCTGTGTATCCCGCCCTTCACTGGACCTCATCTTAGCCGGGAGAGTAAAGTGACCAGGAAAGAGCAGCCAGCTCTCATCCTGGAGTCAAGGCTCCACTACCATCCTTTTGATCCTACTGGAATGCTTAGGTCTCACCAGTCCCTTGTGTTTATGAAGCGGGCATGAGAACCATTGTCTCCTCTACTTCAGTGATTGGCCCCGTCTCGACAGCTTTAGTTATATTTCCAAGGTGCCTCCCGTGGCCTCTCAAAACGATAGTCTGTGTTCACCATCTTCCCGAAAAGAAGTAGCAGGAGCTGGGCAGTCACATCATGGAAGAGGGGATGCTCTGTTCTTGTTTACATTACGTGGCCAGCCAGGTTGCCCCTGGATGGGCTGTTGATTTGTGAAACTTGGGGCAGAGTGACAAGTAAGGATGAATGTGGATGTCCACTGTGCCTCTGTTGGGTGGTTTCATATCTGTTATCCAAGCCCTGTTCCTAGGCCCTGAAGCACCTTTGTTTAGCTAGCACTGAAGTCCCAGGCTCACCTCCCCTAGAAGCGTGGGCAAGTACCTTAGACACCCTGCCACTTGGCAGGATGTAGGTACAGAAGGTCCCTGCCAACCTTTTAGTGGGGAACCTCTCATTGTGCTGAGCCTGAGTGTTGCAGAGATTCTTAATGTTTGGAGTCTTTTGCCTACTTATTACAGACCCAGGTGAGGTCGTTAGTGTGGTGGTAATGCTGTGTTCATCTTAAACTGGCTGAGAAAGATTGAGCCATCTTTCTTCCTCTTAGTGGGCATCTTACTTTGATCAAAGGAAAAGCCAGAATGAAGTGACTTGTCCTTGTTAGATTTAATTGTCAGTCTGGCAGCCTAGAGTCAGTCATCTGAGAGGAAAGCCTGGACCGAGGAGTTGCCTAGATCAGATTTGTCTGGGGGGCAGTGTCTTGATTATTAATTGATGCAGGAGGGGCGAGCCCATGCCGTTCTGAGGTGGGTGGTCCTGGGTTGTGTAAGAACACCAACTGAGCATGAGAGAGAGGGAGCCAGCAGCCAGCAGAGATATTCTTCCAAGCTTCAAGCTCCTCCCTGAGTTCCTATCCTACTGCTTCCCTCACTCTGATGGATTGTGAGTTTGGGAAGTGTAAGGCAAGCAATCCTTTCCTTCCCAGGTTGCTTTTGGTCAGAGTGCTTTTTATCACAGCAGCAGAAATCAAGCTAGGACATGCATAGAACAGGATCTCCAAAGCCTGACCGGCCTTGGGTACTGGGGACAGTCCTGTGGAAAGACACTTGCATTCCAGCTGCTCCCGGACCTTGAGGCTTTCCTCTAGACAGCACAGTCTTGAGGGACTTCACAGAAAGGAGACATGATGCTCCCCCCTCCGCTGCCTCTCTTTTCTCACATTGCCGACAGCCTTGGTCCCTTCATTCTTTGGGATGACGCAGGTTTGAAGCATGAGGAGGGCGCCATGGACCTGAGGCCAGTCACCCTCCCTCTGAAGTGTGGGTGCCAGGGCTGACCAGTGAGAGTCACTGAACAAAAACGAAAATGTGTACCCCAGGCCCACATGAAAGGGAAAGTAGACGCTCAGGTGATAACTAACAGAAGGAGACAGGTTTGTGACAGAAATCCTTTTGTTTTTCCTGAGGCACTCTCAACTTGTTAATAAGTGTCTTGTTTCGATGGTTTGGAGTTTTGAGACCATCTAGATTTCTTTCCTTTATCTGAAATTACCAAATAACGGGAAAACAATAAAAGACCCTAGGTATTCCACACCCAACCCTAAGGGATAGTTGCCAGAATAGCCTAGGCCAGTGGTTCTCAACCTTCCTAATACTGCGACCCTTTAATATAGTTCCTCATGTGGTTGTGACCCCAACCATACAATTATTTCATTGCTACTTCATAACTGTCATTTTGCCACTGTTATGAATCATAATGCAAATATCTGATATGCGACCCCCGAAGGGGTCATGACCCACAAGCTGAGAACCGCGGGTCTAGGCTTTTCCTGCTGGAGAGGTCTGAGAAGTCCTTTCCGACAGCTGCACCGCAGCCAGCTGGGTCCTGCTGACCGTATCTGGACAGCGCACGGATTGTGGCCAGTGGGCATGCAGAAGCGGCTGGTTTCAGAGCAGGACTGGAGAGGTAAGGCGTTTTACCCATCAGTGTGAGCTACACGAGATAGTAGATGTATTGAGCCACCTTTGACTTGTAAAAGCAGAAATTTCGATTTAAAAGTTAATGAAAAGCGTCGTGGCAAGCATTTCTTCATCACCAGCTGCTCCAGGAACTCGATCAGTTGCGAAAAGCCAGATGTCCGGGCTTCCCCACAGAGACTCTCGCACCAGCAGAGTGGGAGAGACAAGCGTTCGTCTACTAGTCCAGTTGCAGGGGACACTCAAGGCCATTTCATTTGTCCCCCTGGATACTGGGAAAGGGAAACAGCTTCTGTGGTTGTCTCCTCTGCCAGGGCAGAAACGTGGGCTCCTCAGACCTGGAGTGCCTGGGTGTGGGGCACATCTATACCCTAAAGAAATTATGGATGTGACCTGGAACATGGCCAGTGCCTGTCATTTGTCCCTCTGACAAAAGTTGACCCAACTGTTAAGAATTGGGGGGGCGGGGGGAGCTATCACTCCAATTTTGGAGTTGACATCTTCTCTAGCATATTGGACCACCCTGGCCTCGCAGGGTGGGCCACAGAGTAGAAGCCTCAGGAGATGGGCCAATGTACACGTGTGGTTGTAATCCTAGAGCAATGCCGTTGATACTGGTTTTTAGCATTTGATAGGTGGTGGGGGAGGGCTGTGTTAAAAGTGTTTTTAAACGATTTATTTTTATCTACGTGTATGAGTATTTGCCCGAATGCATGTGTACCTGTGCCTGTCTGGTGCCGATGGAGGGCAGAAGAGCGTGTGTCAGGTTCCTTGGGACTGGAGTTATGAACAGCCGTGAGCCGCCCCATGTGGGTTCTGGAACCGAACACACTGCAAGAGCATCAAGTGCTCGGAACAGCTTCTCCAGGCCCTCATCTCTTGTTTGTTTACAAGATCTCACTCTGGAGTCCAGCCTGGTCTTGAACTCTCCACTCCTGCCTCAACTTCCCAGGCACTGGGATCTGTAGGTGTGAGTCGCCACACCTGGCATGGGTGTTATTTTCAAAGAAAACATCGTTTAGCACTTGGGACTCAAAGCCCAGGGAGAAAACTGAAATAAATGAAGAGGGGGGTTTCTGGTTTCCTGAAAACAAAACAGAGTGACCAAACAAACAAACCAACAACATGGGGGAAATGCCATTGTGAACGTGAAGACTGCTTCTGCTCATTCAGGAGCGAAGCGTGTGTATGAGTGAACAGAGTGCGGCGTGTCCTGTGACTAAAGCCTGTGACTGAGAACAGAGGCTTAGCCGTGGGCTCTCTCACTGCCTGTAGCCCAGGACTAACCACCAGCAGGCCTGGAAGTAAAAGTGGTTGGAGGACGGCAGTTCTGGCAGCCAACAACAGCCTGGATCTTTTGGGAAGCGCTGGGGCTCAGATTCACTGGTAGCTGCACCTTCCAGGACATGCCGAACGTGGCTGGTGCCTTTCCCAGCCTGCTTGTGCCTTCAACATCCCTTTCTAGGGAGAGGCTTTGAGGTGGGCCCCATACCCATAGGGATATTGGAAACCCACAGACCATGCTCTGGTCCAGGGTAGGGCGTAGGGAGTGTAAGCCTGCCTGCTACATCTCTGTTTTCTTCCAAGGTGACTGAAGAACACCTGTGTACCTATTTAAACTGTGTATAGAAAAGTATTTGTAAAATGATGGGGGAAAAAAAAACATTTTCAGTAGGGTCTGTACTAAATGGTGCCATTGTCATAGTCCTGTTCCTGACACCCTGGACTAAAAATAAGTGTGGCAGAGGACTGTCTGGCAGGGTTGACGGACGGAAGATGATGTCACAGGGTGGCTTCCTTGTCGGTGATGGCCTTGCACCCCGAAACCAGATGGAGTTGTCCATATTGTCCAGTCACCATTCTCAACTATTTCAAAAGATGCAGAAACCACATCTCTTAAGTGCCGAGCAGACAGTCGGGGCGGGGCAGTGTTTATCCCGATACTCTCAACACTGGCTTCCTGTTGCCAGTTACACTGTCTGCCTCCCTGCCTTGGCAGGAAGAGCTTCAGCTGTCAGGTGGTCACTGAAAGGGTTTTTACCCTTTGATATATCTGTCTGAAGCCCTAGAAGACAGATGACTGCAAAATCCGAACGTAGCCATCCCTTCAAGTATGGCGTGTTGCAAAAGCGGAATCTGGGGGGGGGGGGGGGGGGAGGGGATGCAGCCGATACCCATCTGAAGCAGCATATGTGGACATTTTTAATAGCCAAGTTTATCTTTAAAGCCACGTGACTCACATGGTCCTCTTAATGTCATCACCACCCAGAATTTAGAATTACCTTTAGGGCTTATAGATACTTGGCTTTCATATCAAGGAAAACTTACTTTTTTTCCTTCTTTAGGATGGCAAGTCTTCATTTTTTCTATTTATTTCCTGAGGATAGATTTGAGCTTTTGTATCATCCAAAGCTATTTAGAATGAAGTCCTGTGGATGACTGAGTGATGTAGCGGTGGGATTCCAGGTTGGTGCCAAGTCAGGAAAGTGGATGCTATCTAACCCACAAACTGAACCATACAAGATCAGAAAGGACCCACAACAAACTGATGCTGCTTCTGGAAGGCGATGTAGACAACAGCACCTTAGCTGCATCCTTGAAACTCCCATGATAAAGGACTTGAGCGACAGCTCAGTCACTTGCTGCTCTTCAGAGGACCTGAGTTCTATTCCCAGCGCTCATGTTGGGTGGCTCAAAACTACCTATAACTCCAATTCCTGGGGATCCACTGCCCTTTTCTGGTATCTGTTTACCTGCAATGTGTAGGGCCTACACATCCCCCAACACACATGTACATATATAAAAGTAAAGATAAATCTTAAACAAAACCTACCATGGTGAGAATGTATGCACAGTGAATTCTAGATCAACCCAAGTTCCACACTGAGACCCTTTCTTTTAGAAATTAAAAATCCTCTTTTCACACAACAAGAGATGATGGTCAATCTGATCATCTTTAGATCCCAGGGAAGTAGTTTGAGATTGGTTTGTATTGATGCAAAAATATGTAAAAATAACCCATTAAAATTATTTATGAATATTAAAAATGTTACTTCTTGTTATAAACAGGCATAGCCAGAACACATGATGTGGAGGTCGGAGGACAATTCTTAGAAGTCAGTTCTCTCCTGCCACTGTGTTCCAGGGGTGGAACTCAGGTCCTCAGACTTGCACAGGAAACCCTTTTACCCACTGAGCCCCTAAGACTGAATAAACACAATTTTAGTAACCTTGTAAGTTTATAAGGCATTAGCATTAGTCAATGGTAATTTTTCCCCCAGGTATGATTATAGTAAAAGTTTCAAAGTTTTCAGAATTATTCTGAATTCTAGGTGGCCTTTACTGAAGAGCCTCCCCTCCAGGGCTGATTTCTGGCTAGAAGTTAATCCCTTGCCTACTCTGTGCCATGAGGAAAGCATTCTCCTTATACAAAGGACTGGAGTTGGGAGCAGGATAGTGCCAGCTAAGACCAAAAAGCCGCCCCCCCCCCCCATCCCTTAAGCTTCTTAGTTCTGGCTTGCTTGTATTGAAATGTGTGGTTCACTCCACCCCCACACCCCCAACTCCCCTATCCCCTCCCTTCCCACCCCCCCATCCCCCACCCCCACCCCCCACCCCAGCCTCTCTCAGCTGGGGAAAGCACCTGGGGGTTTCTTTTCTCAATACACTGCATTATTCTACAAATGGAAAGGATTCCCATTCTCTCCTTCCCAGCAGGTCTTCCTGGAAGATTTGTCTGTCTCTTAAGGGATGTGCCCTAGATTGAGTAGCGTTAGGAGTCTTAAGAAGTCTGATGATGGATTGCCAAGGAGGAACGGAGGAGGCTGTGTGGCTGCCAGTGGATGTGCCGCCATGCAGTGGGACTGACTTTATTTCTAAGCTGTTACTGCCACCTAGTGTGGAAAAGATAGTATGCTACTACGTGGATGGTGGGAAGGTGTATGGAAAAAGGCAGAAAGGAGAATTGATCTTATCAGAAAGTAAAGATGTTGCTGAGCATCTGAAAACCACTTCTGCCTCTGCTTTGAAATTCTCCCCATGGGACAAATAAAAAAAAACAGATGTGCAGTGATTTGAAGCCATATGAAACCCTCGATCACTGGAAAGAAACCTTGAGATAGAAGCCGGCACCAGTGGTCTCACTGGTGATTCCCATTATTCTCTACTTACGGTAAGGGGAGTTTAACTGAATAGTCACAAGGAAGTCCAAGCTATGAGGATGTCCTCATACGTGGTCACAGTACACATGGACACAAGCAGCAAGCTCTGGCCCACACCTATCAGCAAGCTGTAATTACAGACTGCCTTCTCTTGATTTAAAACATCCAAGATGTATAGAAATGAAGGGCATTGCAAGGGACAGTGAATAACTATCCATATATTAACAAATTGGACAATCTAGATAAAATAGACAAATGGTTAGAAACTCCTTACTAAAACTGACTTGTGAAGAAATAGAAATCTGAACATACCTTTAACTAGTAAGGGGATTGAGCAGATCCAATGAGTGAAAAAGCTTCCTATTATGTTTGCTTAATGCATTTGAGTACTTGGTCCCTGTCCGGTGGCACTATTTCAGAAGGCTGTAAAATCCTTGGGAGGTGAGCTCTAGATGGAAGAAGTGGGTTGCTAGGGAGTTATTCTTGAATGTTAGTAGCCTAGACCTGCTTCTGGCCCTTCTCCAAGCTTCCCAGGTATGAGCCAGCTCCCACTGCCCTGTTGTCATAGCTTCCCTGTTATAGTGGATGCTTCCCCTTACACGAGGAGCCCAAATACCTCTTTGCTCCCTGAAGTTGCTTTTCCCCAAGAAGAGTAACTAACGCACCTCTATGCTGGCTAATTTTATGTCAACTTGACACAAGCTGGAGCCCTTTGGGAAGATAGAACCTCAGCTGAGAAAATGGCCCCGTCAGATTGGCCTACGGGCAGGCGTGTGGTACATTTTCTTGGCTGATGGTTGATTTGGGAGAGCCCAGCTCACTGTGAGCAGTGCCACCCCTGGGCTGGTGGTGTTGGGTGTGGAAGAGAGCAGGCTGAGTGAGACATGAGAGGCAAGCCAGTAGGAAGCAATTCTCCAGGTCCTCCGTGTCCGCATCAGTTCCTGCCGCTGGGGTCCTGCTCTGAGTACATGCCTTCCCCTCCTTCAGTGAAAGACCGTGATGTGGAGCTGTAAGCTGAAATCAACCTTTTTCTCTCCAACTTGCCTTTAGTCGGTTTTTTTAAATTGCATCAATAGAAACTCTTTCTCCCTAACAAAGGAAGTTCAGCTGGCTGAAAGGGGGACCCTACCAAGCATGAGTTGATACCTCTCCTCAAATCTTTTCCAAAGACTGGAGAGATGAGAAAATTTCTGACTTGTTCTAGCAGGCCAGGATTTCCAATGCCAAAGGACAAAGGAGACACAAACACCAAGAGAAAGCCATAAACCAGTATCCTTCATGGATATTGACATAATTGTCTTCAATGTAAAATGATAGACACTTGATTTCAGGATTATTTCAAAAGAATGATAAACCATGGCCAAGTGAGATTATTCCTGGAATGTAAGGCTGGCCCAGAATATAAAAATAAGTCAACATTATACACCCCACCAACAGAATGAAGAGACAGGGAAGAATACAGATGTGATCATCTCAATTGATACAGAAGTATTTGATAAGACTCAACATCCTCCCATAAAAATACTCAACAAACTAGGACCAGAAAAGGAGACTTCAACACCTTAAAATCTCCAAGAAGCTCACTGACATTATAAAATACTAAAACTAATATAGTAGTAAAATACTAAAACTTTCTTCTAAGATCAGGAGCAAGAAAAAGATGCCTGCCTTTTCCTTATCCATTAGCATAGTATTTGTTGGAAGTTCTAGTCAAAGCGGTTGACCAGGAGAAACAAAAGGTATTTATCTTCATTAGGGTTACTCTGGCTGCGATGAATCACCGTAACCAAAAGCGATTTGGGGACAAAAGGGTTTATTTGGTTTGTACTTACATATCACAGTTCATCATTGAAGAAATCAGGGCCGGCAATCAAGAAAGGCAGGAACCTGGAGGCAGGAGATGATGCGCAGAGGCTATGGAAGAAGCTGTTTCCTAGCTTCTTCCTCATGGCTTGCTCATCCTGCTTTCTTATAGCATCTGGAGTTGGCCCCACCCACAAAGACTGGGCCCGCCCACATCAGTCACTAATTATGAAATGCCCTACAGGCTTGCCTACAGTCTGATCTTATGGAAGTGTTTTCTCAGTTGAGGTTCCTTCCTCTCAGATGACTCTAGCTTGTGTCAAGTTGACATAATACTAGTTGGCACAGGTTCCCCATGGGAAAAGATGAAGGAAGATTACCTGTTAGCAGGTGACATGCTCTTAGGAGCCTACCAAAACACAGAGAAACATGTTACATCTAATAAATGAGAGCCAGGGAAGCAGCAAGCTACAAAATCGGCACTCAGAAATCAGCTGTGTCTCTTTAAACTAACAATGGATAGTCTGATTTTATAAGGAATTTTAGAAAGCATTTTCATTTATAATAGGCTTAAAAATAGTTCAAAGTAAAATTACTTTGAACTAAAGATTTAGTCACCAGAAACCATAAAATACTGGCGAAAATTTAAAGACAAAAAAAATGGAAAGACATCCTATATACATGAATAAAATATTGACATCTTAATATTTTTAGAAAGTCATTACTGTCCAAAGATATCCACAAACCACTGATGCTTTTTTTTTCTTTCAGAAATTAAAAAAAAAATCCATCTGACAACTTCTGTGATATCCCTGAGGATATCATAAAATGACTTCAAATGAGATTAACAGATTCAGGAGGTGGTCTCATAATTCATGATTCAAAAAAAATACTACAAAGCCAACAGTAATTAAAACAGTGTGATATTAGCGTACAGGATGATGATATATGTATCAGTGGAATAGATTAGACAGCTCTGAAATAAACCTTTCCAAAGATGGTCAAAAGATTGTCAACATGGATGCCAAAAACAATTAGAAAATAGACTTTTCAAAACTGATGGGGACTGGATTTCCCCATGCAAAAGAACAGTAACGGACCCTAATCTTACAGCATATCTAAAAATTAAAATGGATTTAAACTTTTAAAAATTTATTTATTTTATATCCTAATCGCAGTTTCCCCTCCTTCTTATCCCCTAGTCCCTCCCTAACACTTCCTCTCTGCTCACCCCCATCCTCTCCTTCATTTCTATTCAGAAAAGGGCAGGCCTCCCATGGATATTAGCAAAATATGGCATATTAAATTGAAGTATTAAAACTGGGCAAAATAGTCAAAGACAGCCCCAGCTCCCACTGTTAGGAGTCCTACAAGAAGACCAAGCTATACAACTGTCACATATAGGCAGAGGGCCTAGGTCAGTCCCATGCAGGCTCCCTGGTTGGTGGTTCAGTCTCTGTGAGCTCCTATGAGCCCAGGTTAGCTGATTCTGTGGGTTTTCTTGTGATGTTCTTGATCTCTCTGACTCCTAACAATCCTTCCTCCCTCTCATCGACAAGATTCCTGTGACCAGAAGTAACTTAAGGACGAGAATTTTAGCTTCCAGTTCTAGAGGACAGTCTGTAATGCCAGGGAAGGCATGGCATGGTGTCAAGAGCAGGAAGCTGGTGGATCACATTTTGTCTGCACACAGGAAACAGAGAGAAAGGACAGGAAGTTGAGTGAGGTTATATGACCCCTCAGAGTCTACCTCAAGTAACATAACTTCTCCAGCAAGGCTCTAACTCCTAAACCGGCCCATAACCTCCCCAAACAGTGCCACCTGTTGGGGACCATGCATTCAAATGCATGGGTTTATGAAAGACATTCTTCATTCAAACAATAGCATAGCCCATATCTATAGGTCTGTCTCATATGCATGTACATATGTGTTATTGGCCTTTTATAGACATAGATTGAGGAACATTGTTACAGAAAAGCCTCTCACTTAGCATGTTTATAACTGTCTAGGCTCTCTCCACACAGAGCCCTACAGACCTGAAAGAAAAATGTTCTCCTCCTACTCCAATGATCAAAGATGAGGAACTGTCTGACCATATAATCCAGAGAAGAAAAAGTAATGTGCTCATTCACAGTGAAGATTTGATTGTAGAAAAAAAAATCCAAGAAAAAACGAAAGCCCATCATCAGCATCAACATCGCAAGGCCATTTGGAATCAACCTTATCCACTGTCCCCTTGTCAGCAGGAACATTGCATATTCCCCATTGAGGTTTGTGGCTCTGGATGTCCTTAGTGGGCAGCTAATTGACAGGCTGAGCTAATGTGTTAATATAAGGCTTCAAAAGGGCATGAAGGAATAGGATGCCTAAAATGAGGAGACGCCATTGAGTTCCCCATGTTAGACAGGCCTTATCTCCAGAGATAAAGGGGGCCATGGTTGCAGAGGGTAAGGCAGGGTGAAGAGAGGAAAAAGTCTAGACAAGATTCTGAGGGCTTAGCCATCTATCAGGATGTGATTAGGCACCCACACTTAGCCATCTATCAGGATGTGATTAGGCACCCGCTGAGGTGCACAGAGTGGTAGCACCAGGGAGTGACCACACTGTGTAATCCCAGTGCAGAATTTCTAGCAGCACCTGAAAGGTGTGACACAGGTCAGGGAAAGTGCAATGTCCCTTGATCTGTCAATTTTGAGGGAAATGAAGCCACTAAGAATCATCATTGCCGTTGAGACAACGTGCACCCCTCGTTCCTGGGTTCTGGATGGTGCAGTTAAGTGACTGGAGCTGGACACTAAGGGCTGTGGGAGAGGAGAGTGGTGACGGTGACCGATGGCAGGATGGCGAGAGGATCCCAGAATACCGGTAGACTTGCTCTCTGGAGTCTAGTGCTAGTCATCAGCTGGTCAGCAAGCAGGAGTGTGAGAGGTGATGCCACCACTCTGCTGTACTGGGGAGGGGATCAGTCACGCCATTTGATTGAAGTTTGGTCCTTCATCTGTGGCCAGGCACAGGCTGTAATGGTTCATTACATAATTTTATAGTCAGACCCTTATGCCTACACTTCCTCTGAGCAGTGGGGGCAGCTGATATTTTTGCTACTGAGTCCATGATTCCCCGTGAGTATCTTAGGAATGGTTTATATGTATTGTACAAAACAACGTGTTTAGCAACAAAGTGAATATTTCTGTTAGAATGCCAGCCACAGTGGCTTTGCAGTTTGGGGAAAATCAGTCCTCTCCAGAGCCCAAATAGTACATATTCCCAGAAGTTCACAAGTGTAGGTATCTTCTTCCTCAGCAGATCTTACTAACAATGCTAATGGCCAGGAGACCCCTGCAGATAGCCAATAATCTGAGCTCAAAAGGCATATCACTGTGGAGTGCTTGTGAACAAGTTTATGGTATGGAGGAGTGGCTGCCCAACCATGGAGTTATTCGCCTGTCACCTTGATAGTCTAGCCAGACCGTTTTTAAATTTTTTCATTTATGAGCCAGGCAGGTGCATGTCTTTAATCTCAGCACTCAGGAGACAGAGGCAGGTGGAGCTCTGTGAGTTCAAGGCCAGCCTGCTTTACAGAGCAAGTTCTGGGACAGCCAGAAATGTTACACAGAGAAACTGTGTCTAGAAAAACAAAAAGAAAAAAATTTTCATCTATGTATGTGTGTTTATATGTATGTATGCAGATTTGTTTGTGTGTCCTGTTGCATGTGTGGAGGTCAGAGAATAACGTTCAGGAGTCACCTCTCTCTTGCTACCATTACGACACCAGGACCAGACTCAGGTCCTCGAGGCTTGACAGAAAATGCTATGCTAACTTGCTGGTCCTTGCCAAACATTTCTTGAGAAGACAGCTCCTAGTTATCAGATTATATCTGTGAATATTCATGCTGAAGGATAAACTCAATAGAAGGCTTCGGAAGGTCATCCAGGCTTTGGAAATTGCAATTAACATTGAGAGCTGACCTGCACCTGGGTAGTGTCTCTGTGGCAGCCATAGACTTCAGGCTGTGGTGATGAGGAGGAGGGAGGCACTCTTGGTCCTGGCAGGCCATGATGATGCATTCTTTTGGGGAGGCCTTTCAGAGTTTTTCTAGCCCAGCGACTCTCTAAGTGTTGACACAGACTGAGCATAGTTCAATGGTCATTTGAAGCACATGGTTATATGAACCAGTACTTGACCTCCAATTCATTATGTCTTAAGAGCTAAGCTTTCTCGTTTTTCTGTTGGGTCACCACCTTCCACTTAGATGTGAGGCATGCAAGGGGATCAGCTCTTTCCTCTCCCACACTTTAGACAAGTCAGCCATTGTCCAAAGAGCAAAGTGATTCTTGTTTCAAACACTTGGGTTTAGAGTTTTGGGGGGGCTACTGCTGCTATTCTGAGATAAATGATTTTCTTATCTCTTGTTCCTCACTTTTCTCCTCCCCACCTCCAGGAAGGGTCCCTGTGGCCTTCTGACAGCTCCGTGCAGCGGCCAGGGGCTTCAGAGGTAAGGTGGAGGCTGTGGGAGAAGCCATGGCCACAGTCTTGAATTTGAAATCAAATTCAGATTGAAGTCATTGTTTGGTTAAAAGGGGCAAGAAGGGATTCCCCCTTAGAATCGTATGTCTAAGCTCTATACAGAGAATAGGTTAAAAACTGCTGACCATTAGATTATCTTAGAGCTTCCAACTGGACTTTGCAAGTGTAGGCATAGTTTGTACATATCAAAAAGCATGGATTCTTTTCTCATGTCTAATTTAATAATACAAAAATTTTGAGGCAGGGTCTCAGTATATAGCCCTGGTTGGTATGGAACTTGCTATGTGGATCAAGCCAGTCTTGACTCAGAGATCCACCAGCTTCTGCCTCCCAAGCTGGGGTTAAAGGCGTGTCCCATAATGCTCATTGGTTATCTGAATTTTTAAAGTATTTCGATATAAATGTAAAAATAACAAAACATATGTACAAAGATCATGAAACAGTGAAATTTGTGGAGCCCAATATAGGTATTGGCAGTCAAACTAAACCAGAACTCTCTCAGAGCTTCTCAATATGCACCTGTAGAAAAATAAAGAAGTCATGGTGGTCCCCCTTTCTGTCTGGCCTCCAGTACTCGGTGGCCTACACAGAATTCATGTCAGACTTTCTTAATGCACACACATGCATGTAACATTTGTCTTCCAGAAGGTAATTGGGATAAAGGGGGATTTGTTTCTATAATGAACTTTTACATTAGCATTAGAAGTAATGGGCTTTGTTATATCATTTCCGTACATCATGTGTCATGCTTGTTCACATTTGGTCCCCTCCCGACGGCCTTCTGTTCCTCTCCTCTCTGACTGCTTCCCTTCCTTCCCCCAGTAGCCTCCTGTATGCTCACCACACATACTCTATACCCTCTATTTCACATCTGTTAAGATTTCTCTACCCCCTCATGTTCCCTTTATAGCTTCATGGCTCCTCTCCCTCTATGTGCCACCCTCCCCCTCATTTTAAACTAGGTTCCTCATATAAGAAAAAAACCACATAGCATTTCTAAGTTTGGTTTATTTTACCTAACAATGATTCCCAGTTCCATCCGTTTTCCTGCAAGTGTCACAATTTTATTTTCCTATGTATCTTCACAAAACTCCATTGTGTGTATGTTCATTTTTTTTTTTTACCCATTCGTCTGTTGATGGGTATCAAGGCTGGTTCCATTTGCTAGATATTGTGAATAAGATAGCAATATATATGGATGTGCAGGTATTTCTTTGGTATGTTTACTTGCATACTTGGTACATATTTGTCAGAGTAGGTGTAGCTGGGGAATTTTGTAGTTCTGTGTCTTCAAGTCCTGTCTAGCAGGCCTTAAGTTCAATCAGAAAGTAGTCGGCTCTCCCATCACATCCAGGCCACTATTGTGCCAGTGGGCATAGCTTGTCAAACCACTTACTTGCTCTTGTTGCTCTCAGGGTTCCCAGGTGGGTAAGATGGAATCTCAAAGGAGTTCCCATTTTCCTGATGCCTAAGGATGCTGAACATTTTTAACACGCCTCTCAGCGGTTGGCCTTTCTTCTTTCGGGCACTCTATTTAGCTCCGTGCCCTGGTTTTCACTGGGCTGTGTGTTTCAACACTGTCAGATGTATAGCTGGTAAATAGTTTTGCCCCATTCTGTAAGCTGCCTCTCCAATAGTGATGCCCTTTGCTGTGCAGGTTTTTAGTTTCATTTGTCAGTTGTTGTCTTAATGTCTACATTCCTGGGGTCCTGCCAGAAAATTCTTTCCTGTGCCTATAATTTGAAACATAGTTTCTACTCTGTTCACTAGCAGTTTCAGTGTATCAAGCATTGGGCTGAGGTCCTTGATCCATCTGGAGTTGAGTTTTGTGCAGGATGAATAGGGGCCTGCTTTCATCCTTCTGCATGTAGTTGTCCAGTTTCATCAGCACCATTTGTTGAAGAGACTGTCTTTTCCACAGTGTGTACGGATGGTCTCCTTGTCTAAATTAGGTGGCTGTGGGAGTGCAGGCTTGATTTGGGTCTTTAGTCTGTCCCATTGACAAATATGTCTGTAGCAGGAATCTTAAAAATTCTTATTAATAAAACAAACCTGGAGCCAAGTATTGGGGTGAACAGTGGAAGATCAGAGAGACAGAACAAGCCACAGCTACCTCACCTGGCCAACTTCTCAGCTGATCTTGTTTCCTCAGACTGGAAGCCTCTGTGTCCTCATATCCGAATGGCTCTCAGCTGAACTGTGCTGCTCAAAACCTAAAAGCTTAACCAGCCAAATGCTGCTAGTTTCTGGTCTTCACACCTTACATATCTTTCATTTCTACCATCACTCCCTGGGATTAAAGGCTTGCTTTCTGGGATTAAAAGTGTGCATGAGTCACCATGCTTGGCTGTATCCTTGAACACATGGATTTCTGCCTCTGGAATGCTAGGATTAAAGGTGTGTGCTACCACTGCCTAATTTCTATGTTTAATATTGTGGCTGTTCTGTCTCTGACCCCAGATAAGTTTATTAGCATGCACAATATTTTGGGGAGCACAATACCACCACATGTGTCTGTTTTTATGTCAGCACCATACTGTTTTCATTCCTGTAGCTTTGTAGTATACCTTGATATCTGGGTGGTGATACCTCTGCTATCCATGTCTTCAGGCACCCATGTTCTCTTTTCCACTTGATCACTTTGTTGGCAAGGCTTTCCGTGGAGCTTCTTACTTGGCTTATTGAACTTTTCATTTCACATTTGATTTCGGTTGGGCCTTTAGAAGTCCTCTTTACTAAATTGTATTTTTCATATCTTGAAGTTTTTCTTTGTGTTAGTCAATTGTTTGTGTTTTGTGGTCTTTATTCTGGCATTTATGCATATCCTCATTGAGTCAGTCTTGGACATGTTTATAATTAATATTTTGAAATCATTGAAATTGAAAAAATTGGAATTGCCTTTCCAAGGGAACATAACTATGGGAGTACTGGGTTTTGGAGGAGACACACTCTCTTGTTTATTTCTGTTATTTGTGCTTTGCGATGGGCTCTAGGCACCTAAAGTTAGGTTGTGTTTTTCTTGGGATGTTTTTGTTGTTTGTGTTTTTTGTTGTTTTTTTTTTTGGGGGGGGGAGTATGGATATCTGTCCTACCTTTATTGAGTAGACATTTGGATCTCTGTTTGCTATTACCCCAAATTGTCAGGTTATGGACCATGTGAATGGTGTTTGAGTTCAGTCTTGGAGCCACTAGGTGGTGTTGTGTGGATGGGGTCCCAGATCACCTGAGGCCAGGGCTATGGCTTGCTTCTGAGCACGGGAGCTAACCTTCCATAGAGTTAGAATGTTCTCACTGTAGCAGGTTCCCAAAAATGTGTAGAAGGCTCACTCAGTTGTGCAGGTGGTCCTAGGTAAAGGGTTGGAGTCACTGTGGTAGTGAGACTTGAGGTCCTTAAGGCAGTGGGGGATCCTTACCAAGGGGATGTGCTCAGCCACATGCTCCTCAGGCAACAAGGGTGAAGTCAGGAACTGAGTGGGGGGTTCTCTACCTGAGGTGTTCAAGAGACCTGGTCTTCAGGTGACAGGGGTGGAGTTGTGGCGGGACTGGGGTCCCTTTCTACGGTAGATGTTACAGTGCTATTTTAATTTGCATGTCCCTGATGGCGAAGGAGGTTGAACACTTTCTCAAGCATTTATCATCCATTTGTAGTTCCTCTTTTGAGAAGTGTCCATTCAATAGTCCACTTATGGATTCAATGGCTTTCTTGGTGTTTAATTTTTAGAGTTCTTTATATAGTCTAGATATTCCCTGTCTGATGTGGAGTTGGAAAATATTTTCCCCATTCTGTAGTCTGAGTCTTCACTCTGACCTGTTTCCTCTGCTGTGTGGAAGCTTTTTGATTTCGTGTTGTTATTTCCGTGCCCGCCCCCATCAATCTCAGGAATTATTTCCTGTGTCGATGGCATTCTTTTAGAAAGCCCTTGCTTATGCCGCCGTCTGTCTCCACATGTCTAACCTGTGTTTTCCATGAGCAGTTTCAAAATTCAGGTCTTTGACCCATTTTTAAATTGACTATTGTATGGTACCAGAGGTAGAGATTTTGTCTTGTTCTGCTATATATGGAAATCCAGTTTTCCCAGCATTGTTGGTTAAAGAGGATGTTTTTTTTCTCCAAGGGATGTTTTTTACACTTCTGTAGAAAATTAGGTGGCTGTAGACATTAAGTTTATCCTAGGTCCCCTGGTCCATCCCATTGATCTACATGTCTGTATTTATGCAGTACATTGCTGGTTTTATTATATGGCTCTGTGATATCATTTGATATCTGGAATTAAACCTCTAGCATTACTCTTTCTGCTAATGATTGTTTTGCCTATCTTGGTTCTCTTATGCTTCCATTTTATGTATTTTAGAATTGCTTCTGCTAGTCTATGAAGAATGCCACTGGGATTTTGTGGACAGTGTACTGAGTTTGTAGATCGTCAAATTTAATAATGCAGCCATTTTCACAATATTAAGTCTACTAGTCCATGGGCAAGCAAGGTCTTCCTATCGTCTAATGTCTTCTGTTTCTTTCTTCATTGCTTTAAAAACTTAATTTTAAGCCAGGTCTATGTAGTGGCACACACCTTTAATCGCAACACTTGGGAGGCAGAAACAGGCAGATCTCTGAACTTAAGGCCAGCCTGGTCTATATAGGAAGACCCTTTCAAACACACACACACACACACACACACACACACACACACACACACACACACACACACACACACGCACGCCATAAAACAAACAAACAAACAACACTTTATTTTAGAAGTTCCCCATCTCCTTGGTTATTCCCACGTGTTTTATTTTTATTTTGAAGGTATTCTGAATGAGATCCCCACCCCCATATTCCTTTTGGGAAAGTTCATTATTGGTATGCATAGAACCTAATATTTTTGTGTGTGGATTTTGTATCCTGCTACTTTGCTGAAAGTATTTGCCAAGTCTTAAAGGTTTCTGTGTGGAGTTTTTATGGTCTGTTAAATCCAAGGCCATGTTGTCTGCAAACAAGAGTAACTTAACTTCTCTTCCCTGTTTGTATCACTTCTACTTCATTCATTGTCACTGCTCTAGCTAAGACTTAGGAATCCATATTGAACACAAGTTGAAAAAGGGGACATCTTGGGTTCATCCCAGATTTTAGAGGAAATACTCTCAGTGTTTTCCCACTAGTATAATGTTGGCATAGGTTTGTCTTCCCTAGCTTTTACTTTGTTGGTATATCTTCCTTCCACTTCTAGTTTCTTCAGGGTTTTTGCCATGAAGAGGTATTGCCCTTGTTAAAGGCCTTCTCTGCATCTACTGGTTGATCATGTCATTCTGTCCTCAAATCTGTTATGTCCTGATTTGCATTTGTGTCAATCTGATCGTCCATTCATGTCAACTTTGTGTCCCTGGCATGAACTAAACTTGGTCTTGCTGATGTGCTCTTGAATTTGGTTTGTCAGAATTTCATTGAGAATTCCTGCGTCTCTGCTCATCAGGGAAACTGGTTTATAGTTTTCTTTCTCTGTTGTGTTGTCAGACACTCTTGGTATTAGGGCATTCCTTGCCTTTGTCGGATAAGCTTCGTAGTGTTCACTCCTTTTCTATTTTATGGAAAAGTCTGAGGAGCACTGATGTTGGCTTTTCTTTGAAGGTTTGGTAGGAGTTGATTGGAGGTCCATCTGGTCCTGGGCTTGTCTTTGTTAGAAGACACTTGTTATTGCTTCATTTTCACTGGTTGTTATATGTCTGTTTAAGTTGCTTTTATTTTCTTGACTTAATTTTGGTACATCATATTATGTGTCTATAAGTTTAACTATGTCCCTAAATTTCCAAGAATATAAGTTTTCAAATGACTTTTAATGATTCTCAATATTTCATTGGAATCTGTAGTAATCTGTCCTACTTTTCTAATTTTATTTGTGTCTCATTTTTGTTTTGGTAAATTTAGTCAAGGTTTTGTCCATCCTGTTTATTGTTATTATTTTTAAACCACTCTTTATTTTACTGATTCCATGTATTTTTTTTCTTCTCATTGCCATTTCATTGTTTTTTTTTTTTTTTTTTTATTGCTTTGGAGTTTGCATTGTTCTGATTTTTCAAGGACTTGGAGGTACATCATTAGGTCATTTGAGTTTCTTTTATTTTTTAATGTAAGCATTCATAGATAGGGCATTTCTGCCTAGAACTGCCTCTTTATGTCCTTGATGGAAAAGTTAACTTGTGTATTCATTTCCAAATGATTTTAGGAGCTTTAAAATTGTCTTCTTGATTTTTTTAAACTAGCCCATTGGTCATTCAAGAGTGTGTTGTTTAGGGCTGGGGATGTGGCTCAGTTGGTAGAGGGCTTGCATAGCATGCACAGAACTCCGGGTTTGGTTCTCAGCAGTGCATAATCCAGGTGATGTGGTATACACCTGTAATTTTAGCACTCAGAGGTGGAGTGGGAGCAAAGTCAGAATTGCAAGGCTGCATAGTGAACTTGACACTTGATGGTCAGCCTGCAGAGGCAGAGAAGAAGAGATAGGGAGAGGGAAGGAGAGAGAGAGGGAAGAAAAGAAAGACGAGAGAGGAATTTCCATGTATTTGTGTGGGTTTTGTAGGGTTTTTTTTTTTTTAATAAAAAACAATTTATTTCAATGCTTTAGTATTTGTAGCCTCCAATGTGTTTGTTTGTTTTTCGAGGTAGGGTTTCTCTGTGTAGTTTTGGTGCCTGTCCTGGATCTCGCTCTGTAGACCAAGCTGGCCTCGAACTCACAGAGATCTGCCTGGCTCTGCCTCCTGAGTGCTGGAATTAAAGGCATGCAACACCATCGCCTGGCTACAATGTGGTCTTTTAAGAGAAGATCTCATGGACTTCTAAGACTAGTGTATATTCTGTATCTGTTGCATGGACTATTCTGTATTATCTTTTAAGTTTATTTGACTTGTGGTGTACTTTAACTCTGATGTTTCTTTGCTGACATTCAGCTTAGATGTCCTATCTAGGGATGGAGTGGGGTATTGAAATCATCCAACATTGTATCATCATCTATGACTTTTGTTTTATGAAATTAGGAGCCCCCATATTTGGTGATATATATTTATACTTGTAATATCTTCTTAGCTAATAATTCCCCTTATTAATGTGTAATGAGCTTGTCTCTTCTAATTTTGATATGAAGTCTGCTTTATCTTATATCAGAATAGCTATACTAGCTTTTGGTTTCTATTTGCATGTCAAATTGACTTCAGCTCTTTGATTCTCAGCCTGTGGGTACCTTTACCAGTGAGGTGTGTTTTTTAGAGACAAGAGAAGTTTGGGTATATATTTTTGTAATCTGATCATCCATTCTGTATTTCTTTATTATGTTACTTGAAGCCATTTCCATTTAAGGTTATTATTAGGAGATGTTTATTAATTCCTAACTACCACTTTTGTTAGTTGTTAGTCTAACTGGTTACTGTTGGCTTTCCCTTGTTTATCTGCTCCTCCAATGAAGTTTATTCTTTCCTGTGGTTTCTTCCTCCTCTATACATAACATTCCTTTTAAATCTCCTCTGTGGTTTTGGCTTAAAGATCAGAACTGCTTTGGTTTGTGTTTGTCTTGATATGTACTTATTTCTCTGCCAATATTAAACCACCTCTTCTAGATATACCAACCAGCAATTCTTTACTTTCAGGGATTGAAATATATCATCCATGCTCTCTTGGCTTGTAGGGTTACTTAGAGAGGTATGATGTTAGTCTGATGTTCCTGTCTTTGTAGGTGAGTTTGTATTTTTCCCTTATAGCTTTTAATATTGTTTCTTTGCTTTGCATTTGCTAACTGACTGTAAAATGTCCTAGGGTTCTTCTCTGGTCATGTCTGTTTTGAGTTTTTAGTGCCTGTGCTGTTTGAATCTGTCTCTTTCTCTAGATTTGAGACAATTTCTGTTTTTTTTTTTTTGAATAATCTATGCCTTTAGTGTTTATCTCAGTCCTTTTTTTTTTCTATCCAAGGAATTCTTGATTGTGTCCTAAAGTTCTTAATCATTGTTATTCTTGTTAATTTTTTCTCTTATTTATGTTTTGTAAACCTTGTCCTGATAACTGTTTTTTTTTTGGCATGAGTGAGTTTATTGGTGAAGATTTCTACTGTGTTTTTCAATTTGATTTCTTGGATTTTGCACTTTCATTACTTGTGGGGTTTTTTTTTCTCCCCAAATCTCAGCTTCCTTGCTGAAGTTTTCTTCTATGTTGTTGACTTTCTTTTTTCTTCCTTCCTTTCTTTCTTTTTCTTTTTTCCTTCTCCTCCTTCTTTTTAACTATATATATGTAGTTAAACTATACATATATGTAGGCCAAACTGAGGGTCACTGACCGACCTGCAGCTGTTCCTTGGCTAGCTCACTTTTTGACAATAGATCCTATCTCATATATATTGTTATTTTCTTGTTCACTGTACTGACTTTTTCCTCTCTGTTGCTGACTTTCCTCTCCAGGTTCTGGCATGAATTATCTTCTTGTTTGTAGTCTCTCTTACCAGAAAAAAACTTGAAATCTTCATCTGGCATTTTACCTATTTCCACATCCTTGAGTTCAGCAGTTGATGAATTATAATCTGCTGTGGAATCATGCAGCCTTGCCTTTTCATGTTTTTGTTTCTTTGTTGCAGTATGCACATCTGTTGGTTTGGATATCACTCCTATTGTGGGGGTATTGTCTTATCGAGCAATCTATTCTTGAGAGCTCAATCCCCAGCATCATGCAGAAAAATAAAACTCTTGTAACAGCAGTAACAACATGCCATCCATGATATGGAAATACACTTAACATCAGTGACAGCCAGCTCACAAATATATCACCAAGAAGACCATATATAAGCTAGGTGTGGTGGTGGTAGTGCACGCCTTTAATCCCAGCACTCGGGAGGCAGAGGCAGGTGGATCTCTGTGAGTTTGAGGACAGCCTGGTCTACAGAGTGAGTTCCAGGAAAGGCGCAAAGCTACACAGAAAAACCCTGTTTCGAAAAACAAAACAAAACAAAAAACCAAAAAAAAAAAAAAAAAAAAAAAATAGTTGAGTGTATGAAGGGGAATAATTAAAACATAAAACTTTTAAAAAATACAGTACAAATGAAAGCCCTGCTGTGTGTGTAATAAAAAGGAAGCATGGGTTAGTGAGACGGCACAGTGGGGAAGCTGCCTGCTGTCAAGCCTGATCCCAGAATGCACATGGTTCAAGAGAGAACAAACTCCTACAGATTGTCCTCTGACTCTTAACACATGTGTTGAGGGCCACGGACCCCCTCACACAAACAAAGATAGTGTATAGTTTTTTACTTATAAATGGAATCCCAAAGGTGGAAAAAGATGTGGTGTTGGGTCATGTTTCTCGGCCCTTGGAAACTAGAGCCTGCCAGTTAAATGCAGGGGGTGGGGGACTGTCACCCTTGTGGACTTTTGTCTCTCGTTACGAGTCTCTACGGGACGAGTGTATGGTGTTCGACAGAGCTGGTATCTTGGCAGTTTTCCTTTACTGGCCGGGAGGCTCCGGTGACTATACTTGGCTCTGCAGTGCTGGGCTGGGCAGGTTGTACCGCCCTCCCGAGACTCCCTGGTCATAATCCTGGGGTGGCTAATGTTTTAGCTGGGGGCTGTCCCCTAAGTGCTTTGAAAGTGAGGAAAGTGGGCAACAGTACTGAGGTTGGCGCAGATGGGGGACCTATCTTTCCGCGCTCAAAATCTCCTACTCATCACCCTGCTGGAGGGCTGCTGCTTGTATGGTCAACTACACCCCTGGAACTTCAGAGTTCTCCGACTTTCTAGCAGCGAAGGGCTAGAATTTCATCCATTGACTGGCCTCGTTTGTGCTCAGAACTATTCAATTCCAAGGTTGTTCTCAATCCAAGACATCTGTCTCAGGCCACCCAGGGAGAGATGATCTCTTGCTATATACTTGCTGGCATGAGCCAAACCTCACGTGGCCACCCCCTTCCCTTCGCCTGTCAGTATCTACCCATCCTGAAGTCCACAGCTGCTTCTCTGTCTTCCCTCATCCGGGGCCTGTGTCGGGCCAAACTGCGGGTCACTGACCGACCTGCAGCTGTTCCTTGGCTAGCTCACTTTTTGACAATAGATCCTATCTCAGTGCGGTGCCCAGAGCTGCCCTCTGCGTCATAAAGGGTGACAGAATGGCCTTTTCTCTGCTGATGATCTGACCACTTAAGGAGTCGCTGGCTCATCAAGACCTGTGACTGGAGGGCGGAGGGGTCGTCCTGAGGGTAGGGCGCCCGGTCTTTCTCCTGCTCCCTTTTGAAAATAAATTTCTACTTCTCTCCTCTGGCAGCCAGGGAACTGAGTGGCTGAGGCTCTGTTTAGCCCACTTCTCTGTGTTGTTTTTAATCCCCTCCCTCCTTCCCTCTTTTGACATCTCTATGGATTTCTGAAGGGTTTTCTGTCTTTTCAATAATGCCTATTTTCCCTCATACTGACTTTCTCTTCCACCAGCTCACACAGAGGCAGCCTGCACTCTACCATTTTACCGAGAAGACCCCAAGAGAGGGGCTTTAAAGAAATACATGCTTTGAGTTAGTTTTGGGGAAAAAAAATCTACAATCATATTTACTTTGAAATGTAATTTTTTTCACATTAATAACTAAAAATAACTGTAGTCAATGTTTATTGCAATAACTGTAGAAGTCTAGAAATCCAAAAGAAAGTCGCTTTTCTGATTTATTTATTTACAGAAGTAACCTCAGGGACCCCTGCTACTTTGCTTAACCATGGGTTCCAGAGCTGTCCCGACCCAAGAAAAGTAGGAGGCTTGTCTATTTTATAAGTAAAGCCACCGAGGCTTGGATGAGATTACCTGTGACCAGGTTCCCAGAGCACCGCACCACCGTACCATGCTTCTTGCCCATCCCTGTCCCCTGTTCTCTACTCCATGAGGTCCCATTTGAATCCTTGTAGCCTGCCCAGATAACTCTATTACATCCAAGTCTTCAATTAGGTCCGGTTTCCCCACTGAAGTTTGGCCTCCTCAGACATACTAATACTCATTAGGTTTAACCCCACCCCCTCTTTTAAAAACAAAGCAAAACACACACACACACACACACACACACACACACACACACACACACACACACACACAACGATTCCGGACAAGTTCTTTCCTGTTTTGCATGGGAAATGGTGTGAGAGATGGTGTGAAAACTGGTGTGAACACAGAACAAGCTTGAGCTTCCCTGAGCCTGTCCCACTGTGGGTCACTGTTGTACTGAGAATGTCCTCAGGCCTCTTCTCTTTTCCTTCCAGATCATGTGTGCCCCACGGGGCAGGGATAGGTTTACTACCCCGTCCTTCATCCAGCGGGATCCGTTCAGTCGCTTCCAGCCCACCTACCCCTACGTACAGCACGAGATTGACTTGCCTCCCACCATCTCCCTGTCAGACGGGGAAGAGCCGCCTCCTTACCAGGGACCCTGCACCCTCCAGCTCCGGGACCCAGAGCAACAGATGGAACTCAACCGAGAGTCCGTGAGGGCCCCGCCCAACCGAACCGTGTTCGACAGTGACTTGATAGACATTTCTATGTACAACGGGGGACCATGCCCACCAAGCAGCCACTCGGGCATCAGTGCAGCTACTTGTAGCAGTAACGGGAGGATGGAGGGGCCGCCCCCGACCTACAGCGAGGTGATGGGTCACTACCCAGGTACCTCATTCTCCCACCACCAGCATAGCAACGCACACAGGGGCAGCAGACCACAGTTTCAGCCGAACAACTCAGAGGGCACAATAGTACCCATCAAGGGCAAAGACAGGAAGCCTGGGAACCTGGTCTGATTCCCTTCAGGGTGCACTTTGCAAGGAGAGAGCAACCTCGGCGGGGAGAGCGAGGCCACCGGCCCCTCTGCCACAGTGTTGTCCAGCTTTACGTCGTACAGCTGAGTAAAACCAAATGTGCAAACACGGTCTTCGTTTCTGATTCCTGTCCCGGGAATTGCATGCAAACAAGACTGGAACAATGCGAACTTCCATCCGGTTTGACCACAAACAGTGTTCATCTGGGGGCAGGGGTGGAGTCAGGGTTAGAGATGGTGTGAGCTTGGCAAAGGGCGTGCAGAGCAAACCGAGGATGCTTTGAAGACTTCATGAAAGTAAGACCCACAGA